>NC_133123.1:197153567-197782915 GCF_033568475.1 Henckelia pumila | reverse complement strand
GTTGTTGGCTATAGAGAGGGTGAAGATGGCTTGTGTGTATTTCGTCAGTGGTGTATTGTGGCCTCTAGCGCCAGTTAAGAATCCTCTAGTTGATAAAAAAAAATTCAGCTTGATTGATGATTTTGATGCTTTTATTAAGTATCATTGGGGTACGATAGCTTTCAAAAGAGCTATTCGTGATTTGACTTGAAGAAAAAAGAAGTTGTATTGAGCGAAATGTAGGAAACGGTAAGCGTTCGAACAGTGGAACCCATGATATGGTTGGATTTATTTATCCGCTACAGGTAAGTAAATATTTTTATGTTTTCCATATGTTTCTAACATAATTGATTATATGTGTTTTATAATTTTTGAATTGAATTTGAATTTAGATTCTTGCATACGAATGTGTTTGTGGTATTGGAGAGCGATTTGCGAAACAAAGAGAAGGAGACAATACATCTCTACCACCCATATGCCAATGAATTTCAAACAAATGGCCAAAAAAAGGATCTCCTAGGTATATTGAAATTTTAAATGCATCAAAAATCGGTAAAAATGTTAGTTCATTTAGAATATGATTGATTTCTATGATTAAGTTCTATTTATTTATTTACTAATTTAAAATATGTTAAATTTACAGATTATTAGAAGTATTCTATCACCAATAGATCAAGAATCTACCGCTCCTTACATTAAAAATATTTTCATTGAAGATTCAATAGATTTTGATTTGTCATTTATCAATTCATTGTTGTTGGAAGAAAAATCTGTTTATTGCATTAGGAATCCCGCTCTTTGTGAATCTAAAGAGACTCTCCAATCCAAAGAAGAAGATCAAGAAAGTAAACTTTGTCTCAAAAATAAGTCAACAAGGTCTTCTAAAATTGATTTAGCCAAGAAAGCACCAGAAAAACAATCTCATCAAGCTGAACGAGTTGATGTCCTCGGTGAATCAAATATTATTAGACAAGTAAAAGCTTTACAAGAGCACATGGATAAAAATTTTGTGGAGTTGAAAAATATGGTTTTGAATTTGGATAGCAAGCTTGAACGTGTAATTCAAGTTTTGGACATTGCAAGTTCATCCAAAAGGCGTTCGAATGAACCAACCACTGTATTTGCACGATCTAAAAGAAAGAAGACCCACGAATGTAAGTTTTGTGAATTTTAAAATATTGGAGATAATAATGTATTTGTTTTTAGTAATATGATTAATTGAATTGTAGATGAGTCGGTGACGCCTTTTTTCAATCAAGGAGTGGTTCTTGGGCAAGAGGCAACCGTTGAACCGTTAACATCTCCTTTGACATCTCTTGGTATATTTTTTTACATTTAAATTGTAGCATTTTTTTTAAAAATTTTAATAAGAATTATTTAATTTTTTAAATAATAGATTACACAGTCAAAGAAACAACTTTTGTCAATCGAGACTTGAATGAAGGAGTTAGTCGTAAGCAACTGGTGGTCAATGATGAAGTGACCAATGAACTAGATGTTTTGTTTGATCCACCTCATATGTTTTATTTTAAAATTTCAATTTAACTATTTTCGTAGTTTTATTTAACCTGATTAATTCGTTTCATCATAGACGAGCCACCTTCCAACGAGCGACAGAGATTTAGTAAACATATTTTTTTTCTACACACGTTCCAAGAAAAAAATGGTAATGCATGCAAATATTTATGAAATTATATATTTGAAACATTTGCTTGTTTGTGTATGATACATTACTTTTTTTTAGTTGTAGTTGAGTCTCCAAAAAATCTTATCTCTGGTTGTGGTGTGAATGAACAATATGTTGCTACTATGGAGATTTCATTCAAACATGATAATGCAAATGTCATCACAATTGATGATGATGCAGCTATGAATGATCAAGCATTACCAAAGGAGATCACACCATCCATTGCAGTTAAAAAGTGTATGTATTATATTTTGTTATAATTTGTTTGAAATATAAGTTTTGAAGGTATGCATCACTATTTAAAACACTTGCTTTCCATATGTAGATGCTCGAAGGAGTAAAAAGTCTCAATTTTGTCGCTCTCCATATGTACAACTACCTGAGACACCTGCTTTGACTGCACTTGGATATACGGTCCTTACAATGGTTCATTTGAACTAGTGTAGTGTGTTTCCATCAAAAAAGTATTGCCCACTGTCACTAAAGAAATAGGTAGATTACATGATGGATTTAAAACATGTACATATGGATCATATGGCGAGACATGGTTTACGGACCTTCTTAATCCGAAACACTGGCTTGATGAAAGCGTGAGTAGGATATTTTTCTATTTGTGTTTTAATCATAATATTTATATATATATATATATATATAATATGCTTCCATAACATGCAGTGCTGTATACAAGAGCATGCATGGATTATCTGTCTTGCAAAATACATACCCACATTTGGTGAAACAGGATGTTGCCAACATGAGTCCATATTTCTCTCAAGATATAGGTTTTGCATATCGGAATGCTCGTGATGATTTCAGCGATAGCATTTGGAAGAAGTTATTTGGCTACGTTGATGGATATTGTCGTCGTTGGACTTCAGTACCATGGGCAAATGCATCTTCATTATTGATTCCATTAAATTTGCCTATATATTGGGTAGCAGTTGTAGTGAACGTGAAGGATGAAATCATCACTATATTTTTTTGCAACCACGGCTGCTACACGGATGCTGAAATGACTGCTTATATTGATCCAGTAGAATATGTGGTTCAACATCTTCTACATTATTGCAAAGTCAAGATTCCTGATATATGGACAGTTGCAAGCCCCTAATATTTCCCGCAAAATATGAGCAGGTATGTATGTTCTTGAATTTTTTGGAATTTTTATTACAAAAAATAATTCACCATTTCATTTGAACTCAACATAATGTGCGGGAGTCTAAAATAATTCATTTTTACAGTTTTGATTGCGGTGCATGTATGCTGAAGACTTTTGAGGTGGAGTTGTCTCAGAAGTCTCCATATGGATTGAATGATAATATTGTGAATTCATATAGAAAGTATTTAGCAACATCTGTATGGTATGGTGAATGGATTTTATAGATATTATATATTTGGATTGTATACATTGAACCAATTGAAATTTTTTATTTCGCCTGAAATATATGCATTAACTGACTGAATATATACATTGAACCGACTGAAATACTTTTATTAACCGACTGAAATATAATCATACTTTTATATTTTGCATTTAACCAACTGATTTAACACATTCAACCAAACTGTTATATTTGAATTAACCGACTGATTTTAAATTTAACAAAATGATATATTTGCATTTACCGACTGATTAAATACATTGAACCAACTGAAATACCTTTATTCATCGACTTATTAAACACATTGAACCAATCGAAACCGACTGAATATATACATTGAACTGACTGAAATATAAACATACTTTTATATTTTACATTTAACCAACTGATTTAACATTAAGATCCAGCCAACTGAACATACCCATTAACACATTGAACCAACTAAAATAATTTAATGGCCGACAGAGACTGATTAATACTAATGGTGTGTGATGATGAATGTGATTATCATACATCAATCGATTTTACCTTAACCAACTGATTTATTTGCATTAACCGAATGATTAAACACATGCAACCGACTGATATATTTGCATTAACCAACTGATATATTTGCATTAACCAAATAATTAAATACATTGAAGATATATACAATAATCGACCGATTTAACACATTCAACCAACTGATAAAGAATAAAGAAATATAAAGATTACAAAGAATAAAATATTACAAGATAAGAGGAAACAAAATATACAATAAATATACAATATATTCCAATAGGCCCCTTCAAGATGGTGGACTCATAGAGACACCAATCTTGGAACATAGTAGACGAAGATGAGAACCAGAGAGCGGCTTTGTTAAGGCATCAGCCATCTGGTCAGAGGACGAGACATGAGAAACACAAACTTTGTGGCTCTGAACCATCTCACGTACAAAATGATAATCCAAAGCAATGTGTTTCATGCGAGAATGCAACACATGATTTGCACATAAATAGGTGGCACCGATGTTGTCACAATAGATAGGAACCTGAGAGGACGCACGAACAACACCAAGTTCAGTAAGAAGAGAGCCAACCCATTGCACCTCCGCAGCAGCAGAGGCGACGACATGATACTCAGCTTCCGTAGAGGATCGAGCAACAGAGCCTTGCTTTTTAGAACTCAATGAAATAGGATTGGGACCGAGAAACACAATATAAGCACCAGTGGACGTGCGATCATCCACATCACCAGCCCAGTCTGCATCACAATAAGCATAAAGTGATAGAGAATTGTGACGCTGGAGAAGAAGACCATAGGAACGTGTACCATTGAGGTAGCGCAGGAGCCACTTGACCGCCCCCCAATGCACAGAGGATGGAGAGTGCATAAATTAAGATAGCTTTTTCACAGCAAAATCAATATCCGGGCGAGTAAATGAGATATACTGTAAACTACCAACCGTCTGACGATACACAGTGGCATCGGCAAGGGGCGAGCCATCTGACTGGTGAAGCGCAGAGGACTTAGACATAGGATACTGTGCCGGCTTTGAGTCTGCCATGTTAACTCGTGTAAGAATATCAAGCAGATATTTTTTCTGAGATAAACGGAGGCCCCCTGAGTAGGAATCCACTTCAACACCAAGGAAATAATACAATGATCCAAGATCCTTGACAGAGAACCGACGGCTTAACTGATCAATGAAGTCATCAACATAGACAAGAAGATACATAGTAACACCCCAAGAACAGTAAATAAAAAGAGATGTGTCAGCACGGGAGGCAGTAAAGCCAAGACTGACTAAAAATTTCCGAAGTGCCGTGTACCAGGCGCGGGGCGCCTGCTTAAGACCATAAATGGCTTTTTTCAACTTGCAGACATAGGAGGGAACATTAGGATCAACAAACCCAGGCGGCTCCATCATATACACATAATCATCGAGTTGACCCTGCAAAAAGGCATTATTGACATCCATCTGACGAAGAGGCCACCCATAGGAAACGGCAAGGGATAAGAGAATGCGAACTGTAGTGGGTTTGGCCACAGGACTAAAAGTATCAGTGTAGTCAAGTCCAGGACGCTGATGAAATCCTTTCGCAACAAGGAGAGCTTTATAATGGTCAACAGAGCCATCAGGTTTCAACTTAATCCGAAACAACCATTTGCAGCCGACCACATTCTGAGAAGAGACAGATGGAACAAGATTCCATGTGCCATTGCAAAGAAGAGCATCAAACTCCTCAGACATGGTGGCACGCCAACGAGGATCCTTGAGAGCTGTAGTGTGTGAGGATGGCTCAGATGAAGTGGTGTCAGTGACAGCAATGAGGGCAAAGCGAGGGTTGGGCTTGAATATATTATTTTGGGAGCGGGTAACCATAGGATGAGAGGTTGAGGGTATGGGTGGGGTGGCTGTGGCTGGGTCGAGAGGTGGATCAAGAGGCCGAGGGGTAGTGGGGCGGGGTTCGGCGACGGGTGGAGATTGGATGGAGCAGGTGGGTGGAACTAGATACGGAGCAGGAGGATAGGAAGGTGAAGAATCTCCAGACGGGGAATCCTCCACAGGGGCACTATCAGGCAGCACTTTAGGAGAAGAACCAGAACCAGCACCAGCGCCACCACTAGAAAAAGGATACTCAGACTCAACAAAAACAACATGACACGAGACAAAGATTCTGCCAGAGGAAGGTTCAAGACACAGATAGGCACTCTGGGTAAGAGAGTAACCAAGGAAGACACAGGGAGAAGAGCGGTGGGAGAGATTATGCGGGGCGTAAGGGCGAAGCCAAGGATAGCATAGACACCCAAAGATACGGAGCTTGGAAAGATTAGGAGAAGCAGCGAAAAGGCATTCAAAAGAGGATTTGTAATAAAGGTTGCGTTTAGGTAGCCTATTAATGAGATAAACGGCAGTGGCAAAGGCATACGGCCAGAATTGAGTGGGTACTGACGCATGGTGAAGGAGTGCAAGACCTGTTTTGACAATATGACGATGACGACATTCGGAGTAGCCATTATGCTTAGGAGTGTGAGGGGGTGTAGTTAGGTGAGAAATACCGTGCAAACCAAGAAATTCTCTGAGGGCCAGGAATTCACCACCATTGTCAGCGTATAAGGTGATAATAGGACGATTAAACCATTTTTCGACGAGAGATTTAAAACATCGAAATATAGAAAGAACATCCGATTTTTGTTTTATGGGATAAAGCCATATATATTTACTGTAATGGTCAACAAATATAACATAGTATTTATAACCATCGCAGGAAAGAACTGGCGAAGTCCAAACATCAGAAAAAAATTAAATCAAGTGGAAAAATTGCGAAGAAAGAGATAAGTCATGAAAGGGTAATTTATGACTTTTATTTCACTGGCAGGAATTACAATTAAATTGACGCAAAGGAGAACTAAAAGATGATAATGACTTAGACACAACTAACTGACGTAAGACTCAATCAGACGGGTGACCAAGACGACTGTGCCAGACAGGCAAGGACACGATAGAGGACGATAATGCCAGTGGTGGAGAAGGCGTGGATGCAGACCAGGAGTAAACACCACCCTTAAGTGGACCCTGATGGAGAATGGCCCCGGTTTGAGGATCCTTCACCTGAAAGGCAGTAGAAGAGAAAACAACAACAACATCATTAGATTTGCAAAGTTGAGAGACAGACAAAAAGTGTTTATTAATGGAGGGAACACAAAGGGCATGTGGGAACTTCAGGGAGCACGAAGTGGAGGGCGGTAAGAGACAACCTGTGTGACTGATGGGAAGGCCAACACCATCAGAGCCAACATAGGGAGCATGCATGAAGAGATTGGCAAGATCAGATGTCACATGGTGAGTGGCACCAGAATCAAGGATCCAGTCAGATGAAAAGGATGGGGTAAGCGTGTAGGCAGCAGCATGGGAGGCAGGCGGGCCAGGGTGAGGCGCATGTGTAGGTGCAGAAGCTGGCAGATACTGAAAATTCGAACAGCGACTGGCAGAGTGGCCCTGACGACTGCAGAGCTGGAAGCGCCCGAGATACGGGCGAGGTGCATACTGACCCGACGCCGACTGGTTGGGATTCGGCGGCGGCCGAGAGGGCAAGAAGCCAGGATGGCGGCTGACGACAGGAGGTTGCGGGACGGCGGCAGACGATGGACGGCAGTAGAAGCCATTAGAGCGGGCGGAGGATAGTGTCATGGCTGGAAGGGGGACGGTAGCATCCCGGTGAGCAGTAAGATGAGCTTCATGATTGAGGAGTTTTTCATGTAACTCCTCAAACGAGATTGCAGTGTCCCGCGCCTGGATGGCATTGGCGAGTTCCTTGTAGTCATCATCCAGACCATGGAGAACCTTGATGGTAAGGTCCTCAATATCAAGAGGTGCATTCATGAGAGCGAGTTCATCAGCTTTGGATTTGATGAACTGCATAAATTCAGTAATGGACTGAGAGCCCTTTACCGGATTTCAAAGTTGTGTCTTGAGTTGAGTGATGCGACCACGAGAGGGTTTGCCATAGGTGAGGGCAAGAGTGTTCCAGGCGGTAGCAGTTGCAATAAACGGAATCAATGAAGGAGACAACGATCCAATGATGATATTTAGGATCAATTGGTCTTGGCGGATCCAGGAGGTATACTCAGGATTGATAGAGTGAGTGGCGGCGGCGGTGGTCATGGCGACGGTGGCCGTGGCGACGATGGTGATGGTCTTGGCCGGACAAGGATGAGAACCATCAATAAAGCCAAGGAGATCATGACCTGTAAGGAGGGTCATGAACTGCAATCGCCAAGAGAGGTAGTTCAAAGAAGTAAGCTTCAAGGGCACTTGGGCAGCAACATTGAAGGAAATTGGAGAAGAAACAGTGCCGGTGGCAGCCATAGAGTCGATCGAAAAAAAAAAAGAAAAATTTTTCGGTGACGGGATAGCGGCGGCGGCTGGAGGCTAGGGTTAGCGTTTATTGGCGTAGGCCGTGGGCTCTTGATACCATGTAGAAACTAATGAGAGAATAATATTTTCATATATCTCAAAGATGATTACATATGATGTTTTTATATACAACAATAAAGACTAAAGAAAGATAAATATTACAAAGAATACAAGATTACAAGATAAGAGGAAACAAAATATACAATATATTCCAATAGAACCAACTAAAATACTTTAATGGCCGACAGAGACTGATTAATACTAATGGTGTGTGATGATGAATGTGATTATCATACATCAATTGATTTTACCTTAACCAACTGATTTATTTGCATTAACCGAATGATTAAACACATGCAACCGACTGATATATTTGCATTAACCGACTGATTTTACATCTAACCAACTGATATATTTGCATTAACCAATTGATTAAATGCATTGAAGATATATACAATAACCGACCGATTTAACACATTCAACCAACTGATATATTTGCATTAACCAACTGATTAAATACATTGAAGATATATACAATAACCGACCAATTTAACACATTCAACCAACTGATTTATTTGCATTAACCGACTGATTTTACATCTAACCAATTGATATATTTGCATTAACCGACTGATTAAATACACTGAACCACCCGATATGTACAATAACCGACTAATGTAACACATTCAAAAATATTTTCTAACCAATTGTATGTACTTGAATTTTTTGGAATTTTTATTACAAAACATAATTACCATTTCATTTGATCTCAACATATTTTGTGGAGTCTAAAATAATTCATTTTTACAGTTCTGATTGCGGTGCATGAATGCTGAAGACATTTGAGGTGGAGTTATCTCAGCAGTCTTCATATGGATTGAATGATAATATTTTGAATTCATATAGAAAATATTTAGCAACATCTGTATGGTATGGTGAATGGATTTTATAGATTTGCACTGATTTTATTGATGTGATGGTTTCTAACTGAATGATGATGTGTTGTTTCTGGATTGATGTTATATATTTGGAATTATTTTGTCGAAATAATTTTTTTAACCGACTGATAAAACACATGTAACTGACTGAAATAATTTTATTAACCGACTTATTGTTTACATGAAACCGACGAAAATATACATATTAACCGACTGGTAAAACACATGAAACCGACTGATAAAACACACGTTACAAGAAAAAGATGGTAATGTGTGCAAATGTTTGTGAAATTATATATTTGAAACATTCATTCACATTATCATATTTAAATCGTTTAACATACTTATATATTATACAGTTCTGATACTAACACATTGAACCAACTGAAATATGATTAACACATTGAACCAACTGAAATAGTTTTATTCACCGACTGCAATATAATCATAAACACGTTGAACCAATTGAAACAGACTGAATAAACACATAAACTTATACATTATGTAGTTATGATATTAACACATTGAATCAACTGAAATATGATTTTACATCTAACCAACTGATATATTTGCATTAACCGACTGATTAAATGCATTGGGTTACCCAATATATACAATAACCGACCGATTTAACACATTCAACCAACTGATATATTTGCATTAACCGACTGATTGTACAAAAAATTAGTTGCCAATACAAAGTTCGACAACATGTTTCCAAAATTCAACCTACTCGACAAAAAATTAATCAACATCCAAATACAACCTTTTAAACAAGAAACTAAACAACTTGTTTACATATCAGTCTGTCTATTGGGGCATTTTTTTCAATAATGGCCTGATTCATGACATACACCACATTTTTTACTCCGCTTCCGGCCAAACTCTCCAATAGAGGTATTCTTTCTTTTTGTGCTCTGCCACGTTTCCTCTTGACGTCGGGGGGAAGTACATCACATCTAAAATTATCTGTAATGTTCCATTCACTTGAAACCGGCACCGGATATATAGTATCAGCATAGGCGAGGGCCCACATTTGAGACGAGTAGTAAGGCAAGCAAAAGTCATACAAATCTAATTTTGCCCTATAAATTGCTGCAATTGCATGAGCACATGAGAGTTTATCAACTTGAAACACTCGACAACTACAAGATTTGTCAGATAAGTTAACAACTTCATTCTTCCCATCACCAAATACTTGATACTCAATTGCATTAAGCTGAGATGCTTTTAAATGTTGTGACAATGTAAAATTAGCTCTCAAGATAGCCTCTGTCGAAGGAGTAAGTGTCGTCGTAGCTGAACCTGTTAATTAAACACACTTAACCAACTTAAATATTTTATTTTTCGACAGAAATATAAACATAAACCTACTGATTAAACACGGTTAATAGACTGAAATATACGCATCAACCTACTGAATAAACACGCTTAACAGACTGAAATATAAGTATAAAACCTACTGATTAAACACGCAACCGACTCAAATAATTTTGCCGACTGAAATATCAAAACCTAATGATTAAACACACTTATCCGACTGAAATATACGCATCAACCTACTGAATAAACACACTTAACAGACTGAAATAATTTTATTAACCGACTTAACCTGCTGCATTTCGATGCTTGTTGAACCACTTTAAAGTTAATTTGTAAATTGCATCCAACAACGCTACAACAGGTAACTCTCTTTCTTTTTTAAGTATTGCATTTATTGACTCCACTCCATTTGTCGTCATTATATTGTATCTAGCACCGGGAGAATGATCTCTAGACCATTTGTCAGGAGATGAATGCATTTCGAGATACGATGCAATGTTAGGATACCTTTCTCTCAAACATCTGTACAACTCTTAAAATTCGGATAGTTTGTATGCATATGCTGTTCTCATAAACAAATCAATCCCATTTTTTCCGTCAGACATTCTCTTAAGATTTTGTTAAATATGCCACGAGCAATGTACATGTGAAGCATGCTCATATACAGTACGAACATCATTAATAATAGATATATGTCTGTCAGAAATGATTACCAAGTCAGGATCATCATGAATAAATTCCTTCAATTTATGCAAAAACCAAGACCACGAATCATCATTCTCAGAATCAACAATGGCCCATGCTATAGGATATTGACGAAAGTCACCATCTTGGGCAGTAGCAACAAGTAAACAACCTCTATATTTGCACTTCAAAAATGTTCCATCAATAGATATAACTTTTCTTATTCTACGAAATCCATCAATGCATTCCCCATATGCTAGAAACATATATTTAAATCTACCCGTCGAATCTGTCACCAAATCAGTTATTGAGTCTTTGTTCACTTGCTTCACCATATGCAAATACGAAGGCAAAATTCTATAACTCTCTTCAGGACTTCCAAGTAACTTATCCAAAGCAACTTGTCTTCCCCTCCATGCTTTGAAATAACTAATTTCAACACCTTTATTTTGCATCATCGTGATAATGGCTTTTGGTTCAAGCAAGCTGAGTTTTCCTTTAAAATTTTCAACCAAAATATTTGCTACAAAGTCTGAAGTTGCTTGCCGATGCTTTTTCCTCCGATGTGAAAGGTCACAAGTATGGACGTTGCGATAAACACGTATCGAGAATCGTGATGAATTCTTTATTTGTGATGCACGTATTTTTCAACTGCAGCTCGGTGTCACACATCTAACATCATAAACTTTTTTGTTGGATTTTCGAACATCTATTTCAAAAGAGGCATTTAAACAAGTCTTGAATAACTCTATTTGAAATTCATCCTTACTCTCAAACTCCTGACCGACAAAAAAGTTAGACAAATCATTAAATGAATAAGTCGCATTCTCTTCAACATATTTTATTTGTGTATTCTGTGTTGTACACAATATACGCTCATCAACATGATTTTCTTCATGATAAGAAGATTCAACTCGTGTATTTCTTGGAGTACACAATGTAAGCACATCAACACGATTTTCTTCACTCATAACAAGCTCAACTATTTCGGTCACCGCATTATCAATCTCTCTTGTGTCATCCATCAAAACTACATGTTCATTCATTCCATAGTCTAACTCATTTTCAAAAAATACCCCGTCAAAATATTCATCATATGTTCTCTTAACACCACCATATATTTCAGTATCATAATTGGCAACCCTCTCATCATTAAGATCTTTACAAACTTCAACATATCTAGCATTATCATTTGTTTCATCAGTGGTTCTGAAGCCACTTGTTTCTATCAATTCAACATGAAGCAAAGGTCTAACATTTGAAACGCCCAAAGATAGATATGTTGCCAATGCACGTGAGCTTTTTATATATATTGGTCTCGCATTGCATGCCTCAAATTTTGGCAAGTAACTTAGCTTCAACACTCTATCATGCCTATCCAATTGAACTGTCTCAAAAATTGCATCTTCAACATCTTCAATACTCAATTACTCTCATCAATAGATATAGCATGTCATCCCGAATTACTTCCATCACACCATGAATATTTATGTTCACCGTCAGCCTTCCACTCACCACCAAAATTAATTAAGATTTGAATCATATCTCGGTCCACAAAATTTGTTACAAAAAATAAAAGAATAATAAATAACCAATTGAAAATTAATCAACTAATCGAATGCTATTAACCAAATTTAATATAAATCTTAACCTACTGAAATACAACCAACCGATTTTATTCTTGCAACCGATTGTAATATATAACTAAACCGACTGAAATAAATGTTTCAACAAACTGAATGACATATCAAGTTACTCTTCCACTAACCATCAAAATTAATTAAAATTTGAATCAAAGCTCAATTCACAAAATATATATTAAAAATGACATAATAATAAATAACCTATTGAAATTAACCAACTAATTGAATGCTAATACCCAACTGTAATATATGGTTTAACCTACTGAAAGGTAACCAGCTGATTTAATGCTTTCAACCGACTGTATTATATAATGTAACCGACTAAAATAAATATTTCAATAAAATGAATATGTCAAATTACTTGATAAATTGATAACCCAAAGACATGAAAAATAAATGAACAAACAAAATACCTTATCTTCCAATCATCCTATGAAAAAATATTTTGTGATAATGATGATTTCATTAAGCTTTGGTTTTCATCTAAATTTCTTTGGTGAGAAGAAAATGTAGAGGTTGAGAATGCTACAAATTAAATGAAGATTGAGATTGAAAATAAAAAAAAAAAAAAAAGAAAATGCCGATGAACCAGAAGAAGAAAAAAGCGATCAAGAATGAGGAGCAAGAAGAAGGAAGCCGTTGTGATTTTGGTGGGCCAAAACCTTATTAGAGATTAATTAAACTTAATATTAAATATTAATTTAAAATAGGTCTATTCACCCAAAAAAATGTGTGGAGCCTTTAAACTTAATTTTTTTTTTTGTGTGGGGTCATTTTTGCAAATGACCCACATTCAGTGGAGGACCAGATTAGCATAACGACTCTCGTGTATAATATCAATAACCAATACTTATTAAAAGTTGTTTTATGTTTGTTGCACAAATATCCGGGATAATTCATTAAATTGTCCTTGATGTTTCCATCTTGTCCCAATTATATCCCTAAAGAATTCCATGAGCTGAATATGTCCCTTATCTATTATCTATAATTCTATTCTATTCTATAATCTATAAAAATAATAATAATAATAATAATACCAGTTTGAATTGTGAGCTTACCGATATGCCCTCGTCTTTGTTGAGTATTTTTCCAATAATAATTTTTGGGCTTCTTCGTCTTTCCCTCCTCCTCCACTATAACAGTTTGAATTGTGAGCTTACCGATATTCCCTCATATTTGTTGAGTATTTTTCCAATAATAATTTCTGGGCTTCTTCGTCTTTCCTCCTCCTCCTCCTCCTCCTCCTCCACTATAGATTGGCAGACCATTAATTCCTTCGCATTTATTTGCATAGAAGTCTCTTTCTTTGTTTTATCTCTTCGTATTCTCCCCTTCCCAAACTCTAAAAAATATAAGGAACATACGAGTGATAGTTTGACTACCTCAAGGTTGGGTCCACTGCAATTCCTTGGGTATGCTTGTCCCGTTGAATGTCGGTTGAGGATTCGCTCTATCACACCGGTGAAAGGGTAATTGCTTACTGTGGGTGCTGATTTGGTCGAGGAACTATGTTGTTGCTCGGAATGACTTAGGGGCACCGAACTGTCGTATGTTCCGCCTCAATTCACGTCGGATCTCTAAGTGAGTTTTATATAAGTACGTCGTTTATTCACGTTCACATTTAGTTGTTTCATGTTTTGATATTTTTGTTCTTTTGTTTCAGTTATGTTTTAGTTGTAAATGAAGTAATCCAAAACAGAAGAAGAAGTGAGGTATGCATTTTAATGGATATATTTGAGTCCATTTGGTTTATTTTGCTCTTTATTTTCTTTTTCTTTTTTTTTTCGTTGGTCTGTTTGTTTGTTTGTTTTTTTTTTTGTGATTTTTTGTGTTAGAGACTATGGTTGTAGTCATGAATGATGATGATGATGAACGAGGAATGAATGAGTAAGGAAGGATATGAAGAAAGTTGATGAATGGAAAAGCATGTCACACCACAATGTCGTGAGATTCAAAAGTTTTGTGATCGATCTTTTTGGATCCTTTCATCTTGTGGATGATTTTTTCTTGAAAAGGTGCTGTCACTCTCCTTTAATAAATATTTGAATTTTCCTCTCTTCGTATATGAAATTAATTTTCGTTGTCTTCAGTTTTCATGACCATGTTTCATTGTCATTGACTATTTGTATTTCTTTTGTTTTTGTTTTTTTTTTATTTTTTTTCTACAAATCCATTTTCTTTTTCATTTGTGTTCTGAACGTAAGGGAAGTGAAATCGGGGAGTTTATTATCCTTTGCCTCAATAATCACGTGGGATGATTCCGATGGATACTTGAAAACTATTGTACTCTAAATTAAAAAAAAACGTCCAATACAATAAACAAGAGCCTAATATCATGATTCATGAATCGGAATAAACGGTTCATGATAATTTTTAGAACAACTAAATGAATAGCTTTCCTTTATGGTGGTTGCAAGTAATGATCACTGACGGAGACATGAAAAGTGGAAACATCCTTCTTGGTAAACATTTTGATCCTGATTGAGATCTAAGATTCAGATTTTGCTTGATTTTTACTGGATGCTAAAGGCTCGTCTTAACACAGGAATTACGAGCGCATTGTAAGATGTTGTGTTGTCTTTGATCTCTAAATATTTTGAGCATTCTGGTTCACTTGATTTAAAATATATATTTGGATACCCAATTCTAACTCAAGTGCATTTATGTTGTCAGTTTCATTGGATATTTGTCAGCTAGGAGATCACGAAAACAAATGATCTGATGTTTGCTAATATGCCCACTGCAAGAATCACAAACAAACTACTCTACAACTTGAAGGATATACTAGTTGTGCCTTACGACGAGTATTGATTGTAAGGCCCGAGATTATTTGATTTAATCCGAGATTATTTAATTTTAATTCGAGAATATTTATTTTGAAAATTTTTAGAGTTTAGATTTAAATTCTAATATTCTTAAATTATTTAGGATTGAAATTGAATTAAAAAGAGGGTCGAGGACTATTTTGCGATTTATGAAGAATTGAAGGGCCAAAGTGCAATTTATGCATGTAGTGGAGGACACATGGATTTATTGTATGTTACTACGTGTAATATGTATATCTCCTTCAGAATTCTTCAGCCCCAAGCCGAGAACATCGTCTTTATTCTTGAGATTTCATTTTCCAAATTCAATATCTGTTGATCTGGCCATTCGAATTTAATTCTGAACATAGCGTTGTGATCCTCTATTCAAGAGCTTCGATTTGGTGTAAGTATTTTGTTGTTTACAACATATTTCGAAAATGGTATTTTGAAGAAATCAGGAATTGATTAGAGATGGTTGTTCTTGAGATTATACGTATTACGATATCGAAACTGGATCAAAGATTGGATGTCGTATGAAGTTGATATGATTTTCAGAAGCTATGTTCGAACCTAATGCCTTTAATTCTGCTGGTTTATTATGTGTTCTTGCTGATATTTGTTGGTTATGAGTTGTATATGATTGTTGGATTGAATTCGATATAGTTGGGTTACCGGTTTTGTTGTCGTTATGCCGCCGGTTCGAAAAGGGCTAGACTTTTGATGTTTTGATTGAGCTGGACCTTTATTTAGTTCCTTGCTGATGTTCTTGGAATATTTATGTGATATTTCAGATTTGTATCAAAGGACATCGACTTCGGGAATTCCGTATTTGAATCGGTTAAGAAGTGAACAAGGTTTGAAGTTGTTTTGGTATTGAAGATTGAGTTGTGAGTTTGAATAGATGTTGATATGAGTTTTGTTGTAGATTGTCAAGACTTGAAGCATCTACAATTCAAAGAAGAGAAAGGTATAAGATGCTATCGATAGAAGGGATTTGATACTCGAGACGGAGGTTCTTGAGTATTCCCGAAGAAATCACATACTTGTTATTTTATGTTTGTGTTTTAGAACTTGAATTATTGATCCATCACAGGTAGTTGATCTTTATATTATAATTGAAGTTATAGTGTTGTCGTATCAATATGACTATCGAAAATGGATCCATCCATGGAATGAATCTTGAGGTCTGGAGCGGCTTTAAACCTCAATCCAATATTAGATACGAGTCTTGAGGCTGGAGCGGCTTTAAATCTCAACACCAAGATTTTATTCGATTCTTGAGGCCTGGAGCGGCTTTAAATCTCAACGAATGAAGTCCGTTTACGAATTATGCAATTTATTCTTTATATCTTGAAGTTGATATATGTTGATATTGCATGTATATGTCTTTTATACTGAGAATTATGTTCTCACCGGATTTTTTTCGGCTGTTGTCTTGTTTTGTATGTGTGCATGACAACAGATGGGGCAGGAGTTGGCCAAAATCGACGTGGGTAGCTCAAAAGAGAGTTTAGACGTGGCACTCGAGTTGTTTGTATCTAAAGTAATGTACTTAGATCATTATCAAGCATGTTAGAAGACTTGTTGAGTACTTGAACTAGTTTAGACTTTTGATGTATTTTAACTACTAGATGATCGTAAGAAGTACATGGATTATGTTTGCTTGAGATCTTATATATATATATGCATCTTTTAGACTTATGAAAGCATGTGTATGTTTGATTAAATGATACATTAACATGCAAGAATAAGGGCTTTGAGTTCTAGGCAAGATTTGAATGTTGTTATTCAAGATTTAGGGCTAGAGCAAAGAGCGCTCGCGCGGCCATATTTTGCAGCTCGAGCTCAGCTTTAGCCTTGGATTCTGCCCGACAAAATTTGAGAGGGCGCCCGATCTTCAATATTCTACAGCTCGAGCGCACCCTGTTTTGAGCAGCGGAAGAAAGCGCTCGAGCTGCAAATAGTTGCGGCTCGAGCTCTCACCCATTTGAAAAAAAATTTGATTTCTTGTCTACTTAATTAAGGATGCTTATTCTTTAATTGCCCTTAAGATTAGATTAGCACCCGAGATCCCACATTGATGAAAATGAAAAGCATGTGTGTTTTCTAGCTTGTGAATGCCAAAAGGGTTCAATCCTTTCATTTCATCAGGAAGAGGAAAGGATCAAGTCATTTTCTTCTCCCCGTTTACCAGTTAACTTGAGTGCTTGTTCCTGACTTCTTGGAGATGGCAATTTGCATCTGGAAAACGATTAAGCAACCTGGTACTGGTTCGGGCCATTTGTTTGAAATGGTGCAGACGTGAAGTGGTTGAACTTTGAAAAATAAAACTAAACTTTTAAATACTTTTTAAGTATTTTATATTTAATTAATTATTAATTATATTAAAAATGATATTTCAATTTGTAGAAGTCCATCCAACATTATGGAAGACATTTGAATACTATTGCCCACTCTTTGGCTCAATTTGTACTTAATTTATATCTATTTTGGACTTTCTTGATTACTTGGAAATCTTTATCAATAAACATGTACGCAATACTTTTGTATGGTTTATGATATAACAATTAAAATTGATAAATATATGTTGATGATTATGAATAATGAAAAAAACTGGCCGATCAAAAGGAAGGATCATAGTAAAGTCCAATTATTTTTTATGAATATATCGACTTGTTTGTGAACGTTGTGAATAATCGTGATCACGTGCAATTCACGTGCACTTCTCTAGTCATTATAAATGTGTCTCAAATATATCTTCCTGTTAACTCTCTCGGTTTGAATTAACAAAATGAACATGTGCCGCTCATGTGAGTTTGCACCCCCAATTAAAAGCCCAATCTCCACACGTTGTGTATGTATTCGAGCCCTAATTCCCAAATCTATTGTTCCCGATTTCACTGCAAGACCCTTTGCTCCGGTGGTGGGCTGCTAATTAACGAGAGAATTTTCCCCGAAAGGTTGATCCTGTAAAGTGGGAAATTCACGAGATTCTTGAAATCCCCAAATTCAGTAGGAATTTCACAGGAAAACGGATTTTGATATAGGTGTAGGCTTCTAAGCTTATGCATGAATCTGATTTTAGAAATAATTCCGGAGAGATGATTGGAATAAGCATCAAAATTCTCAAGATTTGTGAGATTTCCCATTCCTAAAGGAAATTCATCGGTCAATGTGTTCCGATAAAGCTCAAGCTGCCATAGCTTATTAAGTTTGGTGATCCCATGGGGGATCTTTCCAATAATGCTATTATGAGCTAATTCCAGATTAATAAGCTGAATGAGATTTGAGATGTGTTATGGAATTTAGCCTTGGATGTTGTAGTTGGACAAGTAAAGCCAATTCAGCTTGGTGCGATTGAGAATAATCTGAGGGAATGGATTTAGATCAAAGGCGTTGTCATTGAGACTCAACGCAACAAGATTTGTCATGTTTTGAAGAGAATACCAAGGGAAGATTCCTAAAAATCCACTGTTGTTAGCGTACAAAAATACCATCCTAGTAAGGGATGAGATGTCTGAAAATGTTCCAGACGTCTTGCAGAGAACTCGAAGTCGAGCTTTTTGAATGGAGGTTTTCTTGATTGCTGGTCGAATAATGGGACATATTCCCAAGGGTTGGTGGTGGCGGATGACAAATCGAAGATTGTAAAATCTGGGATTGGTGAAGAGCGAATGCCAGTTCTTGGATACCGATTTGAAGTGGAGTGCTGTTATGGGAAAATGAAGCAAAATTTGAAACAAAAAATCTTCGATCGAAGCAACAATGTGACATGGTTCAGTGACTTGTTCATCTACTTTTGTATCAAGTTTGGTTTTGATCATGTTTGTGTTGATTTTTCAGAATTTGCTTGAAGGTGTCTTATAGTTGTGCTAACAGGTAAATGCATGATTATTCGCTTAATATTTGGGTTGATTTCATTATATTTAGAGTAGATACATTGTGATTATGTTATAAATTACGTTACCTTAATTCGAATTATGATTTTAGTCAAACTAGTTATATATATATATATATATATATATATATATATATATATATTGTCATTGGTTGGATACCACTTTATTTAATTAATTAAATAAACTTCCATGTTTTTAGTCAAATACGTTGTAGATGGCACTCACAAAATTTCTGCAAGACGTGCCTTTTCAAGCTCACGTGAGCCGTTAATTCAAATCGAGAGAATTAACATAAGGATATATTTGAGACACGTTTACAAATAAAAGGGACGTATTCAGCCCATGGAATTCTTTAGGGATATAATTGGGACAAAATGGAAATATTAGGGACATTTTAATGAATCGTCCCCAATATCCATATGGTTGAGATCCTCTATATTAGTTGTGACAGTTTGCACGGAGTCAGATGCTATCTGAACATCTTGGAAATTTTTATCATTATGGAGTATTCTAGTGATTACTCGGTGGATCAAAAAATCCCTCTTTGCATTCTATATCCATCCCTGACCAAATAGTGTCCATTTGAATCAAACCTCCAGAATAAGGAATCTCTTGTAAGAGTGCCTTGAAGAGGAATTTGAAGGATTTCCCCCGTAATGAATCCATCCATCGAACATGCTCTTGATAAACTCGGTGTCCCATTCGTCATCTTTAATAATCTGATCCGTCATCTTTAATAATCTGATTTATCGTTGTGTCCCTGTCCCATATATTATGGTTGTCTTCTGTCTTCCCAAACTATACATGGTTATAAATTTACAGTCTCCCACCTTGAGATCAGACAGAAGCTATCAAACCATAGAGTGTAAAGATTTGATTATTAAAAACGCAGAGAAGGAAGAAAAATTTCTGCATGTTATTGATAAATACGTTGTTACATCATTTATAGATTACAGTAGGAAACAATCCCATAAATTAAGGAAACAAAAATATATTATCCTATCATTCTAAAAGGATAAAAAATCCTATCAAATATTCTAATTCTATTCTTAATCTATATTTACAAAATATAAACAATCAAGAATCTGTTCTATAAACAATTTAAATATTTTCTTCACTCCTCCTCAAACTTGGCTATAGATGTTGATGAGACCAAGTTTGCCGATAAGAAACTCCAGAGTTCGTTCAGTTAATCCCTTGGTAAGAAGATATGCAATTTGATGAGATGTAGACACATATTCAATACAAAGGATTTCTTTGTCCATTTTTTTCTCTAATAATGTGTCGATCCACTTCAACATGCTTAGTTCGATCATGGTGGACAGGATTGTGAGCTATGCTGATTGTTGACTTGTTATAACAATACAGTTTCATAGGACCTTCAAACTGGATTTGTAACTCTTCCATCACCTTTTTATATCCGGATTAGTTCACATACCCCATGAGCCATAGCCCTGAATTCTTCTTCGGCACTGCTTCTTGCGACAACCGACTGTTTTTTGCTTTGCCATGTTACTAAGTTCCCCCATATCATCGTACAGTACCCAGAGGTCGACTTTCGATCATTGATGGAGTCAGCCCAATTTGCATCAATGAAATACTTCACACTTAGATCGTTAGTCTTTCCAAAAAATAATTCTCTCCCAGGAGTTTGCTTCAAATATCGCAGAATTAGATATACTGCATCGAGGTGACCTTGACGTGGTGAATGCATGTATTGGCTTACTAAGCTGACTGCAAAAGAAATATCGGGACGAGTGTGTGAGAGATAGATGAGTTTCCCTACTAAGCGCTGATAGCTTCCTTTGTCAACTGGTCTTCCTTCAAGAAATTTGCTTTATCTCCTAATTCAATTGGGGTTTTGGCTGGTTTGCATCCCAACATACATGTTTCTTGTAGAAGATCTAAGGTGTATTTTCTTTGGGAGACTTAGATACCCCGTTTGTGTTAGAGTAGGTGCCCGTCGAGCCAAGTGTTGGCCGATGGTCTTTGAGAGAACTCTTGTATGATAATATTTATTTTATTAATATTTGACATTATTTAATTTGACACACCTTTATCTGTATACCCATGCTAGTTGCATAGATAAAGCCCTTGAATATACAAATAGTAGAAAGAATATGAGATGGTAATGTGATGACTATCATGAAACTCATATTTGGAATACTGTATATTATAAAATGTTCCTAGTCGATTCAGCCGCCATAAAGAAGGATAACTACCGCTCGAGATTGAAACTAGTATTTGCAATGTGAGTACCATGTTTCATTGGTAGGGGACATGGAGATGTCCAAGCATGCAAATAGGTGCTCCTTGTAGAGTGCACTGAACAATCATCCCTAAAGGACTTTCCAAGTGGTTCTCACTTATCGAGTGGAGAAGTCCTAGTTTATGGTTGTACACTATTAGTCCTTATGACCCGGGACAACATGGAGACTCTATATGCTAGTGCTTCACTTTTACTTGTTTACCGACTCATCTGGGGTCATCAGGTGGCAATGTTGGGTGTTGTGACGAAATATATAGGAGTCGATGCATTGTAGTCGGGGATTCACCGCTTACCTACGGGTATGGATATCCTATGTGTTCTCATGCATATGTAGCTTGAAATCTCTGATGAGAGTAGGTGGTAATTAAGAAAGGGTTTCTTGAATTATACCTTTGATGCAACTACGACATTACACATAGTTATCGATTCATTGACAACCCTCGATATACCAATGGTTGTCGAATCGATCAGGATATATGAGTTGAAGGGATCGTACTGTACGCTAACCATAATTTTTTGGTTCTTGCAGGCACTATCATTTGATACCTAGAGAGTCATGTAAGCGATGCTGCTAGACGTTTAACATGACTGGTTGGGTACTATCAGACTTGAGTTTTCTGACGTTCTTATTATCAAGGAGTGGATTAATAAGAATGAAGCTATATAGGGTATGCTCACATAAGGGCTTGTTGATCCCGAATCACATGGAGATATGAACCCACTGCTAGTTGTATCAATGAACCATTGAGGGCCACACAAGTACTAGCTTTCTAGATCCCGTTGAGATTAAAATTAGTTCAATGTGTTGAACAACTTATAAAGGAGTTTACAAGTAAAATAAATTAGAAGTTTGACTTCTAATGGAGAATAAATGAGAAAGTAACTTTTAATTTGTGAATGTGTTCCAAGATTAAAAGTTGAATTGAATAAATAATTAGTTTTTGAAAATTGTGATTTTCAAAAACTATTATTTTGAAATTAATTAATTAATTCAAGTGTTGAATTAATTTTATACTAGTAGACTTTGTAAATTTTAAATGATTAAATTAATTCAAGTGTTGGATTAATTAAACACTATTGATTCTAGTAGAGCTCAAAATAAAATAGCGTTGTATAATTATTTTACTAGTGGGCTTGAATGAGTTCAAGTTGGATTAACTTTTAATTTGTGAATGTGTTCCAAGATTAAAAGTTGAATTGAATAAATAATTAGTTTTTGAAAATTTTGATTTTCAAAAACTATTATTTTGAAATTAATTAATTAATTCAAGTGTTGAATTAATTTTATACTAGTAGACTTTGTAAATTTTAAATGATTAAATTAATTCAAGTGTTGGATTAATTAAACACTATTGATTTTAGTAGAGCTCAAAATAAAATAGTGTTGTATAATTATTTTACTAGTGGGCTTGAATGAGTTCAAGTTGGATTTAATTAATTGATTAAACTTAAATGAGTTTAGGTTTAATAATTAATTAAAATTAAGTTCAAAAGCCATGTGAATATATATATATATATATATATGTATATATATATATATATATGTATGATTATATATATTATATATATTATAAAAGAAATGTGAAGGGTTATGTTGAATGTTACAATTCCCATGCATGACCTCTTGTGTGCCCTTTGACCATAACATAAAATACACAATTTCTTTCACAATTTTAAAAGCATGGATGTGGGTCTCCATATAGAATTCTCCAAGATTTTTGTCTTTTGATTTTGGGAGAAAAGGCAAGCAATATCTCAATGATAAATGTTCTAAATATTCTAGTGCATATTTAGAGTGGATATAGATTGTCTAGTCGTTGACCTAATTTGAAGGAGGAGCTATTTCGAAGAAGGTGCGCTCTTGGAAGCTTGTAGATTGGGTCTACCATATCAAGAGCTAAATTTTTCACAACTTGGTTGGAGCCATAAATCAATCTTTTGAGATTGATAGGTAAAATCTTCTAAAACACCCTATGGATGTTTGATAATTTTAAATGCTACATAAGTGCTCGGTTTTCTTTTGATAAAATTTTTTAAATTTTCGCTGCGTATTCGGGCATGAGGTAACTGATCCCTAACAATGGTATCAGAGCCTAGGTTACTCTTTTGTGTAGTATTTATTGAATATTATGTTGATGTAAATTTCTAACCGCATGAGAAAATCAAAATCCAACTTAGCCCGTTTTTAATTAAAAAAAATTTTGGTTGGCCGGAATCCGGCGACGGTGCTCCGGCAACGACTATGACGACTTAGATTTCCAAAAGGTGTTTTGGAATATCGAAGTGTAATGAGCCCTAAGTTGTTAAGATTATAATAGTTGATATTTTTGTGAAAAATTCTATTTTTATAATGTATGATTTTTCTCATAAAATAAATAATTAAAGTGTGACTTTGATTATTTATAGTAAATTGTGATTTACAAGAAAATCGATTATAAATAAATTAATTGGAAAGTAAACAAATGTGTTTGTTTATTTTGTTAATTTAATTTAGTGATTGGACCAAAATATATAATATTTGATCAATTGATTATTGTGATAATTAATTGATGGTATATGATATGTGATATTATGCATGAAGGATGATCAAAAGCCCAAGACCAATTTGCTAGGTGTATGCTAGGATATTTTGTGTTGAATGGGTTGTAATAATTATCAAATTATAAAGTGGGTTTGGTTTATATCCCGTTTCCACCCCATGAGATGTATCTCTATTTGCCATGGATATTTTACTGTAAAATATTTGATAGTGGAAGATCAAGATTGGAAGATGGTGGGCCATGATGAATTATGAAGATCCAAGACATGTAAATATTGGAAGCTTATGTAATTGTTGCATTTGCATCCCGTGCATTCCCTAGGATTGGATCTAGGCCCGTGTTTGGCTCACACGGGCCGAATAGTTTTGGGGCGATTGATCATCCTTGTTAATTTACTGTTTATAATATATGCATGATATATTATAAATAATGAGTATGTGCGTTATTATTTTATAATAACAAATTTGCATGAATTCGGCAAACATACGATCAAACATGGTAGTTTTTAAAATTAACGACGAGACCATTTCAAAATTAAAAACCCTCATTTTGAATTAGATTCAAAATTTATATCAAGTCCAAAAAGGAAAATTATAAATTTGTTTATAATTTTCATGTCTTTCATCGACAATGGATGCATGATGAACGCTATCCGTATTCAATGCTCGGCTCATATTATTGGCTAAGAAATCTGAAAATCGTCTTGAATTCGGAAAGGATTGCATATACACTTGATGAGTCACCCCCCTGATAAGGCTCCGACTGATTGTAGCCCTGAGGAGCTACAAACTTACAAGGATTTGTGTGACCATGACTTTAAAGCCAAGTGTTATATGCATGCTTCTATGAATGATGAGTTGCAGAGGCGTTTTGAGGATGCTAAGAATCCTGCTGACATTCATTTACATCTCAAAGAGCTCTTTGGTGAGCAAACACGCCCGCTTAAACATGCAACATTTAAGGAGCTGGTCTCTTTGTGCATGCGAGATGGGGCTTCGGTCCATGAGCATGGTGTAAGGATGATTGGGCGGGCTTGTGGAAAAGCTCTTTGTCATGGATCTTGTGTTACCAGCCGAGTTGACCACGAACGTGTTGCTCTTGTCACTGCCAAGCTCGTTTGATCCTTTTGTGGTGAATTTCAACATGAACAAGTTAGATCCGACCCTGAGGAGTTGATTAACATGCTTGTTACGTTTGAATCCACAATCAAGAAAGAGAAGCCGGTTCTTTAAGTGAGATCTTCATCTGGTGCAAAGAATAGACCACGTGGCAAGGGAAAGAAGCGTTCTTTCCATGCTTCCAAGAAAAATGTGTCCTTGAATAGGTAGGCTCCGAGTCTCGTTGTGGCAGCCACACCAGTTAAGTCTAACAAGACTAGTGACGTCTGTCATCACTGCAAGAAGCCTGGACATTGGAAGCGTAATTGCAAGGAATATCTTGACCAGAATGGTTCTGGAAAGGGTATGTTTTACATTGAAGTGAACATTTCACTTAACTCTTCTTCTTGGGTATTAGATACCAGCTGTGGCTCATATCTCTGTAACGATTTGCAGGTGATGGTAAGAAGTAGGAGACTTAGGGAAGGTGATACCTTCTTGAGGATGGGCAATGGGGCAAGAGTTGCTGCCAAAGCTATTGGAGATGTTTACTTATTGTTGGACAATGATTTTAAATTAATTTTGAGAGATGTTTTGTTTGTACCAGATTTGATGAAAAACATTATTTCCATTTCTATGCTTGATAAAGATGGATATTCTTGTTTATTTGGAAAAAGTCTTTGCAATATTTACTAGAATGAATGTTTAATTGGTACAAGCCAACTGGAAAACGATCTCTATAATTTAAAATTGAAATATATTCCATTGTATAATTTACAAGAGATATCAACAACATCCAAAAGAAAACAATATACTCGGAATCCGGCACACTTATGACATGCTCGATTAGGTCATATATCTTTAAGAAGGATGAACAAGCAAGTGGAAGAAGGCATGATATGTCTGATATTAATTCTCTTACTACTTGTGAACCCTGTCTAAAAGGAAAGATGACCAAAATTCCCTTTAAGGTCCATGTGGAGCGAGCCAATGGACTGTTGGATTTGATCCATATAGATATGTGTGGTTCACTTAGCATCACCACTAAGCACGGACATTCCTACTTCATCACCTTTACCGATGACTTTTCTAGGTATGGGTATGTGTATTTGATGAAATAAAAATCTGAAGCTTTTGAAAGGTTCAAAAAATTTAGAAATTAAGTAGAAAAATAGTTGGGATGAAGCATCAAGGAACTTCGATCGGATCGAGGTGGTGAGCACTTGAGTGCTGAAGTCCAAGAGTATCTTAGGGAGAATGAGATTCTCTCGCAGTGGACTCCTCCTGGTACAACTCAGTTGAATGGTGTTTCAGAACGTCTTAACGGAACTTTGATGGACATGGTTTGATCTATGATGGGGTTCACGGAGTTGCCGCCATCCTTTTGGGGATATGCGCTAGAACAGCGGCACTGTTGTTGAACAATGTCCATTCAAAGGCAGTTGATAAGACACCATATGAGATATGGATGGGAAAGCCTCCTAAGTATTCTTATCTTAGAATATGGGGGTGCCCTGCTTATGTGAAGTAGACAGTGGGAGATAAATTGGATGCTCGATCCATTTTATGCTACTTCGTGGGATATCCAAGGAATTCGGTTGGATATTATTTCTATCATCCAAAAAAAACAAAGGTGTTTGTTTCTAGGAATGCAACCTTCTTGGAGAAGGAATTTCTATTGGATAGAAAATGGGATATGATAGAACTTGAAAAAGTTCGAGAAACGCCTACGATTGTAGAGCCCATACCCGAACAGCCAAGAGAGGAGATACAAGCTCCTAGAAGATCCGAGAGGATCTCGAGACCACCTATGAGGTATGGTCTGCTTCTTGAAGAGGGCCTTGATGAGCCTGACCATGGATCTGATCCAAGGACCTTCAAGTAAGCGTTGTCTGATGCCGATACATCCAAGTGGCTTGAAGCTATGGAATCTGAGATGAATTCCATGCATTCGAACCAAGTGTGGAATCTTATGGATCCACCTGAGGGAATTGTTCCTATAGGGTGTAAATGGATTTACAAGAGTAAACTTGGAGTTGATGGGAAGGTGGTGACCTTCAAGGCGAGATTGGTAGCAAAAAGGGAATACTAAAAGACAAAGAATTGACTTTGAGGAAACTTTTTCTCCAATCGCAATGTTCTATAAGGATAATGCTTGTCATAGCTGCATGGCATGACTATGAAATATGGCAGATGGATGTAAAGACATCTTTTCTTAATGGGGATATTAAGAAAGATATTTACATGTCTCAACCTGAAGGGTTCACATCTATCGAAAGTGAGCATAAAGTATGCAAAATTCAGAGATCTATTTATGGTCTAAAACAGGCATCTAGGAGTTGGAACCTCAGATTTGATGGTACAATCAAAGAGTTTGGTTTTATTAAGAATCCTAAGTAACCATGTGTGTATAAGAAGGTCAGTGGGAGTGCTGTAACATTTCTGATACTCTATGTTGATGACATTATACTCATTGGAAATGATGTAGGAATGTTGCAATCAACTAAAGTATGGTTAACAAGTAAGTTCTCGATGAAGGACTTGGGTGAAGCATCTTTTGTATTGGGAATACAAATCTATCGAGATAGATCAAAAAGATTTCTTGGTCTCACCCAGTCTACATACATTGATACCATCGTGAAGAGGTTCTCGATGAAAGAGTCTAAGAGAGGACATCTACCAATGTGTCATGGCATGTCTCTATCCAAGTCCATGTCTTCCAAGAATGATGCAGAGATAGAGGCGATGACACGCATTTCATATGCATCTTCAATTGGTAGTATCATGTATGCAATGATATCTACACATCCTGACGTGGCATTTGCACTAAGTGTTTCAAGTAGATATCAATCGAACCCTGGTCTTCCACACTGGAAAGTTGTGAAAGATATTCTCAAGTATTTGAGAAGGACTAAGAATATGTTCTTGGTTTATGGGGGGTGGAGAACTAAAATTGGAAGGCTATACCGACTTTAGCTTCCAAAGCAATGTTGATGATTCAAAGTCAACTTTCGATTTTGCATTCATTCTCAATGGTGCTGCTGTTTGTTGGAAGATTTCCAAGCAAAATAGCACTGCGGATTCAACCACTGAGGCATAATATATTGCTGCATCCGATGCTGCAAAGGAAGCTGTTTAGATTAGGAATTTTGTCCAAGAGTTGGGCGTTATTCCTAATGGAAGTGATCCAGTCCCGATGTACTACGACAACACTGGTGCCGTTGCTCAGGCAAAAAAACCAAGGCCTCATCAGAAATCCAAACATGTACTGAGAAAATACCACATCATCCGGAAGATTGTGGAAAGAGGAGAGGTCTCGTTAGACAGAGTCGCCTCCTCAGATAATGTTGCTGATCCACTAACTAAGCCGTTAACAGGACCATTGTTCGAAAATCATCGCGAATCAATGGGTTTGAAGAATATGGATAGTTGGCTCTAGTGCAAGTGGGAGATTGTTAGAGTAGGTGCACGTCGAGCCAAGTGTTGGCCGATGGTCCTTGAGAGAACTCTTGTATGACAATATTTATTTTATTAATATTTGACATTATTTAATTTGGCACACCTTTATATGTATACCCATGTTAGTTGCATAGATAAAGCCTTTGAATATACAAATAGTAGAAAGAATATGAGATGGTCATGTGATGACTATCATGAAACTCATAATTGAAATACTGTATATTCTAAACTGTTCCTAGTCGATTCAGCTGCCACAAAGAAGGATAACGGCCACTCAAACTTGAGACTAGTATTTGCGATGTCAGTACCATGTTTCATTGGTAGGGGACATGGAGATGTCCAAGCATGCAAATAGGTGCTCCTTGTAGAGTGCACTGAACAACCCTCCCTAAAGGACTTTTCAAGTGGTTCTCACTTATCGAGTAGAGAAGTCCTAGTTTATGGTTGTACACACTAGTCCTTATGACCCGGGACAACATGGAGACTCTATATGCTAGTGCTTCACTTTGACTTGTTTACCGACTCATCTGGGCTCATCAGGTGGCAATGTTGGGTGTTGTGATGAAACATATAGGAGTCGATGCATTGTAGTCGGGGATTCACCGCTTACCTACGGGTATGGATATCCTATGTGTTCTCATGCATATGTAGCTTGAAATATCTGATCAGAGTATGTGGTAATTAAGAAAAGGTTTTTTGAATTACACCTTTGATGCAACTACGACATGACTCATAGTTATCGATTCATTGACAACTCTCGATATACCAATGGTTTTCGAATCGATTGGGATATCTGAGTTGAAGGGATCGTACTGTACGCTAACCATAATTGTTTGGTTCTTGCAGGCACTATCATTTGATACCTAGGGAGTCATGTAAGCGATGCTGCTAGACGTTTAACATGACTGGTTTGGGTACTATCAGACTTGAGTTTTCTGACGTTCTTATTATCAAGGAGTGGATTAATAAGAATGAAGCTATATAGGGTATGCTCACATAAGGGACTTGCTGATCCCGAATTACATGGAGATGTGAACCCACTGCTAGTTGTATCAATGAACCATTGAGGGTCACACAAATACTAGCTTTCTAGATCCCGTTGAGATTAAAATTAGTTCAATGTGTTGAACAACTTATAAAGGGGTTTACAAGTAAAATAAATTAGAAGTTTGACTTCTAATGGAGAATAAATGGGAAATCAACTTTTAATTTGTGAATGTGTTCCAAGATTAAAATTTGACTTGAATAAATAATTAGTTTTTGAAAATTGTGGTTTTCAAAACTATTATTTTGAACTTAATTAATTAATTCAAGTGTTGAATTAATTTTACACTAGTAGACTTTGTAAAGTTTAAATGATTAAATTAATTCAAGTGTTGGATTAATTAAACACTATTGAGTCTAGTAGAGCTCAAAATAAAATAGTGTTGTATAATTATTTTACTAGTGGGCTTGAATGGGTTCAAGTTGGATTTAATTAATTGATTAAACTTAAATGGGTTTAGGTTTAATAATTAATTAAAATTAAGTTCAAAAGCCATGTGAATATATATATATATATATATATATATGTATATGTATATGTATATGTATATGATTATATATATTATAAAAGAAATGTGAAGGGTTATGTTGAATGGCACAATTCCCATGCATGACCTCTTGTGTGCCCTTTGACCATAACATAATATACACAATTTCTTTCACAATTTTAAAAGCATGGACGTGGGTCTCCATATAGAATTCTCCAAGATTTTTGTCTTTTGATTTTGGGAGAAAAGACAAGCAATATCTCAATGATAAATGTTCTAAATATTCTAGTGCCTATTTAGAGTGGATCTATACTATCTAGTCGTGGAAATAATTCGAAGGAGGAGCTATTTCGAAGAAGGTTTTCTCTTGGAAGCTTGTAGATTGGGTCTACCATTTCAAGAGCTAAGTTGTTCACAACTTGGTTGGAGCCATAAATCAATTTTTTGAGATTGATAGGTAAAATCTTCTAAAACACCCTATGGATGTTTGATGATTTTAAATGCTACACAAGTGCTCGGTTTTCTTTTGATAAATTTTTTTAAATTTTCGCTGCGTATCCGGGCATGAGGTAACCGATCCCTAACAGTTTGCTCCTAGCAATTTTCATTCCCAAGAAATACTTCAGTGTTCCGAGATCTTTGACTTCGAGTTTTCTTGCCATCATCATCTTGATTTTATCCATTTCTTCACCATCATTTCCGGTTAGAATGATGTCATCAACATAGACTATCAGAATGGTGATGCTCCTTTTTGTAGAGTGTTTGAAGAAGAGAGTGTGATCTGATTGACCTTGGACGAATCCATGCCCCTTTATTGCTTTGGAAAATCTGTCAAACCATGCACGAAGAGATTGTTTCAGCCCATATAGTGATTTTTTTGAGTTTACACACTGTTTCTACCCCTGGTTCTTCAAATCCTAGAGGCTGACTCATGTAAACTTCTTCATCAAGTTCCCCATTCAGAAATGCATTCTTTATATCAAGTTGCTGCAGATTCCATTCAAGGTTTGCTGCCAAGGACAGAAGTATTATGACTGTATTCAGTTTTGCAACAGGAGCAAAAGTCTCAGTATAATCAATCACATACGTTTGAGTGAAGCCTTTGGCTACCAAGCGTGCTTTGTGTCTTTGAACAGAACCATCTGCCTTATACTTGACTGTGAAAACCCATTTGCAGCCCACAACATTTTTCCGGGAGGTAATTCTACCAAGCTCCATGTTCTATTTTGTTTCAAGGCACACATTTCTTCGAGAACTGCAGCTTTCCACTCAGGGATAGATAATGCCTCCGTGATAGACCTGGGAATCAATATATTGGAAATTTTCAAGGTAAAAGCACGAAATAAAGGTGAGAGATTAGAATATGACACAAAATTGGAGATAGGATGCTTGGTACACGATCTTACACCTTTTTTGACTGCAATTGGGATATCAAGACCAATAACAGTACCTGATTTGTTTGGAGGCTGAGGATCTACCACCGGTTCCTCTTCATGGCTGTAACTAGGATTCACGACTTCTCTATTTGTTTGAGGTTTGACTTTTCTTGAGTAGACTTGAATTTCTTTATACCCTTTGAAACTCCCCCTGATTCGAATTCTCATTGTGATTTGGATTGAAATCATTGCTCGAAGTGTAAGTATCATGGGTTTGGGGGTGATCACGCAAAGGAATGTCTGTGGGAATGACAGTGGTATCGATATTAGTATCAAGCAGGGGAAGAGTGTCCCAAGAACAACGAGCTTCATCATGATTGTGAGTATTCTCCCCCTGAAGTGAAGTTGACGGGAAATAGGGAGCATATTCCAAAAATGTGACATCGCACGAGACATATGTTTTTTTTCGTGCGAGGACAATAACAACGATAACCCTTTTGAGTTGGAGAGTACCTGAGGAAGACGATTTTTAAAGCTCGAGGATCAAGTTTACTGCGATGATGAGCGTGAACATGCACAAACGCTATGCAACCAAATGTATGTAAAGGTAGGTGATGGGATCGGGTAAGATGTGGATATGTATCTTGAAGGAGAGATAAAGGTGTTTTGAAAAACAATGAGCGACTTGGAAGACGGTTTATGAGATAGGCATTTGTAAGAACGACATCCCCCACATATATTTTGGGACATTCATGTTAAACACAAGGGAGCGAGCCACTTCTAAGAGATGACGGTTCTTTCGTTCAGAAACTCCATTTTGTTGGGGAGTACACATGAACTCTGGTGGATAATTCCGTGTTCCAACAAATAGTTTCCCAAGGTGGAGTTAAAATATTTCTTTCCATTATCAGTGCGAAGAGTTCGGATATTGGTTTGGAATTGGGTTTGTATCATCTTATGAAAGGCTTTAAATGTTTGGCAAGTTTTAGATTTGTCACGAAGAAGATAAACCCATGTAACCCGGGTATGATCATCAATGAAAGTGAGAAACCATTTTTTTTTCATGGGACGTGGTGATTTGAGATAGCCCCCACATGTCACTGTGCATTAAATTAAATGGAGCATAAGGAGTATAAAGGGTAGGAGAAAAAGAAGATCGAGTATGCTTAGCTAATTTACACACTTCACATGGAAAGGAATTAGGAGTTTTATTACCACACAAAGACGGAAACAGACGCTTTAAGTACAAAAAGTGGCCAAGTTTGTAATGCCATGACATTATTTTCCTAATACTAGAATTGAAGATGCAGAAGTAACAAGAGACATCGGGGACTGAGGATTGCCCACTGAAGTATCCTCAAAGTAGTAGAGTCCATCATGAATCCTAGCATTGCCAATCGTCATCCCTGAAGGTAGGTCCTGAAAGTGATTTTAAAATTTATAATCATAATTTGTTGATTATACTTCTGAAAATGAATATTTGAAGTGATATATATTTGACAGAGTACACGATAACCCTACCCACACATTTGTGTATAAACCAATGCAGATTTCTGCAGTACTAATGCAAATATATCCGGTAGTCGTCGATTTCGATCAGCTAACCGGTGTAACCGGGGGAGCGATAAGTTTTTACCCCGTGGGTAGCGTGGTGAGTTCTGATTAGTCCAAATCAATTAAGCATGAGGTACACGTTGCCTCCAGGGCACTACCACGTGATCAGCATGTACAAAACCCGAAGTTTAGGATATGTTTGGTGTTTCTTCCGTGATAATCCAGATCCTCATAATATATCGACAAATTATTATACTACACAATATGATTTCGAAGGTGAAAAAACAAGAAGTTGAAACAGATCGAATGAATAAACAACCGAAAAAAGACAACCGTAGTCATTTTTTATTTAGCCTAATCTTTTATATCTAATTTCTTCAAAACAACAAAACATTCAAAACTTATCAACAAAACATTCAAAAAGTTTCCCATCTTGTTCGATATCATTACATATATATGGCATCTTCCATTTTTGCTGCTTTAGTGAAGCACTTAATTTACTTACAACAAAAATGTCTAAAAGCATTTACAACCTAATAAGAGACAAATTGTTGACCACTGCTGCAGATGACCACAAATCAGCACCATTAGACTCGTTGCTTACGTGCAATGTTAGCTCAATCGGAACGAGGCAGAGTCCTTTGCTTCTTAGAGCCATATTCTTTTTTTCACAATTTACGATCTCCTGGTCATTGCCCTGTCGAAAAACGAGATACGATCTTTAATCAGTCGACAGATCCCGAACATTTACGAAATGTTGGGTGAAAAGACTAGTGGTAGTTACCGCCGTCGGACGGTGCAAGAATGGAGAGCAGAGGACTTGCACTTGATCTTGCAGGAATCTTATGTAACCATAAGTTTCATGTAGTACTGATGCTGTATCTGTCTGCACTACTCATTCACGTTAAATATAGTCATATATCAAACATGCATACAGCTAATTGTTCGACACTCAAATATATATATTTCTTTTTATAGAAAAATCATAGTTTCATAGAAATTACAATATATAAATATATATTTTTGGAACAAAACAAATTTTAAAATATGACCAAATCTATACCATATAGATCCATAAAGTCATAGAATTAATATTATAGAAATTTGAGAGGATGATAGTAACTTGTGCTATTTTATAATATCTAAACTAAAACACACATACGACGTATAATAATTATTCTATCTAAATATAATCCACAAAATAATTACATACTAAAAAGTAAGCAAATTAAATAATTAACCCTCTTTGAAATTTTTTTTCTAACTAACAAACAAACAATCTGGTAAAAATGAAAAATACGCGCGCCGTACAATGTTCTTATGAAAAAATTCTTAATTTTAACATAAATTCTAAATCATTTGGTTGTGTTTGAATAGATAGGTTTAATTGAAAAAATGGGATTAATTTGAAATAACATCATGTATTTTAAATTATTCTCATTACTATTTTATTTGTTTAAATTAGTAAAGTACGGATTTTATATTCACTAATTGATATAAGTAAATGCAAACGAATAAAATAGAATGTAAACCATGATAGCGATCTAAATATCAGCCTCATATATTAAACAATTTGAATCCAAAAATATATTATAGAAAGAGACTTATTATTATTATTATTTTAGCCAAAAAAGAAAAAAAAAACATGCTTTAATTAAAAAATTAATTGATCCCACCTTGCCAAAGGGTGACACTAGTTGTTGCAATGCAGTGATTCTTTCCCCAAGCTTCTCTTTCTTAACAATCTAAATAACCAAAATTACAGGTGTATTAGTACATTTTTATATTATATAATAATCAGATAACAAAGAATGAATTGGGTATTAAAGATATATATATATATAATTAAATTTAATAATCCAAATTAATTTATATCATGGTATTTCAGTGACCTTTGCATGAGTGCAGGCAACAGAGTGAGTAGGATTAGTGGACTTGGCCTGCTTCTTGCTGCTCCTCTGGCTCCCAGTCGGAGACCCGGAAGGACGACCCAGATTCGTACCCGGTTCATCCCCCGACCCTTTTCTCTTCTTCTGCAAATCTCAGAGAATTAATTATAAGAAAACAAAACAATTAATTAACCCATGGGCTAATTGCATGCAGAGATTTAATTAGTAGCTAGTACTGACATTGGATTTAGGCAATAATGTTGTTGAAGAAAGTGAAGTAGAACCCATGCAAATGGAGCCTGACTCCCGACCCGAATTCGTGGCAATATCAAAGCCACCAAAACAAAGCATTTTGGGGTCCTTGGATGCATTAATTGAAGAACCAGAACCAAAATCGAAACCAAAACAATTATGTTTGATTTCTTCAGCAAAAACCAGCGGTGGAAAGCACCTGAGAACCAAGGGGTCGTCTTCGTCCAATCCGCCAGCCATTTTGTGTTTTGTGTTAAGTTTTGTTTTGTTCTGTTGAAGAAGCTAGCTAGCTAGAGATTTGTTAATTGTTTCTGGGAATTAATTAATTAAGTATGGGTTCCTGTATATCTACATGCATTTTGGATTTGGTGAGGCTCGGAAAAGGTGTTGCATTTTGAACAAGGACAGGAAGACAAGCGGGTCAAAGTTTCGAGAAAATGGTGGGGTTACGTTTATTAATTAATAATAATCCGAGCTAGCTAGGCATAAATGAATAAATGATTTCATGTGGGCGTACGTGGGATCCTACCAAAGTGAACGTGGCCCACAGCTGCTGCATGCATGCCATCAGTCATTCCTTTTGTTCACCCACAAGTACCACTCATGACTTCAATTTAGCCTCATAAATAATATATACTCCATAATTACAACTTCAGTATTATAAATTTATAATACTAATAATTATATTCATATTGGTAAGATATGAATTATTGATAACATCGTTTCAAGTAAATCGGAGGTGGAGGTTTTAGGTTTAATTTTTAAAATAAAGTTTTATATAATTTTATATCGATATAATCATTTTATATAATAATTAAAATTTCAATTACTTCCAAATAAAAATAATGACATAAACAATGACATTAAAAAACGAAAAAAATATTGAAATAAATATAATAGGATTTAATGAATTTTTAATATCACGAGTCAGATATTTATTAATACACAATACAAATCAAATAAGAATTATCAAATTAAGAAGAGTAAATTATTTATTTTTATCATAAAAAAAATAAAAACTATAATTTAAATACTAATAGATGAAAAGAATAATTATGATCGATTTGAATAAAAATCAACCCAACAGTCGAATAAGAAAATTACAAAATTTTAGAATCTCACGTATCAAAAACCAAATAAATTAAAAATAAAGTACCAACCGTTATAAACAAATAAACAACAAAATTTCAATAAAAATGACATATAATTGACATAATTCGAACAATCCAATTCACCTAAATGAAGCAATTTAACGACAAAAACACAGTTTTGTTTTTTTTTTTTTACAAGAAAAAAGATTTTTTAACCCAAAAAAATGAGAAAAAAAGTAAAAAAAAAAAATTAACCACAAATTCAAAATTTTAACAAAAATATGGAGAGACACACATGATATTTTAAATAAAAATTATTGATAATTAAATAAAATTTAAAAATTGAGGCCCACACCAAAGAGAGACCCTAGGCAACCGCCTGGGCTCATTCTCTTTGAAAACGACCCTGATCATTAGATTCATGATTTGAGTAATATCATTATATTAGGATCTCACATACTCATTCCCCACTAGTCAAAGGACAATAATATCAATTTCCATGTATATTTATTTTGATAGGTTGCGCAGTTTATTTTGGAAGAATTTAATTGATCATGTTTCTCAAGACTTAGAAGTTAGAAGGTTGTGTGAAAGAAGAACCGCGTTCCGTAAATGTTCGAACATCTTACATTTATCTTAAAAGGGTTGACTCCGAAAGGGACTCCATCCCACATGAGTCAAAGACCGATAGAATATAGGCTGGGTAAATTACTCTGCGTACAACATATATAAGTCAAAACATATATCAGCTAAAAATTGTATTTTTACTTGTTTTGTATAAGGATATCTAATTTTTTTATTTAAAAAACAATTGTTTTTTTGTTGACTTCTCCAACAAAACACTCACTTAGCCAAATATTTTCATGAAAAATAATTTGCTTCAACCACTCAGTTCCAGGGTAGCTCCATGCTACTGGATTTTGGTATTGCTCAACGGCCCTATGCATAACCTTTAGACAACTCTCTATATCGAAATCTTGAATGAAAAATTAAAAATATTTTAAATGGATGTTTGTCCCGTGAGCAAATTTGGTTTAAGTTTCCAAATCTTTACTCATATTATACTACCAAATATAAAATAATTAATATTCGATATATATAATATGTTAATATCATATTTTCAATGTTTCGTACCAATTTTCGTTAAAAAAAAATTATGTCATTAAAACTAATACTTGGATACATTTTTGAGTGCTCAAAAACCAAATATGAACATATATGAAACAGTTGATACTCAAATAACTTATACTATAATCATATTTTCAATGTTTATTACCAACTTTCTTGTGAGAAAAATATTTGTACCTAATGAATACATAATCATTTTTCTAAAGATTACAAAGTGCAAACATATATTTTTCTGAGAGACTAAATGTAAAAATAAGTTTGGATTTGAGATTTAATCAAATTTTTACCCCAATATTTATATCACAAAATATTATGTCAGAACCCATAAAAGTCCTTGTATATACAGCCTACAAGCAATGGGGCTAGCCATATTTTTGAAAATTGCATTTTTTTCGTTTTACTGTTAAAAGCAACTCAGGTTGACAATGTTGATGATCATACGCATGCAGGGAAAATATCCAGAATAAAAAGTACTGAGAATTCTTTCAAAAACTTTTGGATCTAAACACACAAATACAAACTTAAAATATGTAAAATGGCTCGTGATTTTTGTCAATCGAAGAAACCAGAAAAAAGCAAGTGTGAGTAACCAACTGAGAGTTGGCTTTGCCCGTTCACTTTCATGAAAACCATGCCCATGAAATCTACATTGTATTGTACGTGAGTAGGTAATGTGTGGATGAAGAGAAATTTGGTTAACAAAATATGTGTCGATGATAGTTTCAGAGTAGGATTCTACTACTTTATTTAAAGTACAGATGGGGACCCGATCCTCAAGTTTAGGATACCAAGTTTATAAGCTCTACTACGCTGCTGAACCAGGATAAAACCCGAAACAAATTATCGTGGTTTAGGTTCCAAACTGTTTATGGGCCAACCCGATTCAACATGTACAAGTTACTAGTTTAAAGGTAGCACCAAGTTACCCTATTCTTTCATTGATTTATTATGACAAACATAATTTTAGACCATTTTCGGCTTGGCTTCGAGGAGAATCGAAGAGTAAGGTGCAATGTTATACATGTCCCCAATGCCAGGAACACCTTCAGGGACAATGTCGTCTGGAGAATCCAAATTAGTGTCGACCTGCAGTTATTTTCGTTTATGCCTCATAATCAAGCAATGAACGAGCCACATCAATAATCAAAGTATAATATATTTCATACTTTCAAGGGCAAGGATGAACATAGAATATTCAAGTATAACACATTGAACGAAGAGTACTCACAGTCTGATACAGGACAGATGCAAAGGAAAAGACAGTTCGACGGTGAACTGTGAATAATTTACTCACAATATCCCGAATTTAATGGGCGATGTGATGGTTCAGATATAATTGGAAATTTCTGAAGCGACAAAGCTGATATCCGTTATAAGTTGAGATAAATGCAAGCACCAGTGACACTTGTTTGAGTACAAAAGACATGCAAATGTGTGCAGTGGAATGAAAGAAACAATGTGTGTGTGGACAGCCGTTGATCATCTAACCAATAAATTTTTTTCATGGATTGCATTTACACGGAGGCCACTACAATCCACTGAGGGCAGAAGTTCGGATTGCATGTGGATAATAGCAAAATTAAGGCCTAAATTCTTCTAACAAAGAAACATGCAAATTCTTAGATACTGAAGCCAATGAGAACATACTGTTAATGGCAGTCCAACAGTAAGAAGCATATAAAAATATGGATTTTCATTAAAGCATGTAAATAGCTTAACCAGTAACTAGCAAAACATGCGATGGCAAAATTATTTTAAACCAACAGGAACAATTGAGTTTAGGAACTAACCACCCGATACCACTGTCTTTCTCCTGGCGGCGTTGGTATAACAGCCTCAACAAAATAGTCATGTGCATTAAATGCGACATATACATGCCCATCATTTTCATCACGAAGCCTGAAACCATCACATTTGTCAGCACGACTGTAATCATAAATTTAAAATTAGGTAAATATTTTATTATTGTCCTTGTGAAAAGAGAAAAAACACAATCTCATATTTCATAACATAATGTATGTTGAGGGTATGTGTTGGGTTCCGGGGAGAGACGAATGAGAACGCCACAGAATCTAAAACTTTTCGATCTCAGGGACAATGAGTATGCTATCCATTCATACAAAAGCATTCATGCATAATTTAAATGCTTGACAAGGAATTCCTCATGACGTAACTCGTGGATGGTTTGTCGGGCTTGCTCCAATCTGACAGCAAATATCTTATAAGTTTATAAATTTTTAATTATGCCAAAGTTACTTTCTAAAGAATATTAATTTATATAGACAAGTGTAAAATTACACTTTAGTTACATTAACATATGGTTTTGGGAAAAGTTATAGCGTTTAGATCGAATAAATCTAATGGTAATAATGCTAAGACTCTTGGAATAAATATGAATAAAATTTTTAAAAAAATTCAGATTCAATAAATGTGTGATTTTCAAGATAGACACTCAGTTCAAGGGTTTTTGTCATTTCCCTACATTAAACAAAAGTGGAATTCACACAAAATTTGGTATATGTGAAAGCATAACATGTTTAAATATGCGGACGGTAAAAGAATTTCCATATTATGGGAGATTCAAATGAGTGATTCCTTACGTGAATGCAATAAATTTACTCTCATAATTGTCCCAGTTGTCCTCGTGCCATGTCACATCATTCTGCATTGCAAAGAGTGTTAAATGAGCATCGACAGACATTTTTGTTAACTTCAAGTACCAAATGAAAGAATGAATCTTAAAAAGATTCTGTTACAAGCTAGAAATTACAAAAGCACACAAGTTCTGTATTCTTGTAATGCCACAAATTCAAGCCCTTGTTCTGAAGTCTGAACACATATTTGTGTGCTCTCTAAAATGGTGTTGTGTACCTATTGAGGAAATACCACCCAAGGGACAAGCAATGTCCAAAGCCACTCAACACATAAATTTTGGCCACGTGGAACATCAGACATCTTTGGAATTCAAATAAAAGATTATCGATCATTTATGTGAAAAGATAATCATAACTTAAGACTTATGTGAAATAGTAAAATATAAATAATTAGTATCCAGAGAGGCATGATATTTGAAGAAGGTTCGGCAGCATAAATTTTCATTTAGGCATTTGTGATCTATAGTTGAGTTTATTGAACATGATACGGCATGGTTAATGAATTGATAAAGACCTCGCCAAGACCTCAGTCCTGCATAAAACAACTATTAGCTAGTCATTACTGTTGGTAGTTTCAATTACAGAACAAAGAAACAATTTCAACCCGAAACCATTCTTAGAGTAACATTTTGCCAGACATTAAGACTTCCCGAAGTGTAGAATATTGCAACGAGCTAGTGTCACATCTACCTATTTGAAGTACTAGGGCCAAGGGGCAAAACTAATAGTTAAATTTATTTAATATGAATAAATTAACTTGAATGAAGCAATCAAGCAGACACAAACTGCGCACTTGCAAGACATGAACTATGTCACTGAAATCTAAAATTTTACCTTTCCGAGGAAGTTCTCTCTTCTAAAGACATGATGGCTCTGCCTAAATTTTATCATCTCCGAGAAAAACCTAAAATGATTATCTTTATTGGACTCCAACTGTTTCATCAAATTTCAATCTTGACATTACAACTATTACACTAAAGATATATAAGAGGTGAAGAAATATTTTAAGTAGCACATACTTGTCCCCATTGGAAATGATTAAGAGCAGTATCATGCCCATAACTATTATTATTTCCATGACGTGTATGGCCATATTCATCCCCCATTAGCATCATCGGAGTTCCCTAAAACATAATAATGAAAATGCATATTATAGATATATCAACAAAGTTACAGCCCGGTTATAGGGGCCAACTAATCCATATTATCAATGCGTCTCATATAAGAGCTCTTATTGTAATCAGAATATTAAGTAGGAAGTAAACGATGGAATTATGACACAATAGCATCAGAAAACAATGAGTGGGCGCAATAAATGCATATCCATATAGGCCTTTTGCAAGAATCTTGACCTAGGCTTAGTTTTTTCTGTCTGGTGTGCTGTCCAAATGCCTGTCCCATGGAAAAAAACCTAGTTCTTTTACTATTCATGTGAATAGTAGCCGCACAAATGTTTGTGTGACTGTTAACATAAACAACAGTTCCACGGTTGATAACTAGCATAATTCTAACTATCTATTCCAATTACAGACTATCCTGGTCACAAGCTGAACTACCCATAACAAGAACGACTAAAATTTTACATGTGAATCAAACATATCCCGGCTATCTGCCGTTTATTTCTTTATTTTTTTTCACAACATGGTGCAAGACTTTCCTCAGGACCATTTTTGTGTTCCATGTTGGAACAATCCAATTTAGATTTCCATGTCCAACTTGGTATTAGTGTTGGAAATTAACGATGTATATTCTAGAATCAGATTTGATATACTTCAATTTATAATTTGTTTTCCATATATCACTGGGCAGGAATGATTTCCTGCCATAATTATCCAATAATTTTACATATAGAAAAGATGAAGATTGCACTTTAATCTAGAGAGATCAATAAGAGTTTTAATCCCTGTGTTGAGGAGAGATAGTCAGAGTTCTAACTCTTGTGTTTAGAAGAGATTAAAAAGAATGTAGTGATTTGGGTATTGTTTTATGAGCATAGGCCTTCATGACCAAACCACATAAATTTTATGTTGTGCGGGCTCTCTCTTAGCTATATTTCTATTACTAAAAGTCCAACACCAAGCAAACAGCCCCTAACCTTTATCAACACTAGTGATTCACAAGTTGAATAGGACTTTGCTCTATATTATCTAGCTTGTTAACTAACTTGAAGAATGTGCATGGGATATTGACACAATATCTTCCGATAATTAAGCAGAAAAGCATCAAACATTTGTGATTGCCAAGAAATTGATCTTTCAAGTAGGAACATCAACTCCTCTTCTAATTATGATTTAGTGTTCTTGCAATGTACCAGTTTCTTATGAACTTGTTTTAATTTCAACATTCAGTATTTTGAAGTTAACTAGTACACACCAGTTTAGCTGCAAGCAACTTGTTCCTCTAGATGAGTGTTCTGCAACGGAACTAGACACTGAGCATAATATTTTATTTTTAGTAGAATATATTTCATGATATTCCAGTTAGAAATTAAAAGAAGATTACACTGCTACTAGATACCATTTTTTTAAAAAAATAAACTGGATACATCTTTCATGCATGTTTACCTGGGATATCATGAGAGCTAAATGATAGTTCTTCATTTGCCGTGAACGTAGTGCCTTGACATTCATATCTGAGGTTTCTCCTGATATTTGCACATCAAAAGAATACCTAGTTCATCAATTAGATGCAAAGAAACAATTCTACCACTGAAACATGAAATTTGTGTAAACAGAATAACAGGTTTTAAAAGTTTGGGAAGGATGAGGAATAGTTTTTCTACTGGCTGAAAGCATAATTCGAAACAATCAGTAACACAAAAACACAAGGAATGAGATCAAAAGTAGCTCATTCTAAACTTCAATCTCAAACAAAGAATATGAAACCACATACACCATTTTTCTCTTGCTACCTCATAGAGACTCCAAGTTGTATCCCATAACTACATCATGTTGGTCTAAGGATTAGTAATCTAGAGGGTGTAAATAAAACTACTGTGGAAGTAACCAAAATTGATGTTCTAAACATATGAAGATCAAACTCCTAGTTCAATATGCATCACATACACGGCACTCACTTAAAAACACAATGACAAAAACAGGGACACAGAAAAATTAATTAGGGGGTCGAAAATAAATTTTTTAAAATAATTAATTATTAAAAAATATAATGTAATATGGTTATTGTATAGATGCATGAAATAATAACCGTCACCATATTTGCACATATATTCTATCAAAAAGGTCATTATACTAAAAATCTTAATTTAGTACAATAAAAAATTAAAAAATATGGTTTAAAAATAAATTTCGTGAAAATAAGTGCAACATGGAACAAATACCAAAGTTTTAAATGTTTCATCTAACATGTTTCACAGCTTGCACAAATGGCAAAAAATATAATACTTTAATAGTTTTAATCCTGTTAATTATATAAAAACTGAAGTACAAAAGATAGATATAAATCACTATTTATTAACTTATTTATCATGTTTAACTACCTTTAGTTGTGATCGATGTTAATTCATAACTTCAAGCTCATCAATAATCAAGTCAATGCCGAAAGTTTGAGCAATTTCTTTTTTAGGCCCCGTTTGGTTTCAAAAGCCAGATCAGAAAAGCATTTTTTTTTTTTAAAAAAGTGCTCTTTTGGTTAACTAGGTGTTTGGGTGGCCATTTAAGTGCTTAAAAAGCACTTTTTAAAGTCAAAATTAGAGCTTTTTCATAAGCTAAAAATTGTAGCTTAAAAAAGCATTTTTTTTAAAAAATATCTATCAAATCCAAACGGGCCCTTAATGTACATTAGTAATTACATATTTTCATAAAATTTTAATCTCAATAATAGTTTAAATATGATTTTTTTTTTAAAAAAAACATACACTTTAAAAGCTGGGAGACGGCAATTTAAAGACGGCACCGCAGTAGAGAAAACATTTGAAAACAGGAAAAATAGAGGTATAAGAATTGGTCTCGGTTTTATATTGTGTTTTGATTGTTTTATTATTTAATATTTATTTAATTTTTATAAAATGGATACTCCATTTTTTGCATCAGATTACATTAGATGGTATGGGCATTGCTTAGTGAATAAAAGCCATTCATTGGATAACATACTTGCAATATACCATGAAAGTGAAAAGCTAGAGGTAATAAGCAGGACAATGAGTTCTATGAAAAGAAACTTCAAATGTACTATAATCTACCTTCAAATCCACAATTCCAGCTAAAATTGTCGTTGCATCCATCGTTTCCACCTTCTCCATTGGCTTCATTATGCTATGGTTTCAAACAAGAGAAGAAAATCAAGCGGAACTGACATTGAAATTGTTAAAATGGAGATAGAAACCATCGAAATATGTGTTACCTTGTTGTTGTATGACACAAGGTCGTATAATGTAAATCCGTCGTGTGCAATTACAAAGTTAACACTGTGGTATGGCTTGCGCTTATGGACCTAACATGGAAAGGAACATCGAATTGTTATCTGACAGTACAATCTCACAGAATAATAACAAGGTTACTAAGATGACCATGAATAATTGCTTTATATGGTACTGAGATTTCCAATATCAAAACAGATGCATAAATAATGAATGCTATTTTATATTGTGTTGTTAGCTCTGGTTGGTACACGTGTGTTGGTGCTTTTTGTCATCATTTATCTTACAATAGAGGTTAACTCCATAAAACCCACTCCTAAATAAATCAAACCTCAGAATCATACATATGAAATTAGGTAGAGCTCACGTGATTTGACCATATTAAACTCAAGGCTAACCCAAGAATTTAGTGTCAAGACTCTTGTTCAATCATAGGGTTGCATCACAAATTCTTCTCAACTATACTCCCCACCTTCTTGGGCTAATTCGTACACTTGAAAGCTTTAACAGTTTCATTCTTTTGATTATGTGTTACACAAATCTGTTGCTCAACTCCATGTTTGTACATCAATGTTTCAAATCAAGGGCATGATAACCTTGTAATGATTATTGTTATTCTTAGCTCTCTCATCTTCATTAAAAAAAATGAAATTCAAATGTTTGCTTTTGGCTGATGTCAAAGTATCTCAACCACAAAGTCATGATTATTAAGTGACCCTTTTTAGAGTTTCATGCACCACTACCTGAATCTAAAATGATTTGCACAATAAAAACACAAAACTGCTAAATCCATTCCATTCGCAGAACTCAACAATAAGAAAAAGACATGACACTTGCACTGATACAAACCCAAAACACAACTTTAAAAGAAACTGTAATTTAATTAATTAAACTAGAAGAATTACCTAAACATAATGACCAATCCTCACAAAAGAGTATGGCCCCTTAGAGCAGAAAACATCACAGAATAATATTCCCTCTCCCTAGCAATTGCCAGGCCACGTTACTTCCAAAACAAAAACTACTCCCTTCAAAATACCTAATCCCCTTTTTTATATGTTATTTCTGTAATTACCCTATTTGGACCCAGCCCATTAACCCTTAACCCAAACCCTTAACATGCACACTCAAATAAAACTAACAGTTGCTATTACAGACATGACAAGAAGGCCAATTAAGAATCAAGTCATGAAACAAAGTGGCAAAGAAATATGATCTCGCGGGCACAAACACTATGACAGCTACATAAGTGACTATAAAAAAATAAGTGACATAAAATGACGCTTACTTTGTAAAGGTCAGCAGAACCTGCAATCCTAGTAGCAAATCTTCCTTTCACACCGCAGTCACCCTGTACAAATATGACATTTAGGCACTGTTTGGTGTGGAGGATAACATATTGACTGATCATCCATCCTTGCTATGTCGAATGCTTGGCTCAAGTTCTTTCAAGGATTAGTATCATACACCATTGTCTTATTCAAGTATATCGATTTATCATCCTTGTATTATTTATCCATCATCATCCGATCCATGAACCAAGCGGTGCCTTAATTATTATGGAAAAAATAATGACAGTGGACGAATGCTAAAATCTATAATTTTTCAATCACGATGCCTCCTAGTATCAAATTTGGTGCCCATTGCCATACATAAAATGTAGTGTTAGAAATATATTCATAGAACTGCCTTCAAGATGGAGACAGTTCCTAAGTAGGAAGAATGAACAGTACAACAAACAAAACAAGCACTCGTCTATATAAAAGGGAAAAAAACTATTAAAGTGAATTGTAATATATGACGAATACACAATGGATTCCACTGGGGAAAGCAGAACAGCCGACATAAAAAATTGTACCCAAACCCCAAATCCTCTTTCTATCTTATCTGAAACCATATTGCATTTTACAAGAGAACAAAACTTGTGCAAAATTCATTTTTCGCAATTCCAAGAGAAATCATGCACACAGTCCAAATAATACAATAGAATAATGGCAGGAAATGACTGGTCCAGGTTCACTTTATTCAACCAAGAAAAAGTATCTCTCTTGAAGACACCCAATCTATTCATAACGCAACCCCAAGAACGTGTTGTTGGTTCCTTCAAGAGTTAACAAGTTTTCTTCAAGGAAAGGTGGTAAAAGGATGAGATTCAAATAAACATAAGAATGACAAAAATACAGTTTATGAAACCATGTGCAAATTGTTGGGAATGCAACCAAAGTCCTACATTGAAAGATCAAGAGATCATGGGTTAATAAGATGGAATGATATCTCCATTGATATGAGTCTTTTGGGTGAATTCCAAAAACAATACCATGAGTCTTTATGCCCAAAGTGAACAATTTTATACCATTGTAGAGATATGTGGGTTACATTGCTCGACAATTGGTATCAAAGCCATGGTCTAGATTGAGTCATGTGGATGGAATCCACGGATATTTAAACGAAGAAGGCGGGAGCTCCTGGTAAAAATCCTTGATAAGCTCTCAAGGTGGGTGATGTTCCTTGTATTTCATACAAGGTGTGCGTCCCAAAGCAATGAGGATGAATGGCTTTATTGGAGGATGGATAGGCTTGAGAGAAGGCCCAGATCATGGGAATAATGGTGATCCTTTGTTTGAGGAGAAGATTGTTGGGAATGCAACTAAAGTCCCATATTGAAAGATCAAGAGAAAAATCATCTCTATTGCTATAAGACCTTTTGGGTGAAGTCCAAAATCAAAACCATCAGAGTTTATGCTCAAAGTGGACAATATCATACCATTATGGCAATATGTAGGTTCCACACTCGACAGGAATTGACTTTTTGTATTTGAACATTCTGTAAACATTGCAGAAATTTTATCTACGGGTAGTTGTTGAATAAAACCTAACTTAAAACAGGATTCTCCAATTAGGCCAAGGATGCAAAACTTCCCGAGCTAGGGGATGTGGGAATTTATAAATGGATGACATTACAACTTGATTTTTGTGTGATTATCAACATGAATAAAAAGTAATAAATATTGAAGTTATTAGAGAGTACAAATAAACTGATTAAACATCTGCCACAGTTGCCATAATTTTTAGATGAATTTTCCCGTAGGTTATCGTCCATTTAACAGGGAGCCATCCAGCTTCACAGAAAATGTGAACATGTTTTCAAAATGAGTCTACGGAAAAATTTTTGTTCAAAAATTGCAATTATCTTATTGGTGTAAATTTATCAGCTTGTATCACCTTTATAAATCTTCTAACATCATCTCGGTACATCCCGTTCCATTCAGCCCACCTAGAAAGCAAATAAACAGGCACATTAATTTTGTATGCATACAATGTGCATAAATCAACAAACAAGAAAATATAAACAAAATATTATGAGCGAATTAAACAAAAACATTCAATGGTTGGATAACGACATGTATCCAAAGCTCTTGAAAAATGGAATGGATGTATAAATTTTGTACGATATAACCCCTAAGATTTATGATTATTCGGCCAATTTATCAATTTTTTTGAAATAGCCAATTTATCAATTTAGTATCACAGACCAAGAAATGAAAAAAAGAAGAAAAATTGGCTGTTATTTTTCCTTTTCGGCTAAAACCCTGGGTGCCTCCTTGACCTTTAGCCCTCTTAGTTCTTACACTATGAGAAAACAAATACAAACATTCATGACATCAAGAAATCATCCATAGAGACCTTTCACAATTTCAATCAAAGTTGGATGTCACTTATTATTGTATTTGGTCTTACAATACAAAATATATAGATGCATATTGCAGGAAGACTGGAAGAAATATATCAGGAAGGAAAGGCTGCACCTAGAAAGAATGACCCATGTTATGATGCACAGGCCAGATCATGCCCTCATCAATTCCATGACCAACGGGCTGATGACAGATTTTGTGCTCCGAGGAACAAATGAAAGAGAAGTTTGGGATACAATCAAGTGAATCAACCTAGATGCCTCATATTCTTGTCAAGTATATGGACTGAGAAAGAAATTGCCAACCCCGCCGCCAAGGTGAAACGAGATTATGTTATATATATATATATATATATATATATATATAAAAGATCATGTAATAATTATAAAAAGTGGATGGTTATCCGCAGATGGAGCACTTAGAACCCACTAAATATCAACAAAGTACCATGCTCTAATCTCCGACTAAATCTAGAATCGAGAACATATCAAACTCTTTTTTTATTTCTAATCCACATAGAAGCCCGCAATTTGATTTTTCCCAACACACATCTCACGATTCCACTTTATCTTCAAAAATTCTTTTGTTCCTCTCCAGCCAAATGTGCTGACAAATACAATGAATTGCCACCGTTCAAAGTAGTCTCCCCTTCCTACCAAGCACGCACCCAAGATCACCCACAATTAACTCTTTTGCTGAACTCGGAGTTACCCACAAGAAACCCTAACTCTGCCAGAGCCTTATACCAAATGCCTCTGGTGAAGGGACAATGAATGAAGATGTGGTCCTGTTACTCCACCTCCTGCCGACAAAGCACACACCAACTTAGGCTTAGAGAACAAGAGGGCCAACAACTTTGCAAGGTCTCACTGGTTTGAAGCTTTCCTTGCACTACAACCCTTTCCGAGAAAACTTGTACCATCGAAGGAATAAGCATTTTCCAAATGACACAAAAAAAGAAAACGTAGGAAATCCCTATTAGGAAGGAAGAGTCATAGAAAGATTTAACTAAAAAAACTCCCGAAGAATCCCCGACCAACTTCACAAAATCCAAAACCCCTACATCCAACCTAACTCTCTCTAAGCACTCTAGCAAAAGACTCAACTCATCCATTTCCACGTCCGTCAAATCTTGCCTAAAATGTAAACTCCAAGAGACAACCGAATTGAAAGATTGACTTTCTAACTGAGCAAAATGATAAATCGGAGAATTATCAATCGAAGATAACTGGAAGAGATTAGGAAAGTGGAATCCCCCACCACCTGTCTTCCCAAAATCTTAAAATATTACCCTTTTTAGCACCGCTCTCACCGACCGGAGGAAAACTAGGTAAAACTCCGGAGATACACTTGGCTTCTAAATGTGAGTCATGTGGCGATGCAAGCCAGCCCCGCAACCAATCCATTATCCTGCATCTCCTACTTACTAACGACTTTTTCCACGATGCCTCTCTTTCATGTGAAAATCTCCACTACCACTTTCCCAAAAGAGCCATATTCCTTGAGCAAATATTCCCAATACCCAGACCACCTTTTTCCTTCGATGTAAAAACCTTATCCCAAACCACCCAATGACCATGTAAAATCCCCATCAGCTCCTTCCCAAAAGAAATCTCTCATAATCTTTTCCATAACATCAGCTACACCTTTCGATACTCTAAACAGAGACATAAAATACATCGGCAAAACATTCAGCACTAATGAAATCAATGACAGTCTACCCCCTTTGGACAAAAAGGCCTTCTTCCAACATGCTAGTTTCTTCAACATCTTAGACAAAACAGGTTCCCAAAATGATAATTTCAGTGAATTACCACCCAACAGAATCCCCGACTTTATAATAAGCCAAGAATCTCTCCCATAACCGATTTCAGCCAGCAAGTCAACCACCTTTTCTTCTTCACAATTTAACACCATCAAGACCAAAAAACCCAAATGTTCAGCTTCCTTAACAAAAAACAGTGTAACATCCGCAAATTGAATGTGAGAAATCTCCACCCTCTCTCTGCCAATTTGCACTCATTTGATGGACTCCAAATACTTCTCCTTATAAACCAACCTGCCCATCACATTTGCCACCAAGTTGAACAAAAAGGGTGACAACGTATCCCCTTGCCCGAGCCCCTTTTCACCTTTAAATTTACCACGGGGTCTTCCATTTATAAAAACCGAGAAAGAAACATTCGAGACACAACCCTTAATCCACCTTCTCCATCCTTACCCCAAAAACCTTCTTAAATAACACAAAGTCCAAGAATCTCCCAACAAAATAAAACTCAATATTCTAGGAACTTGATTATGCCTCTGCCCAATACTATGGGGGCTGCAAAAAAAAATGGTAATATTTCAGCCACCAAACCATTAATTTAATTCTTTATTTTTTCGTTTCAATAAAATATAATACATCCTGAGAGGAATAGGGATAAGCAAAGGCCCCAGAGATGACATACATCAGACCTTGATGGTAGATTTGTTTTGTTTCCCTCCTCTTCGATACACTACGTGTAGTTACTTGACTACTTCAGCCACGCAACATTATTTTTCAGCCATCACCAAAATGCTACCATTTTGTTACTACTAGATACAAATCCAAAAAAATAGAAAAATGCATTTGTCCTTCCCCTTTTTTTATCTCCATCCGAAGAAAGGAAATTATTTCAAAGAAAAACATATTGTTCAATACGTTGGAGCAATTAAAATTGGAAGAGTGATTATCAAATGAGGCGACCATTAAGAAGCAATTCTTGATGACAAGACATATGAAGTCTTCTGAGGCTACGTTTGTTCAGTATTGGATTTTTAGGGGCCAAAGGGTAAACAAAAGGTGCTTTCTCACCAACTTGTGATTCATCACCAATTTTCATCACCTCCAATAGCACGAAGTGCCTGGTAAATGTCCGGAAGAGTGATTACCAAATGAACACTTTCTCCATCTATTTCATTTTTACACGGTATCAGAATAGGCTCCATCTTTTTAATTTCTCAACCGATTTGATTGTTGCACCACTGCTCATCTACCATCGCCACCTCGCAAAACCCTAGCAGTGGAGTCCTCGCGCATCTCCAGTGGGAAACCCTAAGCGGTTGTCGCCTTGTGCCTCTCCTGCGCAAAAACCCTTGCAGCCGCCACCTCATGCTTCTCCTGCACGAAACCCTAAGCAAACTCTAGCAACTGCCCCACGCGTCTCTCTTGCATGACACCCAAAGCAGTTTCCACCTCATGCCTCTCTAGATGGCCAGAGAATTTGAAATCAAAAACCTTGAATCATTTAAATACTTTCAGAGCATGGAAATCGTGAGGAGCGAAAAATGTATTTTAGTCTCACAGAGAAAATACACTTTCTGATAAAAGAATCTGGCATATTGGGATGTAAACCAAGCAATACTCCAATTGAATTGGACAAAAATGCATAGACAAGAACGTATTGACAAAGGAAGTTATCTGCGCTTGGTTGGAAATCTTATCTATCTCTCACACACTCATCCTAATATCGTATTTGAAGCAAGTCTAGAGAACCAATAAGCACTCACCAATCCATGTCAAGGCCATCTCAATGCAGTCTATAAAATTCTGAGATATTTGAAGTTAACTATTGAGAGAGCACTATTCTTTGCAAAAACTTAAGATCGAAAAGTGACCGCTTTCGTTGATGCTGACTGGGCCAGATCAATCAAGGATCGAAAGTCAACTCCTGGATATTGTGCAACGGTGTGGGGAAATTTAGCAACATGAAGAAGCAAGAAGCAGTCAGTTGTCGCAAGGGCAAAAACTGAGTATAGAGTCATGGCTTATGGAGTATGTAAACTAATTTGGATAAAAAGATTAATGGAGTTGAAAATTCAGTGTGACGACCCTATTGAGACTTTATTGTGATAGCAAATAAGCTATCAATATAGCTCTTGATCCAATTCACATAGACATGACTAAACACGTAGACCTTGATCGTCACCTCTTCAGAGAAAAGGTGTATGAAGGATTCTAAGCATGGAGTATGTACGTACATCTCACCAATTAGCAGGTTTGTAAGAGAACATTTGAGTTTCTTGTAGGAAAGCTTGGTCTCATCAACATTTACCAAAACCTGAAGGGGTGGGTAGAAAAAATCTAAAATTTAAATTTGCATATGTTCAGGTGATCTGAAAGGATTTTTCGATTCTCTATTTTTGCTAAGGTATGATTTTGTAGAAAATATAGAATAATGCATTGTAGAGAAATAATATTATTCTCATTGAAAGATGAATGAATGATACAACCTAATTTATAAATCTAAATAAGTTAAATTAAGAAAATAAACTATTCCTACTTTAAAATATAATTTACCCATATTACAAAGATGGAGAATATTAGGAATTAAGGAAATAGAATATTCAGCACTCCCCCTCAAGCTGGATAGTAAATGTTTATCATGCCCAGCTTGAACTTCAACTCATCAAAGGTAGGTCGAGCTAGAGCTTTTGTCAGGATATCTGCAATTTGCAAGTAACTCGGAACATACTGGAGATTGATTACTTTCTAGTCAATCTTTTCACTGATGAAGTGTCTATCTATTTCAACATGTTTGGTTCGATCGTGGTGTACTGGGTTTCTGGCAATTCTTATGGTGGCCTGATTATCACACATCATATCGATTGGATGATTATCTTCCAATCTCAACTCGGTGAGCAGCCTCTTTATCCACATTCCTTCAGATATCCCATTGGACAATGCACGATATTCTGCTTCTGCACTGCTGCGAGCTACAACAGGTTGTTTCTTACTCCTCCAAGTCACAAGATTTCCCCACACAAAAGAGCAGTATCCGGAAGTAGATCGTCTATCAATCGGACAGCCAGCCCAATCTGCATCACTGAATATTCACATTTCTGAATGTAGTTTTCCTAATAAGTAATCCCTTCCCAGGTGTTCCCTTTAGATATCTCAGTATGCGATATATTGCTTCCATGTGTTCTACACTTGGGTTATTCATGTGTTGACTGATCACACTAACAGCAAAGCCAATATCTGGTCGGGTATGCGAGAGATATATAAGTCTACCCACCAATCGTTGATATCTGCCCTTGTCAGTAGGTGTATGGTTTTCTTCTGTTCCAATCTTGACATTAGGAAATTTGGGGTGTCGATTGGTTTGCATCCTAGCATTCCTGTCTCTTTCAACAAATCGAGAACATACATCCGTTGAGAAACTGAAATCCCAAGTGAAGATCTGCCCACTTCCATGCCTAGAAAATATTTAAGAGGTCCAAGACCCTTCATTTCAAACTCTTTTGAAAGAACCTCTTTTATCCGATTCATTTCTCTGTCATGATTTCCAGTAGCACAATGTCATCCACATAGACAATAAGAACCGTAACTTTGCCATCAGAATTTTTAACAAACAGAGTATGATCTGACTGGCACTGTAAATATTCATCACTAGTCAGCACATTTGTAAACCGATGAAACCATGCTCTAGGTGATTGTTTCAGCCCATAAAAGATTTTTCCAGCTTGCACACTTTGTTCTTCATTGTTTTTGGCATAAATCCCGGAGGTACGTCCATGTAGACTTCTTCTTCAAGATTACCATTCAGGAAAGCATTTTTTACATCCAATTGGAATAAGGGCCAATCGAGGTTTGCAGCAATAGAGAAAAGTACTCTGATAGTGTTAAGTCTGGCAACTGGTGCAAACGTTTCCTGATAATCAAGTCCATATGACTGTGTGTACCCCTTTGCTACTAGGCGTGCTTTGTAGCGTTCAATGCCTCCATCCGGTTTATGTTTGACTGTAAAGATCCATTTGCATCCCACAGTTCGCTTCCCTGGTGGAAGTTCAGTAATCTGCCAGGTTTTGTTCTTTTCTAGGGCTTTGATTTCTTCAAAGGCTGCTGCTTTCCACTTTGGATCTTTGAAGGCTTCCTCGATAGATGATGGAGTCTGAATTTTATCCATTACCAGAAACAAAAGCACAATATGCAGGAGATAATCCCTCAAACGAGACAAAGTTAAGTATTGGATGTTGAGTGCATGCCCTTTTTCCTTTCCTTAATGCAATAGGTATGTCATCATTATTAGAGTCATAGTTGAGATCAACAGTACCTTGATTATCTTTTGGGGATTCTGACTTTGGAGAACTGTCATGGTCTGGATGATTTGGTACTGGTTCATGTGGCGTCTCCGTTTGAACTTTATTTCTCCTAGAATAGACTTTGAGTGGTATTTGACGAGGATCAGGGTCAGACGGAGACTCAGGCAGAGTTGACTGTAGGTTATGTGAAGGAGTTTATTCGGAAGTATTCAAGGGTTCGAGCAGTAAAGGATCCCAATTTGGAGATTCACTACTACGCTCCCCCTGAATTGAGAAATTGGGGTAAAACGGCTCATTTTCGAAGAAGGTAACATCCAAGGTGTGATAGAATTTTCTAGTGACAGGGGAATAACACTTGTAGCCTTTTTTATTTGAGGAGTACCCAAGGAAAATGCATTTGAGGGCTCGAGGGTCGAGTTTGCTGCGGTGCTGGGAATGAATGTGGACAAAGGCAGAGCAACCAAAGACTTTTAGGGGAAGAGAGTGAATGAGTTGCGTTTTGGGGTAAGATGCAAGGAGAGAATGGACAGGGGTATGAAAGTTCAGTACCCGAGACGACATGCGATTAATCAAGTATGTGGCAGTTAGGACAGCTTCGCCCCAGAAGTGTTTAGGTACTTTGGTCGTGAATAAAAGAGAACAAGCGACCTCAAGCAAATGACGATTTTTACGTTCAGCAACCCCGTTTTGCTGAGGGGTGTCAACGCACGAGCTTTGATGTATAATGCCAGGAAGGGCAAGGTAATCACCCAATACAGCATTAAAATAGTCACGGGCTTGATCAGAACGAAGTATCTGGATCTTGGCTGAGAATTGGGTTTGAATCATGGTATGGAAAATTTTGAACAATGATGTTGCTTCAGATTTGTCCTTCATCAAGAATACCCAAGAGAGCCGTGTATGATCATTCACAAATAAGAGGAACCAGCGAGCGCCAGTGACATTATTGACGCGCGACGGACCCCATATATCACTGTGGATGAGGGAGAAGGGGGCCGATCGTGTGTAAGGTTGGGACGGAAAAGAGTGACGTGTGTATTTAGAAAACTGACAAATATCACACTGTAAATTTTTTGAGCTTTTATTACTGAAAAGAAACGGAAATAACTTTGAGAGATACAAAGAGTTTAGATGCCCTAAGCGATAATGCCATAATAACAAGTCACTATCCCTATTGGAATTAAAAACGGAGCAGGAAGAAGAAAACAATGAGGCTGGAACACTTGGAGGCCGAATTCTGGGAGAAGTATCCATCCGGAGAAGGTATAAACCAGCACTAAGATCAGCACAGCCAATCGTCTTCCCCGAAGCCAGATCCTGAAAGATACAAGAGTCACTATTAAATACAATGCTGCAATGGGCAAAAGAATTAAGTTGACTCACGGATAATAAATTGCAAGTAAGCTCGGGCACGAAGAGAACAGACTGTAAACAAATATCCCGGTTAAGAGTAACTGAACCAATACCAACCACCGAGGAGGTAGTCCCATTAACAATGCGAACGGAACGAGAATCCTCACAAGGACGATAAGAGTCAAATAGCAACAAATTCCCAGTCATATGATCAGAGGCACCCGAATCAACAATCCAAACATTAGATAATTTGGGTTGTGAAAGGAGAGCATTGGCACAGTGAGCAATACCAGACTGATGAGCACTATTACCAGCCCCTAGGAGGGACGGGTAAGCAGCGGATGGAGTGAGCATAGATTTCAGCATCTCCATTTGTTTCTTGGTGAAGGGCAGCGGAGTAGAGGAAGATCCATCAGCGGCAGCGGCAGTGGATTGACGAGGCCGAGCCGGCTTCCAATCGGCTGGTTTCCCGTGGATGCGCCAGCAAGTGTCGAGGGTGTGATTGGGCCGTTTACACTTGGGACACCATGGGCGGCCATTGCGGATGTTGGGCTCACCAAGAGGGGCAGCGATTGCCAGTGGATGGGCTGTAGGACCTGGGCCAGCAGTGAAAGAGGGTCGATGAGTGGCAAGGGCTGACCCATCAACAGACGAAGAAGAACCATGAGAGCCCAGCATCAAGTTGCGCCGACTTTCTTCATGGCGTACCTCAGAAAAAACAGTACGAAGGCCAAACATTGGTTTTGTTCCAAAAATACGGCCCCGGACAGCATCAAAAGAGGGATTGAGGCCCAACAGAAACTCAAATACACGTTTGATGTCCAAGATAGAGCGGAATAGAGCGGCATCGGTGGTACAGGTCCAGTTATGAGAAACGAACAAATCCAGTTGTTGCCACAAGCGAGTGAGGGCGTGAAAATAGGTGGTAACGCTGTCCTCCCCTTGGCGTAGACCATAGTGCAGGCCCTCAATGCGAAATAACTCCGACGTATTCTCTTGAGATGAATACGTGGTCCGAACCGCATCCCATATTTCGGCAGCAGTTTGGTATAGGAGAAAATTCTCACCTATATCTTGGGTCATAGAATTTATTAGCCACGACATGACCATATTGTTTTCGGCAGTCCACAGCTTGAGTTTCTCATCACCGACAGCCGGACACTTCGAGGCACCGGAGAGATGATCCTCCTTTCCCTTGCCGCAGATGAACATCTTGACGGACTGAGACCATTGGAGGTAGTTGTGGCCGGTTAATTTATGGCATGTGATAGAAGAAAAAGGAGAGGCGTCGGGAAGATGGTGCACTGGAGGGTTGGTGGTCGGCAGTTTGGACTGTGAATCTTCTTCGGAAGATGCCATACTGTCGAACGAGATCATGGCGAGAGATTGCCTTCTGATACCATGTAGAAAATATAGAACATTGTATTGTAGAGAAAGAATATTATTCTCATTAAAAGATGAATGAATGATACAACCTAATTTATAAATCTAAATAAGTTAAATTAAGGAAATAAACTATTCCTACTTTAAAATATAATTTACCCATATTACAAAGATAGAGAATATTAGGAATTAAGGAAATAGAATATTCAACAGATTTTATTACACCTTAACTCTTGCGATTGAAATTTCTATTGCACACCATATAATGTACTGTACATAGATCAATAAAATCAACATTTTCTCCCTCTCTTTCATTCCATATATATATCTTTTTTATAGGAATTTTTCATATACACACTGCAGCTAAATGCTAATGCAAGACGAAATATGCCTACGTCTGTGGAGTTCCTAGAGACTAAATAAGAAAAAATCTCAGATTATACCTATCCCAATTTGGAAATCTTCCAACAAGATAAAGACCACCGCAATCCCAAGGCTCTGCAATGATTTTAGACCTTGATAAAATTGTGTCTTTGGCAATTGCCTGCACCATTTAATAAACCAGGTATATTAAGGCAGCAAGTAGCTAAACTCTATTGCTTGTGTGAAAATTAAATTTGTCAGAAAATAGTTCTATCCACAAGAAAAAATGTTCGCTATGGATTGTAGGTAGTGGGTTGAAGTATTTCACATCTATAAATCAATTTAATTTTGTAAGGAATCTTTCCTTTAAATATGTATCTTGTACAGAATTAATTGTTTCGAAAATAAGAGGAATACAAGTCTTTCATTATTCCTCAAACCCGTCGTTGATTTCTTCAGTTTTCAATATCCAATACCGTACCGCTGTTCGATGACTAAATCATAAAAATATGCTCAGATTTCTTTAGATTTTCTACATGGAAAGGGATATTGAATTTTATAGTACAAGGAAAAATGCATGAAGATGTCGAAAACTGAAAAGACGAAGACAAATTGCCATCAGAAGGAGGTAATCAAAATTAAAGAAAGTAATAGCTATTTTTAACCCCTTGAAGAACACAGCAAATTGGAAAAAGAAATAGGATTTTACTGAAACATGTCTTGACAACATTTTCCATGACATCATTTGACAGTCATTCCTGTGACAATTATAATTGCAAGTGTTCGACGACTTACTCGGATCAGTGGGGGAGCATCCAAAGGAGAACCATCAGTTCCTCGGCAGAGCACACTAGCAAGATCGAAGCGGAATCCATCCACATGATAATGAAGTACCCTTCAATTACAGTGTCAAATAGTTAAAATTCATTCATAAAGAGATGGTAGCTAAAACCACACAAGTCAAGGGGTTTACCAAGAATCAAAATATATTTTCTGAAACAATAAAAAAAAGATGATATATTCAAGCAGGAAATTAAATATTTCCACATTTAAAGAGTGGTGAATTAAACTTAATACCAAAACAAAATTTTATCAGTTTCCTGGTTAATAATGGCTACATTGTCAGTAGTGCTATCAAATCATTTAATCGTACTAGAAATACATTTGAAGAATGGTATTTACATATATTTACTAGGAAATAAACTTACAAGGACTCCTAAAAGTTACAATCAAAGTCAACCCAGCCTCCCAACTGTTACCTGTAAACCATATACAATTATCTTATTTCACACTGAATCCCCCTAATCGGAATATCTCCAGTCAACCACTTCCCTAACAGTGCCCTATTCTTCAAACTTTCACCAATCCCTAAACCCCCTCTGTCACGCCCCGAGACCGAGACGTGCCACCGGCGTTGTTTAAAATTCACACAAATTATAAAACAACTAGCCTCGTAGTACAGTATAAACCAAACCAGTCTATTATCATAAATAAATTCCAAAACGTCGTCTTTTACAACTCAAATCTCCATAAAGTGACAAAATCTTGCGGAAGCAACTAATAACTAAATAACAAAAAACTTTAAATGCAACAACTCAAAAATAATAGCAAAATTAAATCCTCCAGCTCTATCTTTCACCAACCCCAAAACATATCTTGTTCACGATTCTCTAACTCATCATCTTCATCATCTGGGAGGGAAAAAGGTAAAGGGGTGCGTTTTGGAAAACACTCAGCAAGTGGGGGGCCATTCGAGACATGTAACAAATATATGTATAATCATAGGAACACAACACATCATGAACATAAACATAAACATAAACATAACTCAATACTTGGGTCATCGGCCATAACATCATCATGATACATAAGCTTTCAACACATGAACATAAGCACTGAAATTCATCTCCTTTCCATGATTTACTGTCTCTTATATGTTAATCCTCTAAGGAGCGAGGCCATGTCCAATATGTTAATCCTCTATGGAGTGAGGTCATACAACGGTTACAATCCCACCGTATAAGGGTCATATCATTACCATATCCATTCGAATCATAACAGTGCTTGACAACATGCATGACAAAACATGAACCAACATGACACGAATAAAAGACACATGCTCGAACGAATTTCGAAAACCAAAATACCATGACTCATCAATAAATATTTTTTAAAATCACAACAAGAAATATACATATAAAAGCCCACTTACAGATAATGTGTACAAGAATCAATAACTTGGAAAAGCCTGATCCGAAACTCCAATGAAAACCCGAAAGTACTTCTCGAAATTCAGCCTTACTTGACCGACTAAACTTTGACCAATATTTCTTTTCCCAATTCTCAAAAGTTCTCTGACACAATTTGAAGCAAATTCCTTTTCCTTCCCTAGGCCACCCACGTGAGATTTGTATAACCCTTTTCTTTTGGACTATGATGGCTTCGAGAATAGCAAAGAACAAGGACTAAATTTTGGACGGAAGTTTGGATCAAAGTTGCAACCTGTACTTGCGAGAATATGGCAGAGATTGACAGAAAATTTTTGATCCTAAATTTGCTAATCTGACGCTCGAAAATAAGGGGAGAAAGTGAAAGATTTCTAAAGAGGTCTTGTGGCTTTATATAGGAGAGGGTGACGAGATATGGGGTTGAAAATGAAGTGATTTGTTGCTCTAATTAAGAGAATAAAATCAGCCTTGATTTTGAAAATTGAGGAAGAAAATCTGACAATACACTAACTTTATTTAATTGCTGAAAATATAATGATTTGTATCCAAAAAAACTCAATCTCAAAGAAAAGGGAAGATTACCTTCCAAGTTTGGGAGATTATTTCTAAAAAGAAAAACTTGGAGGCCAAGTTCCGGGTTTTCACACCCTCCCTCTATTTGGTCTGCAAACTTGAACCCAATCAATCAGATGATCATGATCATCACCATCCGGATCATCCCACAAAAAGTCTCTCATAATCTTCTCCATTGCATCTGCTACCCCCCTTGGCACTCTGAACAATGACATGTAGTACAATGGTATAGCATTCAAAACCCACTGAAATGAGTGTCAATCTCCCTCTGGAAAGAAAAGATTTCTTCCAGCTAGCTAGTTTTTTTATTCATCTAGAACAAACCCAAATATTTAATGGGCCAAGATTTCCTTCCAAACCCAATCTCACTGGCTAATCTTCCCATTGTCTCTTCATCACAATTAATCCCTGGCTCACAATTAATCCCTGGCAAGGCACAGTCTCCATAAAAATCGCAAATGGTTCTCATCCCTAGCAAAGAACAACATCTGCAAACTAAATATCTCAAACTTCGACTCGATTTAAACCAATTGTCAGACCTCTATAAAGATCCATTGCTTTTGCCTTATCAACCAATCTGCTGAACACGTCTACCACCAAGTTAAAGCGAAAGGGTGATAACAGATTTCCTTGCCTCAAACCTCTCTCTCCTCTGAATTTACCCCCGGGCTTACCATTAACAAGTACCGAAAAAGTGGCGCTCGACAGGCAACCCTTGATCCACCTTCTCCAACGATCCCCAAAACCTTTCTTGAAAAGCACAAAATCCACAAACCTCCAATCGGCATGGTCATAAGCCTTCTCAAAATCTACCTTAAAACCCAACCATTTATCTCCCTGAACCAGACTTCTTCCACTGACTCGTTTGCAATTAAACAACAATCCAGAATCTATCTTCCTTTAAAAATATTACGAGAGTCAGCTATTGTAATAGGCAAAAGTCATAACCATATTCAAAGAAGAATCAGTCGAATGGTATGTGATACTTTCATCAAAGAAGAATGAGTCACCAACCATTATTAGAAAATGCTTTCTTAATTAAAATGTGTACAAGAGGTCACAACACATATCGAAAAGAAACAGAACGAAAAACCACACTCTTACTTAATTGTTGCAACCAAAAATTAAGAACTCAAATTATATTGCAAATGGAAGAGATATTTTCCCAAAGATAATCTCTACGCACAAACCCTAGCCAATTGTTAGTATTTCCCTAGCCTAAAACTCTTGGGCTAGTTACAACCTTCAAAACAACCAAATGAAAATTAACTCTCCTCCCTCACGTATTTATTTATTGCCCTATTTCTAGACTCTTCTAAAACTCTTGGGCTATTTGAATATAGGCCCACCAATAACAGGTCCGTAGCAGTAATCCACATAGCTCATTTCAAGACGTCAAAGAGATTTAATATGATAGTCAATAAGATCGTGATTTCAGTTTTTACGAGTTCAAAATAAACATGATTCCAGGTGCAACAATAAAACAATGAAGTTTCTTCATAGTAATAATCTATGCCAATGTTCAATATGAAACTAAATATACACATTACAGTTTTTATAACATGATGACAATTTAATTTAAGGATTAAAAAAAGCGAATCACTTTGACAGATTTCCATAATGTAGATTAATTCACATGTAGAAGAATCGCAAAGCATCAACCAAAGTATCATGATGATGATAAATCGGAATTTACCAGTGTCTCAGGCTGTCAAGTATCAATTCCATAACAACAGGATGGTTACAATTCAATGTATTACCTGGTACAAAGACCATGACAGAGAGCACTGAACATCTCAAAAAGTAAAACAATTTATTACAGAAACTAACGAACAAAAGGTAGAAGAGAAAAATATGTTTTTCATTCTTATTTTTCTTATTTTATTCACTCCAACACGTACTTTTAAATAGACCTCCCAACAATCACAACTAAATTGTGATAACAGATGATAGACAAGTATCAGATAGCATTCTTAAAAATAAAAAGTTGAACACGGATTATTTAAAGTAAAAAAAAAGAATCTGTAATGACCCAAGTTCTGTTATGAATAAAGTATCAGTTAAACATTATTGAAATATTATCAATAAGTAAATTGAGGTAATTATATGTCAAGTAGTTCGGAATCACCAGCGACAGTTCGAAACCACCCAAGTGTCCAAAACTTCCGAAGGCAGTTCGGCCCATCGAAACTCTCACTACCAGCAAGCCAATCTATGCGTCAAAAGTGCACCAAAATGGACCAGTTTGTTGGATCCATATAGGTGGCAAATCGAGAATGATCTCGGTCAAAAATTTGCACGAATTTGATGGTTGTTCTATTGTTTCTAGTTCATATTTTTTTAGTGGTTTTTAAGATATATCTATCAGACACCAATGATGAAGTGCTTCCAGGAGTGGCAGCGACGTCTGGAGTGATCAACGAAGTAATCTTCCCCAATGTTTAGCCATAGTTGGGGGTTGATTATAGCAGTTCACTTATGATCAGTTAGTAATACCAGCATTTTGTATTATGTTCTCTAGAACCGGAGCTTAGGATTCCTAGACCAATTTTTAGAGCTACGTAATGTCCTGAATGAAATTTTCGGCGTAGTATACTCTCTTATATGCGCATTTTACTAGCCATTTGATTATGATACGTGTTCATGTCATGATTTATACATTGCATTGCATATCACATTGAGACTATGTATCCTTGAGATAGCCTTATTGAGTAGGGTTGCTCAACCCTGTTCTTCGTGGACGTTGGTACCGAGAGAGTTTCCGATGGGACGAGCTGACTCTGGTAACCCAGGACATTCCAGGTCCATGTTTTGATATAAGTGTATTGACGACGAGTTATTGTAACAGAAACACATTTCAAGCACCTCTAAGCATGAGATTCCAGATTTGATCCCTCATCACCAGTTCATGCTACATGCATTGCATATAGGTTTGTATACTCACACCTTACATACAGGGCAATTTATCACTCACGTCCTTGTTATCATCTTGGGCACCCCATTCCCCGAGGTAGGTCTCGGGTTGGACTGGCCATATGAACAGGGCAGTGGCTAGGTGTTCAGTTTTTGCTTGGGGTTTTTATGATGTTATTTCGATTTGGTCGTATATATTTAAGTTTAATTAATTGTTATGCTTTTGATGGGGTTGTACGCAACTTAAGTTATATGATATTTCCGTTGTTTATAAGGTGGATTATGTTTAATTAAGTTTATCACGCATGCATTCAGTTCAATGGTAGTGGACCGGGTAGGGTTGCTCCAGAATCAAATAAATAGATCTTTTATGAAAGAGAAAAATGATTAGAGATTACCACAACCAGAGTAGTTCAACAGCTGAGCTTTATTGTTTAAGTCTACCATGTAGTAAACCTACAAAAGGTTTATAGCACGTAAGAGAGAAAGGAGAAGATGTAATAACAATTTAAGCAAAAATCATAGCATGCAAAAGAGGTGGGTGTCAGATACATAAAGCACAGTGTGTGATCTACCATAGCTTGCTTAAAAGCAAAATTGTCTGGACATTCGTCAAGGCTTAAATTCCTGGCAGTCAGCAGAACACATAGTGGCTCAAGTAATCTGCCCGCGGATGACAAAAGGAGGCTAATTTATATTAAATTGTTGGAAGTTAGAGCTAAGATTTTGCTGAATGAAGTATTATGCCCAAACTGCAAGGAGACAGCCACCTCCTAAACACAAAGATTCCAGGTAAAGATTTATTAGCCAGGTTGTTGTGATAAGGCAATCAGGATTTTCTTGCCCAAGTTATCCCAACACCGGTGAGACAATACTTTACTGCTCTATAAATTGTTGAATATTTACTAGTGATTAGTGAATATGAGTGCCTTACGTCTTCTCAGCAGTTAAATACTGTCATGATTCTCTTGAGGCGATCAATGCATGTAATTTTCCTGGCCCCATGTATTTGGCTCACTACATATCTCTTATACCATGAACAAACTAATGGCATACGAAACCCTTCGACAAACCTATTAATCTATTTAAAGCTTCAACATTTTTGCTAGAAAAGCATCTTAAAAACATTAAATATGTCAATGGGACTGCATGGACAGAGATCAGCAGTTCTCCAGAATCACAACAATTAAAGAAAAGAAAATGCTAAATCAGGGGCCGTTCAGCAAAAAAGGGGGGGAAGGAAATAGTCATTAGAAAAAAATTATGTTACTTAGCTGCATTGAACAGGTTAATCACCTTGTTGTCAATACCACGAAATGAAGTAGTATATGGATACTCGTCATCAGCCTCATTTGTGTGATTATATACAACGTCTAAAATTACCTGAAAAGGCAAGAGCACCATATGCAATGTCAAAGATTTCAAAATGATCGGTAGCACAAGCAGCACAGAGGTATTATGAGCATGGAATAGATTTTTCAAATTGAAAAGTCATAAAATGGAAGAAGAATACCTCAATTCCAACATTGTGAAACGCTTTAACCATTTCTTTAAATTCTCGAGAAGCATTAAGGGGTCCTCCACCATTACTCGCATACCGACTCATAGGAGCAAAGAAATTTACAGTTGAATAACCCCAGGTGTTGATCTTTCATAAGAGTCGAATTTGAAAACATTCGACATGGATTCATCAGAAAGCAATTTTAAAGTAAAAGGCAATTGGTATTTATGTTTATATAATATACCATAGTTCAGAAAACAGGCTTTCGAGCACTAAATAACGAACTCAATGAAGCCCAAAACAAAGATTTTCAGGAGGGAACAAAACAGAAGACCTCAACTACGCATACCATGTGATCTCTTGGATTAGGACGCCTTTGGAATTCCATTTCATCAAACTCAAAGACGGGTAACAACTCAACTGCATTGATTCCCAGCTCCACCAGGTGGGGTATCTTGCAGGAAAAGAAATTACGCATTTAATATTGGAAACCAATTAAGTTATTACAGGCAGCACAGTACATGATAAATATAAACACGCTCGATAAAAATGCCTAGTTTTAGTTATTTACAAGACAAGTATCCTGAAAAAGAATGACATTTTAAAAAGTCCATAACCATTTAACTTGGAAACTAGTGCCGATCATTTGAAAGTCAATCTGCATTATATTATGAGGGTGAGTAAAAAGCCGTATGCTTCTAATTTATAAAAAAAAGGAAAAAAAAAAGTTGCAGGCAATATTTTTCATCGAGTCTTTTAGTATCGCTCATCCAGACATAAACCCAACTAGGGAACCTCATCACTGCCATACTGACCGACCCTTTCAATGTCTCAAGCCCTATCTTCTCTCTCTAACAGGCCAACATATAAACTCCTAATCCTTAATGCAGTAAAACTATGCTAGCAAAGCTAAACAACAGCATACCCCAGATTGCCAATTATTTATTTCCATTACATTGCAAGACCAACAGCAGATATGAGAACTCCCTAGCTCTGTTGATATAATATTGAGAATGGTACTGATTCTAGGCGCCTCTTCATAAGCTGATAGAGGTATGTTACTTACAGTAATCAGAAGAATATCAATCTTATTGACAGAGAATAGCACAAAGAATTGGATGATAAAACTTCTTTATTACGTACAAAGTCTGTACATCAACATAAAGACTCCACTTTAAGACAAATAAGGAAACATATCTTACTAATAAAGGGAAAAGATAATTGTACTTCTAAATCTCTCCTACTGGCTAGTTATCTAAATATACACAAGATTGATTCACAAATATACAATATTCTAGGAAATCTTCCAACACTCCCCCTCAAGCTGGCTTGAATATATCACTCATAGCAAGCTTGCCAACCAAATTTTCATATTGAGCCCTCGGGAGACCTTTGGTGAGTATGTCAGCTACTTGACTCGTGGTAGGAATATAAGGCATACAAAATACACCACTGTCAATTTTTTCCTTGATAAAATGCTTATCAACTTCTACATGTTTTGTTCTGTCATGTAGAACTGGATTATGAGCTATAGAAATAGCTGCTTTGTTGTCACAATAGACTTTGATTGGTGTTGGTACGGGAACCTTCAACTCCTCTAGAAGCCTTTTGATCCACAACACTTCGCAAAAACCATGCGCAACAACAGACCGAAATTTTGCTTCGGACATTTTGTTTTTTGCTTCTCCAAGTGACCAGATTGCCCCCAACAAAAGTGCAATATCCTGATGTGGATCTTCTATCATTGACATCGCCTGCCCAATCTGCATCTGTATAGGCTTCCACACAAAGATGACCTCTATTTTTAAACAAAAGTCCCTTCCCCGATGTCCCTTTAAGATATCTCAAGATTCTGAACACAGCTTCGAAGTGAATAGGTCCAGGTGAATGCATAAATTGGCTCACGACACTTACTGCAAACGCTATGTCTGGTCTAATATGTGCCAAATAGATTAACCTTTTCAACTAATCTTTGATAGCGTTCTCGGTCCACCACTTCATTTGGTGTTGCAGCTTTCAATTTAACATTACGATCAGTTGGAGTATCTGTTGCCTTACAACCAATCATTCCCGTTTCTTTGAGTAAGTCAAGAATATACTTGCGTTGATTGATAAAGATCCCCTCCTTCGATCTAGCGAATTCCATACCGAGAAAATATTTCAGCTTTCCAAGGTCCTTGATGTCAAATTCGACTACAAGGTGTTTCTTCAAGTTATTTAGCTCAAGATAATCATCTCCGGTCATGATAATATCATCAACATAGACTATTAGGATGGCCAATTTACCTTCTGTCGAATGTTTGAAAAATAAAGTATGATCAGCTTGGCTTTGTGAAAAACCATGTCTCCTAACCGCATTCCCGAAACGCTCAAACCAAGCTCTAGGGGACTGCTTTAATCCATACAAGGCTTTCTTCAACCTGCATACTCTTCCTTTTCCAAAACATTCTTCAAATCCTGGTGGTAAATCCATATATACTTCTTCTTGTAAATTTCCATTTAGAAATGCATTTTTGACATCAAACTGATGGAATGGCCAGTTGGAGTTAACTGCAAGCGACAAAAAGTATTCTGATAGAGTTAATCTTGGCGACAGGAGCAAAAGTCTCTTGGTAATCTATACCATGAGTTTGAGTAAATCCTTTCGCTACAAGCCTCGCCTTGTATCTTTCCACACTTCCATCCGATTTACACTTTACCGTAAATACCCATTTGCACCCAACTGTCTTCTTGTCTTTTGGTAGATCAACAACACTCCAAGTGTTATTTCTCCTAAGAGCATTCATTTCTTCCATTACTGCTAATTTCCAGTTCGGATCACCTAATGCTTCCTGGACAGTTCTTGGAACATATAGATTAGAGATCTTAGACACAAATGCTTTATGAGTGTGTGACAATTTTTCATAAGACAAAAACTTAGCAATAGGATGGTTAGTGCATGCTCGGGTTCCTTTCCTAAAGGCAATAGGAGTATCAAGATCAGAGGAAGATGTATCAAATGATGAAGAGGTCGTAGGAATGGAAGGAATATTACCTTGAATTCTAGGACCATCATTCAGGAAATTGGATTGATCATCTGTTTGAGAAATAACTGGGGCAGTAGCACTTTTGAGAAACTTTCTTCTGGTGTAGACTTGAAGCTCTTGTTGAGACTTTTCTCCCTCTGTCTCAGATAAAGTAATGTTTGGCAAAGATGTAGTACTGGTTTTGGTTTCCATACTTCCAATAGAATTTTCCAGAAAATTTTTATCAGAATCTATTGGGGGAGCAATTGGGGAGCATAAGCTTTTGGTATAATTTCTGGAATAGGTAAAATGTCCAAAAAATTATCTTCCTCAACTATGTTCTCCCCCTGAAGATGATTTTTCTGAAAAAATGGTTCATCCTCGACAAATCTGACATCCATGCTTTCAAAATTTTTTTTGGTGATAGGGTTAAAACACTTATACCCTTTCTTGTTAGATGCATAGCCTATGAAAACACATTTTTCAGACTTCGGATCAAGTTTTGACCGGGAAACATTAGGTATATACACATAACAAACACAATCAAAAATTTTTAAAGGAAGGTTGGTGGTGATTCGTGACATTGGAAAAGAATTCTTTAAGGTCTGCAAAGGTGTTTCAAATTTCAAAATTCGAGATGTCATTCTATTTATCAGGTAACTTGCAGTTAAGAGAGCATTCCCCCAAAGATATTTTGGAACGTTCATTAAAAACATAATGGCTCGAGCAACCTCGAGTAAATGTCTGTTTTTTCGTTCTGCAATGCCATTTTGTTGTGGTGTATCACGACAAGTTGATTGGTGAATGATTCCTTTATCTAGAAGAAATGCTCCCAAATGTTGATTAAAATATTCAGTTCCATTATCAAATCGTAAAATGCCAATCCTAGTCTGAAATTGGTTTTCAATCATGGAAAAGAAATCTTTAAACCTTTGCTCAACCTCATATTTTTTTCCCAATAAATAAATCCAACATATTCTTGTGTGGTCATCTATAAAGGTCACAAACCATCTTTTTCCGGAAAGTGTTTTAACTTTTGATGGTCCCCAAACATCACTATGAATCAAGTAAAATGGTTTCGAACCAGAATAAGGTTTTATTGGAAAGGGAACACGATGACCTTTAGCAAAATGGCATGCTTCACAATGAAATTTTGAACGATTAATTCCTTTAAACAATGCAGGAAATAAATGTTTGAGGTACTGAAAACTAGGATGTCCTAATCTTCTATGCCAAAGCATTACTTGATCATTGACAAAAGTGGAACTAGTGCTACCTAAATAAATGTTTGAGGTACTGAAAACTAGGATGTCCTAATCTTCTATGCCAAAGCATTACTTGATCATTGACAAAAGTGGAACTAGTGCTACCTAATCCATGAGCCTTATTTGTCCAGGAAGCAGTTTCATCAAAGTGGTGCAGCCCATTCATTTCTCTAGCAGTTCCAAACATCTTCCCCTGAGATCAGGTCCTGAAAAACACAAATGGTTGGAAGAAAGAAAGCCGAACAATTAGAATCCTTAGATAATTTGCTAACAGAAAGGAGATTGCAGGCAAGTTTTGACACATGTAAAACAGATTTTAGTGTAATATGTTCTGAAATTTTAATGTGCCCTTTTCCTGCAACCGATGAAAAACTGCCATCAGCTATTCTAATCTTTTCAACTCCAGAACATGGACTATAAGAATCAAACAAGTGAGAATTGCTGGTCATATGGTCTGAAGCCCCTGAATCTATGACCCAAGGGCTGAGATTTTTAAAAACAGAAAGTGCCAACAGATTACTACGGTACTACCTGTTTGTGCGATAGAACCAACAGGAACATTAGGTGATGAATAAGATTTTAGCAATTTGAGAAGATGATCTAATTGCTATTTACTGAATGGAGATGACTTGGCCTCATTTGCTGTAGGGTTACGAGATTTTTTCATCCTACCATTTTGTGGTTTTCCATGCAGTTTGTAGCAAGTTTCATGTGTATGGTTGGGCTTTCCACAGTATTCACAGCTTCGCCCAGTGTTGTCTCTTGTACAATGATGCTGGAATGATTTGCTGCTAGCATGAGCTTCAGGAATGGCCAGGGCAGATCCTTCGACAGATTCCATCTTACCAGCTGCCTTTTTTTCCAACATAACTTGTCTACGGCTTTTTTCTCGCCTTACCTCTTGGCGAATTTCCCCAAGTCGTAGGGTTAGTTCATACACTTGGGACTGATTCCCTAAATCTGAGCACATCTGCGAGACATTTTCCCATAACTCCTTGGCTGTTGAATAGCAGAGATAATTTGCACTTATCTCTTCGGCCATTGAATTGACTAACTAGGTCATTACCATTGAGTTTTCAGCATCCCAAATGGCATAGGTTGGATCTTTTGCATCAGGCCTTTTTGTTTCACCTGTAATATACCCGATCTTAACTCTCCCCTGATGTACATTCTAACTGATTGTGACCACCGAAGGAAATTGTCACCATTGAGTTGGATTGTAGTGATCTGAATGGGATGACTGTAAGAAGGGTTTCGAACAGTTTGAGTCTCGGGTGGAGAAGGCAAGGAAGTCTCGGCCTTAGACATTTTTCGGAAGCGAATAAGCCCTAGGATCTTTGATTTGGCTCTGATACCATATTGACGGAGAATAACACAAAGAATTGGGTAATAAAACTTCTTTATTACGTACAAAATCTGTACATCAATATAAAGACTCCACTTTAAGACAAATAAGGAAACATATCTTACTAATAAAGGGAAAACATAATCGTACTCCTAAATCTCTCCTACTGACTAGTTATCTAAATATAACACTAGATTGATTCACAAATATACAATATTCTAGGAAATCTTCCAACAAATCTTGATTTCTTTTGTTTTTCTAATGACTGAAAGGATTTTCTGACATTAAGTTGTTGCGATGATTACCACGTAATAGCATGTCTCATCATGAACACTACATTGATAATTGTAGATTTAGATAATATTTGTGATAATTGTGAATATTTGATATCAATCTTGTAGATTTAAATAGGAATACATTTCAACGCAAATTGAAACTGATCAGGGGTGGTGACAAATGTAGAATTGACCCTCAAAAGGAGACTGAAGCCCATTCATTGAAAAACGGACCAAAAATCAGAATATAAAAAGCAATGGTATGCCTTGATAATGCAAACAAGAGGGTATGCACTATGCAATGGCACAGACCCTTTAAAAAGGGTAAAGCAAATACACCAAAAGTAAAACCTATAAAATCTTAGTAATATGTAAGGTGTTGAAATATCGTTTATAGTTGCATGCTAATTATACCTTCTCAATCACACCACGGTAGCTTCCACGAATATTTGGATCCAGTCCACTAGATTTATCAGCTGTAAAAGCACGAACATTCATTTCATATATAACAAGATCCTTCTGCAAAACCAGTGGGCAATGTCCTGCGGTCAAATATATGAAAAATATACGAAAACCAAAAAGAATTATAAAATTCCTTATGCAAACAATGAGACAAACTAATATATATGTGTGTGTACATATATATATGTATGTATATATATTCTGATGTGATGTCATCGAAAGGATGGACATAGATGGCAATTATTATGAATAACACATCAAAACCAAGACACCAAGTTGCACCAACAGTTATGGCAGATTCAAGGCAATCAAGTGACACAGGGGTTGCAAGAATGAGGGGTAGCTATTTTGAATTAACAAACCAATAACAGCACCTCAATTGGGCACCACCAGTGTGGCAGGTTGACGACTCTGGATGAACACAACCAATTAGTTTTATAAAATACAAGCAGAGCTATTTGTGCAACAGCTTAACTTGACGATAAAAATTTCCATTTGTTTAGTACAGAAGATTAAGAAGGATCTCACAAATAAGAATTTCAAAACATTCACAGTGACAAAACTTCAGTATAGTAAAATCAGACAGACCATTACATTGTCTATTAAATTAATTCTACGCAACCAAACCACCCACACCAAACCTCAACCAGAAAGTGTGCAATGTGAAATCTATTATCAAGCATCTTATACCAAGGAATGACAGACATTTTAAATACTCTAACCTCCTGTCCAGCCTTGGCTCAAATGGATATTGTCGATGAGTGTAATTAGTATTTTAAATAAGAGACTATATTAGATATTGATTTGATAGAATTAAATATGATAAAATAGGATTTGATTTTCTGATTCATTGGGATTATTTTCTGCTTCTTTTCCTATTTAATTTAACACTTTGTTCTAAAATTATCATCAGAAAATAATAAGAAATCCAGGGTTTTTTCTTCCCTATCTTGCTCGATAGTTTTTTGCAGATATACCATGTGACTACAAGAAGAACTAACGTTCTCCGGCTCTAATTTTGAAAATCAATTACTATCTCCGACAAAACAAATAGAGAGAGCACCATTCACTTTATTCATATTGATTACCTCAGGTATGCCAGGAGCCTTGTAGTCTTCCCCCCAGTCAAATGTCAAGCTATCAAGATCATAAGTTCCGAAGAATGTAGACATCTTATTGCTGGCATCACCAAATACTCTGCGTCCTTCAATGAGCTTCGCATATGGATCGATCAAAATATTTTTGATATCAAAACGATGTCCTTGATGCCAATCACGGGGACCATCAACTCGATAGCCATAGAGGATATCGCCACGTGGCAAATCCTAATAAATAAAAGGAATAATTTACCATCAAGGTATTAACTTGACTTGATCTTATTTGAAAACAATTTACCATCAGACATCAAGTATTAACTTGACACAAAAAATACCAACTATGACATGAAGATGAATTAGAAAAATAAAATGAGTTCTAAATTATGTTAAGATCTTAAACCGTTTTATTCTTGCAATGGTTATAAATACCTTAAGTTGTAAAATACTAGTATCTTTATTAAGGAGAAGTTTTTAAGCCTTTTACATATGAAAATACCTAAATTTATAACCAATCGAGTCAATTTTAAAAGTTCAACAACATTAAAAAATGGTAATTTCATCTACCTCCCTTTATATTTGTCACGGTTACAAAAAAAATCCAACTATAATTAAATGTTACATTTACCCACTTGAGAATTTGTGAAAAATAACAAATAATCCAATCACTTCTAAATTTACAAATATGTCAATCAAGTTTGTATTTATTTTACAGTTTTGACGTGTATGTAATGTTAGTACTTATTGGATTTAATTTGTTACTTTTCACAAACTTCAAGTGAGGCGTATGCAATATTTAAATATAATTGTTTTTTTTATTGTTAATATGACAAGCCTTAGGGAAGGTAGATGTACTTAACCCTAAACATTCTCCACATAATTAAGACATTTTTGAATATGCACAACCAGGTTCGACAAGTTAGTTTGTTTTGCATCTAAATGTAATGCCATTTGATTTATGTAACGAATTTAAGCTACATTAATTAGAAAGCAACAAATCAATTGATTATTCAAATTTAAGTGTGATTCATGCAATTTACTAAAAGAAAAAGTATGATTCATTCACAAGGTCTAGCTCCAACTATTTTAGTCTCATTTCATCACATGTACAAAAATTCCAAATATAATACTTTCTAGTGCAATTGTGTTCTGAGGCAAAATTAATAGGATGTGCATAGATGGTAGAGCTGTCGATGAAATTACTTTGAATTATGGCCATCTTATACCTAGATTAGATCATAGATTATATATTAGATGAATTACAAGATGGATGAGTTCTCCCAAAATCTGATCTTACTGTTAGTTATTGTCAAATACGCATGTGTGAGGATGATGAGTGGAAAACTGCATTTAAAACAAAGCAACACTTCATGATTGGTTAGAGACTTATGTTCGTTTAGCTAATGCACCAAACACTTTTATCTGACTCACGAATCATTTCTTACAAGCATCCATGAGTAAATTTTGATTGTATGTCTTGGTGATTTCTTAGTGTATTTCATTAATATTGAATATTCATGTAAAACACGAGAGGCGAGTAATTAGAGTAGAAAGTATATGCTAATCTTAAAAGGTGTTGTACCAATAAAATTATACTCTTGTATTACACAGTTTCTTCTAAGGGAATATAGGTAAATGAGAAAAGGCTACTGAAATTTGAGATTAGCCTACACCTAAGTCAGTCAACAAGAATGTACCTTTCATCTATAGAGGGTTTGAGAAGGTTTTCAATACTTATAGCTGTTGATAACTAAAGATTAGATATTATTTGTTTAGACAATCATTTTAATTCTTGGTAGATAGGAATCATTTTAAATTTAAGTTTAAATTTAGATTAGACAATACCTTTATAGTTATCTTGACAGAGGAGAAATTCTATAAATCAGTTGTATTTCATCTCTTTGAGAAGACAAAATAATTGAATGAATAAAACATTATTTTCTCCTTCATTCTTTCCCATATACTTTCACGGACTTTATTCCTGGTGGACCTCGGAAAATACTGTCCGAAGGCTGGGTGCCCAAAATGCGGCCACGTACTTCATCAAGACTATGATTAAGGCCAGATTGGAATTTAAAAATCGGTCATGTTTCAAAAATTGATTTATACTGAAGTGCATCATCCTGCCATTTCAATTCGTGCACCCCAAACAAGTTTAATTGCTGTCAGAATCCAGTTAATGTGGTGAAGTAGGTTGTGACCGATGTATCACCTTGGCAAGGTTCGTGAAGCTTGCTGTCAATTTCAAAGAATTCTGGGTTATTTTCTTTGGAGAAACATGCATCTCCCATTGCGTCCCATATTTCTTTCGCTGTCGTGGATAAGAGGAAGTTCTCGCCAAGGCAGATTATAGTGTCAAAAATGCAGAACGCCAACCCACTCCCTGGATACTTGCTGGAGAATACATGGGAAGCCGGCAGATTGGAAACCTTCCTGGGAAAACATGCAAACTCAGCTGCCTCTGAAGAATTTTCATCTGAAATAGTACCTCTTACTGCAGCACAATTGGAGGCCCTTGAGAAAATGATCGGTCAGGCCCATTCCTCACCAAATTCCTCAAACGTGGTCACTGGCAGCACAGCTCAAAGAGCTGAATTGTCCTTTGCTAATTCTTCCCAACGAGATTTGTCCAACTCTTGGATAATTGCTTAGGTGCATCCGATGATATGACTGGTAATTTTTCCTGGTTTCAAACTGTTGAAGATTTCAGAAATATTTAGGAGATATTGTAGATACTAATTTGTATAGTTTCTTTTGTGTGAATTATCTAGAATAGGAAATTATCTTGAGATCAATTAGTGATTTTATTACCTTTTATTATGATTATGTAACTTGTATAAAGGCTGTATTTTTCAGTAGAAATAATAAGAATGATTTACGCAATTCTTCTTGTTTCATGGTATCAGAGACACCGATCTTAGGGGTGCATCTCTGCGTGTTTTACAGCCTATCATAATATGGCCTCAGAATCCTCCACCGTGGTAAACCAGGTAGTTCCGCCAAACCCAATATCCTCGAATCCTTCATTTGACAGCCATTCGCGGCAAATTACCCAACACAAGCTCAATGGGTTGAATTTTCGAGAGTGGTTTCAATCCGTCATTCTTGTAATCAAGGGAAGAGGGAAGATCGGATATTTGACAGGTACAAAAAAGGCTCCATCTAAAACTGATCCAAGCTTCAGTTCATGGGAAGCCGAAAACTCCATTGTTATGGCTTGGCTCATAAACTCTATGGAGCCAAGCATTGGCCGCACATACTTGTACTACCAGACAGCTAAGGAAATATGGGAAGCTGTACAAGAAATCTATTCGGACTTAGAAAATACTTCACAATGTTTTGAGATTCGCTCGAAACTTCGAAACACAAGGCAAGGAAATCTGAACGTGACAGAATACTTCAACTCTCTCATGGACTTATGGCAAGAAATCGATCTGTTTTATGACATGAGATGGTCCTGCACAACTGATGCAACAAAATACAAGACGATGCTTGAAAAGGAGCGCACCTTTGATTTCTTACAAGGTCTTAATCATGATTTGGATGAAGTTCATGGACGGTTGCTGGGGACAAAACCATTTCCGTCTCTTCGGGAATCATTTGCTGAAGTTCGAAGGGAGGAAAGTAGACGATGTGTTATGTTGCATTCCCCACGACAAGAGACCTCTTCCTTAGATGCCCAGGGTTCTGCTCTGATTGCGCACAAACAAGACGGAAATCGCTTCAATCGAGATCGTCACACAGTGCCGTATAAACCAGAAGTAGCCCGTGGATATCAATCTGATGGTCGAGTGGTATGTGATTTTTGCAAAAAGCCCTATCATACTCGTGATACTTGCTGGGAAATTCATGGAAAGCCTATTGATTGGAAACCCAAGAAGCAACAAAGACCGCCCAAATCAGCCCATCTTGCTTAGTCCACCTCTAACGTTGCTACTGGACCAGAATTCTCCAGTGAGGATTTGGACATGTTGCGACAACTGTTGCAACAAACTAGAGCATCCACTGGATCTGTGACTCAAACCTCAAAAACGCCTACTGCTGCTATGGCCAAAACAGGTATAATTCATCAGAATTTCCTCTCAAAATCCCAACACACAGATTGCTGGATTGTGGACACAGGAGCCTCAGACCATATGACTGGAACAAAAGTCGTTTTTGACACATATACCAGTTGCAACGACAAAATTGATGTTTGGGTTGCTGATGGAAAAGTATCACCTGCTGTGGGGAAGGGCTCGGTTTGTCTATCAAATATGACACTAGAATCAGTGTTATTTGTGTCAAATTTATCTCACAATCTCCTGTCAGTAAGCAAACTAACCGAGGATATGAATTGTGTTGTAACCTTTTTTTCTTTTCATTGTGAATTTCAGGACAATTCTTCGGGGAAGATGATTGGAGTTGCTGAGAAGAAAGATGGATTGTATTATCTGTTGGAAACAAAGAATCCTGGCCAGTCTAAGTCACCCAATTCTTCTATGTCAGTTGTTTCTAACTCTAATGTAATGTTGTGGCATCAATGTTTGGGACACCCTAGCTTTCAGTATATGAAAATTTTGTATCCTCATCTTTTTATCAATAAAGATCAACATTCCTTTCAGTGTGAACAATGTGTACTTGCAAAGCAACCTCGTACCAATTACCCTACACATGTGTATCAGCCTTCAAAACCATTTCAGCTAATCCATAGTGATATATGGGGACCTGCTAGAACTTCGAATCTCACTAAAACTCAATGGTTTGTAACCTTTATCGATGATCACACAAGGGTGTGTTGGGTATACCTCATGAAGGACAAATCTGAAACTTTCTACTGGTTCAAACAATTTCATAAATTTGTCTTGAATGTATTTCAGTCCAATATTCATGTTTTTCGCACAGATAATGGAAAGGAATACCTATCAAGTGAATTCAACCAGTACTTGGGAGAAAATGGGATACACCATCAAACCTCTTGTGTCAATACACCAAAACAAAATGGGGTGGCAGAGAGAAAAAATCGTCATTTGTTAGAAGTTGCTAGGTCCCTTATGTTCACTAGCTCCATTCCTAATTTCTATTGGGGGGAGGCGATTCTCACATCTACCTATCTGATAAACCGTTTACCCTCGAAAACACTCAAATTCAAAACTCCTTTGGGTGCTCTAACTGCCAGTTTTCCCAACCTTAATCTTTTCAGCTCTTTATCCCCAAAAATCTTTGGTTGTACTGTTTTTGTCCACAACAAACAGCCAAACCGAAGTAAACTTGATCCCAAGGCATTCAAGTGTGTTTTTGTAGGATACTCCCCAACCCAGAAAGGATACAAGTGCTACTCACCTTCACAAAAAAAGTTCTTTGTCTCTTTGGATGTCACTTTCTTTGAAAATAATTTTTTCTACTCTCGCTCTCCTCTCCAGGGGGAAAATAACGACGAGAATAGTATTTGGGATCCTACTGTATCGTTACCCATATCAGAAGATGTGTCTCCTCTTATAAATTCAGCTCCTATACTTGTTTCAAGTCCTATCCAGATTCATGAACAGGGGAGAGAAGTACATGAGGAGGTAGTTTCAAGGAAACCTCTTCAGACCTACTCTCGCAAACCAAAGCATTCTCAGCACAACCAATCATCGATCCTAGAATTGGAACCTGCAGTTTGCAAAGATTTGGAACTTCCAATTGCACAAAGGAAAGGGGTAAGATCTTGTACTATGCATCCTATTGCAAATTTTCTAACCTGTAAAAGGTTGTCTCCTGTTTTTAAGGCCTTTACAGCAAAAATTGACAGTGTGAAAATTCCCAAAAACTATTGATGATGCTTTGAAAGATAAAAAATGGGAAAGTGCTGTACTGGAAGAAATGACAGCTTTGCATGAGAATGAAACATGGGATATAGTGGATCTACCCAAGGATAAGAAAGTGGTTGGAAGTAAATGGGTGTTTACAGTAAAGTATAGGGCTGATGGAGAAGTTGAAAGATACAAAGCTCGGTTGGTGGCCCAAGGGTTTACTCAAACATATAGAATAGACTACGAAGAAACATTTGCTCAAGTGGCAAAATTCAATTCAATACGTGTGTTGTTGTCTCTTGCTGCAAACTTGGATTGGGAATTGCACCAGCTAGATGTCAAAAATGCGTTCCTGAATGGTCACCTTGATGAGGAGGTGTATATGAAGATTCCACCTTGTTTCCAGTCAGAACATGAGCAAGGGAAAGTTTGTAAGCTGCGGAAGTCATTGTATGGGTTGAAACAATCCCACGAGCGTGGTTCACTCGATTTAGCTCCACTCTCATGCGACTGGGATATCGTCAAGGAAAGGCAGATCATACTTTTTTCATCAAAGCAGGAGAAGGTGGAAAAAAGGCCATCCTCATTGTGTATGTGGATGATATCCTAATTACAGGTGATGACAGTGTTGAGATTCTTCAGCTCAAAGGAAAATTGAGGAAAGAATTTGAAATAAAAGATTTAGGATCCTTAAAGTATTTTCTTGGCATGAAGATAGCTCGAAGTAAAGATGGCATCTTCATTTCTTAAAGGAAATACACTCTTGATTTGTTGCAAGAAACTGGAAAATTGGGTTGCAAACCGGCAGGAACACCCTTGAAAAAAAATTGGAAGAGCAGCATTAAGGAGAATGAACCTTATGCAGACATTGGTAGATACCAACGCTTGGTTGGCAGACTAATCTACTTATCTCTCACACGGCCTGATATCGCATATGCCGTCAGTGTGGTAAGTCAGTACATGCATTCTCCAACTCAAAGTCATCTACAAGCAGTTAATCATATTTTAAGATATCTCAAAGGAACTTCTGGCCGAGGACTTATGCTCTTAAAAAATAATAATAACCGAAGCATTGAGGCATATGTTGATGCCGATTGGGCTGGAAGTGATGACTGTAAGTCAACTTCTGGTTTTTGCTCGAAGTTGTGGGGAAATTTGGTTACATGGAGAAGCAAGAAACAAACCGTGGTAGCAAGAAGTAGTGCCGAGGCTGAATATCGAGCTATTGCACAAGGGATGTGTGAAGTTATTTGGCTACAACGGTTAATGCAAGACTTGAGAATTACTATCAACTCACCTATCAAGTTGTATAGTGTCAGTAAATCTGCTATCAGCATTGTGCACAACCCAGTCCAGCATGACCGAATGAAACATGTAAGGATAGACCAAAGTTTTATTAAGGATGAAATGGAAGAATGAGGCATTAAATTATCCTATATCTCCTCTTGTGATCAAGAAGCTGATATCCTAACCAAGAGTCTCACAAAGCCAAGTCATGAAAATCTTCGTAGCAAGCTTGGAATGAGAGATATCTATTCCTAAGCTTGAGGGGGAATGTTGAAGATTTCAGAAATATTTAGGAGATATTGATACTAATTTGTATAGTTTCCTTTGTGTGAATTATCTAGAATAGGAAATTATCAATTAGTGATTTTATTATCTTTTATTATGATTATGTAACTTGTATAAAGGCTGTATTTTTCAGTAGAAATAATAAGAATGATTTACGCAATTCTTCTTGTTTCACAAACATATATTCCTGACGATCCGTATTGCTCGGTTCAATCTCAAGTGTTTGGTTCAGGCTCAGTGCATTTATCTCGGGATATTTGTCTCAAATCAGTTGTATCCCATCTCTTTGAGAAGACAGAATAATTAATAATTATAATTAAATGAATAAAAGGTTATTTTCTCGTTATTCTTTCTCACACACTTTCATGGTATCAGATAGCCCTAACAACCAATGACTAAGTGTGGCATGGCCTCTTCAGGTAAGTCCTCCAAACCTAATGACTGCTTTAATCCAGGCGGATCTCCTACCCCAGTACCCACCGCCTCTAGGCTTCTCGATTCCTCTTCGATCCATATCACAAGCCATGAATTCGATGGGAAAAATTAGCCTCCAATGGTCTCAATCAATGATTGAAGCAAAAGGCATGGACGAGTTTCTTTTGGGTGATTCGACTCAACCGAAAACACCACTGATCTAGCGCTCAAAGCATGGATATCAGACTATAGCATGGTCATGTCATGGTTAATTAATTCCATTCCACAGGAAATTGTTGTTCTAAATAGCGGTCGAGGAGGTTATGTAGGTGGTCAAAGGTGAGATGGGGCCGGAGAGGTGGGTTTAGGCGGTCGATAGTTGACAAAATTTAAAAATCATACTTTATTAATACATCATGCACTCTCTCTTCAAAACATAATAGTCAACTCAATCACCACAAGTGCTACAAGCCCTACTTTCTTTCACCTCAAACCTCCACCGTTAGCCAGCCCACTAGATTAGAACTATTACTACATTAGATTGTTACGTTTTTAGTATTAATATGGTGATGAATCTTTATCTGTGCCTCGTATAAATTGTATTATATTGTATGAAGATTATTTGTGCATAAACATCATTTAAATTATGCATATATTGTTTGTAAAAAAAAAAATTATGCATATATTGCATGATTATAAACAATTAACGGTCACTGACCGCCCCGCCACCGCCTACTACCATTTACAACACTGCACTCAGAGGAAGGTAAAATCACTGTATAATATATGTTGATGAGATTGTTCTTACAAGAGACTATATGGAGATGACTCGTGTAATATCACTACTCTCGAAAGAATTTGAGATGAATCTGAGATGACGGATTTAGGACACTTGAAATACTTTCTGGGAATGGAAGTGGCAAGATCATTGCTAGAAGTCTCTATATCCCAAAGAAAATATGTCTTGGATCTCTTGAAAGAAACTGGTATGTTAGGGTGCAAACCTGCCGATACACCTTTGGACCCAAAGGTCAAGATAGGAATAAGGAATGACAGCCAGCTGGTTGATAAAGGAAGATACCAAAGATTGGTGGGGAAGCTGATATATCTCACACACACAGCCCGTTGTTGGGTTTGTTGTAAGTGTCATCAGTCAGTTTATGAATAAACCTAATGAAGAACACATGGAGGCCGTGTATCGAGTATTGAGGTACTTGAAAAGAGCCCCTGGAAAAGGTCCACTCTTCAAGAAAACCTCCTTTAGGAATGTCCGAGTTCACACTGATGTAGATTGTTCACAGTGATGTAGATTGGGCTGGCTCTCCCAATGATAGACGTTCCACACAGGTTATTGTACATTTGTATGGTAGAATCTCGTCACCCGGCGAAGCAAGATGCAGTCTGTTGTGGCACGGAGTAGTGCGGAAGCAGAATTAGAGCCTTAGCTCATCTCATCTCCGGAAGGAATGCAGTTTCAAATCAAAAACTTCTAAAAGAGCGGCGAGTAGGACATCAGTCAAATGAATTAACGTGTGACATCAAGCTGCAATAAATATAGCCAAGAATCCTGTTCATCGTGATCGAACAAAGCATGTGGAAATCAATCGAAACTTGATGTGAACACCCGAAACTTGGCCTGCAAGTATGCATCAATATGGAAGGGTCTCTCAAATTATGCAGAGTATAATATTACCTTTTTTTTTCAAGATCTGATGATCGATAATTTGGACACAAATCAAGGTAATTTCAGAAATTTAAATCAAGGAGATTTTTTTCCTCCTTTTTGGCCGATTATTGGCCTCCTATTTAAGTACAAGAACCGCCTCCCTTCACCACTATCACTCTGTGCAAATTCTTCGGCAACACACTTCCAAAAATCCTCACAGCCTCGAGTTCTGAACCATGCTGCTAAGTTGAAGCTTGTCCACTTCTTTTCCCTTATTCACGTTAGTACAAAGCTGCAAGTGGGTTGGAGTGTGCAGAATTCTTGCATCTTTTATTTTGAAGGTGGGTCCACTCTATTTTATTAATTTCAAAAATCAAGACTAGCAATTTAGAGTTTTAATATGTATATTTTTCCCTTAGCTTCGAAGTGGTGGTCTAGGAATTGGAAAGAGAGTGCTCAAGAGATAGTCCAAAGAATTTTCCTAACCTTTCGAGACTTTCAAGTCTGAACTTTTCGAATTGTGATTTCCCAGTTTTGGGTTCAAGCCTCGCCAATTCAAGTTATCCGATTTCGCACGTGTGACGGTAAGTGGGCTTATGCTTTAAAATTATATGTATGATTTAAAATTCGATCGCTCATGTTAATCGTTGGAATTTTGCTATTTAATATTGTTCATGATAATGCTTTGCTGAAAAAATGTTGACACTGTTATGAATCGAATTAGGAGTGGAAAGGGAATTTCCGAACCATGTTATGTTATGGCCCTGATACGGTGGGTATAATAACCGTTCTATGACCTCACCCCTTAGAGGGATTACATATAGGGGACTGATCAGTTAGCCACGAATAATGAGAGGAATTTTAGTGTCTTGTCAAAGATTATGTTATGTCATGTCAAATATGTTATGATGTTATTTATGCTATGCTATGCTATGTTGAGACATGATATGAAATGTTTATGATTTAAATTAATTCATGAGTTTTTGAAATAAATATATATATATATATATATTTTGGTATGATCGATCGGCCCCCACTTGCTGATTGTTTCCCAAAACACTCACCCCTTACTTTTCCCTCCCAGATTATGAAGATGATGATGTAGAAGTTCGTGAGCAAGATATGTTTTGGGGATGGTGATAGATGACCAATAAGACTAAATTTCGCTATGTTTATTTTTGGGATTTTTAGCATTAATATTTTATTATTAAGTTTTTAGACGCTTCCGCATTTGTTTTGTTATTTTGGATTTATCGAGTTGTAAAGACAATGTTTTGGAGTTTATTTATGATAATAAACTGGTTTGGTTTATACTGTACTACGAGGCTGGTTGTTTTAAAATTTTTGTGAATTTGAAACAACGCCGGTGGCACGTCTTGGTCTCGGGGCGTGACATTTTAGTGGTATCAGAGCCGCCAGGTTCATAAATCCGGATGGGATTCCGTGCCGAAAAATTTGACGTTGTCAAATTTTGACCAAAGCCCTGCGTATCCTGACCCGAAACGATCTTCTGAGTTAAACTCATACTATGTATGACTAATGACGCTTTTAGCCCGAATTCAATCGTTTAAGCCTCCGAAATTGCGTTTTTGCCGTTTTAGGAAAGTTTTCGGACGCTTATAACTTCACCTAGAAAATTCGAAATCCAATTCCGCGAATTGTCCCACAACACCCTCAACTTGTAGTTTCTGCCCATAAAGAAATCTCAAAATTTTCCATTTTTGGAAATATTGCCCGAAAATCTTGTCCTATATCAATTCTGTCTGAAGTATTCATCAATGTGAATTCTGACCTGAATCCATTCCTCTTTATTCTAGGAAGATGGCTCGCACCAAAGTCACGGCTCGCAAAAACGTGGTTCGAAGCAAGGATCAAGTTATCGAGTCATTGAGGACTTCACTATATGTGGAGCAATACGAGAAAGAGGAGATAATGGAAGACATGAAGAAGCTAAAGGCGAACAAGAGTGAGATGGAGGAGCATCGGGACCACCTCGAAGGCGACGTCGAAAGGCTTGCATATTATCTTGATAAGGAAGAGAAGGAACATGAGGAGACGAAAAAGAAGTTGGAGTCGTCCCTAGCTACCATCACTTTCCTCGAGGACCTACGCAACCAAAGAATGATGGAAATGTTAGAACTCCAACACCAAGTGCAAGTGTTGCAAAACGCTGTGCAAGGTCGTGATGAAGTGAACGCAGCCCTGCTCGAGCATATCAATCACCTACAACAAGTAGACATGGTGGCAGAAGAGAACCCCGAAGATGTTCCTGCAGAAGATGAAGCCTCGGGCGATGGAGAAATCATAGATTAGGCTTTCATCTAGCTTAGTCCTTTTATTCATCATTGTTTTTGTTTGATTCAGCATGATACCTTAATATTTTGAGACTTGGTTTGTTTTGCTTCATTTATCTTCATGACATTTTGAGAATCAATAAAATAACTTTTATTCTTGGGATTATTTATTGATTCATTTTATTATGCTATTTCCTTTCTTTTTAAATATCATGTTTCGACAAACTCTTAGAACTCCCTTACTGTAGGAAATGGCCGGAGAGCTCCCAAGAACACGCAACAACAATCGTGGAGATAATGCGAATCCACCTCCAGGAATCAATCTGAGCCGAGAAGATCTTGCGGCTATCGCAGCAATTGTAGCAACGACCCTCCAAGGGATGGGAAATACCAATGGCAACGGCAATCCGCCACCTCCCCCACCTGCTCAGAACGGAGTCAAATTTCATTATGAATCGCTCCGTAAGAACCGAACTGAAATGTTTAAGGGAGATGCTGACCCAGAGGTGGGAAGAAATTGGATGAAAAAAATGGAGGACCAATTGCGTTTACTTGAAGTCCCTGAAGAACTTAAAGTGGAGGTAACAATTCCTTTTTTGGAGGACAAAGCAAGGAAATGGTGGGAGGCCGTTTCACCTGCTATGTTGGCTGCGGGACCAGTCACATGGCAACAGTTCAGTACTGCATTTTTGAAGCAGTACTTCCCAGCTGAGGTTCGTATACAGAAGCTGAGCGAATTTGAAAACCTCATGCAATCTTCAGATATGTCAGTTGTGGAGTACACCTCTAAGTTCAATGAGATAGGATCATATGCCCCTACCATTATGGGAGATGATGATCTGAAGCTACACCGTTTCAAAAAGGGTTTGAATAGCCGAATCCAATCGGCGTTAGCAGTTTTTCAGCCTGCCAACTTTGCAGACTTGATGGGAGCAGCTATCCGAGCTGAATCGGATATCAAGCGTCGGGAAGACGACTTCAAGAACAAATGACCTCTGTCTGGTCAATCTTCTGCAATCGGGCCAAAACCCAAGCGTCCGAACCAAACTGGTGGACCATCCAAGGGAACTTACTCTGCTCCAAGTCGACCACTGATCAAACCGTGTCCTACCTGCAACTTCCGTCACGAAGGGGAATGTCATCGAAAAACTGGAGCCTGTTTCAATTGTGGGAAGTTGGGGCACCTAATGACTGATTGTCCTGAACCAGTGAAGCCAAGGACCGGGCCAAATACTAGTACTGCGCAGGCCCAACCTAAAGAGACAAAGCCCAACGCCCGTGTGTTTGCTATCACACAAGAAGAGGCTGATGACGCGAATGAAGTCGTGGCAGGTACCATTTTAATCAATACTAAGCCTGCATATGTTTTATTTGATTGTGGTGTCACTCATTCGTTTATATCTAAGAGATTTACTAAGAAGATAATGCTTGTCTCTGAAAAACTAACTGAACCACTGAGAGTAGCAACCCCTACTAACAAGATAATTGAGACACTCAAGATACATAGGAATTGTAAGATGTGTGTGTGAACAAATCTTTGATGTTGATTTGATTGAACTCAACATGGTAGAATTTGATGTTATCCTTGGGATGGATTGGTTGTCTAGAAATCATGCAGTGGTTAACTGTCGGAATAAGAATGTTAAACTTCGAACCCCAAACCTCGAAGAAATTACATTTCAAGGAAAGACCAAGACGCGAAAACCCCTCTTGTTGGCCTCCCAAGCATGGAAGGCGATAAAAGGTCGCGAAGAAGTTTACCTAGCTATGGTGAGCGAGGTAAAAGAAGAGCCAGAGCTCAAACTAGAAGATCTTCCGATTGTATGAGAGTTTCCGGATGTCTTTCCAGAGGAACTACCCGGAATGGTTCCAGACCGAGAGATTGAATTTGAGATTCAGCTAGAACCTGGAGCTGCTCCGATTTCAAAAGCTCCTTACCGAATTGCACCAGCGGAACTCAAGGAATTGAAAGAGCAACTACAAGAGCTGCTGGACAAGAAGCAAATTAGACCAAGTGCATCCCCGTGGGGAGCCCCAGTCTTATTTGTCAAGAAAAAGGATGGAAGCATGAGAACGTGTAGAGATTACAGAGAGCTCAACAAGATCACAATCAAGAACAAGTATCCTCTTCCAAGGATAGATGACTTGTTCGATCAACTTAAAGGAGCTGTTGTTTTCTCCAAACTAGATCTGCGGTCGGGCTATCACCAGTTGAAGGTCAAAACAGAAGATATTCCAAAGACGGCTTTCCGAACAAGATATGGGCACTACGAATTTTTGGTAATGTCGTTCGGTTTGACGAATGCCCCTGCAGCATTTATGGACCTCATGAACCGAGTTTTCAAACAGTTTCTTGATAGGTTCGTGGTGGTTTTTATTGATGATATCCTAGTATACTCACCTAGTGAAGAGGATCACAAAGAACATCTCCGTATTACACTACAAACCTTAAGGAAGAATAAACTCTATGCCAAATTCAATAAGTGTGAATTTTGGTTAAGGAGTGTGGCATTCTTGGGACACATTATCTCAGCAGCCGGAGTCTCAGTGGATCCCAAGAAAGTTGAAGCAATAACAGATTGGCCCAGACCCAAGTCAGTGACTAAAATTCGAAGCTTCTTGGGGTTGGCTGGCTATTATCGAAAATTTGTTGAAGGATTTTCTTCAATAGCTATACCTCTTACGAAACTCACCCAAAAGAACGTAAAGTTCGATTGGAACAAGGACTGTGAAAAGAGTTTCGGAATCCTGAAGGAAAGGTTAGCATCTACACCAGTACTAGTGCTACCCGAGGGAGGAAAAGATTTTGCAATTTATAGTGATGCATCAAAGGAAGGTTTGGGATGCGTGCTAATGCAAGAAGGGAGAGTGATCGCCTACGCATCTAGACAGCTGAAACCTCATGAGCAAAACTACCCCACTCATGATCTCGAGTTAGCAGCAGTGGTGTTCGCACTGAAAATTTGGAGACATTACCTCTACGGTGCAAGTGTGAAATTTTCACTGATCACCAAAGTCTCAAGTATTTATTCACGCAAAAAGAGCTGAATATGAGACAAAGAAGATGGATCGAACTCTTAAAAGATTACGATCTAACCATAAACTACCATCCAGGTAAGGCCAATAAAGTGGCTGACGCCTTGAGTCGAAAAGACATGAGCAAGAAGATTCTAGCTTCATTAACGGCTCAACCGTGTCTCCGAGAAACAGTCAAATTGAGTCAAGAGCTAGATTCATCGTTGGCTAATTTCAAGGAACAAATCAAGGAAGGAAAATTACCAAACTTTCATGTGGATGATAAAGGAGTCCTATGGATGAAAGGACGTTTATGGGTACCGGACGTCAATGATCTTCGGAATGAAGTCATGTCTGAAGCACACAAGTCAAAGTTTTCAGTACATCCGGGAAGTACAAAGATGTATAGAGATTTAAAAGGGAACTTTTGGTGGAATGGAATGAAGAAGGATGTCGCAGAATTCGTCTCTAAGTGTCAAGTATGTCAACAGGTTAAGGCAGAACATCAGCGACCTGAAGGGCTACTCCAACCATTAAAAATCCCGGAATGAAAATGGGAGCACATTTCCATGGATTTTGTAGTGGGACTCCCTGAATCAAAGCAGAGGCATGATGGTATTTGGGTGATCGTAGATAGACTCACAAAATCTGCGCATTTCCTACCAATACGCATGAAGTATAGTTTGGACAAATTAGCTATGCTATATATGGATAATATAGTACGGCTACATGGGGTTCCAGTCAGTATCTTGTCTGACCGAGATTCAAGATTTGTATCGCGCTTTTGGAAGAGCTTTCAGCAAGCTATGGGGAGTAAAGTTACACTCAGTACGGCTTATCACCCTCAAACTGATGGCCAAACTGAGAGGACAATCCAAACCCTTGAAGATATGCTGCGGGCATGTGCTCTGGATTTCAGCAGCAATTGGAGCGAACATTTACCTTTAATTGAGTTTGCTTACAACAACAGCTACCATAGCAGCATTGGAATGGCTCCGTATGAAGCGTTGTATGGGAGAAAATGTCGTTCTCCTCTCTATTGGGATGAAGTCGGAGAGAAGGCTGTTATCGGACCCGAAATTATTCAGGAGACAGTGGGAAAGGTTGCAATAATCAAGGAGAAACTTAAAGCTGCACAAGATCGCCAGAAAAGTTGGGCGGACTTAAAAAGGAGACCTTTGGAATTTGAAGTTGGCGAAAAGGCTTACGTCAAACTTTCACCTATGAAAGGAGTCGTGAGATTTTGCAGAGCTGGAAAATTGAACCCGAGATATGTGGGACCATTTGAAATTCTCGACAAAGTGGGAACATTGGCTTATCGACTAGCATTACCACCTGCTATGTCAAGAGTTCACAATGTGTTCCATGTGTCGCAGCTAAGAAAATATGTTCCCAACCCAAGTCATATTTTGGAAGCAGAGCCACTAGTGACTGATGGGAATCTGAATGAAGAACTGAAATATGAAGAAGTCCCTATTCGAATGGTGGATACAATGGACCAAGTCCTTAGGCGAAGGACCATCCCTTATGTCAAAGTGCAATGGTCAAATCACACTGAAAGAGAAGCTACTTGGGAGTTGAAAGAAAAGATGCAGGTGAAGTATCCTTATTTATTTGAAGAGCAAGTTAACTCAAGTTTCGAGGACAAAACTTCTCATAAGGAGGGAGGAATGTGAACACCCGAAACTTGGCCTGCAAGTATGCATCAATATGGAAGGGTCTCTCAAATTATGCAGAGTATAATATTACCTTTTTTTTTCAAGATCTGATGATCGATAATTTGGACACAAATCAAGGTAATTTCAGAAATTTAAATCAAGGAGATTTTTTTCCTCCTTTTTGGCCGATTATTGGCCTCCTATTTAAGTACAAGAACCGCCTCCCTTCACCACTATCACTCTCGTGCAAATTCTTCGGCAACACACCTCCAAAAATCCTCACAGCCTCGAGTTCTGAACCATGCTGCAAAGTTGAAGCCTGTCCACTTCTTTTCCCTTATTCACGTTAGTACAAAGCTGCAAGTGGGTTGGAGTGTGCAGAATTCTTGCATCTTTTATTTTGAAGGTGGGTCCACTCTATTTTATTAATTTCAAAAATCAAGACTAGCAATTTAGAGTTTTAATATGTATATTTTTCCCTTAGCTTCGAAGTGGTGGTCTAGGAATTGGAAAGAGAGTGCTCAAGAGATAGTCCAAAGAATTTTCCTAACCTTTCGAGACTTTCAAGTCTGAACTTTTCGAATTGTGATTTCTCAGTTTTGGGTTCAAGCCTCGCCAATTCAAGTTATCCGATTTCGCACGTGTGACGGTAAGTGGGCTTATGCTTTAAAATTATATGTATGATTTAAAATTCGATCGCTCATGTTAATCGTTGAAATTTTGCTATTTAATATTGTTCATGATAATGCTTTGCTGAAAAAATGTTTTGACACTGTTATGAATCGAATTAGGAGTGGAAAGGGAATTTCCGAACCATGTTATGTTATGGCCCTGATACGGTGGGTATAATAACCGTTCTATGACCTCACCCCTTAGAGGGATTACATATAGGGGACTGATCAGTTAGCCACGAATAATGATAGGAATTTCAGTGTCTTGTCAAAGATTATGTTATGTCATGTCAAATATGTTATGATGTTATTTATGCTATGCTATGCTATGCTATGTTGAGACATGATATGAAATGTTTATGATTTAAATTAATTCATGAGTTTTTGAAATAAATATATATATATGTATATATTTTGGTATGATCGATCGGCCCCCACTTGCTGAGTGTTTTCCAAAACACTCACCCCTTACTTTTCCCTCCCAGATTATGAAGATGATGATGTAGAAGTTCGTGAGCAAGATATGTTTTGTGGATGATGATAGATGACCAATAAGACTAAATTTCGCTATGTTTATTTTTGGGATTTTTAGCATTAATGTTTTATTATTAAGTTTTTAGACGCTTCCGCATTTGTTTTGTTATTTTGGATTTATCGAGTTGTAAAGACAATGTTTTGGAGTTTATTTATGATAATAAACTGGTTTGGTTTATACTGTACTACGAGACTGGTTGTTTTATAATTTTTGTGAATTTGAAACAACGCCGGTGGCACGTCTCGGTCTCGGGGCGTGACACTTGACTAGTGAGAAAGTTGAGAAAAGAATTGTTGATCTTAGATACATTCCGACTTAGCAGCATGCGGCGTATATCCTGACAAAAGCACTATATCGACCAAATTTCGAAGACATGATGATTTCCAAGCTAGAATGATAAACATTTACAACCCGGGGGAGTGTTGAATAACTGAAAAATTAGATATTATTTGTTTACACAACATTTTAATTATTGGTAGAGTAAGAATCATTTTAAATTTTAATTCAAATTTAGATTAGATAATATCTCTATATTTATCTTGATAAAGGAGAAATTCTATAAATCATTTGTATTCGATCTCTTTGAGAAGACAGAATAATTGAATGCATAAAATGTTATTTTCTCCTTCATTCTTTCTCATATACTTTCAATAGCTGCCCATTAATTGAAGACATTAAGAAAACATGGCGTTTCGTTGGGGTGAGGAGCAAGTGTGCATTTCCATTAACAAATGATAAATCATGCACTGTTTAACTCGATGACAAACAACTTATAGCATTCTTCAGCGAGAACCTAAGCGAAAATGCACTTAACTATCCTACACATGATAAGATACATGAGAGGATGATTTATCTTTAGGGGTGAACACCAATGTAGATTTGCATCATCTGTTATTGATAAGAGATCCAATTTTGAATATTGCATTTATCTCGTGCATCTGCATCTGGTAGCATGGAGGAGTAAAAAGCAAAATGTGGTGGCTCAAGCAAGTGTTGTAAATTGTAATAGAGTTTAGATCGCTAGCTTTGGGAATCTATTGTGGCTGCGATCAATTTTTAAGTTGAAAATCAAATCGAAAGTGTCGATAAAGTTCGTAAATTTGGACTTGGATCTAAGAATCTCCCAGGAACTCTATCCAACAGACGTGGGACATATTTCAACACACCTCTCACACGCCCAGGAATGAACATTTGGAGCATGGAGATATTAACGTGTAGCCCAACTATGGGCAGCCCAATTATGGGCAGTCCAGCACATACGGCGAGCCTGGACTCTGATACCAATTGTAAAACCGAATGCTTGCCGTTTTACCAAAAACTATAGGTAACGGTAATGCAAGTCTTTTATACCGCACTGTAGCCCAAGCGTCATGGTTCGATCGCCCTATTCAACAGGGATAATTACTGCACCCCAACAATCTCTCTCCCAATAATTGGACTCCTTGCAACACATTACCTTGGCTCTGATACCATGTTAAAATTTGGATTTAGACCTAACTCAACCCAAAAAACTAGCTCAAGCGGGGAGGTTGTCCTTGTCTATCTAAGTATCACCCGGAAACTATATCCAACCTATATGAGACATATTTCAACGAACTTGATAGGACAAAACAGGACAAGGCTATAGACACTTGATAAAGAAGCAGCTTGATAGCAGCCTATTTTCTTCGAAATTTGTGTTCTAGAAATGCCATATTATTAGGGAATTGTCAAATATTTTTGTACTCTGCTTTAACTTCTTTCCATCTTAGAGGATTTTTTTCCAATCTTTTCTTGTTCACCGTCATTGAACATATATCTAGGATAATTTGTGATGAATAATAAGATCAGAATTACTTTCTTTTCTTTCATTGATAAGTTACCGTTCCATTTAGTGCACTGGGAAGTATGAATGAATTAGAAACATTATTAAGCAACCATTAATGTTAATCAACCTTATAACATTGAACCATGATCTTAGAAAATTCTATGCAGATTTTTATTGATTTAGAAATAAGCAATCAAGGAAAAAGTTGAAGTACTTGCAGTTGAAGATAAGATTAAGCTGAATACCTAAAAGGAACTTATGAGAAAACATAAGTATAGACTCGATAACATTGGAATGACAGTGTTGACTTGATCTTATTTACGAAGTAAGACTTTCGCATTTGGAGATAATGCGGATTTAAATTTCAAACACAGTACAATGGAGATGATAGAACATAAAAAGAGAAACTTACGTGTTTGATACAAAGTTTTGTATGGTTTCAAACTTTCAATCATGTTAGCAAGATTTTATTTTGTTTGGCAGGCATGAAATGGATATTGGTCCCTCTCCCAATTTGATAGTTTCATTCCTCGTTTACAGAAATAAAATTATCCGATATACTCGTCAAAATACAGTTTAGCAAGGCCATAGAAACAAAGACCGATAAATAAATAAAACTACCTCAACACAGATGTGCCATATGTCTCCAGTTTTATTGGCCAGTGGGTCCAATGATAGTGTTATCATCCCTTGATCATCTATATTCGGTTCCCCTCTGAACACACATATAAAAGGTTTTCAAATTTAAAAACTCAGTAAAATACCTCTGGACGCCACATTTTAGAGATGAATCTCTAATTTTGGCCACTTTTTACAGAAAAACATATATATTTTTAAAACATAACTACATAAAATCAAGATGTGAACAGACACTAACACAGATAGTACATGATATGAACATATGCATTGATATTACTGACACATCAGAAACCCAACAACATTAAATCGCATCAAAATTCGAGACAGGGATGCACACTTGAATGTTTTATGGTTTATCTAACAGAACTTCAGGTATTAAAAATTTCAAAAACAATTGAAGTATTAGGTCCATCATAAAGATCTCTTCAAGTATCAAATATGCATAAAAAATATACAGATTATGATAATGGATTGATGACATATATATACTAAAGTGTTTGTGAAGGGAACTGATAGAAGGTAGAGTGTGAGAGATATAGCTTGTGAGGTTACAAATCTAAAGAAACAGGCCAAAGATAGGAGAAAGTAACAGAGACATATTTCTCAACTTTGAAATAGAAAGATACAGCAAAAACCCTCTGTTGGTTTCAAAATCTGTTATACATCCCAAGTATATAACTGACACCATAATATTTTCCTATTTTTAATTTTTTAGGCTGTGATACCTCTTTGTCCATGAAATTTCGATGTCATAGACAGATTTTGAAGTATCCAAGTTTCATGGCTACAACTAAAGTTTATATATCAAACGAGTTCACCAAAATGTCATGGAAAAAAATAAATGATGACAAAAATTTCTCATTATAAAAATGATAAAGCAAAAAGAGGAAAAGACAAAGATTGACTTCCGACAGAAATAGCACACAAGTCACAAACCAATCACATGATGAGATATGAAACAAACACAGAACATGGAAAAACAGAAACTTCCTAATATGAGAAGAAATCCATTCAAACCTCTTTTGAAGAACCAAACAAAGTGTAACAGCTGTAGCATTTTGGGAGAAAATAGCAAAATTGATTCCACTTTCGACCTCTGACACTCCTAAGGGTTGTGCCTGACCTGGAAAAACTTTAAGCGAGGGCACCTCTAACTGGGATGATTCTTCCTAGAGTAGACAGAAACAAAAGGAGGAAGCAAATTTATTCACAAACAGCATCCAAATATCAGCCAAAGAGAGACAAAATCACCAGAGAAGTAAATTAAATCAAATTTCAAAGAAAAGAACATCAAGGACTCTAATCAGGTTTTTATGTGCATTATTAGAAAAGGGTATGCATTCCAAAAAAGACCACGACATGCCATGACAACAGTAAACTGAAATATGATCACTAAACATCTAGTTCGCATATGATACAATATGTGAACTAACATGATGTGCATCATTATATCCTCCTCCATCACCGTATTTCATCAAACAGTTGCTGTTGAAATCAGAAACAATTATGCTATTAAAATTGTGTTGGATGCAATTGTGAGCATCCTATGGACAAACCTCCTCAACAACAACGCCCACTCTTTCTCCTGCTGTACTTGCATAAACAGAAACATTCCTTTGGCTGCTTACACCCAATTCCCGCCTTGCCTGAACCATTTGTTTAAAGCAAAAAAATGATTATTCTATGATGAAAACTATACTATGATAAAACGGTAGCAATGGGGCTTACATTCCAAGAAGATATAGGCACGCTTGAATTTGATCTGCACAAAAGAAGCCCACCAAAATTTAAAACCACATGGTATACACAACACATACATCAACAGGTGAGTGGCAAAAGCAAAACTGAAGTCCACAAGAATGGGTAGCTAATCTCACCTCATCATATGCTTGGAGCGAACAGAGGGGCAGCAGTCGCTCCAAACAGCCGAATGTGACAAAATCATCACGTTCCCAATCAATGGTATACCAAAACTTTTTAAAAACAAGAAAATTGATGAAGTTTAGACTACAATAATCAAATGGGCTCCCAAAAAAATTTAAAAAAACGCTTGGAATCGGAAGGAATTCCCAATCGTAGTTCCAAGAAAAGGGAGCTCGAATCACAGTGTGTTCATGCCTTGATATTTGGGAATAGAGTGAGGTCCCACCCATTGCCTTTTCAAGCAAAAATATCCTTTATGTGGTTACTCACGATGGATAGCGAGCCGCGTGGCATGGCGGGAAGGGGGTTGGCTTTTCAAGAAAAGACGTGTGACTTACAACAACCCCTATTTCATGCTAATAATTAAATAAATAAATAAATAAATACTCTAAATATTCGTACAAAAATCTCATTCAAAAAAAATATGTATATTTTATCAATATTTTTTTAATAAAAATGTTTATACGAATATTTTTTTAATAAAAATTAATAGTGTTAACATAGAATATCATTTGGAACTAAATACTTCCTCTCCTTTTCCAAAAGGATTACAATAAAAATTAATAGTGTTAACATAGAATATCATTTGGAACTAAATACTTCCTCTCCTTTTCCAAAAGGATGTGTAATCTTCGATCGACCGACTTTCATGACAATGAAAGCATAATTAAAATATATATATTTATTTTGCTCCCTCGCTTTCACTTCTTTAATCAAATTTTCATTTTTAGTGTTATCTTTTGAAATGTTTTTATTTATCGATTCATTTATATTAAATTAATATCATTCGCTTCTAGTATAAGAAATCTTTAATGACAGCTCTTTGAACTGTCATTAGGCTGAGGTGACCCAATTGGAAGAGCTCTTTCAATTGTAGAGCAAATGGTGCTTTTATGGTAGCGCAACGCTCTTTGTCTTTATTTTTTTAAAAAAATATTTATTATTTAATAATATATATATATATAAGTACCGTTTGAAGATAAATAATATAGAGATAAATAATATATTGTAATAAAAAATAAACAAAAAATGATAGTTAAGATAGTATTTGATTTGATTGATAGATTATAGTATGTTTGATTTGATTGATTAAATTTTATATAAAAATAGTAAATTACCATTTTGACAATTAATAAAATATAAATATTATTATTTATAAAAGGTAATATAGTAATTTAAATTCAATTATTTGATTGATGTAGGATAAATAATTAATGATTTGATTGATGTAAGATAAATAATTAATGGATGGATAAATAATATGACAAAAATACGTGAGATGAGATAAGATAAGTTATAACCAAACGGTACCACATAGTATTACTGTTACTATGTATGTATGTATGTATGTATGTATGTATGTATGAATATATATATATATATATATATATATATATATATAATATGAGTTCTTTTATGGTGCCCAATACTATATGTCCACTTCATGTCCACTCTGTACAAGTCAACTCATCAATTGTACCGGTCAACTCATCTATTGTATATGGTGGACATGAAGTGGGCATATAGTGTTGGGCACCATAAAAGAACTCAATATATTCCAACACTATATGCCCACTTCATGCCCACCATGTACAATAGATGAGTTGACCGGTACAATTGATGAGTTGACTTGTACATGGTGGACATGAAGTGAGCATATAGTGTTGGGCACCATAAAATAACTCATATTATATATATATATATATATATAATATGATTTCAGTTAATAAATTTATATTTATTTTTTTTAATAAAATACATTTATTAAATATCAATAAAAATTATATTTATTTTCTTATCTTAATTAATAAAAAAATACATCATTTTTATTAATAAAATTAAACTATTTATATAAATGATTTATATATAATATATAAAAAATTGATAGTTGAAATATTTGAATTTAGTGCGAGATCCATAAAAAAGCTGTTTTAGTTTTTTTGTTATAGTGGAGAATTAGATGAGGTTTTTTATTTTTGACGTGTCAACGATATGGCGGAGTGGAAAGCTAAAAAAAGTTCATGTTGGAGTTTTTCTATGTTGATGTCCTAAGTTTTTTTAAGGGTTAATTGACAATCACTCCCTAAAACACTTTATAACTTATTTATAAATTCCTACATAAATAAAACTTACTTTCAACTCCCTGGAGAGATAAATTTTTGTTTCTAAATATCAATTTTACCCTTATCTCTTAAAAAAATAAAAAAATAAAAAAAAATATGAGAGAATGGATAATAAAAACAAAACTAATCCAAATAATATATATATAAAAATTCAAATTAAAATCAAAGAACATAAACCATATCATATACATGCTTATGTTGATACAGGAGCAAGTATGTATTTAGGAAGCAAGCATATACTTCCAAATCATTATTGGAAGAAATATGATAAAGGATTAAAAGTTCGAATAGGAAATGGATCAATAATCATGCTTAATACAGTAGCAGAAAAATTAAAAATAGAAATAGAAGAAACAAAATTTGTAATACCCATTATATATCAAATAGAATCAGGAATAGACATTATAATAGGAAATAACTTTTTAAGAGAATATCTTCCCTTTACACAATTCGAAGATCACATAACTTTAAACAAAGGATCATCAATGATTTACATTCCCAAAATACGAACAGCATTTCGCGTAGGAAATGAAGGATTTACAAAGAATTTTCATAAACGAAATACAAATCCAATAGAACTAAAAATAGAAAATATTTTAACGATTAATCCTGAAAAAGAAATCATGAGAAAATTTCATGATATATGTTCTGAAAATCCTCAGGACAAAATTAAGAAAAGAAAACAATTCATTGCTTCAATAAAACTCAAAGACCCTAATATCACAATCCGTGAAACACCAAGAAGATGTAACATGGATGATGTAAAAATATTTGAAAAAGAAGTTCAAGAATTATTAAAACTTAAGATAATCATCCCTAGTAAAAGTCCACACTCTTCACCAGCCTTTTATGTCAGTAAGAAAGATACTGATAAGAAAAGAATGGTAATTGATTATCGAAAGATGAATAAAGCAACAATTATGGATGGATATTATATCCCAAATAAGAATGATTTACTATCTTATATAGGAGAAATGAAATATTTTTCCAGTTTAGATTGTAAATCAGGATTCTGGTAAATTCAACTAGAACCACAAACACAATTACTTATAGCATTCAGTTGTCCAAAAGGACAGTATCAATGGACTGTATTACCTTTCGGACTTAAACAAGCACCAGGTATCTTTCAAAGATATATGGATGAATCTTTTAAATCATATATAGATTTTTGTTGTGTTTATATAGATGACATATTAATTTATTCAAAAACACTAGATCAACATTATAAAGATCTCATGATAGTTTTAGATATTTGTCATAAAGATTGAATTATACTTTCTGAAAAGAAAGCACAATTATTCAAAACAAAAATAAATTATTTAGGATTACAAATAGAAGATGGAAAACATTGTTTACAACCGCATATACTTAAGAAAATTCATGATTTTCCTAGTGAAATCAAGGATAAAGATCAATTAAGAAGATTTTTAGGATTATTAACTTATTCTGGAAATTACATTAAGAAACTTGCAGAAATCAGAAAACCTCTTCAGGTAAAACTTAAACAGGACTATAAGTGGAAATGGTCGAAAGAAGATACTAATTACATAGACACTATTAAAAAGAAAATAATTAGTAATCTTCCTGAATTATATTTTCCTTCAAATAAAGATATAATAATAATTAAAACAGACGCTTCAGATGAATACTGGGGAGCATGTTTAAAAGCTTATACTGGAGAAAGAAATTTAGAAGAACTTACTAAAACAGCTACTAGAAATAATGAAGAATTATGCAACTATCCATCAGGAACTTTTCAAGGTACACAATTAAATTATCATTCGAATGAAAAAGAATTATTAGCTTTAATATTCACAATTAGAACTTATCAAATTTATCTTATTTCTAAACCGTTTTTAGTAAGAACAGATAATATGAATTTAACATATTTCAAGACAAGAAAAATATCAAGAAATGCAGGGAGAAATGCAGCAAGGCTAATTAGATGGCAATTGAAATTGAACCATTATCAGTTCGAGATCCAACATGTCAAAGGAACGGATAATTCATTACCCGACGCATTAACCAGAGAACTTCATCCAAACTATACTATTCGTAGTAACGGAATAACAAAGGAGATCCTAAGTGATCCAGAAAATGACTGTGAGTCATCCGAACATGCCTCAGAAAGCATGGGGAATATAAATTGATAAAATGAGATTTATATTCAGAAACATGAATTATTTTATGACTTTCAGTCATCCGAACATGCCATCAAAAAGCATGGGGAATATAAATTAATGAAATGAGATTTATATTCAGAAACATAAATTACTCTTTGAGTAAAATAATCAATTTAAGATTGATTCAATTCTTGCAAAAGAATTTATAAATGCAATGATACGCATAATAAAACTATCCGAATTACTCACGAAAAGAGTTATTTTACTAACTATTATATATATAAATATGTTTTCTTGTGCAGAGTATAATCAAGATGGAACAACTAAGTCAATTAAAAGAATAATTAATTGAATTGCAGGAAGAAATTCAAATTCTTCAACTAAAAGAAAGGAATTTGAGTAGAAAAATTCAAAGGACGGAAGAAAAGATGATAACTTCATCATCATCATCCTCACCAAGAACACCAATCAAAATGGCAACTCCATTTGACAAAATAATGGAGATAAAAGATAAATAGTCAGTGGTCACAACCAACACTGACAAAGAAAAAGAAAAAAAAAAGAACCGGTGGACACAGCCAGCACCGAGAAAAATAAAAAAGAAGAAAGGACGTTTAAAAGTGCCCTTGAAAAGAAAGAAAGAAAGATGGTCAATCTGCGACCACAAAAACCAATTTTTGAAAAAACAAATTTTTCAGAAAAACTCAAGACTGAATTCTTTGAAACACTAAACTATTTAAGAATAGCCAAACCATCTGCAGAATCTTGGCTACAAACTTGTGACACACAGAGCATATCAAGAGCAAGAACACTGCAAGGTGCTCCAGCGCATGAAGTCGCAAGATTCTTTTCAAATGGATTATTAAGTGGATTGGAAGTCAGTCCCAACAATCAAGAAATAGAAATATTTCCATATCAGTTGAGAAATAGTATCATCCAGTTCAAGAAAGCAGTCTTTAAGGACGATCCAATATTAACATTGAGTATTCACTCAACCCTTCCAGATTGGGATGATAACAAATTCTATCAACCAATGGTATATATTCAATGTCGAAAACAAAAAAACAAGTTCTTATTCGAATGATCAAATGAAGAGAAACCAGTAATGGATATCTCAACACTTTCTGAGATAAGAATAAAGACATTGATTGATATGATCTCAAAGACAGGAAAGATTGATGGAAACTCAAAGGTTAAAATAAATTTTGCAACCAGTAAAATTTTATTAACCACTGGACACAAGGAGACAATCCAAAAGAAAGAACAAGCCATGTTAGCTCAATTCGAAGCTCCAGTCTATGAAGCAAGAGTTGACATGACCCGAGAAACCCAACAAATGTTATGTTAAAGACTAAGAACAATGATTTCCACTCACAAATGTGGACATTGCCAACCCATTCAGACAGAAGAAGCAGATGTCAAAGAGGACAAACCAGCTGTCAAAGAAGACAAACCAATAAAGAAATGGTCCGAATGCACCAGTGATTCAGAGAGTGACACAATGTAAAAACAAATGAAATCGTGGACCACGCCACATGTTAAAGGCATCCACTCAGATATAAAATGAGTTATTTCCATTATGTAGTGTCGGGTGGTCCCCCTCTTTTCTTTTATTTTTAATTATGTATGCATTTCTCCACGCCTATAAAAGGAGATGTTTTGTGCTGTAAAAGAAGAAGTGAAGTTTGAGTATCCCTCTCTTCTTAAAGTTTCTTACAATCTGGTTCATACAAGACGTATGAAAACTATCAGAAACTAAGAAACATAAAATCAGAAATAAAATAAGTCTTATGGCTAATAACTAAACAAGCAGGGCGTAAGGAGGATAAGGTTGGAAACCAATCATTGAATATTCATGGTTAAGAGTAAACCTGGAGATCCATAGAGCAAGTACCAGTTGATCAAGTGATCGTTAAGGGAAAGCAAGGATTTGGCCTCTGCTCAAAACCAAGATTCATTCAAACAAGGTAACCTTCCTAAACCTCCTGCAGCCCTTAATTCAAAGAAATAGTCAAAATACATTAATCATGTCATCATCCTTTATAAGAAATGGAAGATTAATAATAAAAAACTGGTTCGAAATAGAAGATGATCATGAATATGATACATTTCGTGAATATCGTTTAAATACTTCTGATTTAACCATATTTGAATCAATTTATCAACTAAAATTTGTATTAATAATCCATAAATGGAACCAAACTAATATGAAAACATTTATCTGTTATAAATGAATCAGATCTGTAAATCATGAATAAGAAAATTCATAAGAATTTGAAGAATTCCGCAACCTGGTATCAGAGCTTAAATAAAGCAGATTATTAATGCATGGATTAACTTTAGATATTGAGATTAAAAATTTATTTGATAAAATAATCTTACTAAAAGATTTACGTCAAATAGATCAATTATGGAATAAAATAAAAGATCTCCAAACCTTTTATTTCAAAAATCATAAAAAAGAACATTTTTCAAGCAACTGAAAAATGATAATTCAAATTTCTGAAAACGATGAAATTGAAGACATAACAATATGTTATGAATAAGAACAAACTTTGTTATCGAAATCCGATCAACAAAAATAAAATAATAAAAGTAACAATTTTTACTAAATGGAAAATGTATGAAAATACAAAAATGAATATCTTTAATTTATATTCTCAAAATATAAATTTTGATATAGAAAATTGTGAAAACAATTTGAAACATCTTAAAAATTGTCAATCTTCAATTGATAGTTTCGAAGATTTTCAGAATTTATTAGAACAGATATATTCAACAAAAAGGCTTTTAATAGCCTTAAGAAAATTAAGAAGTTCTATCATCCGTTAAAATGACAGAAGTAACAATTCCAAATCAAAACAACCTGGTCGATGAATCTGAAGAATCTGAAGAAAACCAAGAGTATAATTTGAATATTATATTCAATCAAAGTAAGTTTGCTGAAATACAGAAAACAGGGTTTTCTAATTCAAAAACAAATCTAATAGACCAACCGGGAATACTGAGTAAGATTTCAAATTTTATTAATCCCAGAAAAAATTTAATTTATTATTCGATTCGTACAAAAGAACGATCTTGTAAAATAAATAACGAATCAAGGTCTAATACTATGAAGTTATTAACAACTCAAGATATTAATACCATCATGGCAAAAGCAAGTGAAAAAGAACGATCTGAACTGAAATATGTTCATATCGGAGGAATTGAAATAACAGTTCGTGACAAAAGAATACGTAATTTCGAGGATTCTATCCTTGGAAAAATTGAAGGAAATTTATGTTACAAAAAGATGAAATTTTGTATTTATCCACAATACAATATATCTCTTTTTAATAAAAACATAAATGACGTTTTAACATTAGATTATTACTTTTATAGAAATAATCTTATGTTAACAGGAAACCATCCGATCAATATAAATTATGTTGTCGGTTTAGCAATAAGTAATAATTCTCAAACAGGAATAATTTCAACAAAACCAACTATTTCTGTTGAAAGAATGTTTGAAAATATTACAAGAATTGAACATCCTCGAAAAGCATTTATTGAAGAAATAAATCCCTATAAAAGATAGAGTTTAGATGACCTCCAAATCACAAAACAGTCTGTACCAAGAAGATCATTATCATTTGCTAGAAATGATGAAGATATTCTTGATAAGATTGGAACCATGAATCAAAATATTCTTAAAATTAAACAAGCTATTGTTAATGAGTCAACCTCATCGCAATGACGTCCTTAATAAAATTAGAAAAAGATCTAGGAGATTTAAAAAATAATATTAATAAGATCAATCTATCAATACAAGAATTAGAGAAGAATTTCAAAGAATATATTGATTTAGCAACGACTAGATTAATAATTGAACAAGAAAGACATAGTAATGAAATATTAAACTATCTTAAGAAAGTTCTTCCAATAGATAAAGGAAAAAGAAAAATGAAAGAAGAACCACCATTCAAAATTGAATCATGGTATAGAAATCCACTTAGTTATGACAAACATAAGTATGGAGATGTTTAGTGAAACCGACTCATCTGATTTTGAACAAATAGGAGTAAATACAGAATAATTATATCATTCACATCAGGACTCAGAACAATACAGAGATATGGATATTTCAAAATCAGAATCTGAAGATGATTATAGACCACGATTAAATCTACGAACGAATGTAGAAGGTAGTGGTGGAAGAGATGATGAAAAATTTAAATATAACAGAGACCAATACTCTGAATCTTATAAAGATGTTAGAGATATTCTTAGAGAATCAAAAACATCAGGATTTGTGAAACAGAATATCTTAGATTTAGGTTGTTCAACAACCAAAGAAAGAAAATCAAAGATAGATCATTGGGCAAATGAACTATCAGTACAAATTCAATTAACACCATTATTAGACAAAAGTGAGAATATTCAAGTTTTAACTCATGGGATGATAAAAATGACACTGGTAGGAGCAGTACGAACTTGGGCTGAAAACCTAGTAATTACTAATCTACCACAAGGAATGACAGTACATCGATATTTCGAACTATTTGTTGATGCCTTGTACTAAGAATTTTTAGGAGTTTCTAATAATGATGCTAATTTGGTAGCTAAGAATATAGAACAAAATAGAGCAATCTTTATATTAGATAATATTAAATTATGCAATTTATGTTACTTAGAAGAATTTATTTGTGATTATGAAACAAACTATTATCAATTAATAGATGCTGATAAAAAGGAACATTATAAACTAAGTATCTTTAATAAGATACCTAATATACCTATATACAGTAAAGATGAATTCTTAACTAGTCCTTATGCTAAAACTTTAGGAGGAGCTATTAAATTCATCAAAGACATAATAACAAAGAAATGTCATGAAGTAACACTAAATAAAAGAATCTCTAAATCCTACAAACAAAACAATAAACTTTGTTGTGACAAAATGGAATTCACAGTAAAAGAATACGGTTGCAAAACAAACATGTCACACAAATATTTAAAACGACAGAAAAAGAATAAATTTAATAAACCTTATAAATCTTTTAATAAGAAATTTATTCCCTATAAGAAAAAGAAATTTAAAAAGAATTTCTTCAGAAAACCTTATAAAAGAAAATTTTATAAAAAGTTTGATAACAAAAAACCACCTTGCCCAAAGGGTAAAGGAAAGAATTGCACATGTTGGTTGTGCAACGAAGAAGGACATTATGCGAATGAATGTCCAAAACGAAACGAAAAAAAAAATAAAATTAAACTTCTTGAAGAAATATATACTATTGGATTCTATCCCATAGAAATAATTGAATTTTCATCCGACGATGAAAATATTTATTATCTTGATGAATCAAGTGAATCAGATTTTGAATCCGATTCCACATTTGATAATTCAAGAAATAATAATGATTAAAAACGACAAGGGCATTTTCAGAAAGACAAATATAGGGAGTAAATTGAAAGTTATGTTTGATTTAGGGAGTTATCTACAAGTTGCCCTTTTTTTAATCATAATAAAATCTTCATTGAGTAAAAACAAAATAAAATATTATTTTATAAAATTTATCTTTTCAAACACTTATCAGTAAATGTAAGAGACATATAAACCTAAATAAACGGGACAGATATAAATTTAAAATCCATTTAGAAAAGGTTTTCTGAAAAACTTAGACGTCTGTAACCGTCACCGAGGCAGGGGAAAGAAAGAATGTGAGGAAACTCGAAAGGGGGAAGAACCATGCAGTGTGTCTGTGACTATTTGACTGGAAAAGGGGAAGAGGAGAAGACACGTACCTAAATATATTTATTTATTTATTAATAATATTAATTAATAAAACCAAAATGACTTTATCATTTTTTTAAAAAATGACTTATTTTTTGTTATTAAAAATAATATAAAAAAAGTGGACATTGCATTTTCACCTTCTATATTTATGATTTTTTCTTATATGGTAGTAGATATCAATCTCAATCTACTATCTTTATTTTCTTTTTATTTTTGTATACTTAATTATTTTTTCAATTTTCAATACAAATTTGATGTGGTTTTGTAGCGTGAAGAGTTCTCATCTACGAACATAGAATGTGAATATGTGATCATATAACCATATTGAAGAAAAATATAAATTTCTCTCTATATATAGAACGTATTTCACAATACATCAATTATATATATATATATATATATATATATATATATATATATATATATATATATATATATATATGAGTTTTCTCTTCTCCTACCTAGCTAGTTTACACAAGGTATCCAATCGAAAACAAAAAAATTATTTATAGATAACAGATTATTTGTTTTTTATCTTAAATGATCATATTATATAAGTCTCACACATTTAAATGTGTGTGTATTTTCACACAAATTAGTAAATAAAATATTTATAAAATTAAATTTTATAAAGTCATTTTTATTTTATTCCTATTTAATAAAAATTTAAATATAACAAAATAATTGTACTTAATAATATTAATTTAATTGCCCTCAAAAAATAATATTAATTTAATAAAAATAAACTGATAAAAATAAAAATAAAAAAGGATAACATTGAATATAAAAAAAGATGAAAAAAAAGATGAGGTAAATAAACGGGACGAGAGTAGGAGTGGCGAAAATTCCCAAAATCTCGATCTTTTTCGAATCTCATTCCATTCTCGTCCCGAAAAAATCTCATCCCGACATTTTTCCGATCCGAATTTTCGGGATTTTTCCTCTCCCGATTAATATCGGGAGAGAGATCGAGAATAAATCCTTATCCCGACGGGATTTCCGACCCGTCCCGAAATAATATTATAATATATTTTATTAATATATTGAGCCAAATATTATTGTGTTTCAACCCATATAATAATTAAACTATGGACTTAATTCGCATAATTATTTATTGTTAAAACTATCGAATAGTAGAATCATGAAATGACATTTTATTTTTGTTTATTTTTTAAAAATTTAAATTAATAATTTAATTAATTCATATTTATAACTATCTAATTAGAACAAATATGAATAAGAGATGCAATTTGACAATTTATTTAACAAAATTTATCGAATAATTTGTATCCGAACTTTTATTAATAATTATCCGATGCGCAATATGATGTTCTTTCTTAACAAAATCTCGATTCATTATTCGAAATATTTTAATATTATATGTTTTTAGTTGGATATTTATTTTTTTATTTAAAAATATAAATTTCTAAACAATAACTTTTTTTAATAAAATAATTAAATAATCAAATTTTTTTTGAACAAAATCTTGAAAATGAAAAAAAAAAATCTGGATTTCCTCTTGTACCCGACCTCGCATTCTCCAAATTCTTAGCCTCAAAGTGTCTCAAAAACACCATTTTAACCACCACACGTTTGACCAAATCAGCCAAAGTTTCCTTGAGCAGCAGCTCAATCAGCATACAAACTATATCCGAGGATGATCAGAATCAAAACGAGACGTTGGATGAGTACTTCCAACGTTTAAAGCGATGTCTTCCGCAGAATTTGGCTAGATTTCTCGACCAACAGAAGGAATCTGGTTCTGTTGCTAGAGCCATCATGTATGATTCTTGTTTTCCATGGGTCTTAGTGTACCAAAACAAAATAATAGAAAGTTCATGGATGAAAAAATCATTGTACCTCATTAATATTGTTATTACAAATATCAGAATTTTTTATATGCTTTTGATTATGCTATATCATATATATATATGCATTAACCTAGTTCATTAATTCGGTAAGCGTCAATCCAATGTTCTAACTTCTATGTGAGTTTAGATCCACATTATTATCACTTATATGGGCCAATAACTTTTTTTGGCGTTCATCCTATTTTAATTTGACTTTTTGGTGCATGTGCTACTTACTTTGATTTTGTTTGCTTTCCAATATCCTATTTGGCGGTACATTGACGGGTCAATGAAAAATGTTATTATGATACTAGAAAATATTAACATGACACAAAAAAATAATGACATGAAAATAATGAAAAATCAAACGATGGTATACCAAAATCAAAATTTTATTATTCTGAAAAAAATCAAAATTTTATTACTTCATTAATTGACCAAAACCCAAAATTAACAAATTAATTGACCAAAAAAGTTATTTCCCCACACTTGTCTTAAAACTAGGGCTGGAATACCGAACAAAAATACCGACTTTTCGGCATATCGTACCGAAAATTTTTCGACATATAAACATTTTTTTGGTAATTCGAATTTGGTTTTGATATCTGCACGATATTAATATGAATTTTTTCCATATAAAAATTTCGGAATTTTGATATCAGTATCAGTATGAATTTTTTTCATACCAATTTTTTTGATACGGTATACCGAAAACCCACCCCTAATTAAAACTACTTTTTTAATGCGGAGGTCTTTTAATGTTACTCCGATTAAGTTAGAAAGATCGAAAGTGTGTAATACAAAGTAAAATATGTAAACTACATTTTTTAAAATGGTTAAGGAGAGGTGGATCGAGGTGAAGTGATACACTAGAAACTACATTTTTTTTTTCTACAAAAGAATAAAGTCAAAATATTATGTAATCAAACGTGTTAGCTAGCTCTACGTACGTAGATTAACAATGATCAACAGCTTTGAAATGTATCTTACATAAGTTACTTCAAATTTCTTTTCTCAAGTTTGACATGAGATGGGATTTTGAGAGGAGAAATTAAACATGTTAATTAATTTGGTTCCATATGTTATAATTAATAGATTGATGTCATTTGATTCTTTGATGTATAGGTTATTGAATGGATGTCTAGCAGATGGCCCATAAAGACCATCAGTCCTACGATGTCGTTATTACAAACAAACGAGGACTTCTCCGACCAGAAGATCAATGATCATATGATAAGTATCTTCGAGCCAACTGACGAAGAAGCCTACACAAAATGGCTAGACTCGAAAGAAACAAACTCGATCTTTTACGTGTCGTTTGGAAGTGTTGTCAAGCTTGAGAAAGAACAAATGGAGGAGCTTGCATTTGGCCTAATGATGAGCAATTGCAATTTCTTGTGGGTAGTAAGATCGTCAGAAGAGAATAAGCTCCGGATCCCTCCCGGTTTCATTTCTAATGCCCTGGATCGAAGTTTATTGCGGATGTTAATTTGGAAAGTAGGCGTTCGGGTACGAGTGGGCGACATCAAAAGAGAGGAGATTGCCAAGCTTGTGGCAGAAGTCGTGCATGGAGATAAAGGGAAGGAGCTTAAAAGAAATGCTTGTAAGTGGAAGGAATTGGTTGAAGAAGCTGTGGGGAAAAGTGGGACTTCTGCCAAGAATGTTGATGACTTTGTGTCACACATCTTGGGTAGCTAATATTTTAGGGGTCAGATTCTATTTGGAGTCCATATTGTTTATTTCAACTCCTAGATAGCTATGAATTAAGAACATACCTGCATGGTTTATATGAGTTTCAAGATATGGTTCAATAAGAGTCGTCCATATTTGTTTTATTTTGTTTTATTTCAACTCCTAGAATGCGAAGTTTATCGAGGATGTTTGGAAAGTAGGCGTTCGGGTACGAGTGGGCGACATCAAAAGAGAGGAGATTGCCAAGCTTGTGGCAGAAGTCGTGCATGGAGATAAAGGGAAAGAGCTTAAAAGAAATGTTTGTGAGTGGAAGGAATTGGTTGAAGAAGCTGTGGGGAAAAGTGGGACTTCTGCCAAGAATGTTGATGACTTTGTGTCACACATCTTGGGTAGCTAATATTTTAGGGGTCAGATTCTATTTGGAGTCCATATTGTTTATTTCAACTCCTAGATAGCTATGAATTAAGAACATACCTGCATGGTTTATATGAGTTTCAAGATATGGTTCAATAAGAGTCGTCCATATTTGTTTTATTTTGTTTTATTTCAACTCCTAGAATGCGAAGTTTATCGAGGATGTTTGGAAAGTAGGCGTTCGGGTACGAGTGGGCGACATCAAAAGAGAGGAGATTGCCAAGCTTGTGGCAGAAGTCGTGCATGGAGATAAAGGGAAAGAGCTTAAAAGAAATGTTTGTGAGTGGAAGGAATTGGTTGAAGAAGCTGTGGGGAAAGGTGGGAGTTCTGCTAAGAATGTTGAGGATTTTGTGTCACGTATCTTGGGTAGCTAATAATTAGTTTATTGTCTTGTTAAATGGAAAATTGTGTTTTCTGTCCTTTATATTTACTTCATTGCGATTTTAGTTTGTTACAAACTTTTGTGATTTTGATCTGATTTTGGCCATAAATTTGTAGGTCTCCGAAAAGTGATTGTTCGACGCCTAACTTTGCCTAAATGTCATTAAAAGTAGGGATTTTTTAAGATTATCCTAATTCAACCCCAACTATTTTTTACCTATTCAACTTTAGAAAGAAAAAAAAAACCACATAACAAAAACACAACTTTGGAGGGAAAATTTATGTAATTTCCCTAGAAGATTATGAACTATGAAAAAAGAACTCTTGATTTGAAAGTCCGGTAGTATATTATAAAAGATTATGATATAAGATTATGGTGGTTCTTTGTTATTTCAGCTTCCCATGATTTGAAGTCGATACATTTCGTATTCAACTAGTCTAAGTCAAAATATGTAATAAATATGACTCGGAATAAAATAGGGGGAAAATCATGGTAAAAAAGTGAAGCTTCAATTTTCGGTGACGTTGCCTTGAAATCTGTTCTAATTGTTGAAATGTATCTATTATCTATCTATCTATCTATCTATCTATCTATCTATCTATTACTTTTTTTTTTTGTCAAAAAATGTGAATAAAAAGATAAAATTTTACAATTGTGAAATAAAAATTTTGCCATTTTATTCTACATTTTAAAATTTGTTGGGTGCAATAATTGTTCTTGCTGGGTAGAGCAATCAAACCATGACGATTGAGCTGCTGTTCGGTTTAAAAAATTTGAGTTGCACCATTACCACCAGCTATAGCTTTTGGTAAAGTGCCAAGCGCTCGGTCCAACATATAATTAAGAACATGTAAAAATATATTGTAATATAAAAGTAACAACCAAATTTTAGCTGGGGCATAAAAGTAAATATATATTTCTATTATATATATCTATTATCTATTACCTATCTAAAAGTGTGAATAAAAAGGTAAAATTTTATTATTATCTATTATCTATCTATTACCTATTTAAAAGTGTGAATAAAAAGGTAAATTGTGTTTTACAATTGTGAAATAATAATTTTGCCCTTTTATTCTACACTTTATTTAAGAACATGTAAAAATATATGGTGATATAAAAGTAAAAATCAAATTTTAGTTGGGGCATAAAAGTAAATATATATTTATATTATATATATCTATTATCTATCTATTACCTATCTAAAAGTGTGAATAAAAAAGTAAAGTTTTACAATTGTAAAATAATAATTTTTCCCTTTTATTCTACACTTTATTTAAGAACATGTAAAAATATATGGAAATATAAAAGTAAAAGTCAAAACATTGTCTACACTGACTGTGATCACCATACTAAATATAATTATAAAAAATAATGATATACATTTATTATATACACGAAGTGGGACACACGTATATACTACTTACTAATAGAATGGAAAACCGTAAAACCAATCAAAATCTAATTATTATTTTATTACCTATCTAAATATTACCTATATTACCTATTTAAATGTGTGAATAAAAAGATAAAGTTTTATAATTTGAAATAACAATTTTGCCTTTTATTCTTCACTTTATTTAAGAAAATATAAAAATATATGGGGATATAAATTAAAAGTAAAAGTCAAAACATTGTATATACTGACAATGATCACCCTACTAAATATTATTATAAAAAATAAATGTAATACACAAAGTGTCACTACGTGACACGCACGTACTACTTACTAGTAGAATGAAAAATTGTAAAACCAATCAAAACTTTAAAATAGTGAAACGAACATCAACTTAAGATACACCGAAGCAATAAAAAAAAAAATTGGGAAACAATCTGAAGAAGAGTTAAAAGGAACAAAATGACAGAATAAATTGAAAAATCCGATGGGATTCAATCAAGCGACGATTGGAAATTTGTGTGGGAATTCAGAGGATGCGTAGACTAGAAAAAAAATTATTTTTTTTCAGAAAAATGACAGAATAAAATCAACTGAAGCCATAAAAACATAATAGAGAAGGAAAAATCAGATCTTGAAACATAAAAGTGTGAATAAAAAGGTAAAATTTTATAATTGTGAAATAACAATTTTTTTCCTTTTATTCTTCACTTTATTTAAGAACATTTAAAATATATTGAATATAAAAGTAAAAGTCAAAACATTGTCTACACTGACAGTGATCACCCTACTAAATATAATTATAAAAAATAATAATATACATTTATTATATACACAAAGTGTCACTAGAATGAAAAACTGCAGAATCAATCAAAACTTTAAAATAGTGAAACGAACATCAAAGATACACCGAAGCAATAAATAAAAAAATTGGGAAACAATCTGGAGAAGAGTTAAAAGGAACAAAATGACAGAATAAAGTGAAAAATCCGATGGGATTCAATCAAGCGATGATTGGAAGTTTGGGTGAAAATTCAGAGGATGCGTAGACTGGAAAAAAAATTAATTTTTTTTAAAAATGACAGAATGAAGTCAACTGAAGCCATAAAAACATAATAGAGAAGGAAAAATCAGATCTCGAAACAGAGTTAAGATAATAGGCAAACTCACATGGAAGAAATACCGAGGCAACCTTATGAACGCAGGAAGGAGATCTTGAGCAGCCCAAAAAAGAAAGCTTACGGTCTGTTTAATACCAAAACTCTTACAGTTGAAGAATCCATTCATGTGCTATTTGATGAATCAGTCATTGCTAATGAATCTCCAAACATAAATGATATAAGCAACATGATGGAAGATGCAAGATTAGATACCGTTGATAATGAGATCCAGATAAGAAGAAACACAGAAGTACGTACCATGTGAACCAGAAGTTCAAGTTGAACCAATCCAAATTGAGGTTGAACAGGAACATGAAATTCAAGAGCCCAGGGGCGTAGCCAGAAAATCTACTGACCCTGGGCTGAAAAGCTGACTGATCCAATAAATTAAATACTTAATAGCTAAATTGTAATAATAAAGTAATTTATAATCAAGAAACACTTACACATTTAATGTCAACTACAAAATATGATATAGTAACATCGAACAAAATAAAACTACTGAAGATGTGCCCTGCGATTTTTCATAGAATAGAACTCATCAATTATTGAATCAGTGTCGATCTTCGCAGTAAATTCTCTTTCAATGTAAACAATCATAGAATCTGTCAAGAACTCTTCTTCCATCTTATTTCGAAGAGAAGTTTTGAGAAGTTTCATAGCTGAGAATAATCGTTCAGTTGTTGCAGTAGAAACAGGAAGTGTTAAAACAAGACGAATCAGCTTGTCAATTGATTGATAATACTTGGCCTTTTCGGTCTCTACTAATCTTCGACATAATTCTGAAATAGTAGAGATATTCTGGAACCTTTCATTATGAATATTATCAACCTTATAATGCACCAACTGACTTCTCAAATAATGTAGTTCTTGTCCATTGAAATCACCAGGATAAAATTTCTCTGCAAGATTGTAAATATCATCAGCATTAAACAACTTAAAGTTATTTCGAGGTTCCAAAGCAGCACTGAGTCTAAGAAGTTCTACAGCCCCATCATCAAATCTGTTATTTAGCTCTTCCACTTGAAAATCTATTGCAGCATTAAATACATCAAAACGGTAATGGTGCTCAAATGTAATAGAATCCCTTTGTTGGCACGAACTTCTTGTACCAGATCTATAACAAGCATTCATATCTGGTATCTCAATACCATTATTTTCACAAACTGATTGCACAATCATGAGAAGAATATCATAACCTTCTTCCCTCAAAGTATGAAGTAAAGTTTTTGTAGTAGAGACAAGATCCATTGCATTTAATATGTCTAAAGATTTTTCTTGCAAAGCTCGACAAAGCAAATCTGTTATCGCCATTATCTTGTGCATCAAATATAAAATAAATATGAAATCAAATGATTTGAGCACAATCAATGAACCCGTAGCTTCCCCACGTATAGAATTCGAAGATGCTTCCTCCACCATGTGCTCAAGCACAATAATCACTGATTTGTACATATCTATCATACTGCAAATCGACTCAAAATGAGAACTCCAACGTGTCTTACCAGCTCGCTGTAAAGTACCAATCTGATTAAGGCCAGTGCCTGTAGCAAAAATAAATGATTACTAGATGATTAATGAAAAATCAAATGACAACTCAATTTGATTATTAATAAATAATATGATTAAGTTTAGTACCTGTATCATAAATACCAGTGGCTACCATATTTGCAATTTCAATAGCTTGGGCAGATTGCAACTCAGTGTGACGTTTTGGAGATGCCTTAATAAGATTACAAACAGAAGTCAATTTTGAGAAAAATAGCCAAATAGAACTCTCCTTTTCAGCAGCACCTACCAACTCTAGTTGAAGTCTATGTGCAAAACAATGTACATAATATGCTTGTGGAGAATCTCTCAAAAAAAGAGCTTGTAGCCCATTCCAGGATCCACGCATATTGCTAGCTCCATCGTATCCTTGACCCCGAATATCTTTAATATGCAACCCATGTCGCCCAAGCACATTACATATTTCTTTTTTAAGAGTTACCGCAGTGGTATCAGCAACATGTACAATATCAAAGAAACGCTTCATTAAGAAGCCCTCACAATCAACAAATCTCAACACTATAGCCATCTGCTCTTTGTCTGATATGTCTTTAGCCTCATCAACCAAAATACAGAATTTTGCACTCCCAATCTCCTCACGTATTTTTGTTTCTCACTCTCTCAGCAAGAATATGTAAAATATCTTTTTGAATATCTGGTGATGTATATTTTGCATTTCTTGGTGCTTTTTCTAAAATAACATTATTAATATTAACATCCATTTTTGCCATAAGTTTTATCATCTCTATAAGATTACCTTGATTTTTGGAAGATGAAGATTCATCATGTCCTCTCAATTCACATCCTTGCAAACAAAGCCAACGGATGCTTTCAATTGTGGTTGTAAGCCTCAATATGTTTTTCTTCACTTCTTCTGTTGTTTGTGCATTCATCAATTTATCGATGTGACCACTTGCATTCATCAAAACACTCATAGATTGAACGACATTATTATGTGGGGACGTAGGACTCCCCGTATGCATCAACAAAGCACATCTCTTACCATCATTAGCTCTTTTCCAACCTTTGAAACCATCAACTGTAAATGCAGAATAACGAGCTTTTGTTTCTTGGAAAAGGAAACATGGGAAGCAAAGGCCGCATCTTTATTAGGAGAGTACTCCAACCAAAGAAATTGCTCAAACCAACATTTTTGAAATCGTCGATACTGTTCTCCAAATTTTGTTCGTGGGTACTCCATAACAGGTTGATATGGACCCCTTAAGATTTAAGCTCGTCTGATTTCATCTCTTTCATTGACTGGGCATAGCCATATTGGAGTACGGTTGGCCGGATCTAGTTGAACATGAACACTAAAATCACTATCAACTCTTTGATACTTTGCGGGATTTTCTTCATCATGACTCGAGATCTCAACATCAATTGTCGATGTACTTGCTTTTGGTTTAAAATATGAAATTATATTTTTCTTCTTGCCTCCTTTAGCTTCCATTATAAAAACCAACCTATCATATACAAGTATAAAACTAATGAGAAAGGACCAACATACAAAATACAAATTGATGATTATCGAAATAAAATATAATGAGTAAGGACCAACATTTCAAATTTTCAATTATTTTACTTCTATTATTCTATAATAGATAATATATTGTATTATTCGATTTCCATTTGCCTCAATTCTTAATCTAAGAATTTATATACAGACTACTCATTACAATATGTCAATATCATTCTAATTTCTAAGAACATGATTTCTAAGGAAATGAATTTCTTAATGTCATAAAATATTCAAGATTCACGGCCCTTTCCTATTGCCATTATAAAATTAATTTATATATAAAATTGAGAAGATAAATTAAATTAAGTGGGCAGTGGGGTGTGGCCGTGTGGGGAGTTAATTTGTTTGCCATTTTCAATTTCCCAATAGGAAATAATGCAAATAAAACATACTCTGTAAACCATGTTCCCAGGCCAGGACCCCATTGATTTACCTGAAAAATCGAAGAACTCCTCAGTAGAAATGAAGCCACAAGTGACGATCCAGGGTTTCGGGGTTGTTCACGATTTCCACCAAAAATTTGGTATTTAAATGAACCTAATGTGTGAGAAACAAAAATCCCCAATCAATTTTGATTTTTCGAGATGGCACAGCTGCACCGGCAGATGGAGTCTCGAAGCGTTTCTTGATAAAAAAAAATAGCTGCCGAGTAAATGATTTTAGAACATAAAGTGAGAAAGTTGATCGGTTTTAGAGTTTTCTTATTGGGCTAAAAAAACTAACAAGTTTAATACATAACTGGGCCTTAAGTCCAATAAAAGTAAAACCCAATATATACTAATAATTTTTTTTTAAACAAGCCTGGGCTGGAGCCCACCCCAGCCTTTGGGGTGGCTCCGCCCCTGGCTGAGCCTAATCTTGATCAGACCAAAATATTGTTCAGCCTTTTAATGTAGATCACCTTGGCCGAGGCAAAAAATGGACCAAGACTCATCCTCCTAACCTGGTGATTGGTAATCAATCTGCACCTTTGAGAACCAGAGGTTAGATGGTTAATGAAGTTTTGCATGCTGCATTTATTTCATAGTTAGAACCTAAGAAAGTTTATGAGGCCCTTGCTGATAGTAATTAGATAGATGTTATGCAAGAAGAGTTACTAGTTTGAAAGAAACAAAGTTTGGCGCTTGGTACCTAGACCTTCAAATCAGTATGTTATAGGCACTAGATGCATGGGTCTTTAGGAATAAATTAAATGAAGATATTGTGATTATAAATAAGGCCACATTAGTCTTTCAAGAGTACATAAAAGAAGTGGGTAAGACTTTAATGAAACTTTTCCACCGATAGCTATACTAGAGCCTGTCACAATATTTCTTGCTTATAATGCTTATAATTTCATATGAATGTTAAAAATGCCTTCTTGAATGTTTATTATAAGAGGAAGTGTATGTTGAACAACCTCATGGTTTCCATAATCACACTCATTCAGATCATGTGTTCAAGCTGGATAAGGCATTTTATGGCTTGAAACAAGCTCTCCGAGCATGGTATGATACTCTATCAAAATTTCTCATTGATCATGACTTTATAATTGAGACTGTTGCCAAGACATTGTTCAAATTTACAAAAGGTGACCACACTCTATTAATACAAATTTATGTGGATGATATCATATTTGGGTCAACTAGTCCCAAACTATGTGAAATATTTTCTAAGCTTATGCAAGACAAGTTTGAAATGACCATGATAGGAGAATTAACATTCTTTTTTGGATTGCAAATTCGACAGCTTGAAAATGGGATTTTCATTAACTAGACCAAATATACCAAATAGCTTCTCAAGAACTTTGGAATAGAAAGTTGCACTGTTGCTGCAACTCATATGAGTTCTTCGATCAAGCTTGATAAGTATGAGGATGGAATCTCAGTAGATCAATCTATGTATAGAGGATTCATTGGATCTCTACTATATCTCACAGTTAGCAGAACAAATATTGTGTTTTCAGTCTGCCTATGTGCAAGATTTCAAGCCGACCCCAATCAATCACATTTGGTAACTGCATTTTAAAGTATTTATAACACAAAACGTTTGTCTCTAGTATCCTAAGAACTCAAGTTTCAATCTAATCGAATACTAATATGAAGACTATGCTGGATGCAAAGTGGACAAAAAAAGTACAAGTGACCTCTGTCAATTTCTAGTGACAGATTGATTTCTTGGTTCTGCAAGAAACAAACTTTTATTGCTACATCGACTACCGAAGTCGAGTATCTAGAAGCTGAAAGTTGTTGTGCACAACTGCTTTGGATTCAACAACATTTAAGAAACTATGGTGTTAACTCATATGAGTCACCAATTTTCTATGACAATACCAGTGCAGTTGCAATAACTTACAATCCAGTACTTCATTCAAGGACCAAACATATTGCTATAATGCATCATTTCATTCGATATATATCATGTTATGAAGAAGGACATCAGACTGAAATATATCTCTACAGATCAACAAGTGGCTGACATCTTCACCAAACCACTTTCATATGCTAAGTTTTCTTATTTTAGAAATATTCTTGGCTTAGTTGATTTAAATTAGTCATGCATTAATTCAGGAGGAATATTGATATGAAACGGTAAGAAAGTTGTCGGGTTAGTTTACCAATTCAAGCTAGAACAAATTGATTATGAAATTGAACTGGTACAATTCAAAATCACAAATCAGTCAAGACCAATGCGAATAGTTAAAATTAGTCTGATCTTTCCAAGTAGTTCCAGATCGTATAACATTACTCCCGAGTCATTAATTAGTCTGCCTAATATTATATTTCATGTTTAATTTTTTTTTAAAAAAGGAGAATTTATTTTACCGCATCTTTTATTTGTAATTTTTACCTTTTCAAAATTCAAACAAGTTGTCACCTGGGCCGACATGTTTAATAGGCGACCGTATACATACTCAAAATCTTTCAATTAGCCTTTTCTTCTTCTTAACCATCTTCTGCAAGTTTCTTAACTCTCAAATCTTTCTAGCGCTCTTGCTTATTTTCTTCTAACTTTTTTCAGAAAAATGTCTCAAATCACTTAAAATGTTCTTCTCGTTGATTTCCACCCCGTCTATGATCTTCAGGATCAGGGAATGGTTGAAATATTCCGAACCCTTGAATATTCAGGGTTGACGAAATTTTTGAGCTGAAACACTCATATTTTCAAGCAAGCCCTTCTGAAGTTCTTCCAATCTACTAATGTGACAGATGGGGTTATCCATAGTTTGATGGGAGGGGAATCGATCACCATCACACAAGAGAAATTCTCGCGAGCCTCGATCTGCCCACTGTTGGTCTGACTGAGTTCTCATCTATTTATGGGGAGTTGAGAGCACATATGAGATCCAAGTATTCTCTCACCAGTGAATCAGTCAATATTCCTTGCAATAAAAAAGAAATCAAGATGGCGTATAAGTTTCTTCATGATGTGGTGGAACCCTTATGGACAAACTGGTCATTTGATAGCATCACTGTTGAAAAATTCAAGATGATGGGTGCTATCTCTATAGGGATCTAGATAAACTAGAATGAGGTACTTTTCAAGTTTTCACCTCTATGATCAACATCCCTTTAGTCTCAAGGGTATTTGGTTCAGATCAACTATCTGCTCAATGATTTGAATCTCAATTTGGGGCCATCCTCTGCATTGAACGTGCACAAGACATTGAATGAGATATCGATTGTTGTCTATCGGACCAAACATCTGGTTTCAACCAAGAAATAGGCTTGTGAGAAGAAATTGAGCTCGAATATATAAGTGAAGATCAATATGAGCATATTGAAGTATTCACAGTCTCTCCAGCTCAAAAGAACAAGACTGAGACCTTCAAAACAAAGCACACAAATAAAAAGCTGATTGCTCTTGAAACTGACTCAGAGGACTCAGAGTCAGATCAATTCTTCTCTCGAAGATTATTCCATATTTTCCTCCAGTACAAAAGAGGAAACACTTAAGGTTGGTCAAACACACAATAACTCCACCAATACATCCCGCTCCAATTCCAGCTATTTCCATCTCCATGGTTTGATTTGGAATAGTTATTGAAGAAAAATATATTGAAAGCATGGAGTCTAGACTGGAGCATTTCAAAAATCCGGGGTAGAATAAGGATCTTGAGTCTGAATTTCTGTCAATTATCCATATGGATATCAATCAGACCATGAAGAAAGTTGAGGGTTAGATTGAAGATAGAATGAAGTGTTTTGACAATCGGGCAAAGTACAAAACAAAGGTTCACTTCAAAGACTTCAAGTCCTGGAATTTCTTGGGTACTTTGGCTACCCTAGAACAAAGAAAACTTGAATGGACTGAGACCACAAAAATATCTCAAGCCCTTGAGAGAAGGGGATTCATCGCAGCAATGATGAAAGAAAACACTGTAAGACAAGATTTGAGGCACAAGATAGCAAACTAAAATCCGAACTGTAGCACCTAGAATTTCATATTTTAAATTTCATGCCTTAATTCATTTTCAATATTTATGATTTTTATTGCTTGATTTTAATTGTTTAAGTTTTCTTTAAAGTTTAAATTGCTCAAATATTTCAAGTTATTTATTTTAAGATTCTTAAGTTCAGTATTCTCCGGTTCCGGCTTCGGCGATGGTGGATTTCAGCGGTATATCCCAAGATTTTATTTTAAAGAGTTAAATTGGGAGGAATGAGGATTTAGACGAGAGTTTGAAATTTAAAAATTTTCGGGTATCAGAAAATCATTTTTATCGCATTCTTGGATTTATTCTTTAACTTTTTTAAAAGCAGAATTTTCTTAAACCTGGACTAATATTACCCAATATAATATTTTAATTTGGGGTTTTTAAACTTGGGAATTTTATAAGTGTTAATTTAATAGGCTAAAGTTGTAGTAATTTAAAGTAGTACTTTTAAAGCAACACTCACACACCTACCAAATGAGACATACACCTATATACACACACATATACACTCAAAATACAACTCAAGTGTAACACTAGCCCCAAAATTTATACAACCTCACGCCTCTTTTCCTTCCTTCCCCTTCACGTTTTTCTTTCTTTCCCTCAACCTGTCAGCCACCTCCATCCTCCACCCTAGTGTCGCCGTCGCCGCCGCCGCCTCTCCACCACCCACGCCGATCGGAGCACGCCCTAAGGAAGCCATAGCTGCTGTAGCTCAAAATTCCAGCCCCTCCCTCACTCTTTTATTCTTGAGTTTTGAAGAACAAAGGCAAGTATAAGATAGTTTTTGAGCCACCAAGCAAGCTATGATATTTTGTGATATGTTCTTGGCTAATTTCGAAATGTTTCTTGCATGATTGAGCTAGTGTTTGTTCTTTTTTTTGAAAATCCAGAAATGAAGCATGCCTTATTTTCAAAATTTTCCTTATGGTTGAAGCTAGATGAGTTATTTGAATGAATTGTGTTGAGACTTGGAGGATGATGGACATTTTTTTGAAAATACAAAAATTTCAGATTGTATGCCAGCCTATATTTCGAGTTTTTATGTGTTTGTAATGATTTTGGAGTTATGTTTTGGTGTATGTAATGAAATGCACTTTTCTCATTTGATGGCTTAAGATTTATGACATTTCGGTTGGAGTTTCAAACTCTTTTTCGAAAATTTGGAGTTGGTGTTGGAGGGGCTGCCTTAGTAGATGTTTGAGGATGTATTTGGGTGTTTTGAATGTGTTTAGGGTGGTCTAAGTAATGGTATGAAGGGGCTGGTCATTTGGAGTTGGAGTCTTGAACGTTGGGTTGAAGTCAAGAGAGGTATGGTTGTGAAAGTGGCACGACTTTGGGTGATCTCGATCGCTGTCCTAGGTGGTTTAAGGGATGAGGTTGGTTCTAAAGGTGATTCATGGTGTGTAGGAAGGCTTGGTCATAAGTAAATTCATTGACAAGGGTCTTATAAGAGGTGAAGTTGAGGTTTGACTTGAGCATAATTATAGAGCAAAGTGTTGAGCTGTTGGAGTGTTAAATTAAACTGAACGGTTTGGGCCACTAAGGATGGGTGAAGTCTGGTCCTAAGTCAAGTTTAGGATGTTGTGGTTGTGTCGGTACAATTTGGGCTCGATTCGGTTAAGTTTAGGATATGATAAGGGTCATTTAAGCCCACAGGGGCATAGGCGAGTTGGTAAGGCCTGAGGTGACGTGGAAAGAAATTCCCCAGCGTTGCGGGTTCGATCCTCGTGTGGAGCATATTTCCTGCTGAAATATTGTGGGGAGTATGCTCTGGGGATTGGGCCATGTGCTCCCTCCTTCAGGTCCCTGCCGCTCGTGCACATCCCTCGATTTACCCTCCGCATGAGCCAATGGGCCTCTGACTCATGTGGAATGGGGTCCCCTTCGGGGTCAACCCTTTTCATGATAAGGGTCATTTAAGTTAAAGGGGGTTGGTGCAGAATTTTCAAGTGTTTAAGGGCTGTCCGGGTTTCCTTTTTGTTAGGGCTGTTTGGGTGGTCTTAAGAGGTCATAATTTAATCTCTGAGTTAGTTTTAAGTGTGTAAAGAGTGTCGGTTCAAGCGGGATCAAATTTGGGTAAGGTAAGATCGGGTTAAGGGCTTTTCGGTTTGATTGCTCGGGATAAGGATTGTTTAAGGAAGAACGAAGTATACGTTGGGTATCTAACTTAGGGGCAACCACTTACTCACCACCATTCTTATTTTTGAGTTGGGTTTTATTCCCTAAAGTTTCATATTCGTGTGCTCGAGTCCTCGTCTTCGAGTCAAGTAAAGTAAGCAAAGTGCATCACTTCTTTTGCATCTCAAGAAAAGATAAAGTTACAAGTCAGGAAAGTAAAGTTTTGAATAAAGTGAATTGATTTGTGAAACAGAGGGGCTTGGACGAGTTGGGAGAAATACTGATTTACCTTGCCAACAGAGGGGCTCAGACGAGTTGTGAGAAATCCTGGCTTCCCTTGCCAACAGAGGGGTTTGGATGAGTTGGGAGAAATCCTGATTTTCCTTACCAACAAAGGGGCAATGCGGCGTCGGGAGTAATCTCGATGTCCTTGCCTGCATAGTGCACTGCAGCCATGATTGATCAAAATATTAAAGAAACATCACAATCAATTATCTAAGTTCTCAGAAAAGAAAGAAAAGAAAGAAAGTATAAGAAAGTTTCATGTTCAGTTTCATGTTAAATTCAAGTTCAGTTTCAAGTCATGTTAAGAAATTCCAAGTCTCATAGTGTGAGTTGGCGTGAGTTCATTGTATTGACTTTGCCTCATTTTCATTTATCTTGCAGCTTTTCAGTTTAAGTTTCAAAGTATTATATGTACAGTACTTTAAGTATTGCAACATGTATTTTTAACCCTTGTTATTACACTGTTCATACTTGCTGAGTCATTAGACTCACTATGCTTGCTTGGTTGCAGGTGAGGAGTATTTAGGGATCGAGGGGCAGGATCCTCGGGGTTGAGGTCGCCGGTGGTGCAGGCCCTTGACCGGTTCTACTTTATTTGCTTCCGCTTAGTTTATGCATGTAATAATGAATTGTTATGTGGAGTATTTTTATGTTGCATGTAGCCAGGATGAGTTTTCCTGTGCTTAAATGTTTGCCTTAAATATTGTCAACACTTTACTGCAACCGTGTGGGGTTGCCTTTCCTTTTTGAAGTTTATGATTATCATGTTGGACTTTTATCTAGTGTCTACTTCTTTTGTTTGAACTGCTGCATGTGACAGGTTGGTTGTTGTATTTTCAAACAAGTCATGGCAAAATTTTTATAAATCCGCATTTCTTTTATTATTTAATTAAGTTTAGAGGTTAGGGTCGTTTCACGAATAGCCCAACTGCTGTTGAAGAATCTGCAGTCATAAGTCAGCTGGAGATGGATGCACTGACTCTAGCTATGATCTCGAAGACTATGAGGGAAGATCTCAGTATTCCTTTACATATCAATGAAAATGATACAGATCAGACTGATACTTTTTCTGCACATCTAGATCAGTTTGATCCAGAATATACAACACTCCACACTAAACAAGTGACATATTAGTATGAGGGTCAACTTAATACCGAGATTCCTACAGACCAGATTGACACTTCACAAACAAAAGTCAAATTGCAGCTCCCGAACAACCTCATACCATGGAACATGTTCCAGAACCGTTTTTCTTTGATCAAGACCAAGGATTTCAAGCTGAGGATCAAGGCCAATATGTCCTGAATAATGTTTCAAAAGTTCAAGTGCCTCCTGTTGATTCAATTTTTGTACAAAAGAAAAAAAAATCTCCAAATAAAGAGCATTCAGAGCAAATTCTTGAGTTTCCTCTCACCTCTATTGCTGAGATGATCGATTCGATGGTGGATGAAGTCCTTCTTGAAATCAATCTACACTCCTCTATAGAACAAATTGTTGCTGCTCATCTGGAATTACCTGCTATGGAAGAAAAACTTGAAGATTCTCACACTAAAACTCTTGAGCAGACATAAACAGAGCAGACATAACAAGAGCAGATCAATACTCAGTTTGAGATTGAGAAAATTTAAGAAGAATATACTGAGATGGCAGTGGTAGGAAATCAGACTGAACAACATAAATTGGTAACAGTTGAAGCTGAGGTTGTACAACAAGAGGTCCCTCAAATTCCTTTGGTTCACTTCTGCACCGGGGAAACTCACAGAGACAATCACTAAATTCAAGACTGATAAAGTGATCTCTCATCCAGATGAAGATCAGTTCAAGCAGCTCCTTCTGACTCATATGGCTCCTTTGTTTGTTGAGGTTGAAAACTTATCTTCAAAGATGAACATTCTACAGAATTCCCAGATGAAATGCACAGTAGGCCTCACTTTTCATATCAATAGAGTTCACACTGAACTCACCAGACAATTTCAGGCAATGCAGTCTATCTTTGGCAGCCAGCTCATCGAGATAATGGATTTCCTTCAACATACCGGTGATGCCAAAAAAGAAGAAAAGGGCAAGGTTCAACTGCTACTTCTAGAAGACCTCCTTCACCTCCAAAGTGGCAGATCAATCAAGACCGAAGTGGGGGAAGATGACCAAGCTACTCAACATATCAGCCTTACAAAATATAATTGCTTTTATTGGACTGAATTATTTTTGTATTGTTCAAATCAGATCAGTTTATATATCAGAACAATTTATTAGATCAGTTCTTCTTATTTCTTAATGTCAGAAATGTTCATATCTTTGTTTGGTTTTGATATCACCAAAAAGAGAGAAACTTTTAAGACAAAATAAATCAAGTTTTGGTGATGACAAAGAAATTATAAATCCAACCAATAGCAGATCACTTGAACAGATCAATTCTATTCGAGTAGATCTGATGAACAAAACCAAAAAGAACTTAATTGATATATATGACAAATTTAGTTTAATAAATTGCTCTGGACGAAGACTAACTGATAGAGAATCTCTTATCAGATCAAATTCTACTTATAATAATATTCTAACTCAAAACCAATCTGGATTCCGAGATTAGATCACCTTGCCAGACCAGTTCAAGTTGTACTGATCATATCAACTCTCTGTTAGAACATTTTTCAAACATCTATAAAGATCAATCTAAGTTAGTGGAGAAAAGACAAAGAAAATAAAGTCAATGTTTCCGTATTTTTCTATCATCCAAAAGAGCCCTGCACCATTATACTATTTTGTGAAAGATGACAAAGACATGTGGCATGCTCTGCATAATTGTTGGTTATTTTTGGAACAAGATTTCACCGGTTAGATTTCGTGACATTGGATCTCACAACTATAAATACTAGAGGAGTATGAAAATTTGAAGGACTTTTGAATTATCATTATGAGAAATCAAGATATTTGTGCCTTCTAAACTCTCAAGCATTCGAAAAGAGATCAGATCAAAATTTTAAGCTGCAAGATCATTTTACTGCATTACCAGATCAATTCAGTGATCAACCAATGCTACATCTCCAAGCTTTCAAAGATCAAGATTGCTTGTTGTTTGATGTTGTAATTCTATCAGAAGTAGTTCTGATTTGAGATAGAGTCTTGTTAAGACAACTTGCTAGGAGTTCTACTCGAAGGGTCGGTTGAATTGGGTTTGTATAAGTGTTTGTATAAATCAAATTCTTCTAATAAAAATCCTTTTGGATATGGAAGAAGTGAACACATAGAATATTAGACTTCGAACTTCAAAAATAAATCTCCGTGTTATTTTCTTTACTGCTTTTTAATCTGCCTTAATAACCAACTCAAACTTTGTCTATGAAAAAATTCTGCACTAACCAGTTCAGTTCTTGCATCAAGTTTGTTGTTAATCAAAACTAGATAATCGAGCTGGTACTCAGCTTAATTGTCACAAAACGTTCTCAAAATATTTTAAGTGTTTATTCACCCCCTCAAGACATCTTTGATCCTAACAATATCTCATTCAACCGTTTTCATAGTCTGCGGTTGAATGTGTGGATGATGAACGGTTGAATGGACTTAAGTCATACAACATTCTCAAACTCTAAACTCAAACTCCTCTAGGAATTTTTCTTGGCTGTCCTCCCCAAGTCGGCGGTCCCTTGGACATAGTCCTGTCAGGTAGTGGCTGAGAAAGACATAAGTTAATTACTCTATAGGGGAGTGTTGTGTTGGAAGAAATGCGCCTATCGGTAAAGATAAAGAAAAATAAAAGATATAGTGAGACTAAGAGATGATGATTACAGGAGGTGTTCCTGTAAGCCTTGTAACACTTTCCTTTCGTGCTTGGACCATACCGAGAACCCCCATTTTTTGTTCCATTTATCTTGAGCGGTTGAATGGTTTGATGCCTTGAGAACTATTGAGTAGCTTCTTTTGGATCTTCAAACCAACAGTCTTGTACCTATTAATACAATCAAAAGCAGCTCGATCTTATAAAAAAGTCATTATTTGTTATCACCAAAACTAAGAGTCCTAACATTGATGTATAGATCGATACTTATAAAATTGTAATTTTCATTTTGGTTTCATAAATAAAGGGTTGTATTTTAATATATAGTGGAGATACATATATAATATGAAATAAAAAATAATGGATATAAATATTAATATTAATATTAATATTATATATATATATATTATATATATTATATATATATATATATAGATATATATATATATATATATTAAAATACAACCCTTTATTTAATTTTTAGATCTTAAATTTTTAGGAAACTAAATATCTAAAAAAAATTAATATGGAGAATCAAACTTTTGACCATTTTTCAAGAGCCTACATACTTCACCAACTCGGACATCTCTATGGTGAATAATAATTTTAGTCGATGTTTATATGTGGGGAGAGGAAACAAGGGGTGATCCAGGCAGTGGTGTACCCAGGATTTTTAACCAGGAGGGGCGAACTCAACAAATTTAAAAAATTAATACAACGCAAAATATATAACAAATGTCATATATAATTAACTTCATATGTTTTTACAATAACACTTACCAAGATTTTATAATCTGAAAATAATGAATAATATTCAATAAAAAAAAGATGAATAATACATATATTATCAACTGTCTCAAACACACATCGCTCAATATATGGTATCAAACAATCATTTAACAACATATCATCTCCCAACCTATTACGAAGTGATGTTTTTATGATTTTCATTGCTGATAACACCATCTTTACAGTTGCAACAACAATAATAATGCTAAATTTAAAAGTAAATCTGTGTATCAAATGATATAATTGATTTTTTTATTGAACCATTCTTTTAGCAAGTTCGCTAATCTCAACAACTTCAGAGAACTAATAGTTATTTTCAAATGTAAAAAAATAAAGTTATCAAGTTGGTACTAAAATATCTTTAACTTGATGAAATCAGATGGATAATTAAAATAAATTTCCCTTATCACATTCAAGTCAAAAAGACTTTTCGTTTTCTATCTTTAAAAAGATATGGGACAATAAAAAGCATAATGCCAAATTTATTATATCCCAAAATAAATTTATTCTTATCTTATTCATCAAAGAATTTTTAATCAATATAAAATTATATATATATATATATATATATATAGATAGTCCTAAGTTTTTATTAAAAATAATTTCAAAGAGGCAGTTACAATTAAATTTATATTTAATAATGATATTATGTATATAGTACTAAATTTTTTTAAAATTTCAGGGGGGCGATCCCACCCTTTCGGGACCATATAGGTCCGCTACTGGATCTAGTGGTGGAAGAGTTTGTCATGTACTTGCATTATTTTTAAAGAACATTGTTTTTTTGGTATTGTAATTTTGTCATTTTGTGAGTTTTATCTTATCTTTATCAAATTTCAGTTTCAGTCTCGCATCTTCTGATTGTTGGCAATTTTAATCTTTTTCATCAAGAGTGTTATGATGCTATAAACTGCATTGGTGCCATATTTGTACTACGTTGGTGCCAGATCTTCACCATGTTGGAAAAAAAAGACTAAACTTACAAAAAGATAAAGATATCGGTGCAACATAGGCCCCGTTTGGTTTCAAAAGTCAGGCCAAAAAAGCATTTTTTTAAGTGCTTTTCAGTTAACAAGGTGTTTGGTTGACCAAAAAAGTGCTTAAATAAACACTTTTTTAAGTCAAAATTAGAGCTTTTTTAAAAGCAAAAAATTGTAGCTTTTAAAATCACTTATTTTAAAAAATCTCTACAAAATCCAAACGGGCTCATAGAATCTCCTAAAACTAAATATTATTTCTCTTTTAAAAAAATATTTAATCTTCAATTGATCACTTTCGTGATAATGAAATCATATTTTCACTCAAACAAAAAGAACTTCATCGCTCCTACTTATTTAATCTACAATTATTTTTTTCATATGTTTCAAATATGTAATCCATTTTTTCGTATCTTCTAATTTTTTTTTTTTGTAACAATTCACGTCTATTAAATTAATATTATTCACTATTTATAATTTTTTTTATCATATTAAAATATTCGTTAAACAAAATTAAAGCAATTGTTTTATAAAATTTATTTTTTCAAACACTGTTTGAAAATATTTACAAATATAAATAAATGAGACGAGAAAAATGGTAGCTAGATTTAAAAATTCTTTTTTTAAAAAAAGATTTATGAAAAACTTGGGCCTAGGTACTCAGCTCCAAGTCGGGGGAAAGAAAGAAAGTGAGTGAATTCAAAATATTTATTTATTTATTAATTATTAATACTAGGAGGATAGGCACACGCGTTGTGTGTGAAATTATGTACTCGACGATGTTAAAGCTATCAATTTGCGATTGAGGTTTTCAAACGTGTTGGTGGTTTAGTTATTTCCACATTTTGGGGAAGGTGTGGTGTTGATGGTTCAGTTATTTCCACATTTTGGGGAAGGTGGGGTGAAGCAATTGATGCTTTTTTAAGAGACATGTTTTTTTTTAAACTGGACACAAATTTTCACGGAAGAAAGTAAAATAAAGGATAAAATAGGCAGAAAACTTGGTGTCCGCACATTAGATGAGAAGAAGCGATTTTTGAAGGTATCTCAAGTTTTATAAAACAGTAAAAATTATGAACACGACGATGTAAAAGTTATCCATCTGCAATTGATCGATTTTCAAATGTGTTGGTGGTTCAGTTATTTCCACTTTTTGGGGAAGATGGGGTGTTGGTGGTTAAGTTATTTCCACTTTTTGGGGAAGATGAGGTGAAACTGTTGATGCTTTTTTAAGATACATGTTTTTTAAACTTGGCACAAATTCTCACGGATCGGATGATAATAAAATTAAGTGTAAAATAGGCAGAAAACTTGGTGTCCGCATATTAGATGAGAAGAAGCGATTTTTGTAGGTATCTCAAGTTCTATAAAATAGTAGAGATTATGTACACGACGATGTTAAAGCTATCCATCTGCGATTGAGATTTTCAAATGTGTTGGTGGTTCAGTTATTTCCACTTTTTGGGGAAGGTGGGGGTGTTGGTGGTTAAGTTATTTCCACTTTTTGAGGAAGATGAGGAGAAGCGGTTGATGCTTTTTAAGATACATATATTTTAAACCTGACACAAATTCTCACGAAAGAGAGTAAAATGAAGTGTAAAATGGGCAGAAAACTTGGTGTCCGCACATTATATGAGAAGAAATGGCTGTTGTAGGTATCTCAAGTTTTATAAAATAGTAGAGATTATGAACACGACGATGTAAAGGCTATCCATCTGCGATTGAGGTTTTCAAACGTGTTGGTGGTTCAGTTATTTCCACTTTTTGGGAAAAGTGGGGTGAAGCGGTACTTGATGCTTTTTAAGTGATATGTTTTTTAAACTGGGCATAAATTCTCACGAAAGAGAGTAAAATGAAGGGTAAAATAGGCAAAAAACTTGATGTCCGCACATTAGATGAGAAAAATTGAAGCGATTTTTGTAGGTATCTCAAGTTTTATAAAATAGTAGAGTTTATTATTAGGTTTATATTAGTAAGATTTTAAAAACATGAATTTTTTATATATTAAAAAAGCGTAAAGTGTGACGAAAACGATCAAGCTTCAAGCTTCAAGCTTCATATGTATAAGCGGATTTAGAACATGAAGCTTAAACGTGGAAAAAGATTTTTTGTTTTCGGTATAATTTTTTATTTTATTAACTTAATTACTAGAATAAATAACATTTAATGATTTTAAGAATAAATACATAAATTTTCAATTATAAAAAATTTAAGCCTCAAGATCATAAATTGTTTGAAGTAAAACTTTTGTGTTGCGTCAAGTTTCATCTTCTAATGCAAAGAAATATAGTACTAGACAAATTTACTTTTGACACGTTTAAGAATTTTTTTTGTTAAAGAGATTATATTATTAAATATTCATTGTTTAAAATAGAATTTAAAATTTAAAAATTAAGAAAAACAATTAAAAAAGTAACTTAAATATTAGGAAAAATTAATTTTTTGGTCATGTATGTTTGTCACTTTGCGATTTCGGTCCTCTATATTTTCAGATTTCAGTTTTAGTCCGTTATCTTTATTTATTTTGATAAATTTAGTCCTTTTTTCGATGTGGCGCTGATGTGGCACAAATCCAGTGCTGATGTGGAGTTGACGTGTACAGTGCCACGTAAGCATTTTTCGAAGAAATAAAGACTGAAATTGCCAAAAATCATAACATGCAGGACTAAAACTGAAATATGAAAACATAGAGGAGCGAAATCGCAAAGTGACATACAAACATGACCAAAATTGCAGTTTTTCCTAAATATTATTTTAAAAATTATGCATTTTCACTCTTTTTTCATGCTTAGTAATTATTATTTTAAAAATTACGCATTGTCACTCTTTTTTCGTGCTTAGTATGGTCAAACAAATGATTGATCGTTTTTCCACGCTTTTGCCCATAGCAAAACCTTTTACTCATATTTCATGTTTAATCTTGCTTAATCGATATTTTTTCGCGCTTTTTAAAACATTAGTTTATAGCTCAGTTATCATAATAATTCATTACCAAAATGATTTTTTTATTTAAAAAAATGACTTATTATTTTGTTTTTAAAAATGATATAGAAAAGTGAAAATTGCATTTTAATTACCTTCTATATTTACTTTTTGTGATTTTTTTATGATATTATATATATATATATGAATCTCAATCCACTGTTGTCTTCTATCTCTCTCTCTTTTTTTAAAAAAAATTTATATATATATATATATATATATATATATATATATATATAATAATAATAATAATTTTTTGATGCAACTTTGGGGTGGTTTCAACATAGTGCTAACTGTGCAGATCTGACAACATATGAATGTAATCGCAACTATATATGACTTATATATGAGCTTTCTCTAATCTCAACGTAGTTTACACACGATATTAAATAAAAAATAAAAAAAATACTAATTAATCTCATATATTTATTTTTATTTAATTTAATTTAAAATGTGCATGCATGTTATATAAAACTATACACAGTGTTTTACTGCCATGTAGCATAGACAAAACATGAAAGTCTTATATCTGATATCCCATTAATTAATTAATTAATTAATTAACCGTAACAGGCTAACAGCATGCAATATGTTTCGCAATAACAAGACAAAAAAAAAAAAATTAGAAAGAAAAAATAATTATAAAAGTCAACAGGTTTTGGCTGTTTCGGTATTAATATTAAGCATTAAAACGACTGACCATGCTCGGGTCATTCAATGCTTACTCAGGAAACACAGAAAAACCATAATGGACTTCGTTAAAACCAAATTTCTTTACAATATCAATTTTACTATTTTACCATATACAAATAATTAGACAAGACGACGTGGCAAAATCTAACTTTATTAATTATTTCGAATTGCCGCAGAAAAAATTTTAATTTTAATTTTTTTTTGAAAAAAGTACATTTCTATGTGAATAAACGTTATATATATATATATATATATATATATATATATATATATATATATATATATATATATATATATATGTTCTTCCTCACGGAGATAACAAATCAAAAGGCATAAATAAAGCGAAAACGTTAGCAATGGCAGCTGCATGCAGAACATATTGGAACAAGAAACCCTAATGATCTTCTTGTTCTCCCTTAAGTCCAAATTCTTAGCCTCAAAGGGTCTGAAAATCACCAATTTAACCAAATCAGCCAAGGTTTCTCTTCCCCGTGACGTTCTCCCACGTTTCCTCCATCTTTCTCCTATGTTTTCTCTGCCTGACTTAGGCATCGAAGGGGTCACTTCGAGAGGAATCTCGGTGCCCCTAATCGGTTTATTCATGGTTTCAGGCAAAGACAGGCGGAAGAATCACATAGACCAAGGAAGGAAATTTTGGGATCGCATCAATTTCCTCAAGCAGCAGCTCAATCAACATGCAAACTAAATCCGACGGTTCCGAGGATGATCAGAATCAAAACAAGATCTTGGAGGAGTACAAAGCGATGTCTTTCGCAGAATTTGGTTACATTTTTTGACGAAAAGATCGAATCTGGCTCTGTTGCTAGAGCCATCTGCAGCCATCATGAATGATTTTTGTTTTCCATGGGTCTTGGACACGCTCGAGGGCGAGGTCGTTTTTCACTCAGTCTTGCTCCGTTTGTGCTGTGTACTACCATTGATGGCATTGCCACGTCTGGAGACAGGAGAGTATGGTTAAGGATCCTGTGATGAACACTCTTGCCGATCAAGTGGATTGGATCTTCTTTAATTCAACACATTTGACAAGCTTGAAAATGAGGTAATTAAGTTGTTTGACATTTGTGGGCACAAGTTTTTGATTTTTTCATGTTAGAATTTTGATATGCCTTTAAATCATATACTATATAAGTAACGCATGCATTAAAAATCCACCAACTATATATATATCTTTGAGCGAGTTTAGATGCAGAGCACTTGAAGTTGTTTTCTAATGCAGAGGACGTTCCATATGTTAGCAAGAACTGTTATTTAATTCGTTGATGCATAGGTAATTGAGTGGATATATAGAAGATGGCCGATAAAGACCATTGGTCCTATGACTATCATCTCTTTATTACAAACAAACGACGAGAATTATCATATGATTTAATTTGCAGTTATTCAATCCGGATCACCTATGAGTTATAACTTAAAATTAAACATATATACAATTAAGGAAAAATAAGTAACTTTATCCCATTTGAGTTTTGATTCATTAACTTTTTCGATGTGGATTTTGGTACACAAACTTTGCACTTTCAGTGTTTTTTGGTCCAACTGCATACATGTCATATTTTGATTGGTCCACGTCATCATTTTGGACCAATAAAAAGTTGACACACCAAAAACACTGAAAATGCAAAGTTAGTGTACCAAAACCCACATCAGAAAAGTTAATGGACCAAAACCAAAACATGGACAAGTTAATGGACCAAAAAACTTATTTTTCCTATAATTAACTTATGGTAATTAAACTTAATCAGAAAAATAAACTTGTAGAAATAAAACCACCTAAATAATCTTAAGCAATTACGACAAAATACAATTGAAAACAACAACCGGAAACTTGTATAAACTTATAAAACCCAATCAAACTCATTATCTGAAACCTCACAGATAAACAACAGAATCAAAAAGGAAAAACCTCCAAAGCTAGCGCTCACTGGCACCACTAGTCCTAACCCTGCCTCGAGCCTCCTACCTTGTCCAACCTGAGAACTGATCCGTCGAATATTGAGGTGTCCAAGATAATACCAATGACGTGAGTACTAACGTCGAATACATAAAATATGAATATACAAACCAAAATGATGCATGCAAGTGATGTGACAGGATAACTGGGTCAACTTGTTCAATCCTGTCCAGACTAGGTGCCATAAGTGAGTATTACGATCTGGGTTCAATCCGCTGGGTACCTCACAAACTCATCAAATCACCATAGGCTCAGTCCCCATCATAACAGTAGATCTCGATGTCAGATCATATATCCAAACTGTAGGGCTGAACGACCCTACTAGAATAACTATCTCGAAGAAGATATAAACTCAACATGATATATATGCACATGCAACATATGTATAAAAACATTAAAACATGTATCATGACACATAGATGCAACATACAATAAAAAATCTCTAAAATAATACTCGATAAATTAATACCTCTCTAAAATAATATTTTTTTCCAATCTCGACTTGGGATAGTTTATTAAATCAATAATTTTGATAAATTAGTAAGATAATACATTTGTGTAAGACTCTAATATAAATATGGTCCCACCAATATCATAAATTTATAATCCTCTAAAATTATAAAATATAACCATGACAATTTAGTAAAATGCAATTCTATTATTATTTGTTTCTTTGTTTGTTTTTTTTTTTTAAAATTAAAATCTAATTGAAATATGATTCTAATTGAGTTTACTCTTAAATTTTCTTATTGCATCCAAAATATCTAGTATTGCATTCTCGAACTGTAACAAAAATATGAAGAGTTAGAATACTTCTTTTCGCATGATTGGTTTCAAAGATACTATGTTATCCTCAAATTCGTTATCAATGATATACAATTCTTTCTCAGCTTCACACTTGTGAATATATCTATTTTTCCCTGGATAATATGAAACATGTTTTTATCAAAAAATACATAAAATTTATGGTGATACATAAATTTAATTACTATATATTAGTTAGATTGAAAATGTCCTTTTTAATATAATAAATTATTAATGTATCGATTAATTAATATCTCTATAAATTAATAAATATCATGATCTAAAAATTATTAATTTATAGAGGTATTACTGTATAAACATGCATACTCGCTGGATATCTCTGTCAGTACTTACGTACCTATACTAAACAGATGAAGTATACTCATGGTCTATGGCCCAATACTACAAAAAAATGATTACAATATCATTATAACTGATCTAAAAGCCATAATTAAGCTAATGGATACTTACAAAAACTACTAGGGATATCGGAATATGCATCCGTCCGTCGCCAACCCTTTGCTATCAAATGCTACAACTCCAGTACAACTCGGTTATTGCTCCGATAGCACATCGCTAATGACCGACCCTTGATAATATGTATAAAAGTACTCAAAATATAAACTGGACTAGGAATTACACCTAAAATACACAATGATTGTGAGAAATCCACGACCTATTTATAGGTAGAGTGCAGACAATCCGATCCCTGTATGCAGTGACGTATCCTCAACGTCTTGACACCTAAGTGGACAACTGCATTTGGACTGTCCGAAGTCACGATCAAATGGTCTGATCCCCCATGTGGACACTAAAACAAATATGACAATAGACAACACCCCAAAGACAACGACTTTTCAAAACAACCATTGTCTTTTGGCCTTTAACAATGGTTTTTACTAAAACCGTTTTTGTTGGCCATATTTTAACGAAAAAAGACAAAACCATTGTCTTATATGTGTCAAGGAAAACATATAATCTTCAAGGCCTAACTTTAATCAGAAGTTATGATTTCGTTCAGATTATACGATCTCAAGTTCGGTGCTTCCGAACTCACTCACCAGTGCATCCGATCAGTTCGGATCTTTCGAACTCTACTTCGGATGATCTGATTATTTCGGAAGGTCCGATGCTTATTTTCTCGTTTTCAAACTGTTTAATTACTTGATTTGCTTAAGTAATGATCCATTAAATGATGTTCAACCTTTTAGTTACATAAAATTAGGAATGACAACGGGGCGGGTTTGGGCAAACCCGGGACCCGCCCCGCCTCCCCTTGAAACCATCCTGCCCCGTCCCGTGAACCTGACGGGTCCAATTCGGGTTAGACCCGTTGGACCCGCCAAATTTTATATAATTTAAATTTTATTAAATAAAAAATTTAAATAAATTAAAAATTAACAAAACATCATTAAATTTATTTTTCAAATTTATATTAACAATATTTAGGACAAAAAATATTCTCACAAGTTAAAATGTATCATTTTTTATTTAATTAATAATTAATAAAAAAATAAAAATTATAATAATATATTTTCATATAAAAAATATCATAATATATTAAATCATTTCAATACAATAATATTATAAACTCAAATCATGGAAAAAGTATTTATTCTTTAATATATATATATATATATATATATATATATATATATATATATATATATATATATATATATTTGGCGGGACGGCTTCGTCCAAACCCGAGACCCGCCCCGGACCCGCATGTGGACCCGCTTGGCAGGGTATAGACCCGTCCCATTGGGCCGGGTTCAATGCGGGGCTGGGTATAGACCCGACTCATTGCCATCCCTACATAAAATGGTACTTGGATCACTACATTTACCCTGCGAGTTCTTTGTGTAGCACCAAGAACTTCTAAAATTTGAAAATCATGCCTAAAAATTATTTTCAGTATTTATATTTTAATTTCTTGAAGTTAATTGTTTAAGTTTCAGTTAAAGTTAGCCTTGCTTGATTTATTTGAATTAAATGCCTTGAACTGTTTAGTTAGTAATTTTTATCCAGGCAGGCGACGACGGTGGGCTTCGGTGGTTTATTTTCAAGATTTTTAATTTTAAGATTTTAAGTTAGAGGTAAAAGAGGGGTTTTGGCCAAAAATGCAAATTTTGAATTTTTAGGGGTCAAAAAGCAATTTTATCATTTTCTTGGGTTATTTCCTAAATTTTCCATAAAATAGGATTTTATTAAATCCGGGTTAGTGGAATTTCAATTAAAATGTTGAGAGTTGAAATTTTAAATTTAGAAGTTTGAAAATAGCAAAAAGTTTGAGGTAAAAAGTTTTAATAGTACAAGTAGTACTTTTGCTAGTACAAGTGAAATTTTAAAACACTACACACAATACACTACACTTTTAATTTACACTATCATTAAAACATTTCAATTAAAATCAAGACACAAACCCTAACTCCCAAACCCTAGCCCTAGCCGCCCACTTCTCCCCTCTCCCTTGAAGAAGCCGTCCAACCCCTCCAGCCGCCGTCCCAGCCACCGGAGAAGCTCCCCTAGGTGCTTAGCTTGGTGTTTGGTTGAAGTTCCACTCTCATCTCCTCTTCTTGTTCGAAATTTGTTGGTAGATTGGTGAAGGCAAGTGTAACTATTTCTTTGGGCTAACATTCAAGCAATATCTACCCCCACCCTTAAGACTTCTTGCAATAATTTTGAAAATGCATGATGTTGTGATGTTAGGGTTTCGAATTTGGGCATTTAAGGGGCTGATTTTGCTAAATGTGTTATGGGGTTGAGTTTATGTGATTTAATGTTGAGTATATGTGCAATGACATGGATTTATATGGATGTTCTTGCCAAAATTCGAATTTTCAGAATGTATAAGGACCTAAATTTCAAAATTTTGCATGTGTAGGGGCTGAAATTTAATTGATGTTGAAGTATTTAATGGTCTTGCATTGGTCTTGATTGATTGTTCAACATTTTGGAGTTTTGATGGTTAATTCTTGATGTTCTTGATATGTGTTGTGAAAGTGTGGATTGAGTGTAGCCCAAGTGTTTGGGAAAAGTTCTAAGAGAGGTTATTTGAGATGTTTGGGTGTTTGGTGTGGAGATAAGTTGAGGAAAGTGGGCTAAGTGTTTGAATTGTTGGAATTGGAGGTGTGTGAGGTGCAGGGCAGTACTGTTCACGGGGCAGGGCAGGGCTGGTCTGAGGTCTGGGCAGTGTTTGGTCTGAACCATAGTAAAGTTCGTGTCGTTGTGGTCGCGTCGATATAAAATAGGCTCGATTCGGATAAGAATTGAGTGAGTTATGGATTTTTCAAAATTGGGTGTAAGTGCAGATTTTTCCTTTGAATAGGGGCTGTCCGATTTTTGTGTTTTGAAAATTGGCTCTTTTGATCTTTTGATGATACCACCTATTCCTTGGGATGATTTGGAGTGTTTGTTGAGTGTCGGTTCAAGCGGGACGGGTTTTGGATAAGGCATGACAAAGTTAAGGGCTTTTCGGTTTACTGGCTCGAGTTAAGTCAAGTTTGAGGATTTTGTTGGGTAAGTTGTCTTCTTTGGACTTAGGGGCAGCCACTCATCCACCTTAAACTCACATTTTTGAGTCGAGTCTCATGTCTTAAAGATTTCTTATTCGTGTGCATTTGACGTGTTCTTGAGTTTAATAAAGAAAAAGGAAGTTTACTTGTTTGCATGCCATTTAATGTATGAGTTGAGTCTTTATAAATGAAAAGGGAAAAGAAAGCAAATATTTTTGAATGAAGTGATCTGTTTGTGACAAGAGGGGTGTTGCTAGGCCGGGAGATGCCTCGGTCTACTCACCAAGAGGTTATAGAGGTTAGACAAGGAGCAAGAGACATCTTGTTTACCCTTGCCACAGAGGGGCAATGTGGGATCGGGAGGCATCTCGGTCTCCTTGCCATAGAGGGGTTAAGTTCGTCGGGAGAAATCTCGTCGTCTTGCCGGCATAGTGCACTGCAGCCATGATCATGATCGAAACAGAGGGTTACAAATCAGGGATCGGATTTCGAAGAGGAAAAAGTAAAGAAAAGTTTAAAAGTTAAAGTTTCACAATTTTAGTTGACTCGTTTTGCATTGATGTCAGTCTTTCAGTTATGCATGAGTCTAAGTTGAATGTTATGAAATTTAAAGTTTATCATAGTGTGCGTTCATTAATGCATGATTTCTATATCTTTCTAGTTTCATGCATATTACAGTTTAAGTTGAGTTTTTGCATCACGTATTTTAAACCCTTGTTATTATCCTAGTTATGCTTGTTGAGTCTTTAGACTCACTATGCTTGAATGTTTGCAGGTGAGGATTTTGTGGAGGAGACGGAGGGGCGTGATCTACTGGGATGAGGCCATCGGTAGTGCGAGGCCCAGTGACCGTTGCTTCCTTTTAGTTTATGTTTTTCCGCACAGTTATCGAATTTGAAATAATGAAGTATTATTTGAGATCTTGTAGTATTTATAGCCAGGATGTGCATTCCCTGTGCTACAGCTTATGTTTTGAAGTACGTTTTCCGCTTTTGCAAGTTTATGATTATCGTTGGAATTAATTTTAAATGCTTTAGTTTACTTTATGCTGTAACCGGGAGGTGGTTACTAGGATTGCATGTTTATGTTTAACGCACTTAAGTTTTGAAGTCAATTTTCTTTCCTTATTTAAATTGCTGTTTGAGTCTTGATGGCTTATTTGTTTTACAAATAGGTCATGGCAAAATTTTTAAAAATCCGTAATTTTCCTTTATTTTAATTATAGTCTAGTAGCGAGTAGTTAGGGTCGTTTCAGTTGGTATCAGAGCACGGTCTTGGTTTGGGCTGAGCCTACTGCCGGTTGCTGAAACTCAGGGGATCTCGCCTCAAAGTCTGTAAGATTTAAGTTTAATGTCTCTATCTGTTTAAGTTTTGATGTATTAGTTTCTTGAGTTATTGAGAAGTTTAAATTTGAAGTAAAAATATTTTCTAAGGCATGAAATTTGAATGTTGGATTTTCTCAATGCGTTTAGATGGCTCGTCGTCGTGATCCGCGTGCAGTTACGCCTCCACCGCCGCCGCCTTCACCGCCGCCGCAGGTGGATGTAGGAGGACAGGTGCTAGCGGGATTGGCCCGCATTCTCGAGCGTCATGTGGATGCTCCTAGAGCTGGGATGGGGACTGTTTATGAGCAGTTCCGGAAGATGAACCCGAAGGACTTCGCTGGCACCACTGATCCGTTGATAGCGGAGGGTTGGATTCGCTCACTAGAGGTGATCTTTCGCTACATGCAGCTGGGAGATCCAGATAGAGTGAGGTGTGCTGTGTTTCTCCTCCAGGATGATGCCGCCCTCTGGTGGGAGGGAATGGAGAAGATTGTTGACCCAGCTACTCTACCTTGGACTGAGTTCAAGAAGCTGTTCTTTGAGAAGTATTTTACTGCTGATGTGAGAGGCCGTTTGAAGACGGAGTTTATGAGCTTGAGACAGGGAGACTTGTCGGTGGCACAGTTTGTGGTGAAGTTCGAGAGGGGCTGCCATTTCGTGCCTTTGATTGGAGATGACGAGAAGGAGAAGCTGGAGCACTTTCTTGTGGGGCTTCGACCCGCCATCCGTAGGGATGTACTTATGGCGGAGCCAGCTGATTATGCTTCAGCGCTGAGGCGCGCCTTGAGGTCCGAGCAGACACTGAGAGATATTAGCGCGGAGGCGCATGGCAAGAGGCCCTTTCCTCATCAGGGCCACTCTCAGCAGCAGCAGCACGGCAAGAAGCCGTATCATGGACCACCGAGACAGCAGGGACAGCAGACACCACAGGGGCGTCAGGCCCAGAAACAGGCTCCTCCCAAGGCTGGGGAGAAGCCCATTTGTCAGGTTTGCCACCGCCCGCACTTTGGGAGATATTTGAAGGATGCTGGAGTTTGCTTCAAGTGCAAGAAGCCAGGCCATATCTCTACCCATTGTCCAGAGCTGAGGAGGCCCGTGCAGGGCAGAGTGTTCGTGATGGAGGCCGAGCAGGCCGACCCAGACACTACTCTTCTCACAGGTAATATCTTAACTTTTGGGTTAGAGCAGTTAAAGATTCGTTGATGCATGCGACTCTAAGTCTTTGCTTGTTTGAGGTTTTACTCTAGTAACTTGTTGCATGTCTTAGGACCTTTGACTGTTTAGCATGAATAGTATCTTGTTTGGGAATGGTTGAATTAGAATGAGCCTAAGTAGAACTCGTGGTTTTAACTTCAACCTTTTGTCGTTGTAACTACTGCTATGCGGGTAGGATTGTTGTGGCAGGCGTAGCCACGAGGGCCTTATTAGACTCAGGGGCTACCCATTCCTTTATATCGGAGTCTTTTGCCCTTGAGAGGGGCATTCAGAGCGAGGAATTGGAGGTTGGATTCTCAGTTACTATCCCCTCAGGAGAAGAGCTATCCACCAGGAGCTTGGTGAGAGACCTTGTATTGATTTTGCAGGGTCAGTCAGTGGTAGAAGACCTCATAGTGCTACCTTTGCCAGAGTTTGACCTGATTCTTGGGATGGATTGGATGACGAAGAATGCGGTGATGATAGATTTTCAGCAGAGGTCAGTACTAGTCAGGCCTGAGGGCGAGGAACCGTTTGGTTTGAGGCTGCTAAGAGCTTGAGGAAGACTCGAGTCATTTCTACTTTGCAAGCTCAGAGGCTTGTACTTAGTGGGTGCGAGTCATTTCTAGCCAGTTTATCTTTGACAAAGCTGCCAGAGCGACCAGTTATTTCTGATATGGCTATCGTCAGGGAGTTTGAGGATGTGTTCCCTAGCAATGTTGTGGGAATTACGCCCGATAGAGAAGTGGAGTTCTCTATAGATTTGGTTCCCGGTACTGTGCCTATCTCCAAGGCACCGTACAGGTTGGCTCCTACCGAAATGAAGGAGTTAAAAGAGCAGATTCAAGAGTTGCTTGACAAGGGATTCATTCGCCCTAGTTTCTCCCCTTGGGGCGCACCAGTCCTCTTTGTTAAGAATAAGGACGGTAGTCTAAGACTGTGCATAGACTACCGAGGTTTGAACGGAGTGACTGTGAAGAACAAGTACCCATTACCTAGGATCGAGGACCTCTTCGATCAATTGCAAGGTGCATCCATCTTTTCGAAGATTGATCTTCGTTCAGGTTATCACCAGTTGAAGGTGAAGGAGTCAGATGTGGCGAAGACAGCTTTTAGGACTCGTTACGGTCATTACGAGTTCCTTGTGATGCCGTTTGGGATGACGAACGCGCCCGCGGTTTTCATGGATCTTATGAACCGCGTGTTTCAGCCTTACTTGGACCGCTTTGTCATTGTTTTCATCGATGACATCCTCATTTATTCGAAGGATAGAGTGGAGCATGAACAGCATTTGAGGACCGTTCTTGAGATGCTTCGAGAGCACAAGTTGTTGGCCAAGTTTGATAAGTGTGAATTCTGGTTGGAGAAAGTTGCTTTCTTGGGTCATATTATTTCTAAGAGCGGTGTGGAAGTAGACCCTTCAAAGGTTCAAGCAGTGAAGGAGTGGTCTATACCGAGGAGCGCGTCTGAGATTCGCAGTTTTCTTGGATTAGCCGGTTATTACCGAAAATTTATCAAGGGTTTTTCCTCCATTGCTGTGCCTATGACATCGTTGACTAAGAAGAACGCCAAGTTTGTTTGGAGTGCCGAGTGTCAAAGGAGCTTTGATACTTTGAAGGAAGCTCTTATGACAGCGCCAGTGTTGACCATGCCATCCGGGCAAGGTGATTTTGTGGTGTATACTAATGCTTCCAAGTTGGGATTGGGAGCAGTTCTGATGCAGCGAGTCAGAGTTATTGCCTATGCTTCTAGGCAATTGAAGGAGCACGAGAAGAACTACCCTACTCATGACTTAGAGTTGGCAGCGATAGTGTTTGCTCTTAAGATTTGGAGACACTATCTCTATGGAGAGAAGAGTCAGATCTTCACAGACCACAAAAGCCTCAAGTACTTCTTCACCCAGAAGGAGTTGAATATGAGGCAGCGTAGGTGGTTAGAGTTGGTGAAAGACTATGACTGCAATATTAGCTACCACCCGGGTAAAGCTAACGTGGTTGCAGATGCTTTGAGCAGGAAGACCGCAGTGCTTACCTCCTTGTCAGTAGCTAGACCGTTGCAGGTTGAGATTCAGAAGTACGGTCTTGAGTTTTATGCGAGTGGTAGAGCTCCCCGTTTGTCTTCCCTAAGTGTGCAGACTACACTTTTTGACCGTATCCGTGCAGCGCAGTCAGTTGATGAGCAGATCAGGAAGTGGAGACAGAGGGACGAAGAGAAAGGCAGCGGTTTGTATGCTGTGGTAGATGAGATTGTGAGGTACAGAGGTAGATTTTGGGTTCCCGCAGGTGATTCTCTGCGAGTTACTATCATGGCAGAGGCACATACGTCGCCGTACTCAATCCACCCTGGTAGTACGAAGATGTATCGGGATCTTCAGCAGCTTTATTGGTGGTCAGGCATGAAAAGTGACATTGCCCGATTCGTGTCAGAATGCCTGACATGCCAGCAGGTTAAGGCGGAGCATCAGAGACCCGCCGGTTTGCTTAAGCCTCTCCCTATTCCGGAGTGGAAGTGGGAGAATATCTCCATGGATTTTGTCGTGGGATTGCCGAAGACATTGAGAGGTTCGAATGCCATTTGGGTGATTGTAGACCATCTCACTAAGTCGGCTCACTTTCTTCCAGTGAAGATGTCTTTCTCGATGACTCAGCTTGCGGAGTTGTATATCCGGGAGATAGTCAGACTACATGGTATTCCAGTCTCCATAGTGTCTGATAGAGATCCGAGGTTTACTTCGTCTTTTTGGAAGAGTCTTCATTCCGCTTTGGGTACTAAGTTGCTTTTTAGTACCGCCTTTCACGCGCAGACCGATGGCCAATCGGAGAGGGTGATTCAGATTTTGGAGGATCTTTTGAGAGCGTGTGCTATTGATTTTCAAGGAAGTTGGGAGTCGAGGCTACCACTAGTGGAGTTTGCGTACAATAACAGTTTTCAGTCCACTATTGGCATGGCTCCCTATGAGGCGCTTTATGGGAGGAAGTGTAGATCTCCAGTGTTGTGGGATGAGATAGGTGAGAGATCAGACTTTGGTCCGGAGATTGTTCAGTTGACCACCGAATTAGTAGCTAAGGTCCGTGATAGGATGAGGGCTGCCCAGAGTAGGCAGAAGAGCTATGCTGATCACCGGAGGAGAGACTTGGAGTTCTCGGTGGGTGATCATGTTTTTATCCGTATTGCACCCATGAAGGGTGTGATGAGGTTTGGAAAGAAAGGGAAGTTGGCACCGAGGTTCATAGGGCCCTTCGAGATTTTGGATAGGGTAGGGGTACTGGCTTATAGAGTGGCCTTGCCGCCTAACCTTGATAAGATTCATAATGTCTTCCATGTGTCGATGTTGAGGAAGTACATCTCGAACCCATCCCATGTGCTTAGTTCGGAACCGCTTCAGCTATCTCCTCACTTGACCTATGAGGAGAAGCCCATCCGGATTTTGGATAGACAGGAGAGAAGACTCCGTAACAAGTCGATTCCAATGATCAAGGTGAGATGGCAGAACCATTCGGATGAAGAGGCCAGTTGGGAAGCAGAAGCAGATATCAGAGTTCGATATCCGAAGCTTTTTGGTAAGTTTTAATTTCGAGGACGAAATTTCTTATTAGGGAGGGAGGAATTGTAGCACCAAGAACTTCTAAAATTTGAAAATCATGCCTAAAAATTATTTTCAGTATTTATATTTTAATTTCTTGAAGTTAATTGTTTAAGTTTCAGTTAAAGTTAGCCTTGCTTGACTTATTTGAATTAAATGCCTTGAACTGTTTAGTTAGTAATTTTTATCCAGGCAGGCGACGACGGTGGGCTTCGGTGGTTTATTTTCAAGATTTTTAATTTTAAGATTTTAAGTTAGAGTTAAAGAGGGGTTTTGGCCAAAAATGCAATTTGAATTTTTAGGAGTCAAAAAGCAATTTTATCATTTTCTTGGGTTATTTCCTAAATTTTCCATAAAATAGGATTTTATTAAATCCGGGTTAGTGGAATTTCAATTAAAATGTTGAGAGTTGAAATTTTAAATTTAGAAGTTTGAAAATAGCAAAAAGTTTGAGGTAAAAAGTTTTAATAGTACAAGTAGTACTTTTGCTAGTACAAGTGAAATTTTAAAACACTACACACAATACACTACACTTTTAATTTACACTATCATTAAAATATTTCAATTAAAATCAAGACATAAACCCTAACTCCCAAACCCTAGCCCTAGCCGCCCACTTCTCCCCTCTCCCTTGAAGAAGCCGTCCAACCCCTCCAGCCGCCGTCCCAGCCACCGGAGAAGCTCCCCTAGGTGCTTAGCTTGGTGTTTGGTTGAAGTTCCACTCTCATCTCCTCTTCTTGTTCGAAATTTGTTGGTAGATTGGTGAAGGCAAGTGTAACTATTTCTTTGGGCTAACATTCAAGCAATATCTACCCCCACCCTTAAGACTTCTTGCAATAATTTCGAAAATGCATGATGTTGTGATGTTAGGGTTTCGAATTTGGGCATTTAAGGGGCTGATTTTGCTAAATGTGTTATGGGGTTGAGTTTATGTGATTTAATGTTGAGTATATGTGCAATGCCATGGATTTATATGGATGTTCTTGCCAAAATTCGAATTTTCAGAATGTATAAGGACCTAAATTTCGAAATTTTGCATGTGTAGGGGCTGAAATTTAATTGATGTTGAAGTATTTAATGGTCTTGCATTGGTCTTGATTGATTGTTCAACATTTTGGAGTTTTGATGGTTAATTCTTGATGTTCTTGATATGTGTTGTGAAAGTGTGGATTGAGTGTAGCCCAAGTGTTTGGGAAAAGTCCTAAGAGAGGTTATTTGAGGTGTTTGGGTGTTTGGTGTGGAGATAAGTTGAGGAAAGTGGGCTAAGTGTTTGAATTGTTGGAATTGGAGGTGTGTGAGGTGCAGGGAAGTACTGTTCACGGGGCAGGGCAGGGCAGGGCTGGTCTGAGGTCTGGGCAGTGTTTGGTCTGAACCATAGTAAAGTTCGTGTCGTTGTGGTCGCGTCGATATAAAATAGGCTCGATTCGGATAAGAATTGAGTGAGTTATGGATTTTTCAAAATTGGGTGTAAGTGCAGATTTTTCCTTTGAATAGGGGCTGTCCGATTTTTGTGTTTTGAAAATTGTCTCTTTTGATCTTTTGATGATACCACCTATTCCTTGGGATGATTTGGAGTGTTTGTTGAGTGTCGGTTCAAGCGGGACGGGTTTTGGATAAGGCATGACAAAGTTAAGGGCTTTTCGGTTTACTTGCTCGAGTTAAGTCAAGTTTGAGGATTTTGTTGGGTAAGTTGTCTTCTTTGGACTTAGGGGCAGCCACTCATCCACCTTAAACTCACATTTTCGAGTCGAGTCTCATGTCTTAAAGATTGCTTATTCGTGTGCATTTGACGTGTTCTTGAGTTTAATAAAGAAAAAGGAAGTTTACTTGTTTGCATGCCATTTAATGTATGAGTTGAGTCTTTATAAATGAAAAGGGAAAAGAAAGCAAATATTTTTGAATGAAGTGATCTGTTTGTGACAAGAGGGGTGTTGCTAGGCCGGGGGATGCCTCGGTCTACTCACCAAGAGGTTATAGAGGTTAGACAAGGAGCAAGAGACATCTTGTTTACCCTTGCCACAGAGGGGCAATGTGGGATCGGGAGGCATCTCGGTCTCCTTGCCATAGAGGGGTTAAGTTCGTCGGGAGAAATCTCGTCGTCTTGCCGGCATAGTGCACTGCAGCCATGATCATGATCGAAACAGAGGGTCACAAATCAGGGATCGGATTTCTAAGAGGAAAAAGTAAAGAAAAGTTTAAAAGTTAAAGTTTCACAATTTTAGTTGACTCGTTTTGCATTGATGTCAGTCTTTCAGTTATGCATGAGTCTAAGTTGAATGTTATGAAATTTAAAGTTTATCATAGTGTGAGTTCATTAATGCATGATTTCTATATCTTTCTAGTTTCATGCATATTACAGTTTAAGTTGAGTTTTTTCATCACGTATTTTAAACCCTTGTTATTATCCTAGTTATGCTTGTTGAGTCTTTAGACTCACTATGCTTAAATGTTTGCAGGTGAGGATTTTGTGGAGGAGACGGAGGGGCGTGATCTACTGGGATGAGGCCATCGGTAGTGCGAGGCCCAGTGACCGTTGCTTCCTTTTAGTTTATGTTTTTCCGCACAGTTATCGAATTTGTAATAATGAAGTATTATTTGAGATCTTTTAGTATTTATAGCCAGGATGTGCATTCCCTGTGCTACAACTTATGTTTTGAAGTACGTTTTCCGCTTTTGCAAGTTTATGATTATCGTTGGAATTAATTTTAAATGCTTTAGTTTACTTTATGCTGTAACCGAGAGGTGGTTACTAGGATTGCATGTTTATGTTTAACGCACTTAAGTTTTGAAGTCAATTTTCTTTCCTTATTTAAATTGCTGTTTGAGTCTTGATGGCTTATTTGTTTTACAAATAGGTCATGGCAAAATTTTTAAAAATCCGTAATTTTCCTTTATTTTAATTATAGTCTAGTAGCGAGTAGTTAGGGTCGTTTCACTTTGGGTCCCCGTGCTCAGTATTTCAAGAAGTATACTTCTTTTTATTCCTCCGAATCTGGGGCAGTGATGCGTTTTGAAAGAAAGGGTCAGTGTAACCATTGTGGTAGATATCATCCGACTAACAAGTGCCAAAAGGCTGCAGGAGCATGTTTCTGATGCGGAAAGATTGGTCACTTGAAGAAATATTGTCCATAGGCTGGGGGAGTTGGTTTTGGTTCTCAGGCTACAGTACAACGGAGGCCACAGGGATAGTCAGGAGGTTCCAATCTGCGACCTCGTACTTTTAGTCAGGTTTTTGCTTTGAGGCTTGATCAGGCAGTGGAGGAGAATGAGAGGGTTATCGCAGGTATGTTTCTATTATGCGGTATACCTGCTTTTGTTCTTATTGATACATTTGATTTTAATATGATTGTATAACAGAGTATTTACAGATTCTTTTTCTTGGGATTATAACATGTTTTATGGTTTTCGCTGAATGTTTCTGATTATTGTTTAATTAAGTTAAATACATGCATAAGCACTTGATTAGTAGGTGACCACGGTGCGGGTCACTACAACTCATTAACCACTAGAATATCCTTAATACCGACACTACTTGTGGAAGTGTCAATAGAATATATGACGCAGCCTTTCTTGCCCAACTCTAAAGCACGACAGGCTTTCAGAGCCGATAACAAAGGCATCAGAGGTCGCGCTCCCTCACCATGAAAGAACCAACTGTCACCCTCGATAGGACGGAACTAAACCAACTTTTGATAAAAGTTCATAGTAGCCCAATACATGGTCAACAAATATATCCCTAGAATACAATCAAAATCCTCCATATCTAGGATCATCATATTCGTGGTTAACGCATGACCCTAAATCTCAATAGAACAACCCATCACCAGACGTTTAGCTAATAACTATTGACCCATAAGAATAGACACAACTATGATGACATCTATTGAAATGTAGGGTAGTCTTTATCTCTTGACAAAACGACCAGAAATAAAAGAATGCGATGCTCCAGTGTCAATAAAAACAAATGTAGGTGTGCCACACAATAGAAAAATACCTACGATCATGTGCTCAATCTCATCATTGGCCTGATCCTGGTTAAGATCAAACACATGTCCCTAGTCTCATGGACGCAACGTAAAAGGACCCTACGGTACTGGTGGTTGTCGCGGCTGAACAGAAACCTAAGAACCACTAACCGCTCCTCCCCGCGTAGGAAACTCTCTCCTCATGTGACCCATCACACAAAAAATACGTACCAGACACTTTATAGAACTACTCATTCGAATGCTTCTTCTCGTAGTGATCACAACGACCCTCCCTCTTTTTTTTAACGATCCGAAACATCCAATGGTACTAGAAAAAGAAGATGTAGATCCCTATTTATTGAATGAATGCGAACATGGACCAAGAGAACTATCAGAATGATAAGGCTGCATCAACTTCACACGGTTCATACTAATCTCTTCCCGATGGCATCGGTTCACCAGACCCTCATACGAAGTCAGATTGTTACAGACTATGATCTGATCAAATATCTCCCTATTCAAACCTGTCGAAAATGGTTTTACTTGGCTGGATCAGAACTAGAATTAATGTGCGGACAAAAAAACAACGAATCGATGAATTTTTGCTGGTACTCAACGATATTCATAGACCCTTGCTTCAGACTCAACAACTCTATAGACTTCACCTATCGAAGAGCTGGAGGAAAATGGAGGTTGAGAAAAGTCTTGCGGAAATCAGTCCACTTTACTTGACCATGATCATGGATCAACTGGGCAGAAGTAGATCTCCACCACTTCTGGGCCCATCCTTCCAACAGAAACACAGTAGCCTCCAACTTCTGCTCCTCAGAACAGTGAAAGGCACTGAAAAAAACTTTCCAACCTCATGAGCTAGTCCTCCATGGCCTCAGGAGTCTCACCTCCAACTAAGAGCCTTGGTACCATATGAAATAACCGGTGCATCTCAACGAAGGATCATGATGATGGCGGTGTCCTCTGGGATTTGTATTGGCATCAACATCCCCTCAATGGCCAACAAAGCCATGGCTCTCATTGTCACATCCAGCTGACGCACATCAAATCCCATAACGCATTTATCTATGTCCCAAAATATTATGCATGTTTTGATACCATAAATTTAGTGACCCAACCCGGAATACTACTATCTTATTACTTAAGAATGAAATTAACTTAAACAGTAAACTTAATCATAGAAATTAAACTTACGAAAATAAACAAGATAAAACATCTCAAACAAATCCAAAAGAATACAACGAAGACATGTAAACAACAGAAACCTTGTATTAAATTATATAGCCATATTGAAATATGTTGTATTTGAACCCAAAACAAAAATAGTACCAAAATAAGAAAACCTCCATAGCGGTTACTGGCTCTACTCCTAACATTGCCTCGAGCCTCCTACCTCGTCCAACCCGAGACGTGACCCATCAAATGGGGTGTCCAAAAAAACACCAAGAACGTGAGAGACTAACGCCTAGTACATAAACATGATTGTTGAAACCGATATGATGCATGTAAAATGATGTGTCTGGGTAACTGGTCAAATCCAATCCTGCTCAGACTAGCCGCCAATGAGTATGTTATACCATCTGGGAATCTGACCACGGGGTAACTCCCACACACATCGATATCAGTGTAAAGTCAGTCCATGTCATCACCGCGTATGTGGTTGGACACTAAGAGACACCAAGATGACGGGAATTGATTCTATAGTGATTTTGATGAGTGTGGGAATTAACCTGTGGTTGGATTTCCACATGATACTACACACTCATTGGTGCCTATTTTGAGTAGGATTGGATTTGACCAGTTACCTAGTGCCGTAATTTTGCATACATCTTATAGGTTTGTATAATCGTACTTTACATGATGGGCGTTAGTCTTTCACGTCCTTGATTTTATCTTGGTCTTCCCATTCGACGAGACATGTCTCATATTGGACAAGGAAAGAGGCTCGAGGCAGGGTTAGGAATGGATCCAATGACTAATATGGAGATTTTTCTAATTGGTACCGTTGTTGTTTTGGGTTCAGATACATCTTATTTCGAAATGGTTTTATAACTTAATACAGGGTTTCTATTGTTTTCCTGTGGGTTGTATTCTACCAGAGTTGTTTGAGATGTTTTATCTTGTTTATTTCCACAATTTTAATTTCTTTAATTAAGTTTAATATTTAATTTAATTTCATTCATAAGTAATAAGCTAGTAAGTGATCCGGGTTGAGTTACTACATTTATGCTATTAGAGCATGCATGGTATTTTGTGACTTAGAAAAATGCATTATGAGATTTGATGTGCGTTAATCTTTTTAGATGGCTAGATACAACGATGAGAGCCATGGCAGTGTTGGTCGTAATGGGATTCTATGGGACCGAATACCTTAGTTGGAGGTGAAACTCCTGAGGCTACGGTGGACTGGCTCAAGAGGGTGGATATTTGTTTCCATTCCTTTTCACTATTATGAGTAGCAGAAGTTGGAGGCTGTCGTGTTTCTATTGGAGGAAAAAGACTGGAAGTGGTGGAGATATAATTCTGCCCAGTTGATCCATGAGTGTTGTCAGGTACAATGGGCTGAGTCCCAGAAGGATTTTCTTAACCTGCATTTTCCTCTAGCTCTTCAATAGGTGAAGTTTATAGAGTTGCTAAGTTTGAAGCAAGGGTCTATGAATATCTATGAGTACAAGCAGAAATTCATCGATCTGTTGTCGTTCTGTCTGCATATGAATTCTAGTTCTAAGGCAAGGTACTACCATTTTCTACAAGGTCTCAACCAGGATATATTAGATGGGGTCATTGTCTGTGATGATCTTTACTTCATATGAGGGTCTGGTGAACAAATGCCATCAAAAAGAGATTAGTAAGAACCGTGCAAAGTTGCTGCAGTCTTCTTGTTTTGATAGTTCTCTTGGTCCATGTTCTAAGTTATTCAAGAAACAGGGATCTACATCTTCTTCTTCTAGTACCAGTGGGATGTTTTGGTTTGGCAATATGAAAAGGGAGGGTCATTTTGATCACTGCAGGAAGAAGCTTTTGAGTGAGTAGTGTCGTAAAGTGTCTGGTTCCTGTTTTCTCTGTGTTGAGATGGGTCATATGAGGCGAGATTTTCTTATGCTGGGAGGAGTGATTAGTGGTTCTCAGGCTTATGTTCAGCCGCGACAGCCACCAGACCACAGGGTTCTTCTAAGTTGCATCCCCAAGTCTATGGACATGTGTTTGATCTTAACCAGGATCAAGCCAATGCTGAGAGTGAGCATATGATCACATGTACTTTTTTGTTGTGTGTCATGCTTTCATTTGTTGTATTGACACTAGAGATTCACATTCTTTTATTTATGATTGTTTTATTAAGAGAGATATATATCCCTATATTTATTTAGATATCGTCTTATTTGTGTACACTCTGATGGGTCAGGAGGTAATAACTAAACATATGGTGATATGTTGTTCACTTAAGTTTGAGGGTAATGCTTTAACCGCAAATCAGATGATCTTAGCTATGGAGGATTTTGATTGTATTCCGGGGATAGATCTTAGCTAGTTCAGTTTCATTCAGTTCAGGGATACAATTGGTTCTTTTATGGTGAGGGAGCGCGACCTTCGATGCCCTTAGTTTTGGCTCTGAAATCCTGTTGTGATTTAGAGTCGGGTGAGGAAGGATACCACATATATACTATTGAAACATCCACAATTAGTGTCGGGATTGAGGATCTGCCAGTGGTTAATGCGTTTTTCGATGTCTTTCCCAATGATATTCTTGGATTTCCTCTGGTTAGAGAGGTAGAGTTTTGGATCGAGTTAGTGCCAGAGAGGACAATAATTTCTTGAGAACCTTATTATTTGGTTGAATCAGGAATGCGAAAATTGAAACAACAGTTTCAAGATTTGTTGGACAAGTGCTATATTCGTCCGAGTGTTTTCCCCTGGGAAGCCCATGCTCATTTTGTCATGAAGAAGGGACGGATCGATGCGGTTATGATTACAGACAGTTGAATAGTGTCACCATCAAGAATTAATATCCTTTACCCCGTATAGATGATTTGTTTCATCAGCTTTTGGGTACACCAATGTACTCTATGATCGACTTGAGATCTAGATACCATCAGATGCAAGTTTATGACGCTGATATTCCCAAGATTTCTTTCCGTACCAGGTATGGGCACTAAAAGTTCTTAGTAATGTCATTTGGTCTAACTAATGCGACGACAATGGTTATGGACTTGATGAATCATGTATTTTGAGATTATCTGGACACGTTTGTTTTCGTATTCATCTATGATATCCTAGTATATTCTCAAAATGTATACGAGCATGCACATCATTGAGGATTGTTTCACAGACTCCGTGAGAGAAGCAACTGTATGAAAAATTGATTAACCGTGAGTTCTAGATTGATCGAGTAGTATTCCTTGGTTATTTTATATCCAAATAGGGAGTATCACTTGATCTGAGAAATATTGAACCTGTTCTAAACTGGTCGCATTCAACGACAGTGACTGAGATCCATAGTTTTCTGTGTCTAGAAGGTTATTTTGGTCGGTTCATTGTGAATTTGTGAAACCTCGGTTCTAAACATCTAATCTCGGATTAAAAAACAATTAAGTATACAAGATCAAAGAATTAAAAGCAATAATATTTTTATTTTTAAAAGGGTGTCGCGCTCCGGCGGTAGAAAACTACCGCTCGGGCGCGGCCAAAACAGCAGCTTTGCTGTTTTACTCAAAAGTGGGGTGCGCTCGGTCTGCTAAAAACTGCAGCTCGGGCTCCCCTGCACCAGAATAAAAAAACCAGAAATTAACTCGCCAACTCAAACCAATATCCAATCCAAACATAACAAGATTCATAATACATGAAACGACAACATTCAATCCACAAAATTCGAATAATAGAAAATACAAACATCAACAAGTTCGAGTTCCAACATGCTTCAAATCATAAACTAGAATGACATGCTGATTCGACTTCTAAATCGAGTCTCACTTCTATCCCTTGATCTCGACGCTAACCAAGCCTCCTCTGAATTGATCCTTCCCCACTTGTTGCCAAGTACACATACAAAACAAAGCAACAGCCGGATAACTCCGGTGAGAAAGATATTCTCAGTAAAAGCAATAAAACATGCAATACAAATAATATATCAACAACATGATATCAAGACAACATATTCAATTTTAAGACGAATGAAATGCATGCCTTTAAAAATGGGATATGAACTCTGATAAACAAGGGATTGCTGCTATGCTTTTGGGATCCCGAGGATGAGATCACGTAACAACTCACCGACTCTCCCAATCGAAGTGGTGCCACGTATCTCGATCCCCTAGAATTTGGTGTAACTATAAGGAGTATGCTGACACTAGGTGAACTTCTACAACCCAGGTAACTCGCAGTATAGCCCCCAAAATGTCTAAACAAAAAGGGCCATTCTGCCCGCAGAATCAAAGGTTTGGCTCAAGATGAATGCATAAGAAAACATAAAGCATTAAGCCATAAAATAAAAGCTCAAACAACAAAATACATGTTACACATTCTAGAACAAGTATTGATGCAAGTACTTGATTTAAAGGAAAACTCAAGAACCAAATATCTCGAGTGTGCTATTCCACTAAAACGATGACTGCTTGTACCTTTCGATACGAAAAGCTCCAACTCTGGATAAACGCTCTTCGTCCAACCCTTCTACGATCGACTGCTGCTAACTCTGGGCTCGAAAAACTTTAAGCAAATCTGTACAGAGAAAAAATATGATCAACAATGACGAACAACCCAATTGCCAAAGTTCTACAACTCAAAAATGGTTCAAAATCCCAAAACTCAAACCGACAGCATAACGACTATAACTTATCAAACCGAAAACACAAACAACATTACATCATTGCAAAAAACTCAAATAAATGCTAAAACAACAACAACAAAACAAATCCAACACATCTCAAAATTCACTTTTTCGAAAATGCTTCCAAAAATCATAACAATTTCGAACGACGCTCTAATTCAAAACCGACTAAGAATAAATGATAAGAACTCATTCAAGAATAACATAACCAAAACTCAATCGATTATAACAACATCCAAAAATAGAAGTACAAGTGATCGGATAAATACATACAATAGAATGAAGCTCTCGCTGCTGTGATCGCTAATCTGCCTTCAGAAATAAATTCTAAAGGACGGATCGACCAAAAACTGAAATATGAAAGTTAGAAGAAGCCTTGGGGCGTTAACAATGGAGGAAGACGGCTTGTAGGAGGTGGTGGATGAGAAGAAAGAAGTCAAAGAAACTAATATAATATAACAAACTCCAAATTTGCATTTTAGTTCCTGAAAAATACGAAAATTGCAAAATAGACCCTGATCAAAATCAAGTCGACTCCTGAACTCTGTAATCTCCAATTATCTCAAATAATCTCAATTAAGATAAATTGGGGCGTTACAATTCTTCCTCTCTAAGAAGAGATTTCGTTCTCAAAATCAATAAGAATCACAACTCATAAGACAGAATAAAGAACAAAAGACAGTAAGAAGAACTCACGTCATCCCAATAACTCAGAAAAACGCTGTCTCATGTCAAATTCTGTCTCCCAATTCACTTCCTTGACTCCGTGAAGGCTCCACTGCACTTTCTCCAAAGGAATCAACTTGGTTCTGAGCTGTTTCTCTTTTCGGTCAAGGATCTGAATCGGTCGCTCAAAGTAGCTGAGAGTCTCGTCAAGCTCGGCTTCGTTAGGCTGAAGAATATGATAAGGATCTGAATGGTATTTTTGCAACATAGAGGCGTGAAGAACGTCGTGAATACTAGATAAAGATGGAGGAAGTGAAAGCCTATAGACAAGATGAAAGAGTGGGTGCCCTGCTAGCCAACTTGTGGCTGAGGGATTTTATGACTCTTTTATATACAATTTTTTTTAAATATAATTTACACTCTTTATTGAAATTGAATTTATCTTTTGTCATATTGTTATATTGTGACGTAATATACAATTATTAGATAAAAACCTTGAATATACTAGAGTGCATGTAAGATGTGATAGTAATATGGATGACTATCATGAAACACATCTTATAATTACTATATATTCTAAACATGTTCCTAGTCAATTGAGACGTCTACAATAAGGATAAGGATCACTCGAGATTGAGACTAGCATTTGCGATGTCGAGTACCACGTTTCATTGGTATGGAACATGGAGATGTTCAAAGCATGCAAATGGATATTCATTGTATGGATGATCGAACTACCCTATTCGAACTTTCCAAGTGGTTCTCACTAATTGAGTGGATAAGTCTGTGGTTTTGGTTGTACACTATTAGTCCTTACTACTTGAAACATCATGGAGACTCTATATGCTAGTACTGTACTTTGAATCGCTTACCGACTCCATGAGGGTCATTAGGTGTCGAGATTGGGTACAGTTACGACACATATAGGAGTCAATGCTTTGTTGTCAAGGATTCACCACACGCTTGCGAGCGTGGATATCCTATGCGATCAGAGAAGATATTAGTGTGACAAATCTCTGGCCAGAGTACATGATGTGCTTTATATTACCTGGTTTCCTAGTTGCACATGCGATGTCACTATTTGATCTTCAAGATGTATTGCATGGTTATCGAATCTTGAACGACTCTCGATATATGGATGAAGGGACCGTACTGTATGCTAACCGAAACACACTGGTTCTTGCAGGCACTATAAGTGATACCTAGGAAATCATGAGACAATGTTGCTAGGCGCTCTTACCATGATTCGATGGACAATTCGGAAATTATTGTTCCGAGTCACAAGCAGTTGTGAGCCCACGGCTAGTTCTATCCTTGAACCATTGAGGGTCACACAAGTAATTGATTTCTATTCCCCGTTGAGATAGTTAAATTTAATGAGTTAAATTTAGCGAACGAGAAGTAGGACTTATTATTGATGAATAGAGGGAGTGAGATTTCCTAAAATGACATGGGGATGCCATTTTTGGAAACCAATGAATTCGGATTCAGAAAATTTATCTTGACTTTAAAGTATGCAGAAAAGGTTTCTGTACACATTAGTGAAATTGGTTTATCAATTGGAGTCACGATGAATTTTATATTAATTTCTGAACATACGGGCTTTGCTTGTCAGGCTTGAACTTATGACTAACGGGCCCTAAGCTGTTAGCAGCCCAAGTTATAAATAAGTTCTTCCAGTATAGAAATTACACACAACACTTCATAATTTTGAAAACTTAGAGAGCTTCTCCCTAGGGTTGGCCGAACACCCTCCCCTCTCATGTTCGAAAATCCAGTCTGCAATTTTCGAAAATTACAGTCTGTTCTAATAGATCAGATTTGTTAATCTCTTCGTAGAAACTTCTGATAGACTTTCTAGTGCAGTTGGTCAGAGGGTTTAGATTTCTGTTCGTGGACTTGATTCGGGAGTTGATCGAGGCATCGGGTCCTGGGATACACAAGAAGAGCAGATTTATCGGTTGGAGTCCATAACCTCAAGTTGATACTTGAGAGGTAAAATTTAATTCTGTTTTATTTTATGCAATTATTTTAATCGTACGAATTTGGTACCCATGATCTGGAATCGTTCCATATCTGAAAATAAAATTTTTAAAACTTCCGCTGCCATGGGTATCAGATCTGACAGATCCGAGAACGTGTTCTAACACAAGATCGCCTAACTTCTCGAGAATCTTGTACGGTCTGATGAATCTTGGAGATAACTTCTATCTCTTACCAAATCTGACAGTGCCTCTGAAAGGAGAAATCTTCAAGAATACTTGGTCTCCCTGATCAAAACTCAGAGGTCTGCATCTGATATTCGCATACTTCGCATGTCTATCCCGAGCTGACTTCATTCTTGACTAAATGATATTTACTTGCTCTGCCATATCTCAAAGCATATCCGGTCCCAAATCTGGTGACTCGGACACATCGTCCCAAAACAAAAAAGATCAGCACTTCTTATCGTACAATGCCTCAAAAGGCGCCATACCGATACTCGCTTGATAACTGTTATTGTAAGAAAACTCGACAAGAGGCAAAGAATCCTGCCAAATAGTGCCAAAGTCTAGCACTACTGCTCGAAGCATATCCTCTAACGTCTGGATAGTCCGCTCTAACTATCCGTCGGTCTGAGGATGATAAGCTGTACTCAGATTCAATCAAGTACCAAGTGCCTCTTGAAGACTGTGCCAAAAATGCGAAGTAAATCTAGGGTCTCGGTCTGAAACAATCGAATTCGGCACACCATAAAATCTCACAACGTTGCTAACATACAACTCAGCCATCTGATCGTGATGATATGTCATCCTGTACGAAATGAAGCAAGCAGACTTCGTCAATCTGTCGATCACTACCCAAATAGTATCGCATCCTCGAACAGATCGCGGTAGTTTCGTGACGAAATCCATCGAAATGTGATCCCATTTCCATTCAGGAACAAATAGACTATGCAACAGACCACCCGGTCCCTTCCTCTATGCTTTCACTTTCTGACATTTCAAACATCGAGATACAAATCTCACAACATCGCTCTTAATCCTCTTCCACCAAAACTGATTCTTCAGATCGTTATACATCTTACGGCCTCCAGGATGAATACTAAACTGACTGCAATGTGCTTCTCGGAAAATATGCTGTCTCAACTCCAAAATATCAGGCACAACAATACGGTTATTCACAAACAAAACATCATCTCTAACCTGTAATTCATACTGATGCCCAGATCTGACTTTCTCTACTGAAATCTGAGTGCTCGGATCAGACTTCTGTGCTTCTTTGATCAAAATAAATAACTCTGGCTCGGCTTGAATAGAAAAGACTCTAATAGTCTTCCTATCTGTTTCAAATTCTAAACCAAAAATACAACAATCATCGATCAACTGAGAAACACCGATAGTAGAAAGAGATAAAGAGCAAAGCTTTCGGCTCAAGGCATCTATAACTGCATTCGAATTTTTCGGGTAATATTTGATTTCACAGTCGAAATCCTTCAACAAATCTAACCATCTTCTCTGTCTCATATTCATCTCTGCCTGTGAAAACAAATACTTAAGGCTCTTATGATCTGAAAAGATCCCTAAAAACTCACCATACAGATAGTGACGCCAGATCTTCAGAGCAAAGACGATCGCATCGACTTCAAGATCATGAACCGGATAACAAGTCTCGTGCGACTTCAACTGCCTCGATGCATAAGCTATCACATGCTTATTCTGCATAAGAACGCATCCCAAGCCTTGGTTAGAAGCATCTCAATAAACGGTAAAACCTCCAGTACCTGATAGAATAGAAATAATCGGAGCACTGGTCAGTCTCCTTTTTAGATCAACAAAACTAGCCTCACAATCTGCAGTCCAGATAAAAGGCGCCTTTTTCTGAGTCAGCTGGGTAGTCGGCTTGGCAATAGAAGAGAATCCCTTGATGAATCGAAGATAATAACCAGCTAAACCCATAAAGCTTTGGATCTCAGGCACTGATGTCGGTCTAGACCAATTCATAACCTCTTCGATCTTGCTGGGATCGATAGAAATCCCATCTCCTGAAATAATATGGCCGAGAAAGACAACTCGGTCCAACCAGAACTCACACTTAGACAACTTGGCAAACAACTACTCAACCCGCAAAATCTGCAAGACGATCCTCAAATGCTCTGCATGGTCAGTACGGTTCTTCGAATAGATAAGAATATCATCGATGAAGATAATAACAAACTCATCCAAATAGCGCTGAAAGATACGGTTCATCAAACCCATAAAAACTGCTGGAGCATTAGTCAAACCGAACGGAATGACTATAAACTCGAAACGACCATACCTCGTTCTAAATGCGGTTTTAGGAACATCTTCCTCACACACTCTCAACTGATGATATCCTGACCTAAGATCATTCTTTGAATAAACAGAAGAACCCTGCAGCTGATAAAAAAGGTAATCTATTCGGGGTAAAGGATACCTGTTCTTTACCGTCGCTTGATTCAGTTGACGATAATCAATACAGAGCCACATAGAACCATCATCCTTCCGAACAAACAGAACATAAGCACCCCAAGGCAATACACTGGGTCTGATGTATCCCTTGGCAATAAAATCCTCAAGCTGTTCTTTACATTCTCTCAATTCGATCGGTGCCATACGATAAGGAGCTTTGAAAATAGGCTGAGTACTTGACACTAAATCAATGATGAATTCGATCTCTCGAATATGCGGCAATCCAGGAATATACTCTAGAAAAACGTCAGCAAAATCTCTAACCACTGGTATATCAACCAATTCTAGGCTAGATTTTAGTACATCAACTGCATAAACCAAGAATCCTTCTGCACCTATCTGTAACAAACAAGTCATCGATAACACAGAAATCAAAGAAATTCTAGATCGAGAACCCTTACCGAATAATTTCCACTCGTTTGCCATTTCAGGTCTGAATCTGACAACCTTATGAAAAAATCGACGGTTGCCCTGTACTTGGTTAAAGCATCTATATCAACAATACAGTCAAAATCTGACAGCCTAAGTACAATATAGTCGAATTCTAATAAGTTCTCCTTGAAACGAAGTTCACAGTTCCTGACTAATCTGACAGAAACAATTCCACCACCCAAAAATAGTAGGCAAAATCTCATTAGGCAAAGCATGCATCAATACAAATTTTTCAGAGATAAAGGAATAAGAAGCACCTGTATGTATCAAAACATGAGCAGAATAACCAAAAATCGAACTGTTACCTGCTATAACATCGTAAGGTATTGCCTGAGCTTGATCTTCATTCAAAGAAAAGACTCGTTCCTGCTGTCTCGGAGGCTGGTTTGCATTCGAGTTACCTCCCTATCTGTTCTGCTGCTGAAGCTGGAAGGAGTGAACCGAAGAAGTCTGCCTCTCAGGCTGAGCTGTAGGTCTAGAAGAACTCCCACTCTGAGCTCGATCTTTACTTTGCTGAGGACACACCTTAGCAAAGTGTCCTGGCTGCTGACAGATATTGCAGTTTCCAAAGACTCCTACACACTGATCTTGGGAGTGTCTACCCCCACACTTGTTGCAGAACAAAGATAAAGATCCAGAACTCTGTCCTAAATCAAACTGCTTGGAGTCACTAGATCTAGAAGAACTGTTCCCCTGCTTCTTGAACTGTATCCATTTGGCTTGAAATGATCCTTTATGTTACCCCCACTGCTTCCTCTTTCATACCTTTGTGGTTGGTTCTGATACTCCGATGGCTGATTTTGATACTGAGACGGTTGGTTCTGAGACTGTCTCTGCTGCTGAGGTACCATCTGATTTCCTCTCTGTCTCCACAAACCTGCTTTAGCTCCTTTTGCATGATTCATGGCATCCGCAAAGTTATCTGGCCTAGCAGTGTTTACCAACGTGAAGATGTCGGATTTCAAGCCGTTGATGAACAGATCAGCTTTTTCTTCTTCATTGTCGGCAATGTGCGGTGAAAATATCAACGATTGTCAAACTTGGCTACATACTCCTTGATGTTCAAGTTTCCTTGCCTCAGATTAGCAAACTCGGCTCCCTTATCCTTTCGGTACGAAATAGGGAAAAACCGCTTATAAAACTCAGATTTGAAAAGAGTCCGAGTAATAACTGTACCTCAATTCTCCATGGCTCTATTTGTAGTGATCCACCAGTTCTTAGCAACACCACAAAGCTGATGAATGACTAACCTAGTTCGGCGGTCATCTGAATATCAAGGGAATCGAACAACTGATCAATGTCATCCAAACAGCTCTCACAGTCAACAAGATTCTCTGTACCCAGCAACAAAGACGGGTTAAACAACTGAAACCTCTTCAGCAAGGTTTCCATAGGCGTCGCTGTGGCAACCATCTGTTCAGTTTCTGTACTAGCTTGCTCATTCGGAGGAGTAATTGGCGGTAAGTTTCTGTTAATAACTCAACGAGGACCCATCTGATAATCAAAGGTTTGAGAAAAAAAATGATCAAAAACGACGAACAACCCAATTTCCAAAGTTCTACAACTCAAAAACGATTCAAAATCCCAAAACTCAAACCGATGGAATAACGTCTATAACTGATCAAACCAAAAATAAAGACAGCAGTACAACATTGCAAACAACTCAAATCAATGCTAAAACAACAACAACAAAACAAATCCAACACATCTCAAAATCCACTTTTTCGAAAATGCTTACAAAAATCATAACATTTCCGAACGACGCTCTAATTCAAAACCGACTGAGAATAAATGATAAGAACTCGTTCAAGAACAACATAACTAAAACTCAATCGATTCTGAAAACATTCGAAAATAGAAGTACAACTGATCGGAGAAATACTTACGATAGAACAAATCTCTTGCAGCTGTGATCGCTAATCTGCCTTCAGAAATAAATTATAACGGACGGATCGATCGGAAACTGAAATCTGAAAGCTCGAAGAAGCCTTGGGGCGTTAACAATAGAGGGAGACGGCTTGTAGGAGGTTGTGGAGGAGAAGGAAGAAGTCAAAGCAACTAATATAATATAACAAACTCCAAATTTGCATTTTAGTCCCTGAAAAATCCAAAAATTGAAAAATATACCCTGATCAAAATCAAATCGGCTCTTGAACTCTATAATCTCCGATTATCTCAAATAAACTCAATTAAGATAAGTTGGGGCGTTACAAAATTTCTCTCAGCTATCTTGACCATTGATGCAGATTACTTGGAAGGATGTACCTTTTGAGTGGTCCTTAGAGTGTGAGAAAATTTTTCGGGAGCTTCGTACACTTTTGCTATCGCAACTGTGATGACACTGGCATATGGATCTTGAGGATACATTGTTTATACTAATTGTAGTGATATTACCCGAATCACTTAATGACTTGCAAACCTAAGCATGCAATAAGCTTAATAACAAAATAATTAAACAGAGTAATCTTGCGAAAACTTAAAACATGTTTACATCATAAACCGACACAATACAACCGGTACTAAAAACCCAAATATAGTCGTTTAACCATATTAATGTAACATATCTGACTAAAAGAAAATAAAACTTCCAAATGGTCTTTATCCCCAACATCTAATCCTTTCTCAAACCTCTTGCTCTGTCCAACCTGAGACCTTTCCCGTCAAATGGGGTGTCCACGATAGTACCAAGGACGTGAGCAGCTAACACCCAGCATGATGAGTATGAGTATAAAAACTAATATGATGTATGCAATGTGATATGACTAGGTGACTGGTTAACTATCAAGTCCTGCTTAGTCTGGACGCCAATGAGTATGTAGCATCATATGAGACTCCGACCGTGGGGTAGCTCACAGACTCATCTAGACCTTTGTAACATCAGTCTCTGTCATCATAGTAACTCCTGGTGTCAGACAAGATATACAAGTATAAGGCTGAGAGACCCTACTAAAAATACTATTTCGAAGGAGATATGACTCAACGTGTATGTGCACATGAAAGATGTGTGTAAAGCAATAAAAAATATATCATGACACATAAAATGAAACATATAAGCATGCATAATCGCTGGAAATCTCAATCAGTACTTACATAACTCTATATAGTAGGTCAAGTAATATCAGGATCTAGGGTCCATGCCTATAGTCATGTGATTGCCATACCAGTAATCATGATCTAAAATCCTTAACTAGGACAATAGATACTACTATTTTCTAATAGGATTATCGGACCATACCTACGTCCATTGTTAGCTCTTTGATGTCGAAAGCCCTGGATTCTAATCACAACTCCGCTGCTATTCCATAAGCACCTTACTATTGCCAGGTTTTTAATAGTATGGACTTATAATATAAACTAAATTGAGGGAACTATGTTAATTGTGACTTCAAACTAAAGTCTCGAAGCCCTATTTATAGGAAGAGTTTGGACGCTCCAAACTCGAGTTCAGACATTCCGAACTCTGCATAAGTGATATGTAGTGACCCATCTGGAATCACTAACTAAACAAAACTTAAGCATGCAAAATAACTTAAATAACAATAATCAGAAAGTCCAGCGGAAACTTAAATAATTCAAAATAAAATCTACCAACAAAATACAACCAGTCCAAAACAAACACTAATACAGTTATACAACCCCATCGAAGATAATACTAAAATCCCAACATAGAAACCTGGTACAAATAAAATCCTCCCCGCTTCTCAACGACCGCTACCACCCGGTACGTCCAACCTTTGTCCTGTCTTGGGGAATGGGGTGTCCAGAACAAAACCAAGGATGTGAGCATAAAAATATCAGTACAAAACATGAGTATACAAGTGCTATGAATGCTAATGCAAGTGAAGGATACCGGAAACCTATAAGGAATACTGCTCAGTCAAAGGCGCCATGGTATGTAGCAATCTGTGCCGTCACATCAGAAGGTGGCTCCCATACCAAAATCGTGGACATAACCGGATCCAAAACCATGGCATCCATCAACAAAATATAATGGGGCCGAGCAACCCCTCTACTGGTTATAACAATAATAAAGGCTCAACGTATAATGCATGCAGCATAAAATCCATGACAGAATCAATGAACATATACATAATGCCACATAAAATATGCAAACATAGAATAAGCATACCCAACTAGGGTATCTCGTATAGTACCACACCTCAAAGTAAGCAACCTAGCGATACAAGTCTTCTAGTCCAAGCGTAAAACAGACAATCATTGTATCACTATTTTATCCTCTAAAAACATTAACTAGACTAATAGATACTCACTTAAGCTAATCCGAGTCTAGTAATATAGATGTGTCAGTCGTTATCCCACTGACGTAGATGACCTCAAAACTTGGGCACAACTTTGGCAGCGCTCCGTCGTGTAGTAACACAGATTCCATTTTAAGATAATTATATGATAAACATGATTAAGGGTTAGTATTTAACCAAATCAAGGGCTTAATTAAGCTTCATAAGCAATAATTGGACTTATATGCATGGGAAGGATCGGAAGCTCCGAACCATGCACATCGGAAGCACCAAAATGAACTGGTTCAGTTCGGAAGCGAGGCCAGGATTGGAAGCTCTGATCCAGGATCGAAAGTTCCGATCTCCATCAGCCACCGAGACACGATGACTAAGACACGAGTTTTGATAAGTGTTGGACATGCACCCGATCGGAAGCTCTGATCCCAGATCAGAAGTTCCAATCGCCACGTATCGCATATGTAAAGATCAGAAGCTTTGATCCCATGAATGGAGGTTCCGATCATCGCCGAGTTTTGGGCTATAAATAGGGGTCTTCAAAGTTCAGTTTGAATTACGAATTTCGAGTTTCCTTCTCCAGTTATATATAAGTGTAAGTTATACACTTGAGGGCCCTATCGGTTTATAGAAAGGTTCTGGAATAACAAGATTGTTGTTATAGTCATCCGAAATAAGCGACATCAAAGGAATAACTACGGACGAAGGTATGGTCCGGGAATCTTATTAAGTTATAGGAGTATCTATTAGCTTAGTTAAGATTTTCAGAACTTGTGTAGTAATTCAATGAACTTTTGATTATAGGCTTGGAACCTAGGCCCTACTAGACTCGAACTAGCTCAGAGGTACGTAAATATTGACTGAGATAGTCAGAGAGTATGAATGTTTATATGTTGCATTTTATGTGGCATGATTATGTGACATGATGTATGTTTTACTATTTTTATATTAATATGTCATGTACACATACACATTGAGCCTATTCCTTTGTTATACCATGATTATAGAACCGCTCAACTCTATACTTGTATATAGTCTAGCACTGGGAGTATCGCGATGGCGGGGACAGATATGTCTGACTACTCACTACAAGAAAAACTCTCATTAACAACACTCAAACGACAACAGTTTTATCTCAAAATCGTTGTCTTTTACTCTACAACAACATTTTTAATTAAAAATGTTGTCTTTGGGCGTTTATCTTATTAAAAGGACAATAGTTTTTGAAAAATTGTTGTCTTTAAGCGGTTTTTTGGGTGCTACGACAACATTTTTGTCAACTGTTGTGGAATTATGTTGTTTAAAATGTAAAAGACAACAATTTTTAAAAATATTGTCTATGAGCGGATTTTAAATATATAATACAACATATTTTTAAATTGTTGTCCTTGTTGTATTATTTTATATGAGAAAGACCACATTTGATTATTTTGACAATGTTTTTTTTAAATTGTTTTATTTTAATTCTTTATTGTTTTTTTAAAAAATTACTATAAACACGAAGGAATACAAGGAGAAGAAGAAAAACCTTTTATCAAATCTCATTCTCGCCTCTCTCAAAATCTCAAACTTTGAACGTTCGTATCTCCTCCTTTCGTCAATGGAATTTTGAAAAGTTTGAGGGGTTTTATTCCTTCTGTCAGTAGCTTTGATTTGAACCACGAATTTCTATTTTTGATGCTCGTTTCTTGCCCAAACCGAGCCCTGTTTCTGACTTGCTGCCGTGCGTCTTCTCCGATGAGCTCTGCTCCGATTTCTATGCTATTATTAGTGTTCTAGCTTGGGTTCAAAGCTTACGTTAGTACCACTCAAGCACCATGGAACAAGTGTTGTTCGGTTTCCATCCTAGTGTAGCTCCAATTCTTTATTTTTAGACTAGTTGCAGCTAGGTTCGAGCCCCTATTTTCGACTGTAGTATGCTGCCTGGAGGTTAAAAAATGGTCGCTCAATTTATTCGAATTTCTCCCCTTTTATGTCATTATATTCATTTTTGGATTTTTGTAGGTTCACTAGGTCGACGAGTTCAAGGTATACTTGTTCTTGAAAGTTCATATTGTTTGTTTATGTAATATGTGTATACTTGTCTATCTCGATTTATTTCTGATGATCGTTTGTCAAACAAAAATTTTGGGTTGCTGTTTGATATAAATTAATGTCGCACTCTCCATGATTTAAGCTATAGGGTGATCGCAAAATATTAATCCGAAAGTAAAATCAGTGTGTATGTATTGGACTGTTAAAAGTGGTTCTATATTTCAATCGGCGTCACTATAGAATATTGTAGTTCTAGCTTCTCATGATGCCAACCCAACACATGTAAAGGAATTAATTTTTTTTTTAAATTTTAAATATTTATAGGAACTTGTGTTTACACCTTCGATATTGACCTTTTTGCCTATTTTCTCTGCGTTTTTTATGTGTGGTGTGATACCAAAGTTGGCTAATCTGAATTTTCCAGTCCCTTTTCTCTTGACTCTTTATTATCTTTGGTGAGAAAAGATAGGGGGCAACTCGAAAAGGAGTTATCGGGGTGTTTTATTAATGGGTTCTTGCTGCAGTGTTCAATAAGGGATGATAGTCCTCGGCGAGATGGTAAGTGGGTTCTGTTTTTCAAAGCCTTTGCTACCTTAGTTTTGGTTTTCTTCATAAACATTCGATATTTGTGAGTGGTGATTTTGTGTTTGTTTACTATGTGGGGTCAAGTTCAGGTTGGGTGGGAGAAGCCAAGAACTTAGGTTTGAGGTTGAGACGAATGCTTTGTGGTGCAAGACTTGATCTTTTTGTTTAGAGCATTAGATTTGTAGATTTTTATTTTCAGCTTTGGTTTTTGAAGTTTCTTTGGAGATAAAGCTCTCCTCAAGGTCAATATGCACGTGTTGTTATTCTTCTTTCTTGTGTAAGTTTGCTTAGATTTTCGATTGTACGTTGCTATTAACCGAACCTCAAGCTATTTCGAGCAAAGTTCAGTCTGAGTGATGCAATTAGTGATTTGAACTAGTTGAGCATTTTAGTTATATATATGGATTATGGAGGAAGAAAATGGAAGAAGTTGGGAGGGAATGTATTTTGTTTTTCAATGTCAAGATGCAGTAGCATTTAGATATCTTTGTTTCAAATTTAATGTCCAAAAAGTTAACTTTCTTCCCAATTTTGTTTTCCTTTTATTCTATTTGATTTCACTTCGTCGTTAGCAAATATAAATAATTTTTTTAATCCACTTATAGACCAAAGGCGATGTGGTGCTGTTTTTTAGGTGGTTATTAGTGTTCATCACTTCCTTTGATGAATACCTTTAATTAAATTTAGTTGGACACCAGACAAGATGGAGTTTTACATAAGAATAACTTGAAAAAATCATGTGGATATGGAAAAAGGAAACATGAAGAACATAGTAATCAATAGTTTTAATTAAAACCTTTGATTAAATTTAAATCGGACACCTGTTTCTGACCTGTTGCTCCGTGCATCTTCTCCGGTGAGTTCAGCAACTATTTTGGTTCGATTCTTAATGTTCTAGCTTGGTTCATAGCTCAAGTTAGTATTTGAGTCAAGCCCATAACTTTCTGCTCATTTCATCTGCAATTTTAGGTTCTTTGGTGAGCTGCCGCCACTCAACCACCATGGAAAAAGAGATGTCCGGTTTCCATGCTGGTCTAGCCATGATTCTTTAGGTTTTTACAGTAGTTATAGCTAGGTTCCAGCCCCTATTCTTGAACATAGTATTCTGCCCGGAGGTTAGAAAATGGCCGCTAGATTTCAATTTTTGTCCCTTTTATATCTCATTTATTTAGTGTCGAATTAGGTAATGTGATATTGTTGGAAATTCTCAATGTATTGGTCATTCTTGGATTATTATGATGATTTTTTAATGATTGAGTCATAAATAATGTGTGCATGAACAATTAACTCAACTTTATAATGGATGTTTGCAACAGGAAAAACAGAGGGCAAAAGTTGCAGATAGGCTTGACAAATGTGTTAAAGAAAAATTGTTGGATTTTTGTGATGTCCTGAATATTCCTGTCTTTGAAACCACTGTAAATAAGGTAATATCATTATTTGATTTTGTTTTGAAATCATAAATGTTCAGTTTTTTGATCATATGCAGTTGTGTTTTCCAGGAAGAACTCACTGTGAAGTTATTAGAATTCTTAGAATCTCCTAATGCAACGACATATATCTTACTCGCTGAAAAAGATTAGGTAAGTCTGCTTGTTTTTGTGTTTGTTGATGCATTCAAATGAGCAGCTGTATGATATTTCTTCTTTTTTTCACATTTCTCTGCAGAGTAAGAAGCGAAAGAGCAAGAGCTCATCAAGCAAAAGTTCTGCTGACATGGCTGCTGGAAAATCTAGAAAGGTCAGGCCTTAAATAATTATAGTTTGCAGGAAAAATTATGTTAAATTATATATTGGAATGTGGAGGAAAGATTTAAAAATATCATATTATGGACTTATATTATGCATTTGGAATGCACTTTGCTTAATTCAATCTTTATGCGATAGTGTTATCTATCTTGGGTGTTTGTTTTCAATGTTTCAAAACATGTATTAGTATGTGTATTTTAAGGTTGTAATTAGCTTAATCTGACACTGAAGAAAATATTAAGGCCTTGTTGGTCATGAAATTTTGGATTAGAAAAGAGGGAACATTAGAAACTATGGGGAAAATGAAATTGATCATGTGAATTGGAGTCTGTGACTCAGGCTCACACTTAACATTGTTCTATTTTACAGATTTTAAGCAAATAACTATAATACAGTGTTAATCATGGTCGTATATCAACCATGCATTAATCAAAAATATTTTTTTTACGTTTAGAGCTGTCATATAATATCTTATTAGTTAAAGTTTTTTGGGCTTTTTGAAGAAGAGATTTAATAGATATTATGTTTGGTTAACAAACTAACTTCACTTCAACAATTATTGCTGGTGTTTGTTTTCGCAGACAATTGCAATGACAGAGAAATTAGATCAAACAAGCTACAAATGAATTTTTATTTAATTTTAGATTTATGTTTATGGTTTTTGTTGTATTTAATATTTATCATGTATACTTTATAATTTTATGTTTATGTCATTTGATTGGTTGCGTATGAAATTTTTAGAATGTCGTAAATATTATTTTGTAATGTTGGAAAATTGTATAATAATTTTATTTCAATATTTTTTTTATTTTGAATTATTTATAATATTATAATTTTTATTTTATTTTATTTATTTTTTTTGTTTTTTATTTGAAAAAAGACAACATTTTTTTCAGTTGTCATAGGGAGCTCAAAACTATTGTAAAAGCTCGTGTTGTTAGAAATAACGCTCAAAGACAACATTTAAAAATCGTTGTCTTTGAGAGAAAAGACAACATTTTTAAAATGTTGTAAAACTGTTGTCTTCTCTCTCAAAGACAACAATTAAAAACCGTTGTCTTTGAGCGTGATTTTTAACACCACCAGTTTTTACAACAGTTTTGAACCCCCAACGACAACTGAAAAAAAATGTTGTCTTTAGGAGTTTTTCTTGTAGTGACTCCGTTGTGATAGACGAGTGTAGTTGTACCCAGAGGTTTGATCCGAGCAGTTACAACACTCACTAGGTGTCTACTTTGAGCATGATTTGATGGATGACCCGTTGCCCAGTCATCAGATGTGCATGTATAATATTTATATGTTTACTCATGTTTACGTACTGGGTGTTAATCGCTTACGTCCTTGGTATTATATTGGACACCCCATTAGAAGGGGCAGATCGCAGGTTGGACAGAGCAAGAAATTCGAGGTAGGACTAGAGAGAAGAAGATATCAAAGGGTATATTATACAGCAAGATTCGATATAGCTGTATAATAATATATTTTAGTTTTATTGCCTATATTTTGATATGGTTTTATCACTACTGATTTGGGTTTTAGTATCAGTTGAGTTCTGTCGGTTTATGTATATTACGGGTTATGTTTTCGCACATTTTACTCTGTTAAGTGAATTATGTTTTTTAAGTTTAAAATGCATGCTATAGTTGCAAGTTATTAGGTGATTCAAATCAGGGTCACTACATTTTTTGGTATAAGAGCATGCTTAAAATCTTTGGGAATTTAGTTTTGGGATTTAAATGCGCATTTGTGATTTAATGTGCATGATTCTTTTCAGAGATAGCCAAAAGAGGCAATGAAAGCCATGGTAGTGTTGGCCATGGGGGAGATTCTTTTACTTCTAGCCGTTTTGTTAAGAGACATAGATTACCCTACGTATCATTAGATCTGGATTTAGTTGTATCTACTCCACTGGAGCAGGAGGTAGTAACTAAGCATCTAGTGATGGGTTGCCTTCTGGAGTTTGAGGGCCATGTGTTGTCTGCCAATTTGATGATTCTAGCTATGGCAGTTTTTGATTGTATCTTGGGGATAGACATGCTGACATTGTACCATGCTACTGTGGATTGTTATCAACACTTGGTACAATTTCATCCGGACGAGGCTGAAAGCTGGTACTTCTATGGTGAGGGAGCACGACCTTCGATGCCAATCGTGTCGGCTCTGAAGGCCTGTCGTGCCTTATGTTCAGGTGGTGAGGGATAACTCATCTATGCAGTTGATATATCCATGAGTAGCCATGGTATTGGTGATTTTCCAGTGGTCAGCGAGTTCCCTGATGTATTTTCCAACGAGATTCTTTGTTTTCCTTCAGTCAGAGAGGTGGAGTTTGGCATTGATCTGTTGCCAGGAACCTCTCCAATATCTCGTGCACCTTATCGTCTGGCTCCATCAGAGATGAAGAAATTGAAGCAGCAGTTGCAGGATCTGATTGATAAGGGATATATTCGCCCGAGTGTTTCTCCGTGGGGAGCACCTGTATTGATTTTCAAGAAGAAGGATGGATCCATGCAGTTGTGTATTGATTAAAGGCAACTGAACCGTGTCACCATCAAGAACAAGTATCCGTTACCACGAATTGATGATCTGTTCGATCAGTTGCAAGGTACTTCTATTTATTCGAAGATAGATATGAGATCGGAATATCACCAGATGTGTATACGAGACTCAGATATTTCTAAGAATGCTTTCCGAACCAGGTACAGACATTATGAATTTCTTGTGATGCCATTTGGATTGACGAATGCACCTGCAGTCTTTATGGACTTAATGAATAGAGTATTTTGATATTATCTGGATAAATTTGTCATTGTCTTCATCGATGAAATTCTGGTTTATTCTTATGATATAGATGAGCACGCACAACATCTGTAATCATATTGCAGACGCTACAGGAAAAGCAGTTGTATGATATGTGAGAAAATATGAATTCTGGATTGACCGGGTCGTGTTTCTTGGTCATGTTATATACAGTGAAGGAATATCAATGGATCCGAGTAAGATTGAGGCAGTGCTGAACTGGTCTCGTCCGACGACGGTGGCTGAGATCCGTAGTTTTCTTGGTCTAGCTGGTTATTACCATTGGTTCATCGAGAATTTTGCATAGTTAGCCAGGCCTTTGACACAGCTTACCCGAAAAGACATTTCTTTCTCTTGGTCCTCAGTGTGAGGAATCATTTTGAGAGCTGCGTAGACGTTTGACTACTGCACCTGTGATAGATCTACCATCTAGATCGAGATGTTATGTTGTGTACACGTTTGCTTCTGGTCAGGGGTTGGGATGTGTACTGACATAACATGGACATGTGATAGCTTATGCCTCTCGACAGCTGAAGACACATAAGATAAATTATCCAGTACATGATCTCGACTTGACCACCATTATATTTACTCTCAAGATTTGGAGACATTATTTGTATGGCTAGAAGTTTGAGATATTTATGGTTCATAAGAGTTTGAAGTATTTATTCAATCAGGCGAAGTTGAATATGCAATAGAGATGTGTTGGAAAACGTGTTCAGATCAATCAAGAATTGATACCCGGTGCAGCGGAAGTTTAAAAATTTTATTTTATTATATGGAACGATTCCATATCAAGGGTATCAAAACTTTTACGATTAAATATATGTAAGTAAAAAAAGTAATCACAATTAAATATTTTACCTTAAAATCTCAAAGCGAGATTATGGACACCAACAGAACTTAATCTGCTCTTCTTGTAAATCCCGGGAACCGATGGCGTCACGATCAATCACCGGAATTAGGTCCACGAACGAAAAATAGAAACCCTCTGATTGACTGCACTAGAAATCAATCAAAAGTTTTACGTAGAGAATAAAAAGATTTGATCTGTTAATTCGAATTGTAATTTTTCACAAAAATCACAGTCCGAATTTTCTCAAAAGGGACAGAGGAATTTTCGAAAAACCTCTTGAATAATATAGACTGATTTTCAAAAATTGCTAGACTGAAAGCTTGTATAATTTTCGAACACAGTACATATATTTATAGATAATTTCTAGACTAGATTAAGTTATAATTGCATTAGGATTCTAACTCCTTAAAGCCCACAATCCATAACTTAAGCCCAACAAGGCAAGCCCGTTGTTCTAGAAATTAATATAAAATTCATCGTGACTTCGATTGATAAACTGATTTCACCAATGTGCACAGAAACCATTTCTGCATCTTTTAGAGTCAAGATAATTTTTCTGAATGCGAATTCAGTGATTTCCAAAAATGCCCATCCCTATGTCATTTTAGGAAATCCCACTCCCTTTAGTTAAGAAGTCCAACTTCTCTTTCATTAAATTTAACTCTTTAATTTTAACTATCTCTACGGGGTTTTAGTAATCCATTACTTGTGTAACCCTCAATGGTTCAGGAATACAGCTAGCCGTGGGCTCACAACTCCTTGTGACTTGGAACAACAATTTCCGACTTACCCATCGAATCATGGTAAGAGCGCCTAGCAACATCGCCCCATGATTCCCTAGGTATTACTGATAGTGCCTGCAAGACCAGTAGATTTTGGTTAGCGTACAGTACGGTCCCTTCATCCATATATCCCGATCGAATCAACAACCATTGGTACATCGAGAGTTGTTCGAGATTCGATAACTATGTAATGCATCTTGAAGATCAAATAGTGACATCGCCTGTGCTACTAGGAAACCAAGTAACCTAAATCACATCGAGTACTCTGGCCAGAGATTTGTCACACTAATATCTCCTCAGATCGCATAGGATATCCACACTCGCAAGTATGTGGTGAATCCTTGACAACAAAGCATAGACTCCTATATGTGTCGTAACTGTACCCAATCCCAACACCTGATGACTCCAATAGAGTCGGTAAACGAGTCAAAGTACAGTACTAGCATATAGAGTCTCAATGATGTTTCAAGTAGTAAGGACTAATGGTGTACAACCAAAACCGCGGACTTTATCCACTCGATAAGTGATAACCACTTGGAAAGTCCGAATAGGGTAGTTCGATCATTCATCATATGAATATCCATTTGCATGCTTTGAACATCTCCATGTTCATTACCAATGAAACGTGGTACTTGGCATCACAAATTCTAGTCTCAATCTCGAGCGATCCTTATCCTTATTTGCAGACGGCTCAATTGACTAGGAACTGTTTAGAATATACAGTGACTATAAGATGTGTTTCATAATAGTGATCTCTCTTTATTCACTATCTCATCTTACTTACACTATAGTATATTCAAGGTCTTTATCAAAATAGCAATAGTATATCACAATATAACAATATGAAGAAAGATAAAGAAAATGCCATTAATGAATATAAATTATATTAAACAAAGATTGTTTATACATAGAGTCATAAAAGCCCTTTAGCCACAAGTTGGCTAACCGGGCACCCACTCTTTCAATCTTCCACTTGCCCTAAAGCCAACTAGTCATACTACGTAATCCCATTGCTTCGCGATGTTTGTCAAACAATGGTCCTGACAAGGGCTTAGTAAGTGGATCAGCGATATTGTCTGTAGAGGCCACTCTCTCGACAGTGATGTCTCCTCTTTTCACAATCTCCCGGATGATGTGGTATTTCCTTAGTACGTGTTTGGACTTCTAATGAGACCTTGGTTCCTTTGCCTGAGCAATGGCACCCGTGTTGTCACAGTACACCGGGACTGGACCAACAGCTTCAGGAATTACACCCAACTCTTGGATGAATTTCCTTATCCAAACCGCCTCTTTAGCCGCAGCTGATGCTGCAATGTATTCTGCCTCAGTGGTGTAATCCGCTGTGGTGTCCTGCTTGGAACTTTTCCAAGAGACAACACCGCCATTGAGCACGAATACAAATCCAGAGGTTGACTTCGAGTCATCCACGTCACATTGGAAGCTAGAGTCAGTATAACCTTCCAACTTCAATTCTCTCCCTCCATAAACCATGAATAAATTCTTAGTCCTTCGCAAGTACTTAAGAATATCCTTCACGGCTTTCCAATGCATTTGACCGGGATTGGCTTGATATCTGCTCGTGACGCTCAAAGCATAGGCCACATCCGGTCTGGTAGATATCATCCCATACATGATACTACCTATGGCTGACGCATATGGTATGTGTGTCATATTCTCTATCTCTTCATCAGTCTTGGGACACATAGACTTGGATAGAGAAACTCCATGACATATAGGTAGATGTCCTCTCTTGGACCCATCCATTGAAAACCTTTTCAATATGGTGTCGATGTAGGTTGATTGAGTGAGTCCTATCATTCTTTTAGATCTATCTCTATAGATCTGTATTCCTAGAATATAGGATGCCTCACCTAAGTCCTTCATCGAGAATCTACCTGATAACCATATCTTTGTTGACTGCAACATCCCTACGTCATTCCCAATGAGTAGGATGTCATCAACATAAAGTACTAAGAATGTTACCGCATTCTTAACTACTTTCTTGTACACGCATGGTTCCTCCGGGTTCTTGATGAAACCAAAATCCTTTATTGTTTCATCAAATTTCTGGTTCCAACTTCTTGATACTTGTTTGAGACCATAGATTGATCTCTGAAGCTTGCATACCTTATGCTCGCTTCCAATGGATGTGTATCCCTCATGCTGCATCATATAGATCTCTTCCTTAATGTTTCCATTAAGAAATGCAGTCTTTACATCCATTTGCCATATCTCATAGTCATACCAAGCTGCTATGGCAATAAGGATTCTTATGGACTTGAACATTGCGACTGGTGAAAAGGTTTCATCATAGTCAACTCCTTGTCTTTGAGTATAACCTTTTGCCACCAATCATGCCTTGTAGGTCAATACCTTACCGTCAAGCCCAAGTTTTCTCTTGTAGATCCATTTACACCCAATTGGAACAATTTCATCGGGAAGATCTACTAAAGACCAAACTTGGTTCGAATGCATCGAATCTATTTCCGATTGCATAGCTTCAAGCCATAAATTAGAATCCGCATCAGAAATTGCTTTCTTGAAGTTTCTTGGATCACATCCAATGTCGGGTTCACTTTGATCCCCTTCAAGAAGAAGACCATATCGAATAGGAGGTCTAGAAGTCCTCTCGGATCTCCTAGATATAGGCGTGTCAATCAATGGTTCCTGAGGTGTAGGATCGTTATTTTGTATCTCGGGTTCTTCTCGAATTTCTTCGAGTTCCATCATCTTGCCTTTCTTATCTAATATGAACTCCTTCTCCATGAAGGTGGCATTCCTTGAACAAACACTTTTGTTTCAGTAGGATGATAGAAATAATATCCGATTGAATTCTTCGGATATCCTACAAAATAACATAAGGTGGATCGACTATCCAACTTATCTCCCACTGTCTGCTTCACGTAAGAAGGACATCCCCAAATCCTTAAGTACGAATACTTAGGAGCTTTGCCATTCCATAACTCGTATGGAGTTTTATCTACTGCTTTAGTGTGGACATTGTTCAACAACAATACCGCCATTTCAAGCGCATAGCCCCAAAACGAAGGTGGGAGCTCAGTGAAGCTCATCATAGATCGAACCATGTTCAACAAAGTTCGATTACGACGCTCCGAGACACCATTCAGCTGAGGTGTCATAGGAGGAGTCCACTGAGAGAGAATCCCATTCTCTTTTAGATAGCTCAAAAACTCGGTACTTAAGTATTCTCCACCTCGATCCGATCGAAGTGCTTTAATACTTCTACCTTGTTTGTTTTCTACTTCAGCCTTGAATTCTTTGAACTTTTCAAATGATTCAAACTTATATTTCATTAAATATAAATACCCATACCTCGAATAATTATCAGTAAAGGTAATGAAGTAGGTGTGACCAAATTTAGTACCGATACTAAATGCTCCGCAAACATCTGTATGGATCAAATCCAACAGATTTTGACTACGTTCAGACTTTCCTTTGAAAGGAGATTTAGTCAATTTTCCTTTTAGGCAGGACTCACAAGTAGGTAGAGAGTTAATATCAGACATATCAAATATGCCATCTCCCACTAGCTTGTTCATCCTCCTTGAGGAAATATGACCTAGCCTAGCATGCCAAAGGTTTGCCGGGTTTTGACTATCTTTTTTTCTTTTATTTGTTGTTACCGGTTTATCAACATAATTAATTGGAACGTCTTTTAATTTTAAGTTACATAGATCGTTTTCAAGTTGTCCATTTCCAATCAAACATTCATTCTTGTAAATATTGCAAATCCCATTCACAAAATTACAAGAAAAACCATCTCTATCAAGCATAGAAACAGAAATAATGTTTTTAACTAAATATGGCACAAATAAAACATCTCTCAAAAATAACTTAAAATTGTTCTGCAAAACTAAATAAACGTCTCCCACTGCTTTGGCTTCAACTCTGGAACCATTTCCGAGCCTCAGCTGGGTCTCACCCATCCTAAGCTTACGACTTCTTGTCATCACCTGCAAATCATTGCAAATGTGAGATCCACATCCGGTATCAAATACCCAAGAAGTAGTATTAAGTGAAACATTTATTTCAATGTAAAACATACCCTTTGCAGTTCGCAACTGCTCGAGGTATTCCTTGCAGTTACGTTTCCAATGACCGGGTTTCTTGCAGTGATGGCAAACATCTCCGGATATGTTCACGTTTGAAGCTTTTTTCTTGGCCTTCTTTTGTGGTACAATTTTCTTGGGTGGGGCAGAACGTTTCTTACCCTTTCCACTTGGCCCCTTCTTGGAGTAAGAAGAGGAGCCAACCAAGAGTACCGATTTATCCTTCTTTAATGTGGCCTCATAAGACACAAGCATATTGACCATATCTTCAAGGGTGGCCTCTATCTTGTTCATATTGAAGTTCACCACAAATCCGTCAAACGACGAAGGAAGTGAAAGAAGTAACAAGTCCGCGTTTAGCTCATGCTCCAATGTCAAATCGAGTGTTACCAACTTTTCAATGAGCCCAATCATGTGTACCCAATGCTCACGGACCGAAGTCCCATCTCGCATGCGGCATGTCATGAGCTCTTTGATGGTGGCATACCTCTCCGACCTTGACTGAGCTCCAAAAAGTTCCTTGAGGTGCATGTGTATATCAGCAGCATTCACGGCATCCTCAAATCACCTCTGGAGTTCATCAGACATTGAAGCTTGCATATAGCATTTAGCCTTGATATCATGGTCCTACCATTGATCAAGTTTTGCCAATTCTTCTGGACTTATATTAGCCGGTGCTTCCTTTGGAGGATTCTTTTCTAACACGTAGAAAATTTTCTCCGAGTTTAGAACAATCTTTAATTTACGGAACCATTCCGTATAGTTTGCGCCAGTCAATTTATTTTGTTCGAGAATTGAGTATAGTGGATTTCGCGAATTCATTGTAATGAAATACTGAAAAGAAACAGACAATAATCAGTGATTGTTTAATTAATTTACTAAGACATAAAATATGGCAAAATTTAATTTTATGAATTTCACTCCCACTATTTTAACGATTTCACTACCCTCTAGTGAAAACGGGAATCTCCTTTCCTTAGTGGGAACATGGAGTCCAATTGACAAATTATAGTCCCGAATAATATCAGCCAACCATAATTTTCAAAAGGTAGAGCCCAATTACTTCCAAAGTAACCCCCATGTTTTTACCTCATGTCCAATAAGGGCCCAATAATATGACGCCGTTTATTGTGACATGTCAAGATAACCCATCAATATTAAGTTGTGATGGGCGGTCGCCATGTGGATCCCCCAATAATATGAGCCAATCCCATGGGAGTTCCACCCAACTTACAACATGTGTCGATCCAATGTACAGCTTTCCGACGAACGGGCCCCCCCAATAATATGAGCCGGACCGTATCCGCGGGTAGCATCTAATACATTGATCGTTGATGGAAGGTAGGAACATTTAAACAATATTTAAATTCCCTTTTATAAATCTTGATATCAATTTTAAATCATATTTAAAATGAGGGATTTTATTTTGAAAATTTGTCTCATCATGCAATTTATGTATGCTTGCGGGATTCATACAATTTAGTCTAAACATGCATACATCAATAATATCATATATTATTTAAGGATGATCGATCCCATTAACTAATCAACCCGTGGTTGCCAATCACGATTCTAAGTCCAATCCTAGGTGATATGCAAGTATGCAATGCAATCCTATTATATTGAGCTTCCAATTTACATTTTTTCGGTCTTCATTGTCTGCTGGGCCCACCATTTCTTCAAATCTTTGTCTCCCACTAAGTCTAATAAATTTACAATAAATTTCGATGACAAATATGGGATACATTTTTAGGTGTGGGAACGGGCCATAAACCAGGCCCACTTTTATTACATATGACAATCATATTGGGCTATAAACCAAGCCCATTAATAAAATCCAACAACAATAAGACAAATGTAAATTACCTAACATACACCTAAAACATTGGTCATGGCAATCGATCATCCTTTATCCAATAATTAATTCAATAATTAAATAATTGGATAAACATGCAAAGACATCATAATTTAAAAGATAAAATCATATTTTATCTTATCCATCCATAAGATCATATCTTATCATCAATTGTACCAAAATAAATATTTTTATAAAATTTAATTTAACGGATAAAATTTATAAATTTTCCAAAAATTCAAATTTATCCAAAAATCAATTTTAAAATTTTCGGACTCGAACAATTCGATCCGATGCTTCGTGAACCAATCAAAAACAATTTTCGATTGGATCAAAAACTAGAATTTCAAAAAAAAAATTAAAATTTTAATTAAAAATTAAAAATAATTTTTCCGGGCTACCCGAGACAATCCCGGGCAGCCCGTGCCCCAAAAAGGGGCCCGGGCAGGGCAGCGACGATCGCTGCCCTGGGCTGCGATGGACTCGCTGCCCGATTTGCCCATTAAAATTGAATTTTAAAATTTTTGTTTTGTTTCAAAAAACCGAGGCTTAAAAATTTTGTACAATCGATTAATTTAATTGTTTGATCTGAGCAACCTGGCTCTGATACCACTGTTGGAAAACGTGTTCAGATCAATCAAGAATTGATACCCGGTGCAGCGGAAGTTTAAAAATTTTATTTTATTATGTGGAACGATTCCATATCAAGGGTATCAAAACTTTTACGATTAAATATATGTAAGTAAAACAAATAATCACAATTAAATATTTTACCTTAAAATCTCAAAGCGAGATTATGGACACCAACAGAACTTAATCTGCTCTTCTTGTAAATCCCGGGAACCGATGGCGTCACGATCAATCACCGAAATTAGGTCCACGAACGAAAAACAGAAACCCTCTAATTGACTGCACTAGAAATCAATCAGAAGTTTTACGTAGAGAATAAACAGATTTGATCTGTTAATTCGAATTGTAATTTTTCACAAAAATCACAGTCCAAATTTTCTCAAAAGGGACAGAGGAATTTTCGAAAAGCCTCTTGAATAATATAGACTGATTTTCAAAAATTGCTAGACTGAAAGCTTGTATAATTTTCAAACACAGTACATATATTTATAGATAATTTCTAGACTAGATTAAGTTATAATTGCATTAGGACTCTAACTCCTTAAAGCCTACAATCCATAACTTAAGCCCAACAAGGCAAGCCCGTTGTTCTAGAAATTAATATAAAATTCATCGTGACTTCGATTGATAAACTGATTTCACCAATGTGCACAAAAACCATTTCTGCATCTTTTAGAGTCAAGATAATTTTTCTGAATCCGAATTCAGTGATTTCCAAAAATGCCCATCCCTATGTCATTTTAGGAAATCCCACTCCCTTTAGTTAAGAAGTCCAACTTCTCTTTCATTAAATTTAACTCTTTAAATTTAACTATCTCTACGGGGTTTTAGTAATCCATTACTTGTGTAACCCTCAATGGTTCAAGAATACAGCTAGCCGTGGGCTCACAACTCCTTGTGACTCGGAACAACAATTTTCGACTTACCCATTGAATCATGGTAAGAGCGCCTAGCAACATCGCCCCATGATTCCCTAGGTATTACTGATAGTTCCTGCAAGAACCAATAGATTTTGGTTAGCGTACAGTACGGTCCCTTCATCCATATATCCCGATCGAATCAACAAACATTGGTACATCGAGAGTTGTTCGAGATTCGATAACTATGCAATGCATCTTGAAGATCAAATAGTGACATCGCATGTGCTACTAGGAAACCAAGTAACCTAAATCACATCGAGTACTCTGGCCAGAGATTTGTCACACTAATATCTCCTCAGATCGCATAGGATATCCACACTCGCAAGTATGTGGTGAATCCTTGACAACAAAGCATCGACTCCTATATGTGTCGTAACTGTACCCAATCGCGACACCTGATGACCCCAATAGAGTCGGTAAACGAGTCAAAGTACAGTACTAGCATATAGAGTCTCAATGATGTTTCAAGTAGTAAGGACTAATGGTGTACAACCAAAACCGCGGACTTTATCCACTCGATAAGTGATAACCACTTGGAAAGTCCGAATAGGGTAGTTCGATCAATCATCATATGAATATCCATTTGCATGCTTTGAATATCTCCATGTTCATTACCAATGAAACGTGGTACTTGGCATCACAAATGCTAGTCTCAATCTCGAGCGATCCTTATCCTTATTTGCGGACGGCTTAATTGACTAGGAACTGTTTAGAATATACAGTGACTATAAGATGTGTTTCATAATAGTGATCTCTCTTTATTTACTATCTCATCTTACTTACACTATAGTATATTCAAGGTCTTTATCAAAACAGCAATAGTATATCACAATATAACAATATGAAGAAAGATAAAGAAAATGCCATTAATGAATATAAATTATATTAAACAAAGATTGTTTATACATAGCGTCATAAAAGCCCTTTAGCCACAAGTTGGCTAACCGGGCACCCACTCTTTCAAGATGCTGGATGGACTTATTGAAATTTTATGACTGCGAAATTAAGTATCATCCAGGTTTCGCTAATCTTACAGCTGATGTCCTGAGTTGGCAGGTCAGACTTTCTGCACTTCAGACTAGTAATTTATCTCATATGATTCAAGAGTGTTGTTCTCTTAGTTTCACACTGAAGCACAAGAAAGGATATAATGGAATTAGATTATATACGATTCTATCTGAGCCATCATTGTATGCACAGATCAGAGAAGTTCGGATATCTGATGTTAAGACTCAGCGTTTGGCACGTCTAGCCAATGGGGTTAATACATCTGGATTCCATTTCCAGTCATATGGTTTATTGTGCTTGTCTAATCGATTGGTTTTACCTGATGACGCAAAACTCAGAAATGATATTCTATCTCAAGCTCACAGGAGTCGACTGACAGTTCATCTTGGAAGCATGAAAATGTATAAGGACTTGAGAACCAGATTTTGGTGGAAGGGGATGAAGCGGAGTGTGTATCAATTTGTATCTAGAAGTTTTGTTTGTCAACAGGTCAAGGCTGAATACCGACGACCAGGTAGTTTATTACAAAATCTTGAAATTCCTGAATGGAAGTGGGAATATGTGACTATGGATTTTGTCACCCACTTTTCGATGACTGCACACCAGTGTGATGCTATTTGGGTTGTTGTTGACCGTTTGACAAAATCAGCACACTTCATTCCTTATAACAGAGAGTATTCTTATGATCGCATGACATGCTTATACATCCAGGAAATAGTGCGATTGCATGGAATTCCGGTGAGCATCATCAGTGACAAGGATCCACGGTTTACCTTACGTTTTTTGGGTAGTTTTCAGCAATCATTGGGTACCACTCTGAGTTTGAACACTGCATATCATCCGGAGACTGACGGACAGTCGAAACGGACGATACGCACACTTGAGGATATGTTGCGTGCTTCTACGATGGATTTTGTCTTGACTTGGAAGGATCAGTTACCTTTGATCAAATTTGCTTACAATAACAGTTATCACCGCAGTATTGATATGACACCCTTTGAGGCATTGTATGGTCGACGATGTCGTACTCCGCTATTCTGGGATGAGGTAGGAGAACGACAGGTGGAGGGTCCAGAATTGGTACAAAATATTGTGGACAAGGTAGATATGATTAAACGGAGAATCAAATCTGCTCAGGACAGACAAGCCAGTTATGCTAATATTCGCTACAGGCCACTACAGTTTGATCCTGTTGAATATGTATTCCTCCGAGTGTCACCTTTCAGGAAGGTGATGAGGTTTGGTTTAAAAGGTAAGTTATCACCTCGATATATTGGGCCTTTCCATATACTGGAAAAGATCGGAGACATTGCTTATCATTTGGCATTACCGCCATATCTTTCCAGTATACTGATGTATTTCATGTGTCTTTTCTTTGACAGTATATAGCTGATGAGTCACATATTATCCAGCCTATTGACGTTTAACTAGAACTAGACCTGTCAGCATGAGTGACACGTGTCGATCGGAGCTTTCGATTCGACGATCAAAGATTCTGATCTGCTCTAAGTCCAACACTTTTCAAAACTCATGGATTAGTCATCGTGCATTGCTGGCTGGTGGTGATCGGAACTTCCGAACCTGGATCGGAGCTTCTGATCATGCCTTAGTTCCGAAGTAATCAAGCCTTATTTCGGTGCTTCCGATCTGCAGGGTTTGGAGCTTGCAACCTGGGTTCGGAGCGTCCAATCCAGCCCATGATTGGAAGTCCAACTCTTGATTATGAAGCCCTTGATTTGGTTAAATACTAATCCTTAATCATGCTTATCATATAATTATCTTAAAATATAATCTGGGTTACTACATGTTTAATATTTTACTACTTAAAACAAGATTTGGGTTACTACACTGAAGCCTATCGATAAGTATTGAGTTGTATTCTGACTCAGAATGGACATGTGATTGTGTACGCCTCTCGTCAATTGAAGACGCACAAAGAGAACTATATAGTACATGATCTAGAGCTAGCCTCCATTGTATTTTTCTTAAAGATCTAGCTACATTATATCTATGGAGAGATATTTGAGATCTACACTGACCATAAAATTTTGAAGTATTTGTTCACTCAGGCTGAGTTGAACACGAGACAACGATGTTGGAGAGATATGTTATAGTGACCCGATTAATATTTTAAAGAAATTAAATATTAAACATGATTAAGAGATCATTAATTTATCAAATCAAGTGTTTAATAAAGTTCAGAACTGTAAATATAGACTTCGGACCGATCGAAGATTTCGGAATCACTGAAGTGTTCAATTTTGAGTTTGAATTCAGAGAAAGAGTTCGGAAGATCTGAACGTGGATAGAAAGGTTCGATCACAGTTAGGCCATGCAAATTAGTGAGGTTTCAAGTGTAATGACTCTACCCAGATCACCTACTACTTTGTTGGTGATTTGCTGGACTAAATCTAGTCCCTTAACCTGATGCTCTCCAACTTCATCCCAAAACAACGGTGTACGAAAACTGCGTCTGTACAAAGCTTCAAAAGGTGCAATGCCAATGCTACGATGGTAAATGTTATTATAAGCAAACTCAACTAAGGTCAAATTATCCTTCCAGGCTAGCCTAAAATCCATCAAAGAGGCTATGAGCATGTCCTCGAGTGTGCGAATTTTCCGCTCTAACCGACCATCTGTCTCAAGATGATAAGAGGTACTTGTAATAACTCGTATCTCATTTTACGTGCTTAATGGTTAAATATGATTAAGAGATTCCAATCTAAATTAACCAAGTGATTAATCAGATAAAAAATGATCAATTAGGGCTTCGGAACCAACGATTAGTTTGGAACTTTTGAAGTGTGTTCGGAAGCACCGAACACTAGCAACTGGAGATCGGAAGCAAAGGGTGAGTTCGGATCTTCCGAACATGAGATCAGAGCTTACTAAAGTTAGTCCATGCGTAATAAGTGACGTGTCACCAGTGTTTGAACATCCAGACATATGCACGAGATTGGAACTTCCGAATTGGAGATCGGAGCTTCCCATTGAGATAGTTTGGAACATGGCATGCATGCAGGGATCGGAGCTTCCGAACATTTCCTATAAATAGGGCATCCGAGAGCTCATTTCCTTGCTAAATTCATAGATTTCCCTCTCATTCTTGATGTTTCTTGAGTTATTCTAGCCATCTAGGTGAGGCTCAGGTGTTAGCTTTCATTTCCATAGTCGCAGCAGAGTTGTGCCCAGGATTTAGGGCCTTCGACAGCAAAGGGCTGATGATGGATGCATGTATAACCCTAGATACCTAATAGTATGAGGGAGTATCTATTAGCTTAGTTAAGGTTATTAGATTAGTAAGAGTGATATGGTAAACATTGGCTTGTAGGCTTGGACCCTAGACTGATGCTACCAAGACTGCCTTAGTGAGGTACGTAAGTACTGACTGAGATAGCCAGCGAGTATGCATGCTTATATGTTGTATTTTATCTGCCATTATACATGTTTTACTGCTTTGATATATTATGCTGCACATGCATATTCATGTTGAGTCGAGTCTCCTTCGAGATAGTCTTTGTAGTAGGGTTGCCTAGCCCTATATTCTTGTTATATTGTTGGACATCGGGAGGCTTCGTGTTGACAGGAACTAACGCTATGGTGATATTGACGAGTGTGTGAATGTACCCTGCAGAGTTGACCTTAGATGATACTACATGCTCATTGGCGCCTAGAATGAGAAATATTTGTGATAACGAGTAACTCAGTCATTTGCATGAATCATATTAGGTTAGTATACTCATGCTTATCGTATTGAGCGTAGTCGCTCACGAACATTGTTTTATTTCATGAACACCCTATCCAACGGGACATATCTCAAGTTGGACAACGCCTGTGGGTCAAGCAGGGTTGAGAGCTTTTGCTGTGGATGCAGTGAGTTCTTTCGTTAGTTCAGTAATGTTGTTACTAAATTTCGAGTTGGTTGTTTAAAAATTTTATTACCTTTCGTTTTAGTCACCGGTCGTATTCCGCCGGTTTGATTTGTATACATGGTTTTAGTTTTTGTTGTTATTTCACCTTATCGCTTTTCTTAAGTTATCTTGTATGCTTATTAAGTCAAGTAGTAGGTGATCCGGGTAGGGTCACTAATTTTATGGTATCAGAGCATGCATAGGATTTTTGGGACGTAGGTTTTACATTTTGGGTTTTTGATAATCACAAATCCTTTCAAATGCCCAGTAGAAACGACGAGAGACATAGTAACATAGGTCGTTGGGGAGACTATGATACTCAGAGACATCCCCATGCACACCGCCATCACCTCTAGGGTTGACGTTGTTTTGAGGTGCAGAGGTTCTTTCAGATAGGGCCTAAGCCTTTTGTGGGAAGCAAGACACCAGAGGCAGCTGAGGATTGGCTTGAGAATATGGAGAGATGTTGTAAGGACCAAAAATATAAAGTTCTTAATGACGGGATTTAAGATTTAAATTTCAAATAAGAGTGAAAAGATGAATTTAAGAATTTATGGAAATTAGAGATTTCAATTTCGGGTCAAAAATATTTAATTTGAGGATTTTTCGGATTTAAGATTTTAATTTCCGAAATTCTTAAATTAAAAGATTATAAATATTTGAATTGATATTTATGGAATTTAAGATGTAAATTCCAAGATTATAAATATCAAGGATTTAATTTGAGGATGAAATCCGAGCAAGGGCTAATTTGCAAATATTGAGAAATTCAAGGACTAAAATGCGATAAGGTCCGAAATGATTTAATTTTAATTCGAGAATATTTAATTTGAGAATATTTAGAGTTTATAATTAAATTCTAATATTCTTAAATTATTTAGGATTGAAATTGAATTAAATCGCTTGTCAGGGGACTGAATTACAATTAGGCCAAAGTTCAGGGACCAAAGTGCAATTTGCCTTGAAACTTGCCATTTCAACGTGTAATTATGTGGAAGGCATCAGAACACTCAGCCAAGAAAACCGAGAGAGAGGGAGAAAGGGTTCCAAGTCCATTTTTAATTCTTCAAGCTCTGATATCTTTCGATCCGCCCGGTAGAATTTTCGATTGATCATATATTTGCGATCACAGCTCCGAGTGCTACGTTTTGACTTAAGTTTTATGAAGTTCTACCATGTTTGAATTTTAAGAAGTTGTTAGAATTAAGATTTGATTGTATACACATGTTCTAGCATATACGACGATAGCATATCTAAGACGGATCGAGAAAAGATCGTCGTCTGAACCTGTTTATGAATTTTTGAAGATTATTTGAAATTCTGATATTTACGGGCTGCATATTTCGAAATTCAGCTGAAGAATTGAAGATGATATCATGTTGAGATTATAGTATTGATGATGTTCATGTGTTTAGAATTTCCGGTTTTGATCCGTTACGCCGTCGGTTTGAATTCCAGTCACGTGATCAAGTTATTAGATTGTTTGTTAAGAATGAAATGATATTGAAAGATCATATTGAATTAGATATCAATGCATTTCAGATTTGAATTGCAACATATCGATTTCAAGTCGGCGAACTCGAGAAGTTAACCTTTGAACCGAGAAAGACTGAAAAAGGTGTGAAGCTAGTTTGCTTTGAATGATTGTAATGATTTGAGCAGATTTGGATATAATTTCTTTGATGTCAGTTGTCCAGAATTGGAGCTTCTCAGATTCAGAAGGAAAGGTATGAATAGAAATTAATAAGATGGGCAGAATAACTCGAGATTGTTTCTGATTATCGAGTTGCCTAAAATCACATATATGCATGTTTAATATATGTTATTGTTTACGTTTACATAAATGGGATAGATTATTCAAGAGAGCTATCTTCTTGACTTTCCAAAATATTTATGTAAATGTTTACTTGTCTTCTTTGATTTATATTATGTTCTGTATTGAACATGTTTTACGTATTCTATGTGATGCTTACAGATTTGTCGGTATCATTGAGTGATTAGATGATCATATGATTATATGATTGATGTGTTCAAGATGTTATTTTAGCTTATGTATGATTTGATGCATCCAGATTATGTTGCATTCATCTTGAACTCCAGCCTGAAAAGCACAGAGGGTTGAATGGCCTAGAGTGCAGATGACGTTTGTAGAACTTTAGTTGAGTGGCATGAAATGTAGATTTACTTCCAGAGTCAGATGACTCATGGCACGGAATATAGATTTATTTCCAGAGCTAGAAGACTCACTATAGTTGCACCAAAGCCAGAGGAATTGAGATATTTAAGACCACCTCGAGTGGGAGAGTCGGTGGTTGGTTAAAGATTTTATTTCCCCGGGATCCCAGAGCTACGATTTATTGATATCAGATTTGATAGCCTATTCCTTGACACATGCATTGAATTTATGCATTAACCTAGAGATTTCTATGGTTTAGAATATGCGGTTATAAATGCTAGCATGTTAGTATTTGACATTCAAGATTTGAGTGAGTTTATATGCTTGGTATTATTTTATTATAGATGAATGCTTTTACTATCATGTTTTGTCTGTTATTACATGATTTTAGATTTAAGATTCATTTGGCATATAGATTTAATATGCTTAAATGATGTATATGCATGTCGTTCATACTGAGATTTATTCTCACCGGAGTTATCTGGCTGTTTCTTTGTTTGTATGTGTGCATTGCATCAGGTTAGAACATAAGCAAGTCAAATTTGACTTGGATTGCACGAGATTGAAAGATTAGAAGTGGAGACTCGGGTTTTAAGCAGATGACATGTATTTATGATTTGGTAATCATGTTAGAACAAGAAGCATTTTCGTATATGTTGTTGTTGAGTATTGATTTATACTTGAGATTTCATGTATTACAGATATGTAGATTGATGTTTAAATGCATGTAAATTATTTAGAATCATGTTGGAAAGCTTATATGATAGATTATATCATTTTTCAGACTTGATAGCATAAAGAAGACTGATTTTATGCACAGGGCACGGACCCCGTGCATGCCATGGGCAAGGGTCCGGATGGACTCTGTCCCAAAATGTATTGAGAAAAGGAGGCACGGACCCCGTGCAAGCCTCCGTGTAAGGGTCCGTGTGTCCTCTGTTCCACAACTCCTTTGAATTTCAATTTCTGTATAGGCACGAACCCTTATCTAGAACAGGCACGGACCCGGTGCCCTGGTCCGTGCAAGGGTCTGGACCTTGGGTCCGTGTATGTTAAATTTTTTTTTTCAGTCTTTGATTTTATTCGTTCAAGTGTGATTCTTTTATGATTAAATGTTAATTTACCCCTTAAGATGAGATTAGCACCCGAGGTCCCCACAACAGGTGGTATCAGAGCGTAAAGTCTTGGACTAAGATAGGAGTTGAGCGGGATAGATTGAGTCGCATGCATTTATAGTATTGTATGAGTATGCTTTACTTGCTTTACAGAATTGTATGCGACGATGAGTGCTTGATTGAACATTTCTTGCTTTACTGAGATGCGAATTACATGCTTATATGCTGATATGTATGCATGATTTATTGAATTCATTAGAATAAATGACTTTGTTGCAAGCATGTGTTATGTGAAAAGTATGAGAATTTGCAAGCATGTGTTCTATTAAGAAAAATGTTATTATATGTATGTTATACTGAAATTGTATTTTATAATCTCTGCTATATATATTGCTTCTGTTATTGAATAATACAGATTGTACAGATAGCATGAGATCTCAAACAGAACAGAACCGCAGACAGAACATAACAGTGTTGAGGTACATTTTTGAGCCGATCAATATGATGATTGCACTGAGGAGTATGTTATTTGAACAACTCCAAAACTATTAATCACCAACTCAGAAAGATACAGAATATGCTATGTCTAGAAAGGGGTTGAATTGAAGAGCTGGATCAGTTGTTCAAGAGAAGAATATTCAAATGAACATAGAATCAGCTTGATTTATATCAACTCCAGGACTTAGCAAGAAATTGGTGAAGTTTCCAGAAGAAGTATTGAAATGTTTGGCAGGTAAGTAAACAGAATTGTTTCTTTCCGTATATGATAAATAAGATAGAAAAGCAGACTGTGCAGCATATAAGCATAACAACTTTAATGAGTTGATTTCAAGCCAGTAATAGAATAACAAAATCACGAACCGGTAGTACGAGGCAGAGTTGAATTTTTATTTACGTCTTTGTAATTGTGAAAACCTATGATCATCACCTTCACTATAACTTTCATAGCAGTATATCTATGAAGCAAGAGATAGTGACAACTGCAGCAAAGATCAATTTAGCCTAAACTCCAGCAGATAAAGAAATATAAGCTTAGCTTCCATAGATGAAATGACAGATAATTTCATAGGCAATAAGCCAATGCAGAAAATAAGGCTCAAGTTGTATCAGATAAGAATATTATAGGTAAGTGAGTTAATTCTAGTTAACCGCTTATATATTGATTGCATAGCATACATTTATAGATTAGTGATTTGTTATGCTACAATTCGTATCTGATGAGCCTTTTTTATCGTATTTGCTGAGATTTTTCCTTTGGGTAGATGGAACACATTTGCAAGATTAGTCATAGAAGATAAAATACAGAATTGAGGAAATAAGATTGAATGTGCTGATATCAGGCGTGAGATATTAAGCTATAATACATTATAGATATTAATGCAATAACTGAGTACCAGTTAACAGCTGATTGAATCCGTGCACTGATTAAGCAATAGTTAAGATGTGAGTTTCAAACATTAGATTTTTGTTATTTGGTACTGGGTATACCAAGAGGAAAACGTTGGAAGAATTTTAGTCAATGTACTGAATTAGTATAGAACTAACCTAGAATTGACAGATATGTCAGTGGTTAGAATATACAGAAATATTCAGAAGACATATTCCGACTTTTCTACGAAATGAAAGGAGTTCTATAGAAAGTGATGTCTAGTATGAAAGTCTGATGACAACTCGTATAGAAGAGCATTACTTGAACTGAAGAACTCCAAAAACATCTAGAAGATTGAGTAGAAAAGAGTTATTTAGTACCGAAATGATGATTAATTCCATGACAATAAGTTAAGTCGAAAAGATTATATTCGACTTTTATCAGCTGAGAATTAATAGATAAACTCATGTCAATAGAGAATAAGAAAAATCAGTTACAATTGAGCTTTCTCTTCAATTTTGCTGAAGCTATTATATCATATAAATCATGATTCTTGAATTTCTTGATATCGATTCTGAGGTTGTGTTATTTGATCTCGATCGATTTTGATTGACTCTTATTCTTTTGCTAGAGTCTGCTTTGCTTAACTCGCTGTCATTCAAAATATTTGATTTTGTCTGACATTTCCTTGAGCGAGGTTATTTGATTGAAATTTGAGAATTATTGATTATTTGATGTATCTATTCTGTGTATCTTGAAGTATTTGGCTCGTAATTGATAGAAACTCAGATTCAAAGTATCCACAATATTTATGGGTTGATTGCATAATTTGCTAGTACTTGGGAAATAGAAAGAAGAAAAGTAGATGAATGCTTGATCGAGTGATTACAGATCTGTAATTTTTATACGTGAGTTGCTAGATAGATACTCATACAATCAGAATTGTTGCAATCCAAGCTAATATTGATTGGTTTGGAAAGATAAAAGCAACATGGATATTAGATCAAGCAATGAAAATTCGATTGTGAATGCTAGATTAAGATATGGGATAAGACAGCAGATCAGAACAAATGAATTTTGCGGTGAATAATCGTTCGAATATTCCAGATATTCTAGATATGGAATATCAGATTCTGAAAGAGGCATATGGAAACAGATTGAATATCCATTTAATTGTTTACACATGTATGACTTACATGTAGTCATTACTTGGAAATGAGTATTGGTGAAAGAAATGAAAGCAGATACAACAGAATTGACATTACCAATACTAAAATTCCATTAAAAGAAGCAGAAAAGAGGAACCCAAGTGGTTTCTGTAACAGATTAGTTACATAAGAGTTGAAAGAAGATCAACTTTGCAGAAGATTTTAGTTCGAATCTACTCAAATCGTCATGATTTTGCGATTTAGATTGTAGTAGATTGCGATAGATTCAAGAATATGTTGTATTAGATATGATACAAACATACAGAGATACCTGTTATAAAGTTAGCAAGATGATCAGATTACAGGAATTATTGAAATCTATTGTCAAGATAGAGATTGTAGATTTGTTTTCTAGATTGTGGCACTGATTGTCAGATATTCTGAGTGTTTGGTTGTATGAGATTTCATTATACCATCCTTCGATTAGTGGAATATCAGATGTGATTATCCAGATTTCCGAGGATATGCTCAGAACTATAGTACAAGATTTGGTACTAGTTGATTGGTTATGTGCCAGTTGATTACCATAATTCCTGTGAAAGCTATCTGATAGATATAGAGACAGTCTTTTGCATTTAGATGATAAGAAAAACAGAATTGTTTTATATTGAAACGATATGTCAGAAGTATCAGCTATCAGACCAGATATGAGTCAAGAAAAGATAAAGAATTTGAAGATTGATTTGAACAGAATAAGAACAGAGCAGCATAGACAGAGTTAGCCAATGAGTAATAGATGTAGATTTTGAAGCCTGAACAGAATGATCAGCAAAGAAGTTCTTTCCCAAGCATCATTAGGTTCAGAAAGAGATTTCAGAAGCTATGAGTATTTGATCTATCTTATTGATTAATACTCAATCTCGAATTGTCAGACAGATGACTTGTTATACATATGCATTGACTGAAGAATATCAGCTAGAATATGTATGTGCATTCAAGTTAGATAACTTATGTAGAGTTAGATCACGAGAAAGAGCAACTTAGATCTAAGTTGACTCCGTGATTACATGTTCAAGAGAATAGATATGATTGCAGAAGCAATCAGAAAGAAGAATAAGATACTATAGAAGAAAAGATATCACAATAGATATCTAAAGCTCAGAGAATTGAAGTACGTATTACTTCAGTCAGCTATACAGCTTACGAGAATCAGCAGTAAGATCGAATGCGATTTCGAGGACGAAATCATTCTTTAGAGGGGAGGAATTGTAAGGCCCGAAAATATTAAGTTCTTAATGACGGGATTTAAGATTCAAATTCCAAATAAGAGTGAAAAGATGAATTTAAGAATTTATGGAAATTAGAGATTTCAATTTCGGGTCAAAAATATTTAATTTGAGGATTTTTCGGATTTTAAGATTTTAATATCCGAAATTCTTAAATTAAAAGATTATAAATATTTGAATTGATATTTATGGAATTTAAGATGTAAATTCCAAGATTATAAATATCAAGGATTTAATTTGAGGATGAAATCCGAGCAAGGGCTAATTTGCAAATATTGAGAAATTCGAGGACTAAAATGCGATTAGGTTCGAAATGATTTAATTTTAATCCGAGAATATTTAATTTAAGAATATTTAGAGTTTAGAATTAAATTCTAATATTCTTAAATTATTTAGGATTGAAATTGAACTAAATCGCTTGTCCGGGGACTGAATTGCAATTAGGCCAAAGTTCAGGGACCAAAGTGTAATTTGCCTTGCAACTTGCCATTTCAACGTGTAAGTATGTGGAAGGCATCAGAACACTCAGCCAAGAAAACCGAGAGAGAGGGAGAAAGGGTTCCAAGTCCATTTTCGATTCTTCAAGCTCTGATATCTTTCGATCCGCCTGGTAGAATTTCCGATTGATCATATATTTGCGATCACAGCTCCGAGCTACGTTTTGACGTAAGTTTTAAGAAGTTCTACCATGTTTGAATTTCAAGTTGTTGTTATAATTAAGATTTGATTGTATAAACATGTTCTAGCATATATGACGATAGCATATCTAAGACGGATCGAGAAAAGATCGTCGTTTGAACCTGTTTATGAATTTTTGAAGATTATTTGCAATTATGATATTTAGGGGCTGCATATTTCGAAATTCAGCTGAAGAATTGAAGATGATATCATGTTGAGATTATAGTATTGATGATGTTCATGTGTTTAGAATTTTCGGTTTTGATCCGTTACGCCGTCGGTTTGAATTCCAGTCACGTGATCAAGTTATTAGATTGTTTGATAAGAATGAAATGATATTGAAAGATCATATTGAATTAGATATCAATGCATTTCAGATTTGAATTGCAACATATCGATTTCAAGTCGGCGAACTCGAGAAGTTAGCCTTTGAACCGAGAAAGACTGAAGAAGGTGTGAAGCTAGTTTGCCTTGAATGATTGTAATGATTTGAGCAGATTTGGATAGAATTTCTTTGATGTCAGTTATCCAGAATTGGAGCTTCTCAGATTCAGAAGGAAATGTATGAATAGACATTAATAAGATGGGCAGAATAACTCGAGATTGTTTCTGATTATCGAGTTGCCTAAAATCACATACATGCATGTTTAATATATGTTATTGTTTACGTTTACATAAATGAGATAGATGATTCAAGATATCTATCTTCTTGACTTTCCAGAATATTTATGTAAATGTTTACTTGTCTTCTTTGATTTATATTATGTTCTGTATTGAACATGTTTTACGTATTCTATGTGATGCTTACAGATTTGTCGGTATCCTTGAGTGATTAGATGATCATATGATTATATGATTGTTGTGTTCAAGATATTGTTTTAGCTTATGTATGATTTGATGCATCCAGATTATGTTGCATTCATCTTGAACTCCAGCCTGAAAAGCACAGAGGGTTGAATGGCCTAGAGTGCAGATGACGTTTGGAGAACTGTAGTTGAGTGGCGTGGAATGTAGATTTACTTCCAGAGTCAGATGACTCATGGCACGGAATATAAATTTATTTCCAGAGCTAGAAGACTCACTATAGTTGCACCAAATTCAGGGAAATTGAGATATTTAAGACCACCTCGAGTGGGAGAGTCGGTGGTTGGTTAAAGATTTTATTTTCCCGGGATCCCAGAGCTACGATTTATTGATATCAGATTTGATAGTCTATTCTTTGACACATGCATTGCATTTATGCATTAACCTAGAGATTTCTATGGTTTAGAATATGCGGTTATAAATGCTAGCATGTTAGTATTTGACATTCAAGATTTGAATGATTTTATATGCTTGGTATTATTTTATTATAGATGAATGCTTTTACTATCATGTTTTGTCTGTTATTACATGATTTGAGATTAAAGATTCATTTGACATATAGATTTAATATGCTTAAATGATGTATATGCATGTCGTTCATACTGAGATTTATTCTCACCGGAGTTATCCGGCTGTTTCTTTGTTTGTATGTGTGCATTGCATCAGGTTGGGGCATAAGCAAGTCAGATTTGACTTGGATTGCACGAGATTGAAAGATTAGAAGTGGAGACTCGAGTTTTAAGCAGATGACATGTATTTATGATTTGGTAATTATGTTAGAACAACAAGCATTTTTGTATATGTTGTTGTTGAGTATTGATTTATACTTGAGATTTCATGTATTACAGATATGTAGATTGATGTTTAAATGCATGTAAATTATGTAGAATCATGTTGGAAAGCTTATATGATAGATTATATCATTTTTCAGGCTTGATAGCATAAAGAATACTGATTTTATGCACAGGGCACGGACCCCGTGCATGCCATGGGCAAGGGTCCGGATGGACTCTGTCCCAAAATATTTTGAGAAAAGGAGGCACGAACCCCGTGCAAGCCTCCGTGTAAGGGTCCGTGTGTCCTCTGTTCCGCAACTCATTTGAATTTCAATTTTTGTATAGGCACGGACCCTTATCCAGAATAGGCACGGACCCCGTGCCCTGGTCCGTGCAAGGGTTCGGACCTTGGGTCCGTGTATGTTTAATTTTTTTTTTCAGTCTTTGATTTTATTCGTTCAAGTGTGTTTTTTTCTGATTAAATGTTAATTTACCCCTTAAGATGAGATTAGCACCCGAGGTCCCCACAACAGGTGGTATCAGAGCGTAAAGTCTTGGACTAAGATAGAAGTTGAGCGGGATAGATTGAGTCGCATGCATTTATAGTATTGCATGAGTATGCTTTACTTGCTTTACAGAATTGTATGCAACGATGAGTGCTTGATTGAACATTTCTTGCTTTACTGAGATGCGAATTACATGCTTATATGCTGATATGTATGCATGATTTATTGAATTCATTAGAATAAATGAATTCGTTGCAAGCATGTGTTATGTGAAAAGTATGAGAATTTGCAAGCATGTGTTCTATTCAGAAAAATGAGATTATATGTATGTTATACTGAAATTGTATTTTATAATCTCTGCTATATATATTGCTTCTGTTATTGAATAATACAGATTGTACAGATAGCATGAGATCTCAAACAGAACAGAACCGCAGACAGAACATAACAGTGTTGAGGTACATTTTTGAGCCGATCAATATGATGATTGCACTGAGGAGTATGTTATTTGAACAACTCCAAAACTATTAATCACCAACTCAGAAAGATACAGAATATGCTATGTCTAGAAAGGGGTTGAATTGAAGAGCTGGATCAGTTGTTCAAGAGAAGAATATTCAGATGAACATAGAATCAGCTTGATTTATATCAACTCCAGGACTTAACAAGAAATTGGTGAAGTTTCCAGAAGAAGTATTGAAATGTTTGGCAGGTAAGTAAACAGAATTGTTTCTTTCCGTATATGATAAATAAAAAAGAAAAGAAGACTGTGCAACATATAAGCATAACAACTTTAATGAGTTGATTTCAAGCCAGTAATAGAATAACGAAATCACGAACCGGTAGTACGAGGCAGAGTTGAATTTTTATTCACGCCTCTGTAATTGTGAAAACATATGATCATCACCTTCACTATAACTTTCATAGCAGTATAGCTATGAAGCAAGAGATAGTGACAACTGCAGCAAAGATCAATTTAGCCTAAACTCCAGCAGATAAAGAAATATAAGAATAGCTTCCATAGCTAAAATGGCAGATAATTTCATAGGCAATAAGCCAATACAGAAAATAAGGCTCAAGTTGTATCAGATAAGAATATTACAGGTAAGTGAGTTAATTCTAGTTAACCGCTTATAAATTGATTGCATAGCATACATTTATAGATTAGTGATTTGTTATGCTACAATCCGTATCTGATGAGCATTTATTTATCGTATTTGCTTAGATTTTGCCTTTGGGTAGATGGAACACATTTGCAAGATTAGTCATAGAAGATGAAATACAGAATTGAGGAAATAAGATTGAATGTGCTGATATCAGGCATGAGATATTAAGCTAGAATACATTATAGATATTAATGCAATAACTGAGTACCAGTTAACAGCTGATTGAATCCATGCACTGATTAAGCAATAGTTAAGATGTGAGTTTCAAACATTAGATTTTTGTTATTCGGTACTAGGTATACCAAGAGGAAAACATCGGAAGAATTTTAGTCGATGTACTGAATTAGTATAGAACTAACCTAGAATTGAAAGATATGTCAGTGGTTAGAATATACAGAAATATTCAGAAGACATATTCCGACTTTTCTACGAAATGAAAGGAGTTCTATAGAAAGTGATGTCTAGTATGAAAGTCTGATGACAACTCGTATAGAAGAGAATTACTTGAACTGAAGAACTCCAAAAACAGCTAGAATATTGAGTAGAAAAGAGTTATTTAGTACCGAAATGATGATTAATTCTATGACAATAAGTTAAGTCGAAAAGATTATATTCGACTATTGTCAGCTGAGAATTAATAGATAAACTCATGTCAATAGAGAATAAGAAAAATCAGTTATAATTGAGCTTTCTCTTCAATTTTGCTGAAGCTATTATATCATAGAAATCATGATTCTTGAATTTCTTGATATCGATTCTGAGGTTGTGTTATTTGATCTCGATCGATTTTGATTGACTCTTATTCTTTTGCTAGAGTCTGCTTTGCTTAACTCGCTGTCATTCAGAATATTTGATTTTGTCTGACATTTCCTTGAGCGAGGTTCTTTGATTGAAATTTGAGAATTATTGATTATTTGATGTATCTATTCAGTGTATCTTGAAGTATTTGGCTCGTAATTGATAGAAACTCAGATTCAAAGTATCCACAATATTTATGGTGTGAGACCTCGATTCTAATCATCTAATCTCAGAATAAATAATAATTACGCATACAAGATCTAAGATTAAAAAAAAAGTTTTTTTTTTTTTTTTTTACACAGGGTGACGCGCGGGTGCGCATACAGACCTGCCCGGGCCTCCGAGAAAGGGAGCAGAACGCGCGGGCGCTCCTCACCAGGCGCGGGCGCGCATGGCCTGCTGTTTTAGCTCAAAATAAGGCTCCAAAAGTGCAATCCAACATCCGGAAAGGCTCCGACATGATCCAACTAATACTTTTTCAACAACGAAGTATTCAATTACAAGAAAGAGTAGAACATGCATCCATTCTAATTTTCAAAATCCAAAATACAAATCGAGTTCGAATACAAAACATATCAAGTTCGAGTTCTAACATGCTCCAATCTTAAACTAGAGAAACATGCTAATTCGACTTCTAAACCGAGTCTCACTTCTACTACTTGCCCTCGAAGCTAACCATGCCTCTTCTGACTTGTTCCTGCCCCACCTGTTGCCAAGTACACATACAAAACAAAGCAACAGCCGGATAACCGGTGAGAACGACATTCCCAGTAAAAGCAACATAACAAGTAATACAAGTAACAAACATGCTTTCAATACAATAACAAAATCAATAACATCGTAATGAATGCATGTCTTTAAACAGGGATATTAAATCTGATAACGAGGGATTGCAGCTGTGCCTTTGGGATCCCGAGGGTAAGATCACGTAACAACTCACCGACTCTCCCAATCGAGGTGGTGCCACGTATCTCACTCCTCTAGACTTTGAGCAACTATAATGAGTATGCTAGCACTAGACGAAACGACTATGACCTGGGCCACTCAATCATAGTTCCCAAACGTCTAAACAAAAAGGGCGGTTCTGCCCGCTGAAAACAAGATTGGCTCAAGATGAATGCATAACAGAAACATAAAACATAAGCCAAAACAATCAAACAAAACACAAGTTCCTCATGCTAGAACAAGTGTAGATGCAAGTACGTGATTTCAAAAGGGAAAACTCGAGAACCACAGTCCCGAGAATGCTATCCCGCTGCGATGACTGCTTTTACCTTTCAATGCAGTAGCTCCAACTCTGGATAAGCTACAAAAGAGATTGTATAAACAACTACACAATCTAACAACAACAAGGCAACGGTTCAAGGAAAAATCTTTATACCGTTCTTCGTCCAACTCTCGACGAACAATGCTGCTAACACAGGGCTCGACAAACTCCAATGAATCTGTAAGAATTCAAGAGTTGATCAACAACCACGATCACTCACACACCAGGACTTCAATCAATACAAAAACGATTCGAAAACCCAAAACTCAAACCGACGGCATAACGGCTATAAACTGAACAAACCGGAAATGCAGACAACAGTTCAATACCGATATCAACTCATATCAATGCCCAAAACAACAATAACAAAGCAAACCCATCAATCTAAAAATCCACATTTTCGAAAATGGCTTCCAAAAATCATAACAAATCCGAACGTCGCTATAATTCAAAACCGACAGATAATAAACGATCAGAACTCTGTCTAGAACAACATACTCGAATCTCGAACGATTCTAACAACATCCAAAAACTAGAATGTATCCGATCGTAGAAGAACTTACAATATAACGGAGCTCTCACTGCAGTGATCGATAATCTGCCTTCAGAAATAAATTCCAACGGTCGGATCGAGCTCGGGATGAAATCTGGAAGCTTGAAGAATCGATTTCTTCAACAATGGAGGAGGGAGGCGTGAAGAGGAAGGTGATGGAGAAGAGAATGGGTCCAAAAGCCTTATAAATATCTATAAAAACCGATAATTGCGTTTTAGTCCCTGAAAAATCCAATTTTTGCAAAAAGGACCCTGATCAAAATCAAACCGGCTCGAGAACTCTGTAATCTCTGATTAACTCAAATAAATTCAATTAAGATAAAAACGGGGCATTACAATTCTCCCCCACTAAGAAGAGATTTCGTCCTCGAATCCACAAGAACCATAACTCATAAGATAGAATAAAGAACTAAAGACAGTAAGAAGAACTCACGTCATCCGAATAACTCCGAAAATCGCTGTCTCATGTCAGATTCTGTCTCCCAAGTCGCTTCCTCGACGCCGTGACGGCTCCACTGCACTTTCACCAATGGAATCAACTTGGTTTTGAGTTGCTTTTCTTTCCGATCAAGGATCTGAATCGGTCGCTCAAAATAGCTCAGGGTCTCGTCTAACTCGGCTTCGTCAGGCTGAAGGATATGAGAAATATCTGGTTGATACTTTCGCAGTATAGAGATGTGAAAAACGTCGTGAATACCAGATAAAGACGGAGGAAGTGCAAGTCTGTAGGCAAGATCGCCTATTTTCTCGAGAATTTCGTACGGACCGATGAATCTCGGAGATAACTTTCTTCTCTTACCCAATCTGACGGTGCCTCTGAACGGAGAAATCTTAAGGAATACACGGTCTCCCTGCTCAAAACTCAGAGGTCGACGTCTGACATTCGCATACTTCGCCTGTCTATCTTGAGCTGACTTCATTCTGGTCTGAATGATCTTAACCTGCTCTGCCATATCTCTAAGCATCTCCGGTCCTAAATCTGGTGACTCGGACAATTCATCCCAAAACAACGGAGATCGGCACTTTCTACCATACAAAGCCTCAAAAGGCGCCATACCGATACTCGCTTGGAAGCTGTTGTTGTAAGAAAACTCGACAAGAGGCAAAGAATCCTGCCAACTAGTGCCAAAGTCTAGCACTACCGCTCGCAGCATATCCTCCAACGTCTGGATAGTCCGCTCTGACTGTCCATCTGTCTGAGGATGATAAGCTGTACTCAGATGCAATTGAGTACCAAGTGCCCCCTGAAGACTGTGCCAGAAGTGAGAAGTGAATCTAGGATCTCTGTCTGAAACGATCGACTTCGGCACACCATGCGATCTCACAACATTGCTAACATACAACTCAGCCATCTGATCATGACGATACGTCATCCTGTACGGAATAAAACACGCAGACTTCGTCAATCGGTCGATCACTACCCAAATAGCATCGCATCCTCGAACGGATCGTGGTAGCTTCGTGACAAAATCCATAGAAATGTGATCCCATTTCCATTCAGGAACAGATAGGCTGTGCAAAAGACCACCTGGTCGCTTCCGCTCTGCTTTCACTTGCTGACAATTCAAACATCGAGATACAAATCTCGCAACATCGTCCTTCATTCTCTTCCACCAGAACTGACTCTTCATATCGTTGTACATCTTACGACCTCCAGGATGAACGCTAAACCGACTGCAATGAGCCTCTCGGAGAATACGCTGTCTCAACTCTGAAATATCAGGCACAACAATACGATTATTCACGAACAAAACATCATCTCTAACCTGGAATTCAGACTGATGGCCCGATCTGACTTTCTCTACTGAAATTTGGATGCTCGGCTCAGACTTCTGTGCTTCTCTGATTGCAACAAACAACTCTGGCTCGGCTTGAATAGCAAACACTCTGATAGTCTCCCTATATGTTTCAAACTCTAAACCAGAAGTGCAACAATCATCGATCAACTGGGAAACACCCACAGTAGAAAGAGATAAAGAACAAAGCTTTCGGCTCAAGGCATCTGCAACTGCATTAGACTTCCCCGGATAGTACTTGATTTCACAGTCGAAATCCTTCAACAGATCTAACCATCTCTGCTGTCTCATATTCAGCTCTGCTTGAGAAAACAAGTACTTAAGACTCTTATGGTCAGAAAAATCTCGAAAGACTCGCCATAAAGATAGTGATGCCAGATCTTCAGAGCAAAGACGATCGCAGCTAGTTCAAGATCATGGACCGGATAACGAGTCTCATGCGGTTTCAGCTGCCTTGATGCATACGCCACCACATGCTTATGCTGCATAAGAACAAAACCCAAGCCTCGGTTAGAAGCATCACAATAGACTGTGAACCCTCCAGTACCCTTCGGAATAGAAAGAATTGGAGCACTGGTCAGTCTCCTCTTTAGATCAACAAAGCTAGCCTCACAATCTGGAGTCCAGACAAAAGGCGCATTCTTCTGAGTCAGCTGGGTAATAGGCTTGGCAATAGATGAGAAACCCTCGATTAAACGACGGTAAAAAACCAGCTAAACCCATGAAGCTTCGGATCTCAGGTACTGATGTCGGTCTAGGCCAATTCATAACCGCATCGATTTTGCTGGGATCGACAGAAATCCCATCTTCAGAAATAATATGACCGAGAAAGACAACTCGATCTAACCAGAATTCGCATTTCAATAGCTTGGCAAACAACTGCTCAACTCGCAAAATCTGCAAGACGATTCTCAAGTTCTCTGCATGGTCAGTACGGTTCTTCGAGTAGATAAGAATATCATCGATGAAAATAATGACGAACTCATCTAAATAACGCTGAAAGATACGGTTCATCAAACCCATAAAAACAGCTGGAGCGTTAGTCAAACCGAACGGCATGACTATAAACTCAAAGTGACCATACCTCGTTCTGAATGCGGTCTTAGGAACATCTTCCTCTCGCACTCTCAGCTGATGGTAGCCTGACCTCAGATCAATCTTAGAGTAGACAGAAGAACCCTGCAGTTGATCAAACAAGTCATCTATTCGGGGTAAAGGATATCTGTTCTTAACTGTAGCCTGATTCAATTGGCGGTAGTCGATACAGAGCCGCATAGAACCATCCTTCTTCCGAACGAATAGAACAGGAGCACCCCAAGGCGATACACTAGGTCTGATGTATCCCTTGGCAATCAAATCCTCAAGCTGCTCCTTCAACTCTCTCAATTCAACAAGTGCCATACGATAAGGAGCTTTTGAAATAGGTTGAGTACCTGGCACTAAGTCAATGCTGAATTCGACTTCTCGAATGGGTGGAAATCCAGGAACATCTTCCGGAAACACATCAGCAAAATCTCTAACCACTGGTAAGTCAACCAAAGCTGGGCTAGATTTCAGTACATCAACCGCATAAACCAAAAATCCTTCTGCACCTCTCTGTAACAAACGAGTCATAGATAACACTGAAATCAAAGGAATTCTAGATCGAGAACCCTTACCAAAGAATTTCCACTCGTCTGCCATTTCAGGTCTGAACCTGACAACCTTCAGAAAACAATCAACTGTCGCCCTGTACTTGGTTAAAGCATCTATCCCGACAATACAATCAAAATCTGACAGTCCAAGTACAATACATTCGAATTCTAACAAATTTCCCTCAAAACAAAGTTTACAGTTCCTGACTAGTCGGACAGAAACAATTCCTCCACCCAAAGGTGAAGTAACAGCTACTACAGTAGGCAATAATTCAGTTGGCAAAGCATGCAATAACACATATTTCTCAGAGATAAAGGAATGGGAAGCACCTGTATCTATCAAGACATGAGCAGAATGACCGAAAATTGAACATTTACCTGCTATGACATCGTCAGGTGCTGCCTGAGCCTGATCCTCTGTCAATGCAAAGACTCGTGCTTGTTGTCTCGGAGGCTGATTTGCACTAGAGCTACCTCCCTGTCTGTTCTGCTGTTGCTGGGGTTGGAAAGAGTGCACTGCAGACGACTGCCTCTTCGGCTGAGCTGCAGGTCTAGACGAACTCCCACTCTGAGCTCTACCTCTATTACGTTGAGGGCACACTTTAGAGAAGTGTCCCGGTTGCTGACATGTGTTACAATTGCCGAAGACTCCCACACACTGATCCGGTGAGTGTCTTCCTCCACACTTGCTGTAGTACAAGGATGATGACCCAGAACTCGGTCCTGAACCGAATTACTTCGAACCACTGGAACTGGACGAACTGTTCCCCTGTCTCTTGAACTGTTTACCTCTTGCCTTGTACTGATCCTTTCTGTTTCCCCCACTGTTTCCACCTTCATACCTCTGCTGCTGGTTCTGATGTTGAGGTGGCTGATTCTGGTACTGAGATGGTTGGTTCTGATACTGCCTCTGCTGCTGAGGTGCCCCCTGATTACCTCTTTGCCTCCACAAGCCTGCTTCTGCTCCCTTTGCGTAATTCATGGCATCCGCAAAGTTGCTAGGCCTGTTGGTGTTAACCAACGTGAAGACATCGGGGTTCAACCCGCTGATGAACTGATCTGCCTTAGCTTCTTCATCTCCGGCAATTAGCGGTGCAAAACGCAACAGACTATCGAACTTAGCCACGTACTCTTCAATGTTCAGATTCCCTTGCCTCAGATTTGCAAACTCTGCTCCCTTATCCTTACGATACGAGATAGGGAAAAACCGCTTATAAAACTCAGATTTAAAAAGAGTCCAAGTAACCTCTGTACCTCTACTCTCAATTGCTTTCTTTGTCATGATCCACCAGCTCTTAGCACCACCACGCAGCTGATGAATTACTAACCTGATTCGGCGGTCATCTGTGTAGTCAATGGAATCAAACAACTGATCCATATCATCCAACCAACTCTCACAGTCAACTGGATTTTTTGAACCCATCAACAATGACGGATTGAACGACTGAAACCTCTTCAACAAGGTTTCCATAGGAGTCGCTGAAGCATCCAACTGATCAACCTCAGTGCTAGCTTGCTCAGTCGCAGGGATAACTGGTGGTGTGTTTCTGTTTATCACTCGATGAGGACCCATCTGATAATCAAAGGTTAGCACACGAGATATCTCAATTGCTACCGTCAGTGCCCTTACAACCGCTTGGAATACCGAATACCAGTCGAGAACAGAAACAGTTATATCTCAAGTAGATCATGCTTTATTAATTTAAATCACACAACCATGTAATTCAAATAATGCTCAAACAATAAAGCATGCTCGCATGGAATTAAGTACACAATTAAATAATTCAAACACATGCGAGGAGTCATTGCACACAGACTCAATCTACCCCGCTCACTCTAGTTCGACCAAGAATCTTAACGCTCTGATACCACTTAATGTGAGACCTCGATTCTAATCATCTAATCTCAGAATAAACAATAACTACGCATACAAGATCTAAGATTAAAAGAAAAGTTTTTTTTTTTTTTTTACACAGGGTGACGCGCGGGCGCGCCACCCGAGGCGCGGGCGCGCATACAGACCTGCCCGGGCCTCCGAGAAAGGGAGCAGAACGCGCGGGCGCTCCTCACCAGGCGCGGGCGCGCATGGCCTGCTGTTTTAGCTCAAAATAAGGCTCCAAAAGTGCAATCCAACACCCGGAAAGGCTCCGACATGATCCAACTAATACTTTTTCAACAACGAAGTATTCAATTACAAGAAAGAGTAGAACATGCATCCATTCTAAGTTTCAAAATCCAAAATACAAATCGAGTTCGAATACAAAACATATCAAGTTCGAGTTCTAACATGCTCCAATCTTAAACTAGATAAACATGCTAATTCGACTTCTAAACCGAGTCTCACTTCTAATACTTGCCCTCGAAGCTAACCATGCCTCTTCTGACTTGTTCCTGCCCCACCTGTTGCCAAGTACACATACAAAACAAAGCAACAGACGGATAACCGGTGAGAACGACATTCCCAGTAAAAGCAACATAACAAGTAATACAAGTAACAAACATGCTTTCAATACAATAACAAAATCAATAACATCGTAATGAATGCATGTCTTTAAACAGGGATATTAAATCTGATAACGAGGGATTGCAGCAGTGCCTTTGGGATCCCGAGGGTAAGATCACGTAACAACTCATCGACTCTCCCAATCGAGGTGGTGCCACGTATCTCACTCCTCTAGACTTTGAGCAACTATAATGAGTATGCTAGCACCAGACGAAACGACTACGACCTGGGCCACTCAATCATAGTTCCCAAACGTCTAAACAAAAAGGGCGGTTCTGCCCGCTGAAAACAAGATTGGCTCAAGATGAATGCATAACAGAAACATAAAACATAAGCCAAAACAATCAAACAAAACACAAGTTCCTCATGCTAGAACAAGTGTAGATGCAAGTACGTGATTTCAAAAGGGAAAACTCGAGAACCACAGTCCCGAGTATGCTATCCCGCTGCGATGACTGCTTTTACCTTTCAATGCAGTACCTCCAAACTCTGGATAAGCTACAAAAGAGATTGTATAAACAACTACACAATCTAACAACAACAAGGCAACGGTTCAAGGAAAACTCTTTATACCGTTCTTCGTCCAACTCTCGACGAACAATGCTGCTAACACAGGGCTCGACAAACTCCAACGAATCTGTAAGAATTCAAGAGTTGATCAACAACCACGATCACTCACACACCAAGACTTCAATCAATACAAAAATGATTCGAAAACCCAAAACTCAAACCGACGGCATAACGGCTATAAACTAAACAAACCGGAAATGCAGACAGCAGTTCAATACCGATATCAACTCATATCAATGCACAAAACAACAATAACAAAGCAAACCCATCAATCTAAAAATCCACATTTTCGAAAATGGCTTCCAAAAATCATAACAAATCCGAACGTCGCTCTAATTCAAAACCGACAGATAATAAACGATCAGAACTCTGTCTAGAACAACATACTCGAATCTCGAACGATTCTAACAACATCCAAAAACTAGAATGTATCCGATCGTAGAAGAACTTACAATATAACAGAGCTCTCACTGCAGTGATCGATAATCTGCCTTCAGAAATAAATTCCAACGGCCGGATCGAGCTCGGGATGAAATCTGGAAGCTTGAAGAATCGATTTCTTCAACAATGGAGGAGGGAGGCGTGAAGAGGAAGGTGATGGAGAAGAGAATGGGTCCAAAAGCCTTATAAATATCTATAAAAACCGATAATTGCGTTTTAGTCCCTGAAAAATCCAATTTTTGCAAAAAGGACCCTGATCAAAATCAAACCGGCTTGAGAACTCTGTAATCTCTGATTAACTCAAATAAATTCAATTAAGATAAAAACGGGGCGTTACAATTCTCCCCCACTAAGAAGAGATTTCGTCCTCGAATCCACAAGAACCATAACTCATAAGATAGAATAAAGAACTAAAGACAGTAAGAAGAACTCACGTCATCCGAATAACTCCGGAAATCACTGTCTCATGTCAGATTCTGTCTCCCAAGTCGCTTCCTCGACGCCGTGACGGCTCCACTGCACTTTCACCAATGGAATCAACTTGGTTCTGAGTTGCTTTTCTTTCCGATCAAGGATCTGAATCGGTCGCTCAAAATAGCTCAGGGTCTCGTCTAACTCGACTTCGTCAGGCTGAAGGATATGAGAAATATCTGGTTGATACTTTCGCAGCATAGAGACGTGAAAAACGTCGTGAATACCAGATAAAGACGGAGGAAGTGCAAGTCTGTAGGCAAGATCGCCTATTTTCTCGAGAATTTCGTACGGACCAATGAATCTCGGAGATAACTTTCCTCTCTTACCGAATCTGACGGTGCCTCTGAACGGAGAAATCTTAAGGAATACACGGTCTCCCTGCTCAAAACTCAGAGGTCGACGTCTGACATTCGCATACTTCGCCTGTCTATCTTGAGCTGACTTCATTCTGGTCTGAATGATCTTAACCTGCTCTGCCATATCTCTAAGCATCTCCGGTCCCAAATATGGTGACTCGGACAATTCATCCCAAAACAACGGAGATCGGCACTTTCTACCATACAAAGCCTCAAAAGGCGCCATACCGATACTCTCTTGGAAGCTGTTGTTGTAAGAAAACTCGACAAGAGGCAAAGAATCCTGCCAACTAGTGCCAAAGTCTAGCACTACTGCTCGCAGCATATCCTCCAACGTCTGGATAGTCCGCTCTGACTGTCCATCTGTCTGAGGATGATAAGCTGTACTCAGATGCAATCGAGTACCAAGTGCCCCCTGAAGACTGTGCCAGAAGTGAGAAGTGAATCTAGGATCTCTGTCTGAAACGATCGACTTCGGCACACCATGCGATCTCACAACATTGCTAACATACAACTCAGCCATCTGATCATGACGATACGTCATCCTGTACGGAATAAAACACGCAGACTTCGTCAATCGGTCGATCACTACCCAAATAGCATCGCATCCTCGAACGGATCGTGGTAGCTTCGTGACAAAATCCATAGAAATGTGATCCTATTTCCATTCAGGAACAGATAGGCTGTGCAAAAGACCACCTGGTCGCATCCGCTCTGCTTTCACTTGCTGACAATTCAAACATCGAGATACAAATCTCGCAACATCGTCCTTCATTCTCTTCCACCAGAACTGACTCTTCAGATCGTTGTACATCTTACGACCTCCAGGATGAATGCTAAACCGACTGCAATGAGCCTCTAGGAGAATACGCTGTCTCAACTCCGAAATATCAGGCACAACAATACGATTATTCACGAACAAAACATCATCTCTAACCTGGAATTCAGACTGATGGCCCGATCTGACTTTCTCTACTGAAATTTGGATGCTCGGCTCAGACTTCTGTGCTTCTCTGATTGCAACAAACAACTCTGGCTCGGCTTGAATAGCAAACACTCTGATAGTCTCCCTATCTGTTTCAAACTCTAAACCAGAAGTGCAACAATCATCGATCAACTGGGAAACACCCACAGTAGAAAGAGATAAAGAACAAAGCTTTCGGCTCAAGGCATCTGCAACTGCATTAGACTTCCCCGGATAGTACTTGATTTCACAGTCGAAATCCTTCAACAGATCTAACCATCTCCGCTGTCTCATATTCAGCTCTGCTTGAGAAAACAAGTACTTAAGACTTTTATGGTCAGAAAAGATCTCGAAAGACTCGCCATAAAGATAGTGACGCCAGATCTTCAGAGCTAAGACGATCGCAGCTAGTTCAAGATCATGGACCGGATAACGAGTCTCATGCGGTTTTCAGCTGCCTTGATGCATACGCCACCACATGCTTATGCTGCATAAGAACACAACCCAAGCCTCGGTTAGAAGCATCACAATAGACTGTGAACCCTCCAGTACCCTTCGGAATAGAAAGAATTGGAGCACTGGTCAGTCTCCTCTTTAGATCAACAAAGCTAGCCTCACAATCTGGAGTCCAGACAAAAGGCGCATTCTTCTGAGTCAGCTGGGTAATAGGCTTGGCAATAGACGAGAAACCCTCGATGAAACGACGGTAATAACCAGCTAAACCCATGAAGCTTCGGATCTCAGGTACTGATGTCGGTCTAGGCCAATTCATAACCGCTTCGATTTTGCTGGGATCGACAGAAATCCCATCTTCAGAAATAATATGACCGAGAAAGACAACTCGATCTAACCAAAATTCGCATTTCAATAGCTTGGCAAACAACTGCTCAACTCGCAAAATCTGCAAGACGATTCTCAAGTGCTCTACATGGTCAGTACGGTTCTTCGAGTAGATAAGAATATCATCGATGAAAATAATGACGAACTAATCTAAATAACGCTGAAAGATACGGTTCATCAAACCCATAAAAACAGCTGGAGCGTTAGTCAAACCGAACGGCATGACTATAAACTCAAAGTGACCATACCTCGTTCTGAATGCGGTCTTAGGAACATCTTCCTCTCGCACTCTCAGCTGATGGTAGCCTGACCTCAGATCAATCTTAGATTAGACAGAAGAACCCTTCAGTTGATCAAACAAGTCATCTATTCGGGGTAAAGGATATCTGTTCTTAACTGTAGCCTGATTCAATTGGCGGTAGTCGATACAGAGCCGCATAGAACCATCCTTCTTCCGAACGAATAGAACAGGAGCACCCCAAGGCGATACACTAGGTCTGATGTATCCCTTGGCAATCAAATCCTCAAGATGCTCCTTCAACTCTCTCAATTTAACAAGTGCCATACAATAAGGAGCTTTTGAAATAGGTTGAGTACCTGGCACTAAGTCAATGCTGAATTCGACTTCTCGAATGGGTGGCAATCCAGGAACATCTTCCGGAAACACATCAGCAAAATCTCTAACCACTGGTAAGTCAACCAAAGCTGGGCTAGATTTTAGTACATCAACCGCATAAACCAAAAATCCTTCTGCACCTCTCTGTAACAAACGAGTCATAGATAACACTGAAATCAAAGGAATTCTAGATCGAGAACCCTTACCAAAGAATTTCCACTCGTCTGCCATTTCAGGTCTGAACCTGACAACCTTCAGAAAACAATCAACTGTCGCCCTGTACTTGGTTAAAGCATCTATCCCGACAATACAATCAAAATCTGACAGTCCAAGTACAATACAGTCGAATTCTAACAAATTTCCCTCAAAACAAAGTTCACAGTTCCTGACTAGTCGGACAGAAACAATTCCTCCACCCAAAGGTGAAGTAACAGCTACTACAGTAGGCAACAATTCAGTTGGCAAAGCATGCAATAACACATATTTCTCAGAGATAAAGGAATGGGAAGCACCTGTATCTATCAAGACATGAGCAGAATGACCGAAAATCGAACATTTACCTGCTATGACATCGTCAGGTGCTGCCTGAGCCTGATCCTCTGTCAATGCAAAGACTCGTGCTTGCTGTCTCGGAGGCTGATTTGCACTAGAGCTACCTCCCTGTCTGTTCTGCTGTTGCTGGGGTTGGAAAGAGTGCACTGCAGACGACTGCCTCTCCGGCTGAGCTGCAGGTCTAGACGAACTCCCACTCTGAGCTCTACCTCTATTACGTTGAGGGCACACTTTAGAGAAGTGTCCCGGTTGCTGACATGTGTTACAATTTCCGAAGACTCCCACACACTGATCCGGTGAGTGTCTTCCTCCACACTTGCTGCAGTACAAGGATGATGACCCAGAACTCGGTCCTGAACCGAATTACTTCGAACCACTGGAACTGGACGAACTGTTCCCCTGTCTCTTGAACTATTTACCTCTTGCCTTGTACTGATCCTTTCTGTTTTCCCCACTGTTTCCACCTTCATACCTCTGCTGCTTGTTCTGATGTTGAGGTGGCTGATTCTGGTACTGAGATGGTTGGTTCTGATACTGCCTCTGCTGCTGAGGTGCCCCCTGATTACCTCTTTGCCTCCACAAGCCTGCTTCTGCTCCCTTTGCATAATTCATGGCATCCGCAAAGTTGCTAGGCCTGTTGGTGTTAACCAACGTGAAGACATCGGGGTTCAACCCGTTGATGAACTGATCTGCCTTAGCTTCTTCATCTCCGGCAATTAGCGGTGCAAAACGCAACAGACTATCGAACTTAGCCACGTACTCTTCAATGTTCAGATTCCCTTGCCTCAGATTTGCAAACTCTGCTCCCTTATCCTTACGATACGAGATAGGGAAAAACCGCTTATAAAACTCAGATTTAAAAAGAGTCCAAGTAACCTCTGTACCTCTACTCTCAATTGCTTTCTTTGTCATGATCCACCAGCTCTTAGCACCACCACGCAGCTGATGAATTACTAACCTGATTCGGCGGTCATCTGTGTAGTCAATGGAATCAAACAACTGATTCATATCATCCAACCAACTCTCACAGTCAACTGGATTTTCTGAACCCATCAACAATGGCGGATTGAACGACTGAAACCTCTTCAACAAGGTTTCCATAGGAGTTGCTGAAGCATCCAACTGATCAACCTCAGTGCTAGCTTGCTCAGTCGCAGGGATAACTGGTGGTGTGTTTCTGTTTATCACTCGATGAGGACCCATCTGATAATCAAAGGTTAGCACACGAGATATCTCAATTGCTACCGTCAGTGCCCTTACAACCGCTTGGAATACCGAATACCAGTCGAGAACAGAAACAGTTATATCTCAAGTAGATCATGCTTTATTAATTTAAATCACACAACCATGTAATTCAAATAATGCTCAAACAATAAAGCATGCTCGCATGGAATTAAGTACACAATTAAATAATTCAAACACATGCGAGGAGTCATTGCACACAGACTCAATCTACCCCGCTCACTCTAGTTCGACCAAGAATCTTAACGCTCTGATACCACTTAATGTGAGACCTCGATTCTAATAATCTAATCTCAGAATAAACAATAATTACGCATACAAGATCTAAGATTAAAAGAAAATTTTTTTTTTTTTTTTTTACACAGGGTGACGCGCGGGCGCGCCACCCGAGGCGCGGGCGCGCATACAGACCTGCCCGGGCCTCCGAGAAAGGGAGCAGAATGCGCGGGCGCTCCTCACCAGGCGCGGGCGCGCATGGCCTGCTGTTTTAGCTCAAAATAAGGCTCCAAAAGTGCAATCCAACACCCGGAAAGGCTCCGACATGATCCAACTAATACTTTTTCAACAACGAAGTATTCAATTACAAGAAAGAGTAGAACATGCATCCATTCTAAGTTTCAAAATCCAAAATACAAATCGAGTTCGAATACAAAACATATCAAGTTCGAGTTCTAACATGCTCCAATCTTAAACTAGATAAACATGCTAATTCGACTACTTGCCCTCGAAGCTAACCATGCCTCTTCTGACTTGTTCCTGCCCCACCTGTTGCCAAGTACACATACAAAACAAAGCAACAGCCGGATAACCGGTGAGAACGACATTCCCAGTAAAAGCAACATAACAAGTAATACAAGTAACAAACATGCTTTCAATACAATAACAAAATCAATAACATCGTAATGAATGCATGTCTTTAAACAGGGATATTAAATCTGATAACGAGGGATTGCAGCAGTGCCTTTGGGATCCCGAGGGTAAGATCACGTAACAACTCACCGACTCTCCCAATCGAGGTGGTGCCACGTATCTCACTCCTCTAGACTTTGAGCAACTATAATGAGTATGCTAGCACCAGACGAAACGACTACGACCTGGGCCACTCAATCATAGTTCCCAAACGTCTAAACAAAAAGGGCGGTTTTGACTGCTGATAACAAGATTGGCTCAAGATGAATGCATAACAGAAACATAAAACATAAGCCAAAACAATCAAACAAAACACAAGTTCCTCATGCTAGAACAAGTGTAGATGCAAGTACGTGATTTCAAAAGGGAAAACTCGAGAACCACAGTCCCGAGTATGCTATCCCGCTGCGATGACTGCTTTTACCTTTCAATGCAGTAGCTCCAACTCTGGATAAGCTACAAAAGAGATTGTATAAACAACTACACAATCTAACAACAACAAGGCAACGGTTCAAGGAAAACTCTTTATACCGTTCTTCGTCCAACTCTCGACGAACAATGCTGCTAACACAGGGCTCGACAAACTCCAACGAATCTGTAAGAATTCAAGAGTTGATCAACAACCACGATCACTCACACACCAAGACTTCAATCAATACAAAAACGATTCGAAAACCCAAAACTCAAACCGACGGCATAACGGCTATAAACTGAACAAACCGAAAATGCAGACAGCAGTTCAATACCGATATCAACTCATATCAATGCCCAAAACAAAAATAACAAAGCAAACCCATCAATCTAAAAATCCACATTTTCGAAAATGGCTTCCAAAAATCATAACAAATCCGAACGTCGCTCTAATTCAAAACCGACAGATAATAAACGATCAGAACTCTGTCTAGAACAACATACTCGAATCTCGAACGATTCTAACAACATCCAAAAACTAGAATGTATCCGATCGTAGAAGAACTTACAATATAACAGAGCTCTCACTGCAGTGATCGATAATCTGCCTTCAGAAATAAATTCCAACGGCCGGATCGAGCTCGGGATGAAATCTGGAAGCTTGAAGAATCGATTTCTTCAACAATGGAGGAGGGAGGCGTGAAGAGGAAGGTGATGGAGAAGAGAATGGGTCCAAAAGCCTTATAAATATCTATAAAAACCGATAATTGCATTTTAGTCCCTGAAAAATCCAATTTTTGCAAAAAGGACCCTGATCAAAATCAAACCGGCTCGAGAACTCTGTAATCTCTGATTAACTCAAATAAATTCAATTAAGATAAAAACGGGGCGTTACATATGGGTTGATTGCATAATTTGCTAGTACTTGGGAAATAGAAAGAAGAAAAGTAGATGAATGCTTAATCGAGTGATTACAGGTCTGTAATTTTTATACGTGAGTTGCTAGACAGATACTCATACAATCAGAATTGTTGCAATCCAAGATAATATTGATTGGTTTGGAAAGATAAAAGCAACATGGATATTAAATCAAGCAATGAAAATTCGATTGTGAATGCTAGATTAAGATATGGGATAAGACAGCAGATCAGAACAAATGAATTTTGCGGTGAATAATCGTTTGAATATGCCAGATATTCTAGATATGGAATATCAAATTCTAAAAGAGGCATATGAAAACAGATTGAATATCCATTCAGTTGTTTACACATGTATGACTTACATGTAGTCATTACTTGGAAATGAGTATTGGTGAAAGAAATGAAAGAAGATACGACAGAATTGACATTACCAATACTAAAATTCCATTAAAATAAGCAGAAAAGAGGAACCCAAGTGGTTTATGTAACAGATTAGTTACATAAGACTTGAAAGAAGATCAACTTTGCAGAAGATTTTAGTTCGAATCTACTCAAATCGTCATGATTTTGCGATTTAGATTGTATTAGATTGCGACAGATTCAAGAATATGTTGTATTAGATATGATACAAACATACAGAGATACCTGTTATAAAGTTAGCAAGATGATCAGATTACAGGAATTATTGAAATCTATTGTCAAGATAGAGATTGTAGATTTGTTTTCTAGATTGTGGCACTGATTGTCAGATGTTCTGAGTGTTTGGTTGTATGAGATTTCATTATACCATCCTCCGATTAGTGGAATATCAGATGTGATTATCCAGATTTCCGAGGATATGCTCAGAACTATAGTACTAGATTCGGTACTAGTTGATTGATTATGTGCCATTTGATTACCATAATTCCTGTGACAGCTATCTGATAGATATAGAGACAGTCTTTTGCATTTAGATGATAAGAAAAATAGAATTTTCCTTATATTGAAACGATATGTCAGAAGCCAAGTCCATTTTCTATTCTTCAAGCTCTGATATCTTTCGATCCGCCCGGTAGAATTTCCGATTGATCATATATTTGCGATCACAGCTCCGAGTGCTATGTTTTGACGTAAGTTTTAAGAAGTTCTACCATGTTTGAATTTTAAGTTGTTGTTAGAATTAAGATTTGATTGTATAAACATGTTCTAGCATATACGACGATAGCATATCTAAGACGGATCGAGAAAAGATCGTCGTTTGAACCTGTTTATGAATTTTTGAAGATTATTTGCAATTCTGAAATTTAGGGGCTGCATATTTCAAAATTCAGCTGAAGAATTGAAGATGATATCATGTTGAGATTATAGTATTGATGATGTTCATGTGTTTAGAATTTTTGGTTTTGATCCGTTACGCCATCGGTTTGAATTTTGGTCACGTGATCAAGTTATTAGATTGTTTGATAAGAATGAAATGATATTGAAAGATCATATTGAATTAGATATCAATGCATTTTAGATTTGAATTGCAACATATCGATTTCGAGTCGGCGAACTCGAGAAGTTAGCCTTTGAACCGAGATAGACTGAAGAAGGTGTGAAGCTAGTTTGCCTTAAATGATTGTAATGATTTGAGCAGATTTGGATAGAATTTCTTTGATGTCACTTGTCCAGAATTGGAGCTTCTCAAATTCAGAAGGAAAGGTATGAATAGACATTAATAAGATGGGCAGAATAACTCGAGATTGTTTCTGATTATCGAGTTGCCTAAAATCACATACATGCATGTTTAATATATGTTATTGTTTACGTTTACATAAATGGGATAGATTATTCAAGATAGCTATCTTCTTGACTTCCCAGAATATTTATGTAAATGTTTACTTGTCTTCTTTGATTTATATTATGTTCTGTATTGAACATATTTTACGTATTCTATGTAATGCTTACATATTTGTCGGTATCATTGAGTGATTAGATGATCATATGATTATATGATTGATGTGTTCAAGATGTTATTTTAGCTTATGTATGATTTGATGCATCCAGATTATGTTTCATTCATCTTGAACTCCAGCCTTAAAAGCACAGAGGGTTGAATGGCCTAGAGTGCAGATGACGTTTGGAGAACTGTAGTTGAGTGACATGGAATGTAGATTTACTTCCAGAGTCAGATGACTCATGGAACGAAATATAGATTTATTTTCAGAGCTAGAAGACTCACTATAGTTGCACCAAAGTTAGGGGAATTGAGATATTTAACACCACCTCGAGTGGGAGAGTCGGTGGTTGGTTAAAGATTTTATTTCCCCGGGATCCCAGAGCTACGATTTATTGATATCAGATTTGATAGCCTATTCCTTGACACATGCATTTCATTTATGCATTAACCTAGAGATTTCTATGGTTTAGAATATACGGTTATAAATGCTAGCATGTTAGTATTTGACATTCAAGATTTGAATGAGTTTATATGTCTGGTATTATTTTATTATAGATGAATGCATATACTATCATGTTTTGTCTGTTATTACATGATTTGAGATTTAAGATTCATTTGGCATATAGATTTTGTAACACCCGCAAATTTTTATACATAAATTCGCATGCATAATTAGGGAAAATAATTATTTAAAATTTATATTTGGGTTAAATGACATTTATGTGTTATTATGTGAATTATATGCATGATTTAAATTTATTTTAGCATTTAACCCGCAATTATTGTATTTTTAGATTTTTGAGTAAATAAGTTATTTGATCGTGTAGACGGGACCGTGGACGGACGAGATATCAAATTTTGAGCCAAAAATATTTTATGAGATTTTATGAGCCTTAAAAATAATATTTTAAGATATTTTGTCAAGAAAATTTTTGTATTTAATTATATATTTATTTAAGGGTTGTTTTTTAGCCAAAATAAGTCATTTTAATGACTGTATTAAATTTTAAAAATCCTCTAAATTATTATTTCGGGATTTTTGGTTTTATTATCAGATTAATAAGTTATTATTGAGTTTTTAAATATTTATTTAGGTATGATTTTATCTCAAATTAGTTATTATCCTAATTTAATCCTATTTATAAAATTTTAAAACTAAAACCTATCCTACCCTACCCTAACCCCATTCAGCCGACAACCCCCTCTCCTCCACCTCCTTCCTCACGTTTCAACAGAGAACCAAGCCTCCATAGCCGATCCTTCAATGATTCTTCAAGTTCTTGGTCCGTTTGCCGTCCCGGAGCCCCGTATACGCGTAAATCTTCGTAATAATTAACAAGGCATGTTTAGTTCTTTTCCTTGAACACCATATAAGCTATTAATCATGAACGATGTTTTTATTTCAGATTTCTCCTAATTATTTCGAAATTATGCAAGTTTTTGGTTGTTTGATGCATATATATGAGAATTCATGATCACGACTCATGTTTTGACTTGCATGGTTCGGTCCAGAGGGTCGGGTTCGAACCAGAGGTGAGTTAGGGTCCATTAGGGTCAGTTTTAAAGGTTGTTTCAATCCTGGAGTGGTTGGACAAAGGCTAGAACTAAGCTGTTTCAGCAGCTAGATGAGAGCAGAATTTTTGCATGGGAAAGAGGAGCCATGGCCGAGCCATGCATGGTTGGTTCGGGCCAGGGCTGGGTTAGGAGATGCTCCTGGATCCTGGAGAGGTCTTGGTGCCAGTGCTCCGGCCATTGGTGGCCGGAGTTGGTCGGAAAAGGCAAGAGTATAGGGGCTGCCATATATAGAGAGCAGATTGAGCAGTTCCGGGAAAATGGCTTGTACGGGCTGTAGGAATCGAGTTAAGGGCTGGTTCCAACTTGGTTAGAACCCAAAGACCTTGAGGAAGGTTTTTTCAGCGGGGCTCTGGCTGGTAGTAGTCGGCGCTGGGCGGCTAAAGCCCTTAAAGGGCTGAGTTGCTGCTGCACGCGCAGGCCGTGAGGAGAAGGAAGGGGGGAGGGCTCGGGTTGGTTTCGGGCTGGGTTGGGTCTGGGTGGTCCGGGTCGGGTATGGGGTGTCATGGGTCAGGTCAGTAGGGTCCGGGTCCGGTTTAGGTGGGCCGGGCTCGGGTATTTTAATTTTTAATTAATTAAGAGTTTAATTGGTATTTGGGCTTTAATAATTAGTTAGAAAATTATTTGGGCCTCCAAATAATTTTATTTGGACCTTAAATAATTTATTTAAGTTAGGCCAATGATTTTTATGGGCTTGGGAGCCCATGATAATTTTCGGGCCAGTCAGTGCATTTTTGGGCCAGTCTAGAGTTTTATTGGGTTTAATTAAGTTAGTGGGCTTAATATTTTTATTTAGGTCCAATTAAGTTTAATTAAGTTATTTGGGATAAAACATGATTTTTGGGCTTAGATTAAGTTAATGGGCATAAATGTTTTATTTAGGCCCAATTATGATTAATGACACTTAATTAAGAATTTATTTCTATTGGGCTTTTATTTAAGTTTAATGAGCTTAGAGTGAGTGATCAGCAGTCTGGACCAACCCATGAAAATTTACTAAGTCCGGAATATATATTTAATTTATTTTATGCATGAAGTTTATTTTAAGTATAAGTATATATGTTATGAAAATAATTAAATATATATTATGGACTCATTTTTAAGTGCATGCATACATGAAATATTTTATGATGTGTTTATGATCAAGAATTGAGCATGAAAAATATGTTTATGGAAATTGAAGTGATGTGGCGGCACAGAGGTGGTTTACCACCGGCACAGAGGTAGTTCTACTACCGGCATAGAAGTGGTTTTACCACTGACACAGAGGTAGTTTACTACCAGCATAGAGGTGGATTTATCCACCGCCATGTACGATGGTTCTTAGACTGATCAGTCGGCACATTTATTAGTCACATTCATGGATATGACCATACTCAGTTTTTATGATGATGACATGCTCAATTATGTTATGTATGATTAGCTATGATGTATGTACGACTGATGATGAATAATTTTTATGATGCATTATTTTAAGATCATGCATGCATGTCCACGTAAGTTATATGTATTAGTATGATTATGTGATGCATTATTTTAACCCTTGTTATAAAGGATTAGACATGTTGAGCCTCTAGGCTCACTACGCTTATATGGTGCAGGTGAGTACGATGATTCATTTGTAGCTCCTACCGGTGGCGAGAATGTATGAGCAAGCATGACAGTGGCCCCGTGACCGTCGCATGGAAGAGTTATTATTATTTTAAGATACTTTATTAGAGTTTTTAAAACATGTTTCAAAGTTTTAATTTTGATTATTTCCGCATGCATGATTTTGAATTTTGGGTTACAGATTTTTATTAATATTTCATGTTTTCAAGATTTTTATTTATTAAGGGGTTTTTAATTATTTAAGTTACTATTAAAAGAATTTATTTGTTAGTATTATTTCTAAAATTTATACATATATTTATGGGCGTATATGTATAGTATTATTCTTAGTTATAAAAAAAAATTCCGCCTTTATTAGTAGTAGATGTTTCAATTGGTATCAGAGCGCGGTTCTTGGAGGGTGTCCATCTGCCACGTGAAGCTCAGAAATCCCACTACCGATCTGTAAGTTTTAAATTATTTTTCTTTTGATCTATAAGGAGCATATGTAATGATTTAAGATTTCATGTTAGCAAAGTTTTAAAATATTTAGTTATGTATTGCAATTTACGTGAAGAATGTCTGGTGATGCCGTATGCCCCACGACATGTTATACGACAGGTTGACCACAAGGAATTTCGAATTTGGGAATTAGGTTTTATTTTATGGAAACTAAGTTTGATATTTATGATATATAGGTTGTCACTTGAATTTTGTAGTAACTTATTAATTTTTAGTTAAAATGATTTCATTGGTAAATTATTGGGTTTATGATGGTGAGAGGTAGCGGGCCTATCTAGGAAATTTTTATGAAGGTATAGCGAAAAATAGAACAATAAAGATAAATTCTGATAAGAGGTATTAAGTTTATGTGATAACAATACAATTATTGCTTGAGGCGAGAGTAGGATTCCTCGCAAGGATGATTAATCGAGGGTTGTATCATTTTCTTCTTTGGTGAATTTTAAATGTTATTTTTTTAGAGGTTAGTATATATTTTTGGGAATTAAGTCCGCATGTGTCAAATTAGGCTAGTTGGGTTCACAGATATCATGTTGTCCTTCATTTAACTATGAAGGTTTTTCATTGACGAAGAAGTCATGATTTTCTTGGAGATGACACTTGTAACATAAGATTATAGTGATGGGTTATGGTATTAAGTTTGTACTCTTAATTATATGAGGTATAAATTGTTGATAAGTATGTTTTGTATTAGGTTCTTGAATCTTTGAGAATAAGAATAATCATGGAGTTAGTCTGATAAAAAAATTGGATAATCTTTGATAAGACTTAAGGGTTCGCATGGTTGGTGTTATCAAGTAAACTGTATTGGGTTTGACGTTCAAGTCACTATGTTTAAATAAATAGATTTGGGAACTTATCAGCCTGACTTTTAGATGTTGTGATGACCAAATGATGAAGGTGTAAATTCTTATAGGCTTGTGTAATTGGTCAGGTGTGGCATAGCACAATTGTTATAAATTTTGGTTTCGATGTCAAATATAATATAAGCTTTAGATATGGCCTAAGAGTTGACGATATATATATATTTTTGGAGTGAGTTCTTTTGTTAAGATTTGAGTCGTTTGAGAATTTTGGTTGTTAGTCCTAAACACATATGGGTATTTGAAGCACTTGGAATAATCACAAGTCATCGTAATGACTTGATATTATAACTGTTATCTCGATACTTTCGTTTTACGTTGGGATTAATGGTATATAAGTATTTGTATTGATGTTCTTTCAATACCCTTGGGTTGTATAAATTTGAATTACGGGGTCATGTTATAGGAGTGTCTCCACCAATATTTTTGTGATGCATGAACAAAAAGGTACTAGTTGTGTTTTGACTGTACATGGGACCAACATGTATTACTTGTGAGTGGATTATTCAGTTTATTAGGTAATTGACTTAGTATTTTGATTTTGAGGAGTTTAGGTTCCATGGACTATAAGTAGAGGCAACTAGGAAATGATATGGAATTAACTACTGAATGTTATATGATTACGCTATTTAGAGACGATGACATCTAAATACTGTTCGGGGAATTTCACTCCTCCAATAGGAGAATCTAAGTGCCTTAAGCCTAAACCAACCACAATATTTTAAGCATATTCCTGACGTTAGGAGAATTTATGTTGTACATGACGTTTGACACTAAATTCACTTTTTTGGGTTTCATGGATTTATAGAACTCGATATTTAAAACTTTCAAGTGTTCAATAGTTGGAAGTGTAGTGGTAAATGGATAAGTCGAAGAAAATTACGACGAATGACAGATGTTCGACTAATAGGTGTTTTAGCTTGTTATAGAAGGCTAGTGTGTGGATAAGCTTTACAAGTTGAATTTATTGGAGTTTATATTGCAATCCTATGCTTTAATAAGTAAATTTGGGAACAAAAGTTCAGCTCACGAATGTTGGAGGATTGATAAGTAGGGTGTATAAGCATATGAAATTAGTCAAATTTTGGCATAGTGCGATTGTTGTGTTTAGGAAGATGAATAGTAAAGTTAATATATGAGTATTACGTATAAGTTGAGGTAAGTATGTGGGTGTACTTTCATTATAGTACTAAGATTTGTATAAAACGTCAGATTTTGTTTACAGCGAAATGTAAGTAAATTGCAATGATTCTCTTTACGAGGTGTTTCAGCAGCGGAAGTTTATAAATGTAGGTTTGATGGAGATAAAGACGACACCTGGGAAGGATAAAATATTTTGTTTATCAGAGTGCGCAGCAGAAGCATGACGTTTAGGATACTGAAACTTGGAAACTAGATAGGTAATCGTGGATTTAGTAAATTGGATTTTTGAGAGACTCCGTTATTAGATTTAGATCAGTCAAATTTCGAGGACGAAATTCAATTTAAGGGGGGGAGAATTGTAACACCCGGAAATTTTTATACGTAAATTCGCATGCATAATTAGGGAAAATAATTATTTAAAATTTATATTTGGGTTAAATGACATTTATGTGTTATTATGTGAATTATATGCATGATTTAAATTTATTTTAGCATTTAATCCGCAATTATTGTATTTTTAGATTTTTGAGTAAATAAGTTATTTGATCGTGTAGACGGGACCGTGGACGGATGAGATATCAAATTTTGAGCCAAAAATATTTTATGAGATTTTATGAGCCTTAAAAATAATATTTTAAGATATTTTGTCAAGAAAATTTTTGTATTTAATTATATATTTATTTAAGGGTTGATTTTTAGCCAAAATAAGTCATTTTAATGACTGTATTAAATTTTAAAAATCCTCTAAATTATTATTTCGGGATTTTTGGTTTTATTATCAGATTAATAAGTTATTATTGAGTTTTTAAATATTTATTTAGGTATGATTTTATCTCAAATTAGTTATTATCCTAATTTAATCCTATTTATAAAATTTTAAAACTAAAACCTATCCTACCCTACCCTAACCCCATTCAGCCGACAACCCCCTCTCCTCCACCTCCTTCCTCACGTTTCAACAGAGAACCAAGACTCCATAGCCGATCCTTCAATGATTCTTCAAGTTCTTGGTCCGTTTGTCGTCCCGGAGCCCCGTATACGCGTAAATCTTCGTAATAATTAACAAGGCATGTTTAGTTCTTTTCCTTGAACACCATATAAGCTATTAATCATGAACGATGTTTTTATTTCAGATTTCTCCTAATTATTTCGAAATTATGCAATTTTTTGGTTGTTTGATGCATATATATGAGAATTCATGATCACGACTCATGTTTTGACTTGCATGGTTCGGTTCAGAGGGTCGGGTTCAAACCAGAGGTGAGTTAGGGTCCATTAGGGTCAGTTTTAAAGGTTGTTTCAATCCTGGAGTGGCTGGACAAAGGCTAGAACTAAGCTGTTTCAGCAGCTAGATGAGAGCAGAATTTTTGCATGGGAAAGAGGAGCCATGGCCGAGCCATGCATGGTTGGTTCGGGCCAGGGCTGGGTTAGGAGATGCTCCTGGATCCTGGAGAGGTCTTGGTGCCGGTGCTCCGGCCATTGGTGGCCGGAGTTGGTCGAAAAAGGCAAGAGTATAGGGGCTGCCATATATAGAGAGCAGATTGAGCAGTTCCGGGAAAATGGCTTGTACGGGCTGTAGGAATCGAGTTAAGGGCTGGTTCCAACTTGGTTAGAACCCCAAGACCTTGAGGAAGGTTGTGTCAGCAGGGCTCTGGCTGGTAGTAGTCGGAGCTGGGCGGCTAAAGCCTTTAAAGGGCTGAGATGCTGCTGCACGCGCAGGTCGTGAGGAGAAGGAAGGGGGGAGGGCTCAGGTTGGTTTCGGGCTGGGTTTTGGGGCTGGGTTGGGTCTGGGTGGTCCGGGTCAGGTCTGGGGTGTCATGGGTCAGGTCAGTAGGGTCCGGTTCAGGGTTAGGTAGGCCGGGCTTGGGTATTTTAATTTTTAATTAATTAAGAGTTTAATTGGTTTTTGGGCTTTAATAATTAGTTAGAAAATTATTTGGGCCTCCAAATAATTTTATTTGGACCTTAAATAATTTATTTAAGTTAGCCCAATGATTTTTATGTGATTGGGAGCCCATGAGAATTTTCGGGCCAGTCAGTGCATTTTTGGGCCAGTCTAGAGTTTTATTGGGTTTAATTAAGTTAGTGGGCTTAATATTTTTATTTAGGTCCAATTAAGTTTAATTAAGTTATTTGGGATAAAACATGATTTTTGGGCTTAGATTAAGTTAATGGGCATAAATGTTTTATTTAGGCCCAATTATGATTAATGACACTTAATTAAGAATTTATTTCTATTGGGCTTTTATTTAAGTTTAATGAGCTTAGAGTGAGTGATCAGCAGTCTGGACCAACCCATGAAAATTTACTAAGTCCGGAATATATATTTAATTTATTTTATGCATGAAGTTTATTTTAAGTATAAGTATATATGTTATGAAAATAATTAAATATATATTATGGACTCATTTTTAAGTGCATGCATACATGAAATATTTTATGATGTGTTTATGATCAAGAATTGAACATGAAAAATATTTTTATGGAAATTGAAGTGATGTGGCGGCAAAGAGGTGGTTTACCACCGGCACAGAGATAATTCTACTACCGGCATAGAAGTGGTTTTACCACTGGCACAGAGGTAGTTTACTACCAGCATAGAGGTGGATTTATCCACCGCCACGTACGATGGTTCTTAGACTGATCAGTCGGCACATTTATTAGTCACATTCATGGATATGACCATACTCAGGTTTTATGATGATGACATGCTCAATTATGTTATGTATGATTAGCTATGATGTATGTACGACTGATGATGAATAATTTTTATGATGCATTATTTTAAGATCATGCATGCATGTCCACGTAAGTTATATGTATTAGTATGATTATGTGATGCATTATTTTAACCCTTGTTATAAATGATTAGACATGTTGAGCCTTTAGGCTCACTATGCTTATATGGTGCAGGTGAGTACGATGATTCATTTGTAGCTCCTACCGGTGGCGAGGATGTATGAGCAAGCATGGTAGTGGCCCCGTGACCGTCGCATGGAAGAGTTATTATTATTTTAAGATACTTTATTAGAGTTTTTAAAACATGTTTCAAAGTTTTAATTTTGATTATTTCCGCATGAATGATTTTGAATTTTGGGTTACAGATTTTTATTAATATTTCATGTTTTCAAGATTTTTATTTATTAAGGGGTTTTTAATTATTTAAGTTACTATTAAAAGAATTTATTTGTTAGTATTATTTCTAAAATTTATACATATATTTATGGGCGTATATGTATAGTATTATTCTTAGTTATAAAAAAAAAATTCCGCCTTTATTAGTAGTAGATGTTTCAATTGGTATCAGAGCGCGGTTCTTGGAGGGTGTCCATCTGCCACGTGAAGCTCAGAAATCCCACTACCGGTCTGTAAGTTTTAAATTATTTTTCTTTTGATCTATAAGGAGCATATGTAATGATTTAAGATTTCATGTTAGCAAAGTTTTAAAATACTTATTTATGCATTGCGATTTACGTGAAGAATGTCTGGTGATGCCGTATGCCCCCACGACATGTTATACGACAGGTTGACCACAAGGAATTTCGAATTTGGGAATTAGGTTTTATTTTGTGGAAACTAAGTTTGATATTTATGATATATAGGTTGTCACTTGAATTTTGTAGTAACTTATTGATTTTTAGTTAGAATGATTTCATTGGTAAATTATTGGGTTTATGATGGTGAGAGGTAGCGGGCCTATCTAAGAAATTTTATTCGTTCAAGTGTGATTCTTTTATGATTAAATGTTAATTTGCCCCTTAAGATGAGATTAGCACCCGAGGTCCCCACAGATGTTTTCATGCTTTAGACTGCTCGGAAGAGCAGAATATGGAGGACACTACTTTTTTCTTGGAGGGTCGTGCCCGCAAGTTATGGAGATCAATGTCCGCACAGTTGCTCCAGGATAAGGGTCAATGTCTTATGGACTGATTTCTGTAGGCTGTTCATGCAGTTGCACATTCTCCAGCCCTCCATCAGGAGTAGGTGATTGAGTTGCTCAATCTGAAGCAAGGGTCCATGATCTTCCATGAATATTAGCATAACAATAGAAGATTGATGAATCATATCAACAAAGGTCCATGGTTCGTAAGCGTCTAACCACTTCACCTGTGCTTGCTTTACTATCAAGATAGGGAGGTTATACGATTTACACTGATGCTTCTGGTCAGAGTCTAGGATGTGTACTGATGCAACATGGGCATGTTATAACCTATTTTTCTCGACAAATGAAGATGCACGAGATGAATTATCCAGTATATGATATTGAGATGGATGCCATTGTTTTTGAACTCAAGATCTGGAGACATTATTTGTATGGCAAAAAGTTTGAGATATTCACTGATGACAATAGTTTGAAGTATCTATTAACTCAAAATGAGTTGAATATGAGACAGCGATGCTGGATGGATCTTCTAAAGCATTATGATTGTGAAATAAAATATCATCCAGGTTCCGCTAATCTCACTACTGATGCTTTGATTCGACAAGTTAGACTCTATGCTCTTCAGACTAGTGATATTTCTAGCATGATTCTGTAATAGCTCGGTTCCATTTTACAATATTAAGTGATTTTAAACATGTTAGAAACTGACATATAATTTTAAAAGTGTCAAAACATGTTTAAGGAGTCATTATTTGGTAAAAATAAATGGAAAATCAGATCCGAAACGTCACAAAATGGTACAAAAGGCCCCGGGGGTCTTAGACAGTCCAAAATCAGCTAAACGAGCAGAACATTGTGTCCGATGCAGAACGAACGCAACGAACTACCAACAGACGCAAAGTTCCAAGTAAGGGACTGACCGACTAAATCGATATGATTAAAAATCAACTGGCAAGCGTACCAGGTCAAATTATAGATAGTGAATAAAATTCGAATGTCGAACCCACAGGGACTGTATAATTATGACTACCAAAATATATTTATTTCTACTTAATCCAGACTAATAAAAAAAATATCGATTTCAGATTTTAAACTAATAATTAAAAATTGCAATTAAAATTTAAATTAAGTAAAACGCAGCTGAAAAATTTGGATTAATTCAAATATAGGAAAATTCGATCAAAGACTCACGTAGGTACCAGACAATTCATATAACAAGCAGTCGATCTAAGACATCAGACTCAATCTTAATTCACAGGAATTTTCCTAATTTGTTCAAAAGTCTATTTCTAGAACAATCAAACCTATTCAAATATTGATGAACTAATCTTTGGTAATTCTAATCAAATTTGAATGCATTAAATATTTGTGAAAATTCAGTTTACACCCAAACCGCATAATGAAACCGAATTATATTTCTTGTCAGTTTTACACTATGTTGAATATCGAAGTGATCAAAATCGAAACCTCCTTCGTCAAATTGGAATCAATTAACATGCAAGAAATTAACTGGCCAGGAAATTCAAAAGACAAATATAAATTCGATAAAAAATAAAATAAAATAAAGTCTGAAAATCTCAAATAAACAATCAAGTTTTCTACATAAATTGTCTGGCCCAATCACATGGCCTTGATCGAGAAAGAAAATCTACTCAATAAATAAAGTCATGATCAAACAAGGTTTTTAATCATGAAAAGTAAAAATAAAATAAAAGAAAAGAAGAAGAAATCTTCTCCCAAGCCTGGTAGCAGTAGCTGCCTTGCATCTCAATTTTCTGAATTTTGCAACCACTTCTCACGTCTGAATAAGTCCCTTAAATATGAGTTTAAAAAGCCCATGAAAGATAGCCTGTAAAATAAGACTTTTTAATTTCCGAAATTCTGATTTTTTCTGATTCCTGACATCTCGCTCGAGCGAGCAACTCTCTGTTTCCAAAGATTTAAATTCCCGTATTTCTTGCTCGAGCGAGCACAAGCTCTCGCTCGAGCGAGCATGGTTCTGGACCCAAAAAAACTCACGCACACAGGCTTGCGCGGTTCCCATCTTTCTTTGCGCGATTGCGCGTCCACCTAGCGCGGAACAACATGCTCCATTGCGCGATTGCGCGTCGCCTAGCGCTAAACAACATGCGCCCTTCACCTTGCTCTGATGCGCGTTTGCGCTTCTTCCTCAGCCAACAACCAACATCATGAGCGATATACAAGTGCAATCACGCATCCTTTCTTCATTTCTTTAGGTTCTGCACAGCTCCTCTTCATTCTTGTACGCACAACAGCCATCTCAATATTCCTTCAACGCATGAACACTACAACCTTCACTTCTTCCTATTCTTCATCTCATGTAATGCGCAGCAATTCATCTTCCTTTGCTTCATCGCAATAGCGGTCTTCTCGCGGCTCACACAGATGCATGGTTCTCATCCGTATATCTTACTCCGGCATCAATTGTCCTTCATGCTATTAACCCAATTAGCTCGTTCCGTCTTTCACCAAAAATCTCGAGTTACCTTCGATTTTCTATAAATTAACCAAGGGGAATGATGTGAAGACAACGTGCATGAAACGACAGAAAATGCAATAAAATAATATGAACAAGTGCAAAATATAAATAAAAATATAACAAAATAATGCATACAAAATGCACTTATCAACACCCCATACTTAAACCTTGCTCGCCCTCGAGCAAGAAATGCAAAAAACAATATGCACTTAAAAACATAAGTAAGGACAATTCATGAGAGTCCACAGCCTCCGAAAAGTTCAATCATAAAATAAAATCACCAACATGCTCTCAACTTTTCATAATATACCTTCGGTTTAACGTGAACTTGAGTATGTGAAAAGCATTCCAGTTTCATACAACTTAAACCGAATTCGTCTCAAATCTGCTTAGCGGCCTATGACAAGTCAGTGCAAGTTTCACTCTTCAAATACCCATTCCTTCCAACAAACTCTAGATTAAACTCACCTCCCTTGAGATAATGAATTACACACCTCCAGATTTTGCACCCGGTATTGCTTTAGCCCCAATAATTACCAGCTGACTTAGCTATAACTGGCTAGGATATGAAAAATCATTCTATTTTTTCTTTCTAATCCCCTCGTCTATAGCCCGGATGGAGCATCAATCCCATTTAATCCGCATACTTAGCCTTAAATTTAATATTTTATAGGATTTTAATCCTTTCAAGGCCCGGATGGAATTGTATATAAATTTTTTTTTCCTAGGTACGCCCAAGATCATAAGTGTAAACTAGAGCCTCATCAAAATTCATAGAATACAATCAAGATCCACAAACCACCTATTGCCGTGCAATGGTCAAACAGACAGAACTTCATCAGATCTTTCGTCACACTCCACTGGTTTAACACAAGTGCTTATAAATATTCACGGTTCAACCTACAGTTTTTCATGTCCAGACAAGAGCAAAAAATTTCAAAAATCCATTTTTTCACAAAAACTTCATCATCATTGGCTATTATAACTCATCCTACTCATAACAATGCAAACAACAACAAACAAAAATTGTATGCAAACAAATATGAAACACGACAGATGCAAAACAAACACAACCAACAATAATGAAATAACTAGTCTACCCCCCCATACTTATCCAAAGCATTGCCCTCAATGCTTCAGAAAGATGAACAGAATGCAACAAACACACAAATGCAAGACAAACAAGAACACAATGAAAACAAAAATAAAACTCCCCTGGTTTTCGATGCATCCTCTTCCTTCTTGACAGTATCCTTTGGGACGGTATCAGCAGTCTAGACATATCAGCAGGCATGAAAACTGGCATGGGAAAGAAACAAAAATCAAAACTAAAAATAAAGATAAAAACCAAAAACAAAATAAAAAGCAAAAGCAAAAATACTGAGTTGCCTCCCAGTCAGAGCTAAATTTATAGTCTATAGCCCGACTATACTCCTCTCTGAGTGGCGAAATTCAAGGTGGTTTATCCACCGTCTGTGAAAAACTCAGGTCAGTCCTGCACTTGCATGCCACACCATTAAAGAAATTGTGGAAGGGACTAACTCCTGCGGGGATCTGCACTTGCATACATTCATCATCATAATCATGAATCATATCAACCGAATTAACAGAAGAGCAAGATTTTAAATTTGGGCTCTCAGTAGCCGACTTTAACATTTTAAACACAACTTGCTCATCGTTAAGTCTTAACACCAACTCCCCTTTCTCAACATCAACTAATGCCCTACTAGCAGCAAGAAAAGGACGCCCTAAAATAAGTGGAACCTCACAATCCTCATCCATGTCAAGAATAACAAAGTCTACAGGAAAGATAAAGTGTTCTATCTTGACTAGGACATTCTCCACAATTCCCCTCGGGTATTTAATAGATCCATCAGCAAATTTAAGGGAGATAGCAACAAGTTTAATATTTTCTACACCTAGTTTTCGAGCAATAGAAATAGGCATTAAATTTATGCTCGACCCAAGATCACACAACACATTTTCAAAAGATAGACTTCTAATTTTACAGGGTATATAAAAACTCCCTGGATCTTGAGATTTGGTTGGAAGCTTCTTCTTCAACACCGCCGAGCATTCCTCATTCAGTGTGACTTGTGTTACGTCATTCAACTTTTTCTTGTTTTTCAGCAAGTCTTTCAAAAATCTTGCATAGTTCGGCATCTGAGCTAATGCATCTGCAAAAGGTATGTTAATATGCAGTTTCTTGAAAATTTCAAGAAACTTTTTAAATTGAAAATCAAATAACAGTTGCTTAGCTCTAAGGGGAAAGGGTAAGGAAGAAATATCAACATTATCATTAACTTCAAATTTCAAAGTCTTACCTTTCTTACCTGCCTTGGAGGATTTTTCAGTCCGCGCATCCTCCTTGAACTCTCCAATTTTCGGCCCCTCCATCCTATTCTTCTCTTTGTCCATTTGCTCCTCAGGATGTGCTCGAGTCACAACCATGATAGCGTTCACGCCTCTAGGATTTGATTCCGTGTTACTTGGTAAAGCTCCAGCAGGCCGGGTTGATAATTGGGTTGCGATCTGACTCATCTGAACTTCTAACTTCTGCAGCATACTTTCCTGATTCTGTAAGCGAGTCTCAGTTCCTGCAACGTATTTCATCATGATCTCCTCAAAACTCGGCTTCTTCTCCTCTTGCTTGGGCTGCCAGTTCTGATTATAGTTGTTGTAGGAGTTGTACGGCTGTCGTCCTTGATTTCCTACAAAATTAGCCGCTTCAACTTCAAACAACTGATGCTCTTCTTGCAGATTCCCTTGTGCATGATTTACTGGCACTGCTTTCATAAGTGCCACTTGGTGTGTCAGAGCGTCGATCTTTACATTCAGGGCCATCAAAGCATCGACCTCTAGAACACCGGCCTTCTTCTCTTTCTTCACATCCGGCCACCCAATGTTGCTCTCTTCCATGTTGCCAATGATTTCCCAAGCGTCAGCTGGCGTCTTCCTGAATAAGCATCCATTAACAGCAGCATCTAGCATAGAACGCACTGAAGGATCTGCTCCATTATAGAACGTTTGGGTTTGCTGGCTTTGTGTGAGATTATGCTGAGGACACATCCTCAACATCATTTTAAATCTGGTCCACACCGCATGTAGAGATTCTCCCTCCTTTTGCTTGAAAGATATAATATCTGAGAACAACTTCTCCGTCTTCTTAGGAGGGAAATACTTGTTCAGAAAAGTCTGAACAAGTTGGTTCCATGTAGTGATGGAACCCACAGGCAAATCATCTAGCCACTCAACAGCTTTGCCTTGAAGAGAGAATGGGAATAACCGCAGTCGCACTGCAGATGTTACCCCATTAACTTTGAACATGTCGCAGATCGACAGAAAACGCTCCAGATGAGCGTAGGGGACTTCCACAGATGTACCCCCAAATCTTGCTTAAAGTTGGATCAGCTGAATAGTAGAGGGTTTCAGCTCAAAATTGTTCGCCTCAACAGCGGGGAAAACTATGCTAGATCCATAACCTTCAACTGGCGGTCTAATCAGATCCCAAACAGTACAGTTGTCCGCCATATCTTCTTCTGATTCAGATTCTATTTCAAGTACTAGATTAGTTTCTTCTTTGCTTTTCGGATCTTGCTGAGCATGCGTTCGATCTCCAAATGAAGTGGTAGAAGCTTCTTAGATCGAATGTTATGCATGCACAACAAGCTAGTACCTGAAAATCACAAAGAAAAATAAAAAAAAATCAGAATTTTAATAAAATAAAAGCAGTCTAATCTCAAGCGAAATAAAAATTTTGATATCAAAACAGTCCCCGGCAACGGCACCAAAAACTTGACCGGCTAAATCGGTATGATTAAAAATCAACTGGCAAGCGTACCAGGTTAAATTATATATAGTGAATAAAATTCGAATGTCGAACCCACATGGACTGTATAATTATGACTACCAAAATATATTTATTTCTACTTAATCCAGGCTAATAAAAAATAACGATTTCAGATTTTAAACTAATAATTAAAAATTGCAATTAAAATTTAAATTAAGTAAAACTCACCTGAAAAATTTGGATTAATTCAAATATGGGAAAAGTTCGATCAAGGAATGACGTAGGTACCAGAAAATTCATATAACAAACAGTCGATCTAAGAAATCAGACTAAATCTTAATTCACGGGAATTTTCCTAATTTTTCAAATGAATATTTCTAGAACAATCAAACCTATTCAAATATTGATAAACTAATATTTCGTAATTCTAATCAAATTTGAATGCATTAAATATTTGTGAAAATTCAGTTTACACCCAAACCGCATAATGAAATCGAATTCTATTTCTAGTCAGTTTTACACTATGTTGAATATCGAAGTGATCAAAATCGAAACCTCCTCCATCGAATTGGAATCAATTAACATGCAAGCAATTAACTGACCAGGAAATTCAAAAGACAAATATAAATTCAATAAAAAATAAAATAAAATAAAGTCTGAAATCTCAAATAAACAAATCAAGTTTTCTACATAAATTGTCTGGCCCAATCACGTGGCCTTGATCGAGAAAGAAAAACTACTCAATAAATAACGTCATGATCAAACAAGGTTTTTAATCATGAAAAGTACAAATAAAATAAAAGAAAAAAAGAAGAAATCTTCTCCCAAGCCTGGTAGCAGTAGCCGCCTTGCGTCTCATTTTTCTGAATTCTGCAACCACTTCTCACGTCTGAATAAGTCCCTTAAATATGAGTTTAAAAAGCCAATGAAAGATAGCCCGTAAAATAAGACTTTTAATTTCCGAAATTTGATTTTTTCTGATTCCCGACGTCTCGCTCGAGCAAAAACAAATCTCGCTCGAGCGAGCAACTCTCTGTTTCCGAAAAATTAAATTCCCGTATTTCTCGCTCGAGCGATCACAAGCTCTCGCTCGAGCGAGCATGGTTCTGGACCAAAAACAACTCACGCACACAGGCTTGCGCGGTTCCCATCTTTCTTTGCGCGATTGCGCATCCACCTAGCGCGGAACAACATGCTCCATTGCGCGATTGCGTGTCACCTAGCGCTAAACAACATGCGCCCTTCACCTTGCTCTGATGCGTATTTGCGCTTCTTCCTCAGCCAACAGCCAACATCATGCGCGATATAAAAGTGCAATCACGCATCCTTTCTTTATTTCTTTAGGTTCTGCACAGCTCCTCTTCATTCTTGTACGCACAGCAGCCATCTCAATATTCCTTCAACGCACGAACACTACAACCTTCACTTCTTCCTATTCTTCATCTCATGTAATGCGCATCAATTCATCTTCCTTTGCTTCATCGCAATAGCGGTCTTCTCGCGGCTCACACAGATGCATGGTTCTCATCCGTATATCTTACTCCGACATCAATTCTCCTTCATGCTTGCTATCAACCCAATCAGCTCGTTTCGTCTTTCACCAAAAATCTCGAGTTACCTTCGATTTTCTATAAATTAACCAAGGGGAATGATGTGAAGACAACGTGCATGAAATGACAGAAAACACAATAAAATAATATGAACAAGTTCAAAATATAAATAAAAATATAACAAAATAATGCATACAAAAATGCACTTATCAGAGACAGATGTGCGATTTGCATGTTTTTGGATCGACGTGTGGCAGGACAGTTGGAGAACGGATGCAAAGTTTCCAGAACGGATGCAACGTTCTCCGCCTATAAATAGGGTTACGAGGGCCACATTTTTCACACCAATTTTCAAATTCTCTCTCGGTATTTAGTGTATTCTAGGGGTTTAGGGGTGTTTCCAGCCTTCTTAGACTTGGTCCGGAGGTTGGCGAGTTGCTCCAAGGTTGCTGCGGAGCGGTGCCCAAGTTTTGGGGCAATCGTCATCAGTGGGCTGACGACAGATGAAGTGTGGACTGTAGGCTTGGAAATAGAGCTGGTCTAGCTTTCCTAGTGTTTGAGGTACAGAAGTATTATTCGAGATATCTAGATTAAATATGCATGTATTATGTGTTTGCATGGAGTATATGATTGCATGTTTTATATGCCTTTATATATAGCATGTCATGACTGTATGTTGCATACATGAGCATATTGAGCCTTTATCCTAATTGAGATATCCGGTATTATGATATCCTGTCAATAGATGGTTGGACACAGAAACACGTGTTAGGTCGTCAAAATCAGTTGGACACAGATCTTGTGTTAGGTCACTGATATTTGGTTGGACACGTGTACTTGTGTTAGGTCATCATCAGGGCTTCTGAGTATGTTAGTCACCTCCTATAGTGACGGCTCAGCGTGGCACATAACAGGACCCAAGTTTGTTCTTGATCAGATATTCTTGACCTCGTGTCTTGGTACTCTGTTCACTTGCATACATGCACATATAATACCGTATACTCATACTCTCGTACTGAGCTTTTCATGCTCACGTTCCATACTTTGTTGTATCTAGACACCCTATTCCATGGGGCAGGTCTGCGGCTGGATGAGGCGGGTGGTTCCAGGAGAGCTTAGGCGATTGATGACCAGCAGGGTTTTGTCTAGGCTTTTGTTTCTGTTGTATTTGGGTTAATACACTGGATTTATTCGATATAATTGTAAACTATATTTTATTGTTGTTTAAGTTTTCCGCTGTGATTTTTTTGATTATGTTTAATTAAGTTAAATTCATGCTTAAGCTTTTGATTATTAGGTGATCACGGTGCGGGTCACTACATTTATGGTATCAGAGCATGCATAGAAATCTTGGGATATAGATTTGTACGTCTTGGGATTAACCTTTGTGTCACGTGTAGATGGCAAATCAGGGTGATTAGAATAATCGTGGTATTGAGAATAGCTTTGTTGGTGACAGAGGATTACAACAAGATCAAGTAAGAGTCAATATTATTGAATTTGCCAAGATAGGTCCTCAAACCCTCAAAGGAGGAGAAACTGCGGATGAAGTTATGCTTTGGGTGAATCAAATGGAACAGTGCTTTGTCACACTCGATTTTGAAGATAAAGAGAAATTGTTAATTACTGACTTGAATTTACAGGAGAAAACTCGACGATGGTTGCAATCAATTTATGTGGTTTTGCAGCAGCATTTTGGTCAACTTAGATGGGAACATTTCAGAGAAGCCCTCTTAAACGAACACGGTCCTGCAAGTGTAAAACAAAGAGAGTTAGGAAAAAATATCAAGGGCTCTAATTCGTTGAGATCGAAGGGCCAAAGATTTGAAAGATCAATTACAATGTCTTCTTCTACCGGGTCAGGAGAATTTACTCGCGTTAATAAGTAGGAATTGCAGTGTGAACATTTTAAAAGAAATCATCCAACTGACAAATGCCGCAAAGCCTTAGGGGCTTGTTTTTTTTTTTGTGTGGTAGTTTAAGTAACTTGAAAAAGGATTGTCCACGTTCAAGTAAGAATAAATAAGAGAGGATTTTGTGGTTGTTTGTACTTGATAAGTTATTTCAAACTTTTCGGAATTATCTGTTGGTTAGCTATCACCAGAGGTTCGGATTTTATTACCGATGAATATTATCTAGATTTGAGATTAGTTGATCAGTTATTTGACTATAGAATGCTTAATTAACAATTGTATGATTGGGATGAAATTTGTCATGCTTTCAATGAATAGTTCTATGCTTTTTTCTAGAATGATTCAAAAGGTCAGTGATTTGACATAGTGTCAGAGTTGACTTGTTTCCTCAGAGACTCAATGTTTGGGTCATTGGTTATTGATGATGGATTTTCATCTTACATTCAGTGATGAATTATACCAGGTACCGAGGACTGTGCTGGATTGTTCAAGATGGGATATGAAGCGCAACCTATGCGGGTGTTTTCTGGGAAGTTTATTCCAGATAGGCTATTGGGGGAGGCTATCTGAGTCTTGATATTTTGCACAATTATAACAAGGGGTATAATTATCAAAAGGAATGTTCTTATGAATTTGATATTGGTACTGGATTAGTTCCAAGAGATTTGTGTAAGAGTGGGTGCCCAGTGAGCCAACTGTGTGGCTATGGGCTTTGTTGACTCTTTGTATAAACAATCTTTTGTTTAATATTATTTACACTTTTATGGCAATGACTTTATATTACTTCATATTGTTATATTGTGATATACTATTGTTGTTTTGATAAAGACCTTGAATATACTATAGTGTATGTAAGATGTGGTAGAACATGGAGATGTCTATCATGAAATACATCTTATAGTCACTGTATATTCTAAAACCGTTCCTAGTCGATTGAGCCGTCCGATAATAAGGATAAGGATCGCTCGAGTTTGAGACTAGCATTTGCGATGCGGAGTACCACGTTTCATTGGTAGGGAACATGGAGATGTTCGAAGCATGCAAATGGATATTCATAGGATGAATAGTCGAACTACCCTATCCGGACTTTCCAAGTGGTTATCACTTATCGAGTGGATAAAGTCCGCGGTTTTGGTTGTACACCATTAGTCCTTACGACTTGAAACATCATGGAGACTCTATATGCTAGTGCTGTGCTTTGACTCGTTTACCGACTCTATGGGGGTCATCAGGTGTCGAGATTGGGTATAGTTACGACACATATAGGAGTCAATGCATTGTTGTCAAGGATTCACCACATACTTGCGAGTGTGGATATCCTATGCGATCTGAGGAGATATTAGTGTGACAAATCTCTGGCCAGAGTACTTGATGTGATTTAAGAAATGGTTTCTTAGTAGCACATGCGATGTCACTAATTTGATCTTCAAGATGCATTGCATAGTTATCGAATCTTGAGCGACTCTCGATATACCAATGGTTGTTGATTCGATCGGGATATATGGATGAAGGGACCGTACTGTACGCTAACCAAAATCTACTGGTTCTTGTAGGCACTATCAGTGATACCTAGGGAATCATGGGGCGATGTTGCTAGGCGCTTTACCATGATTCGTTGGGCAAGTCGGAAAGTGTTGTTCCGAGTCACAAGGAGTTGTGAGCCCACGGCTAGCTGTATCCCTGAACCATTGAGGGTCACACAGTGTAATGGAGTTTTAATCCCCGTTGAGATAGTTAAATTTAAAGAGTTAAATTTAATGAACTAAGGAGTTGGACTTCTTAAATAAGAGTAAGGGAGTAGGATTTAGGATTTCCTAAAATGACATAGGGATGGACATTTTTGGAAACCACTGAATTCGGATTCAGGAAAATTTATTTTGACTTTAAAATGTGCAGAAATGGTTTCTGTGCACATTGGTGAAATCGTTTCATCAATCGGAGTCACGATGAATTTTATATTAATTTCTGAACGAGCGGGCTTTGCTTGTCGGGCCCCAGCTTATGACTAATGGGCCCTAAGGTGTTAGTGGCCTGCATTATAAATAAGTTATTTCAGTACAGAAATTACACACAACAGGTCATTATTTTTGAGAGCAATTTTCGAAAACCCTACCCTCTCTCTCAAACATATTTCGGCCGCCCCCCTTCACTCTGCCCGAGAAATTCCGGTCTGTGATTTTGAATTGCAGTCAGGAATAACGAATCAGATTCGTGTAATCTCTTCGCAGAAAACTTCTGATAGATTTTCTAGTGCAATCTATCAGAGGGATTAAACCTCTGTTCGTGGACCTGATTGAAGGCGTTCATCGGTTCCAGGGAGAGACAACAAGAGCAGAATTGTTCTGTTGGTGTCCATTAATCTCGTTGCGAGATTTGAGGTAAAATTTATTTAATTGTTATTTAAATTTTACACACACGTAATTCAATCGATGAACGGTTGATACCCATACCATGGAAACGTTCCATGAAAATTTTTAAACTTCCGCTGCACCGGGTATCAATCGTAATTGGTCTGGGAACTCGCCAGTTTTCCAACAGTGGTATCAGAGCCAGGTTGCTCAGATCAATCGATTGAATTAATCAATTGTACAAAATTTTTGAGTCTCGGTTTATGAAACAAAATAAATATTTTTAAATAAAAATTTTTTTTCGGGGCAAAACCCGGGCAGCGATTGGATCGCTGCCCGGTGGGGCAGCAATTGTTGCTGCCCCGGGCGGCGCACGGCGCCGCCCAAAGGGGGCGCACGGCGCCGCCCAGGGCGGCGACCGTCGCCGCCCAGGGCGGCGCACGGCGCTGCCCAGGGCAGCGCTGTGCGCTGCCCAGCGCAGCGCTGGGCGCTGCGCAGGGCAGCGCTCGGCGCTGCCCAGGGCGGCGCACAGCGCCGCCCAGGGGCGGCGCTCGGCGCCGCCCAGGGCGACGCACGGCGCCGCCCAGCGGCGGCGCCAGGCGCCGCCAGGGCAGCAAACGTTGCTGCCCTAAGGGGGCAGCCGGGCTGCCCCGGCCCGCGCCCCGGGTGCGGGCCGGCCCGGGAGTGTCCCGGGCGGCCCGCGGGAAAAATTATATTTTTAATTTTAATATTTAAAATTTTATTTTTGGTCCGGTCAAAAATTGTTTTTGATTGGTTCACGAGATTTCGGATCGAATTGTTCGAGTCCGTAAATTTTAAAATTGATTTTGGATAAATTTGAATTTTTGGAAAATTTTAATATTTTATCCGTAAATTGAATTTTGAAATCAATTATTTTGGTACAATTGATGATAAGATATGATCTTATGATATATTAGATAAAATATGATTTTATTTGTAAAATTGGATTTTATAGATAAAATATGATTTTATTTGATATGGAGATAAAATATGATTTTATATGTGAAATGTGATTTTATATATAAAATATGATTTTATCTTGTTTAAATTTGAATTGCCACAGCATGTTATCCAATAAATTAATTTTGAATTAAATGTTATTGGATAAGGATGATCGATTGCCATGACCAATTTTGTAGGTGTATGTTAGGAATTTACATTTTGTCTTTATTGTTGTTGGTTTTATTAATGGGCCTGGTTTATGGCCCGATATGAATGTCATATGTAATAAAAGTGGGCTTGGTTTATAGCCCGTTCCCACCCCCTAAAAATGTATCCCCTACTTGTCATTGTTATTTAATTGTAAATACATTAGATTTAGTGGGAGATCAAGATTTGAAGATGGTGGGCCCAGCAGACAATGAAGACTGAAGAAATGTAAATTGGAAGCATATGTAATAGGATTGCATTTGCATACTGCATATTACCTAGGATTGGACTAAGACCCGTGATTGGCAACCACGGGTCAATTAGAAATGGAATCGATCATCCTATATAATATGTGATATTATGATTGTATGCATGTTTAGACATAAATTGCGTGAATCCGGCAATGCATGCAATAAATTAAATATGATGAGACAAATATTTTTATAAATAAAAATCCCTCATTTTAAATATGATTTAAAATTTATATCAAGATAAATAAAGGAAATTTAAATATTGTTTAAATGTTCCTACCTTCCATCAACGGTCAATGTATGTGATGCTACCCGCGGATACGGTCCGGCTCATATTATTGGGGGGGCCCGTCCGTCGGAAAGCTGTACATTGGATCGACAAATGTTGTAAGTTGGGTGGAACTCCCATGGGATCGGCTCATATTATTGGGGGATCCACATGGCGACCGTCCATCACAACTTAATATTGATGGGTCATCTTGACATGTCACTTTAAACGGCGTCATATTATTGGGCCCTTATTGGACATGAGGTAAATACATGGGGGTTGCTTTGGAAGCAATTGGGCTCTACCTTTTGAGAATTATGGTTGGCTGATATTATTCGGGACCATAAGTTTGTCAATTGGACTCCATGTTCTCACTAAGGAAAAAGTTTCCCGTTTTCACTAGAGGGTGGTGAAATCGTTAAAATAGTGGGAGTGAGATTCATAAAATAAAATTCGCCAATTTTATGTCTTAGTAAATTGCTTAAACAATCATCGATAATTGTCTGTTTTATCTCAGTAATCCACATGTTTCTGTTCTCCAACAAAACAAACTTATTGACGCAAACAATACAGAATGATTCCATAAGTTAAGATTGTCCTAAGTTCGGAAAAAGATTTTCTAAGTGTTAGAAAAGGCTTCTCCGAAAACAGCCCCGACTGATGTAACTAGAGAAATGGTTGGACCATGATCTCAAGGCAAAATGTTACATACAAAATTGGACAAGTCTAAACAAGTTTGCCATCACTGCAAGAAACCCGGTTATTGGAAACGTAACTGCAAGGAATACCTCGAGCAGTTGCGAACTGCAAAGGGTATGTTATACATTGAAATAAATATTTTTAATACTACTTCTTGGGTATTGGATACCAGATGTAGATCACATATTTGCAATGAGTTGCAAATGATGATAAGAAGTAATAGGCTAAGGATGGGTGAGACCCAGTCAAGGCTCGGGAATGGTTCCAGAGTTAAATCCATAGCTATGGGAAATATTTATTTTTGCAGAACGGTTTTAAGTTACTTTTGATAGATGTTTTATTTGTTCCAGATTTAATTAAAACATTATTTCTGTTTCTATGCTAGATAGAGATGGTTATTCTTGCAATTTTGTGAATGAGATTTGCAATATTTACAAGAATGAATGTTTAATTGGAAATGGACAACTTGAAAACGATCTATACAATTTAAAACTAAAAGACGTTCCAGTGAATTGTATTGACAAACCGGCAACAACAAACAAAAGGAAAATCGATAGTCAAAACCCGGCAAACCTTTGGCACGCTAGACTAGGTCATATTTCCTCAAGGAGGATGAACAAGCTAGTGGGAGAGGGCATGTTTGATATGTCTGATATTAACTCTCTACCTACTTGTGAATCCTGCCTAAAAGGGAAAATGACTAAATCTCCTTTTAAGGGGAAACCTGAGCGTAGTCAAAATCTGTTGGATTTGATCCATACAGATGTTTGTGGTCCATTTAGAGTAGGGACTCAACATGGCCACACCTACTTCATTACCTTTACTGATGATTATTCTAGGTATGGGTATTTATATTTAATGAAATATAAGTCTGAAGCATTTGAAAAGTTCAAAGAATTCAAGGCTGAAGTAGAAAACAAGCTAGGTAAAAGTATTAAAACACTTCGATCGGATCGAGGTGGAGAATACTTGAGTACCGAGTTTTTGGACTATCTAAAAGAGAATGAGATTCTCTCTCAGTGGACTCCTCCTATGACACCACAGCTTAATGGTGTATCGGAGCGTCGTAATCGAACTTTGTTGGACATGGTTCGATCCATGATGAGCTTCACTGAGCTTCCACCTTCGTTTTGGGGCTATGCGCTTGAAACGGCGGTATTGTTGTTGAATAACGTCCACACTAAAGCAGTGGACAAAACACCATACGAGTTATGGAATGGCAAAGCTCCTAAGTATTCGTACTTGAGGATTTGGGGATGTCCTGCTTACGTGAAGCGGACAGTGGGAGATAAGTTGGATAGTCGATCCAGCTTGTGTTATTTTGTGGGGTATCCGAAGAATTCAATCGGATATTATTTCTATTATCCTGCTGAAACAAAGGTGTTTGTTTCACGGAATGCCACCTTCTTGGAGAAGGAGTTCTTATTGGATAAGAAAGGCGAGATGATGGAACTCGAAGAAGTTCGAGAAGAACCCGAAATACAAAATAACGATCCCACACCTCAGGAACCATTGCTGAACACGCCTGCACCTAGAAGATCCGAGAGGACTTCTAGACCTCCAGTTCGATATGGTCTTCTTCTTGAAGAGGGTCAAGATGAACCCGACATTGGATGTGATCCAAGAAGCTTCAAGGAAGCAATTTCTGATGCGGATTCGAATTTATGGCTTGAAGCTATGCAGTCTGAATTGGATTCGATGCATACTAACCAAGTCTGGTCTTTAGTGGATCCTCCCGATGGAATTGTTCCAATAGGGTGTAAATGGATCTACAAAAGAAAGCTTGGGCCTGATGGTAAGGTATTGACCTACAAGGCGCGATTGGTGGCTAAAGGTTATACTCAAAGGCAAGGAGTTGACTATGATGAAACCTTTTCACCAGTCGCAATGTTCAAGTCCATAAGAATCCTAATTTCCATAGCTGCATGGTATGACTATGAGATATGGCAGATGGATGTGAAGACTGCTTTTCTTAATGGAGACATTAAGGAAGAAATCTATATGAAGCAGCCTGAGGGGTTCACATCCATGGGAAGCGAGCATAAGGTATGCAAGCTTCAGAGATCAATTTATGGTCTAAAACAAGCATCAAGAAGTTGGAACCAGAAATTTGATGAAACAATAAAAGATTTTGGTTTCATCAAGAACCCGGAGGAACCTTGCGTGTACAAGAAAGTAGTTAAGGATGCGGTAACATTCTTAGTACTTTATGTTGATGACATCCTACTCATTGGGAATGATGTAGGGATGTTGCAGTCAACAAAGATATGGTTATCAGGTAGATTTTCGATGAAGGATTTGGGTGAGGCATCCTACATTCTTGGGATACAGATCTATAGGGATAGATCTAAGAGAATGATAGGACTCACTCAATCAACCTACATCGATACCATATTGAAACGGTTTTCAATGGATGGGTCCAAGAGAGGACATCTACCCATGTGTCATGGAGTTTCTCTATCCAAGTCTATGTGTCCCAAGACTGATGCAGAGATAGAGAATATGACACATGTACCATATGCGTCAGCTATAGGTAGTATCATGTATGGGATGATATCTACCAGACCGGATGTAGCATTTGCTCTGAGTGTCACGAGCAGATATCAGTCTAATCCTGGTCAGATGCATTGGAAAGCCGTGAAGGACATTCTTAAGTACTTGCGAAGGACTAAGAATATGTTCATGGTTTATGGAGGACGAGAACTCAAACTGGAAGGCTATACCGACTCTAGCTTCCAAAGTGATGTGGATGACTCGAAGTCAACCTCTGGATTTGTGTTCATGCTCAATGGCGGTGCTGTCTCTTGGAAGAGTTCCAAGCAGGACACCACAGCGGATTCCACCACTGAGGCTGAATACATTGCAGCATCAGCTGCTGCTAAAGAGGCCGTTTGGATGAGGAATTTCGTCCAAGAGTTGGGCGTCATTCCTGAATTTGTTGGTCCAGTCCCGGTGTACTGCGACAACACGGGTGCCGTTGCTCAAGCAAAGGAACCAAGGTCTCATCAAAGATCCAAACACGTACTGAGGAAATACCACATAATCCGGGAGATTGTGGAAAGAGGAGACATCAGTGTCGAACGAGTGGCCTCTGCAGACAATATCGCTGATCCACTTACTAAGCCTTTGCCAGGACCATTGTTTGACAAACATCGCGAAGCAATGGGTCTACGTAGTATGACTAGTTGGCTATAGGGCAAGTGGGAGATTGTAAGAGTGGGTGCCCAGTGAGCCAACTGTGTGGCTATGGGCTTTGTTGACTCTTTGTATAAACAATCTTTTGTTTAATATTATTTACACTTTTATGGCAATGACTTTATATTACTTCATATTGTTATATTGTGATATACTATTGTTGTTTTGATAAAGACCTTGAATATACTATAGTGTATGTAAGATGTGGTAGAACATGGAGATGTCTATCATGAAATACATCTTATAGTCACTGTATATTCTAAAACCGTTCCTAGTCGATTGAGCCGTCCGATAATAAGGATAAGGATCGCTCGAGTTTGAGACTAGCATTTGCGATGCGGAGTACCACGTTTCATTGGTAGGGAACATGGAGATGTTCGAAGCATGCAAATGGATATTCATAGGATGAATAGTCGAACTACCCTATCCGGACTTTCCAAGTGGTTATCACTTATCGAGTGGATAAAGTCCGCGGTTTTGGTTGTACACCATTAGTCCTTACGACTTGAAACATCATGGAGACTCTATATGCTAGTGCTGTGCTTTGACTCGTTTACCGACTCTATGGGGGTCATCAGGTGTCGAGATTGGGTATAGTTACGACACATATAGGAGTCAATGCATTGTTGTCAAGGATTCACCACATACTTGCGAGTGTGGATATCCTATGCGATCTGAGGAGATATTAGTGTGACAAATCTCTGGCCAGAGTACTTGATGTGATTTAAGAAATGGTTTCTTAGTAGCACATGCGATGTCACTAATTTGATCTTCAAGATGCATTGCATAGTTATCGAATCTTGAGCGACTCTCGATATACCAATGGTTGTTGATTCGATCGGGATATATGGATGAAGGGACCGTACTGTACGCTAACCAAAATCTACTGGTTCTTGTAGGCACTATCAGTGATACCTAGGGAATCATGGGGCGATGTTGCTAGGCGCTTTACCATGATTCGTTGGGCAAGTCGGAAAGTGTTGTTCCGAGTCACAAGGAGTTGTGAGCCCACGGCTAGCTGTATCCCTGAACCATTGAGGGTCACACAGTGTAATGGAGTTTTAATCCCCGTTGAGATAGTTAAATTTAAAGAGTTAAATTTAATGAACTAAGGAGTTGGACTTCTTAAATAAGAGTAAGGGAGTAGGATTTAGGATTTCCTAAAATGACATAGGGATGGACATTTTTGGAAACCACTGAATTCGGATTCAGGAAAATTTATTTTGACTTTAAAATGTGCAGAAATGGTTTCTGTGCACATTGGTGAAATCGTTTCATCAATCGGAGTCACGATGAATTTTATATTAATTTCTGAACGAGCGGGCTTTGCTTGTCGGGCCCCAGCTTATGACTAATGGGCCCTAAGGTGTTAGTGGCCTGCATTATAAATAAGTTATTTCAGTACAGAAATTACACACAACAGGTCATTATTTTTGAGAGCAATTTTCGAAAACCCTACCCTCTCTCTCAAACATATTTCGGCCGCCCCCCTTCACTCTGCCCGAGAAATTCCGGTCTGTGATTTTGAATTGCAGTCAGGAATAACGAATCAGATTCGTGTAATCTCTTCGCAGAAAACTTCTGATAGATTTTCTAGTGCAATCTATCAGAGGGATTAAACCTCTGTTCGTGGACCTGATTGAAGGCGTTCATCGGTTCCAGGGAGAGACAACAAGAGCAGAATTGTTCTGTTGGTGTCCATTAATCTCGTTGCGAGATTTGAGGTAAAATTTATTTAATTGTTATTTAAATTTTACACACACGTAATTCAATCGATGAACGGTTGATACCCATACCATGGAAACGTTCCATGAAAATTTTTAAACTTCCGCTGCACCGGGTATCAATCGTAATTGGTCTGGGAACTCGCCAGTTTTCCAACAATTTGAACGCTATCGTCTGACTTTATCATAGATACAAATTTTAGTTTCCGTTGACAAAGTAGTCTTGGAAAGGATTCTTTGACAAGTGCACATTCTGTATAGATAGTTTTCGCATGTGGTACTGGGGGAGAACCAAGAGATTCGATCATTATTGTCTGGCATTATCAGAGTTACAGAGAGTGATCGAGGACATGATCAACATGATGATTTGGGTTTCTTATTAAGTGATTGTAAAACTTATTTGGGTGGTTTCCCTATGAGATTAGAAATATGATTTTGAGTTGTCAAGTAATGACAATTTTCATCAGGACACAGTGATGATTGATAATGAGAGACGTGGTCTATAATCAGTATTGGAAGTGGTGGTGTGTGTTTCCATTATTGCTCTGGAAGTCTTTTGTACTTAAAATAGGTTATTGGAAAGTTATCCCAGTCTGGAGACCATGATGTTACTAGTAATTATTTGGATTCAATGAGGTCTTGTAAAATGATATGAGAGAATAAAGAACTTGTTGTTCTTATTCAGGTCCATATCGGTACTTAAGATGTATTTTGAGTACGAAATTATCTTAAGTGGGGGAGAATGTAGTAGCCCGATTCCATTTTACAATATTAAGTGATTTTAAACATGTTAGAAACTGACATATAATTTTAAAAGTGTCAAAAAATATTTAAGTATTCATTATTTGGTAAAAATAAGTAGAAAATCAGATCCGGAATGTTCGAAAATGGTAGGAAAGATCCCGGGGGTCTCAGAAAGTCCAAAATCAACCAAACGAGAACGTTGCGTCCGATGCAGAACGGACGCAACGAACTACCAATGAACGCAACGTTCCAGGTAAGGGACAGATGTGCGATTTGCATGTTTTTGAATCGACGTGTGGCAGGACAGGTGGAGAACGGATGCAACGTTCCGAGAACGGAGGCAATGTTCTTCGCCTATAAATAGGGGTTCCGAAGGACACATATTTCACACCAATTTTCAACTTCTCTCTTGGTCCTTAGTGTATTCTAGGGGTTTTGGGGTGTTTCCAGCCTTACTAGGCTTGGTCCGGAGGTTGGCGAGGTGCTCCAGGGTTGCTGCGGAGCGGTGCCCAAGTTTTGGGGCAATCGTCATCAGTGGGCTGACGACGGACGCAATGTGGACTGTAGGCTTGGACATAGAGTTGGTCTAGCTTACCTATTGTTTGAGGTACGGAAGTATTATTCGAGATATCCAGATTGAACATGCATGTATTATGTGTTTGCATGGATTATGTGATTCAATGTTTTATATGCATTTATATACAGCATGTCATGACTGTATATTGCATACATGAGCATATTGAGTTTTTATCCTAATTGAGATATCTGGTATTATGATATCCTGTCAGTAGATGGTTGGAAACAGAGACACGTGTTAGGTCGCCAAAATCAGTTGGACACAGATCTCGTGTTAGGTCACTGATATTTTGTTGGACACATGTACTTGTGTTAGGTCACCATCAGGGTTTCTGAGTATGTTAGTCACCTCCTGTAGTGACGGCTCAGCGTGGAACATACCAGGACCCAAGTTTGTTCTTGATCAGATATTCTTGACCTCGTGTCTTGGTACTTAGTTCACTTGCATATATGCACATATAATACCGTAAACTCATACTCTCGTACTGAGCTTTTCATGCTCACATTTCGTACTTTGTTGTATCTGGATACCCTATTCCATGGGGCAGGTCTGCGGCTGGATGAGGCAGGTGGTTCCAGGAGAGCTTAGGCGATTGATGACCAACAGGGTTTTGTCTAGGCTTTTGTTTCTGTTGTAGGGTTAATATACTGGATTTATTCGATATGGTTGTAAATAATATTTTATTGTTGTTTAAGTTTTCCGCTGTGATTTCTCTGATTATGTTTAATTAAGTTAAATGCATGCTTAAGCTTCTGATTAGTAGGTGATCACGGTGTCGGTCACTACATTTATGGTATCAAAGCATGCATAGAATTCTTGGGATATAGATTTGTACGTCTTGGGATTAACCTTTGTGTCACCTGTAGATGGCAAATCAGGATGAATAGAATAATCGTGATATCAAGAATAGCTCTGTTGGTGACGGAGGATCACAACAAGATCAAGTAATAGTCAAGCTAGATTAGCATGCATGTTATGTTTTTTCTTGTACTCAAGCTAGAGTAGTTTCTTGAGTAGTCCAAGACCACATATTACTTTCTTATGTGCTTATGAGTTTGTTAAATATTGAGCTAGATGTGTCTGTTGATTACTTGCTAGATTAGCATGTATGTTATGTTGGCTACGGTTTAATGCTACTAGATGTTGTTGCATTCATATTGAGCCAATAATCTTTTGATATTTTGAATGGCAGATCCGCCTAAATAATACGGACGTTTGGACGTATATATAGGAACATCTAAGATAGATCGACTCCTATTGCCAGAATCTTGATATAGCGGGCCAAAGTCCGGAAAAAATAACTCAATGCCACCTCGAATGGGAGATTAGGTGGGAGAATTGTTGTGTTCTTCTTCCCCGAGATCCCAAGAAACGATATAGAGTTTATTAACCGATTTTTAAAATCATGCATTTCAATAGCTTTTGTTGTAGAAGAAGTTCTATTGCTTTTACTTGCTTTTGATTATATGAATGTATATGTTGTTTATACTGAGAATTATATTCTCACCGGAGTTATCCGGCTATTGTTATGTTGTATGTGTGCATGGCAATAGGTGAGACAGGAACGAGTCAGAGACGACCGTGAAAGAACAAGATGGAGATAGATGTGATGACTTTGGATTTGAGATGTAGAGACTGCTATCAAGAACTTGTATTACTCGTTTAGTTGTAAGTGTAAATTGAGGTTTGATATAAACTTTGGTAGTTGTCAATGAAACTTGAGATGTATGAATTTGAGAATCATGTTTTATTCATATGTTTTTATTTGAGTTTCATGTCAACAAGCATGTTAGATCCTTATAAGTTATCCTAGCATTGATTTGAGTTGTTAGGATGTTCTATACAGGTTTATATCAAGAACAATCAATTTGACAGGAAAAGAGTACAATTTCAGAAGTTCGGGCAGAGTCAGACTCGCTCGAGCGCATCTTTGCGCGCTCGAGCGAGCTTGGGTATGGCTGAACCCAAGGAGGGCACGCTCGGGTCCAACATTAATTTTTTTTATTGATTGCTTACCCTTTTGTCTGAACATCATTAAGATTAATTTCCCAATAAGAATCAAAATTAGCCCCCGAGGTCCCCACAACAGGTGGTATTAAAGCGATAAGTTCCTTAGATTGAAATAGAAGTGAGTGAGCAGGGTAGATCGAGTCCTCTTACTTGTGTTATACTAGCATGAGATTGATTTGAATGTTGAATTACATGACTTAAATGCTGGTATGATACATTCTCTACTTGTTTCAGATTATTTGATCACATGATTTTGTGGTTTAAATTATTAAGCATGCTTTACTGCTTTAAGAATTACATGATTACCTGAATACCTGAGTTGATTGGAAGCATGTATTACCTGAAAATGAATCTGAACCGGTTCTTGATCAGAACTCGTCGTACCGATTGTGCGTGAATTCTACGCAAACACAGCGGAGAGGGCGGATAGTAAAGCCTTTGTTAGAGGAAAATTGATTTCATTTGAGTCCAATGATTTGAATTTGTTGCTTGAGACACCGGATGTCAATGATTCACTGTATCAGAGCCTCAAACTCGACCCGGATTTGGATGAGGTAATTGGCCAACTAGCTTACCCTGGAGCTTCGTGGCTTGATCCTGTTTCTTCATTGAATTTTAAGGAACGCTATTTGCACTTGGTTCCGGCCACCTGGTATATCTTCCTGACTCGGCATCTGATGCCGATATTGCACACAAGTGAAGTTAATCTTGAGCGGGCCTTACTTCTTTACGCTCTTGATATGGGTTGGCCGATAAATGTGGGACGCGTGATTCACAGCGAGACTCGACAGTCGATTACTTCCACCGCCTTGGGTCTCTACTTCCCGATGATTATCACAGCTTTGTGTATCCGTGCCGGTGTTCCCACTTGTTCCGATGAAGAATGGTTGCATCCCAAGCGGTCCGTGGATGCCGCTGCAATTGAGGCCAAGAGAGTCTACCGATTCAAGAATTTTGTGCAGGACGACCTATTTGCTCTTCCTCTGGATCCCACAAGACCACCTCCGCCCAATCGTTTCTCTCGGGCCGATTCCATCCGCGAGCTTACCGCCTTTTCCCATCACCAAAACGAGTTCAATATTGTGACGGATCATAAATCTCAAGCTGTGGATGCTCTCCTTCGGAATATCTCCTTGCATCTCAGCCTTGATTCAGCCGCTGTCCCTGCTGCTCTACCATACCCACCGCCTTTTTTCCATTTCAGTACGCCAGTCCTGTTCCCCCTCCTGAGGCTGAAGAGGAGGATGAATCCAACCAATGAACAAGAGGAGTTTCGTTTTGCATTTTGCATTGCATTGTAATTTTGTTGTTTGTTGTGTTTTGTGTTTTGACGCATTGGGGGCAATGCTTCATTTAAGTGTGGGGGGTGCATTCATAACATTGCATTTGTTTTTGTTACGTAGTTGCATTTAGTTTGTGAATTGTTGTGTCGTTGTTCATGTTTGTTCGAATGCATGAGTTGAGGATGAATTTGTTAGCCTATGACGATGAAGTGGAAAAATTGGATTTTTGGTGAACATTTTTACTCTTGATTGGATATGAGAAATCGTAGGTTGATTGTGAATATTTCAAGCACGCATGTTTAACCAGTGAAGTGTAGTGATGTATTAGATTTTTTGGATGTATGTTGGACCATTGCACGGCAATAGATGTTTGCGGAACTTGATAGTTTCTTGAATCTCGATGTTCTCTTTGATATGACATATACACTCTTGGGCACATCTTTTTGATTTTTTTATAAAGAATTGGTGAAATATTAGCTCCATCCGGGTTGCGAACAAGATGATTGAAATCCTATTCGTCTTGTTTGTGGCTAAGTATGCGAATAACATGGGGTTAAGATTTGAAAATTTTTAAATTAACAATTTCATCCGGGCTTGGAATGTGAATGAAATTTTATTCACTATTTCATATCTATGTTTGCGGATTCCATGGGATTTTAGTTCCATCTGGGCTATAGACGAGGGGATTGAAATTCAAATCCTATCTAGTTATAGCTAAGTATGCGGGTAATTATTGGGACTTTTAAAAATGTCGGATGCAAAATCCGACGGTGCGTATTTTTATCTCAAGAGAGTTGTGTTGTGTTGATGGATTGTTGGGATGAGGGTTCTTGATTGTGAAGCATTACACTGAATTGTCCTAGGTCGGCGAACAGTCTTGAAACTTGTCTTTTGAATTTTCATGTAACTGGGGTAACATGACACACACACACACACACATTTGAATTCGACTGAAGGTGTATCATTGATAATCAAGAGTAGTAGTGAGTTTGTTTTTGTGGAAAAACTTCTCTGAGACTATGTTATACATGATTCGTCCTTGCTTATGTGTTTGTTCTGTTTCATTTTGTTTTTTCATGACTTTCTCGAGGGTGAGAATAGATTAAGTGTGGGGGAATTTGATAGTTGTGTTTGTGTTGCATATTTTAACATCATTCTGTTATTGTTTTGCATGCATTTGTGTGTTTTATTTTAGTATTTTGTTCGTATTTCATATTTTGTGTCTACATTATTTGTTTCCCGGTTTGTTTTGTAGGGTGTGTATTTTGGAGGACTTATGGACAGAACCTTGGAGCGAGGGAAATGATGCAAGGCATTTTGAAGAACAGTACTTTGACAGCTCGATCCGCCAAAGTCTACCGATCGAGCGGTCATACGAAGAAAAAAAAGATTCGGGACAAAACTTTTCCCGCTCGATCCGCAAAGTTCTACCGATCGAGCGGCCGCATGAAGAATAAAAATATTAGGGGTCAAAAAATTGTCTCGCTCGATCTGCAATGTTCTACCGATCGAGCGAGCGGGTCTATTCGGGAAGAATTTTTATTTTTGGGAACTCTTTTATTTTGGACTCTAGCCTTTTATTAGGTCTTTTATTCCGTTTTTCTGAGATTGTTATCAAACTTTTGAAGCTTAGAGACCAAGTTTTCCTTGGTGGATAGGTTTTGTTCTATCTTTTCTTAAGATTTCTTCTCTTATTTTGATTTTTCTTTCGTTTTTCATGAATCATTGTGGCTAGACTTTAGAACTTGGTTGAGGAAGACAAGCCCTTGATTTTGTTTATTCATGATATTTTAATTTTCAATATTTAATTCTTATTTAGTATCAAAAGTTGTTCTGATTTATTTCATGTTTGTATGTGAGATTTTTGGATTGATCACCCTAGGATTTTGCTATACAATCTACTGCTAAATTAAAATTCAAATTCGTAATTATTTGAATAAACTAATTTGCGAAGCAATTACAATTGATAATCGTCCGCTTGTGAGTTTATTAAATTTTAGGAACAACAATTGACTAGGCTAAATACATCCGCTTGTGTATGTGTTGTCTAGATTCTTCAGTTTCACTAGTTTGCATGCTATCGTGGATTTAAATCTAATCACTTGTATTGGGTTAATTCATTGGTATGGGTTAACTTAGAAAGCTTGTGTCTAGTTAACTAAGATTAAGGTGAAGCAGGAATTTAATTTTCAATGATGAATATTTGATAGAATTAATTATTTCTAGGTAATCGATGATCGAATGAATAATTTCAAGGGTGTAGTCGACCGATACCAAGGCTTGTTTTTCATTGATTTCTTCGCTATAAGTTTTAAACTTGCATGATAGTGATAATATTTATTTTTAATTGCTGTTACTTTTTAGTAGTTAATTCCAACCTCAAAACCCCCTATATTTTATTTTAGAACACACTAAATTTTTCTTTCCTCGTGGGAACGATCCCTACTCACACTACTACATATTTTGTTTATGTGATTGAGTTGGGTAATTTGGGCGTGACACGACTTAGCGCTACCAGGAACTGAATTTTTCAATCAAAAATTGTCTTTATTATTAGATCACCATGTAATCAGACAAGTTCTCAGTAGCTAGAACACCACAACAAAATGGTGTTGCAGAAAGGAGAAACCAAATTCTTAAGGAAGCTGCTAGAACGATGTTGGCTGATTCTATGGTGTCTTAGAGGTTTTGGGTAGAGGCGGTGAATATGGCTTGCTATAATACTCAGAACAGATCAATGATATGTAAGAAACACATGAAAACTCAATATGAGATCTGGAATGGCAAGCAACGTGTAATTTCTTATTTTAAGGTGTTCGAATGCAAGTGTTATATCCACAATAATGGTAAAAATCATCTTACCGCATTTGATGCAAAGTCAGATGAGGGTATATTTCTTGATTATTCTTCAATTAGCAAATATTATAGAGTTTTCAATAAAAGAACGCTAAATATTGAAGAAAACATGCATGTTGTTTTTATGTAACTGTTTCCTCTGAGAAGCCAACTGATGTCACTCAACTGAACAATCTCTTTCAAGAGATAAGTCTGGAGGATGATAGTGAAGATGACACTCCATTGATCAAGCGAACACTCTAATCTCTAGAACCAGATTTGGTAGATCTACCATTTAAGGATGATGATTCAGTTGACCATGCAGTCGAGGTCCCTCCAGTTGACCAAGAAGTGAGGAAAATAGAACTGACGCTACCCCAACTGATACCCATCCAGTTGAGCCCATTCAAATTAATTTTACTTTACCTGATTTAGTTCTACAAGAAAATATTTATGCTCAATAATATAGATGGAACATAAATCATCCACAACACCTGGTGATAAGTAGCACCTCTGATCCAGTTTGGTCTAGAGGACAAATGTTTAATTTATTTTTTAATGTAGCCTTTGTTTCTAATATCGAACCTAAGAAAATTGATGAAGCACTAACCTATAGTAGATGGGTTGAAGCTATGCAAGATAAGCTTAACCAGTTTACTAGAAATTCAGTCTAGAACCTAGTTTCAAGACCATCTCATCAATCAGTTATAGGTAGTCGATGGGTGTACAAAAATAAACTCAATGAAGATGGAACTGTTGTGCGAAACAAAGAGAGATTGGTCGCTCAAGGATATAGGCAATAGTAAAGTATTTATTACGACAAGACTTTTGCTTCAGTAGCCAGACTGACAGAAAGCATAATGTTTCTCGCCTATGCATCCTTCAAGGAATTTAAAGTATATCAAATGGATGTCAAGAGTGTCTTTCTCAACGGTAATCTTCAAGAAGTAATCTATGTAGAGCAAAGTCCTGGATGTGTAAATCATCATTTTCTTGACCTTGTTTTTCATTTTAAAAAAGCTCTTTACGGACTGAAATAGGCTCCGAGATCTTGGTGTGACACTCTAACAGATAGTCGTGTTTTGTTTGCATATTTTAGTGTCATTTTGTTAGTATCTTTCATGCATTCATGTGTCTTTGTTCATGTTTTATCTTAGTTTTGTTTTATGTCATGCATTTAGCTACATAACATACTCCCGGATTTAATGTGTAGGAAATACAATGTTTAAATGAAGAAATCGGAATCTGTACCAGACGCGCTCGATCGGACAAACTCATAGGATCGAGTGCGTCCAAAGAAGAAGCAAGGCAGAAGGCCCGCCAATTTCCATGCGCTCGATCCGTCCAATTCACCTGATCGGGCGGGACACTTGAGAAAAGCGGGACAGTAAGTTGGCAGAATTTGCGCGCTCGATCCGTCCAATTCACCCGATCGAGCGCGCGAGTCGTGCAGAGGAAAAAAATTAGACTTTTGAGATTTTAAAACTATTATTTTGCGGGCTTTATTTCGTGGGCATTCAAAGCCATATAAAAAGATGTCTTTGGACGAGAAAGAGGGATGGGAACGCAGAGATTGGAGACGACTACAGACAGAGAGAAGAAACATCTGGTGGCTAGGTTTTATCTTTCTTGTTCTTATTTTTAATTCATTTAGTTTTTGTACTTGATTAAGGAAGATGAAACCCTTGATTTTATTTACTTTGTTAGTGTTTAATTCAATTTGAGTATCAATATTTGTTCTGATTTATTTCATGCTTGTGTGTTTGATTATTAGATTGATCACCTGATAATTCTTTCGTACAATCTATCGCCAAATTAGAATTCAAATTCGTAATTGTTTGATTCATCTAATTTGTTAAGCAACTACGTTTAATATTTTCTGCTATTGAATTTGTTAAACCATAAGAAACAACAATTGACTAGGCTAAATACATCTGCTGTTGCATGTGTTGTCTAGATTCATCAGTTTCACTCATATGAATGCTACCTTAGATATAAATCTAGATCGCTGGTATTTGGATTGATTTATTGGTAAGGGTTAATCTAGAACGCTGGTGTCTAATTAACAAAGATTAAGGTGGAATAGGAATTATATTTTCAATGGTGAATATTCAATGAGAAGTAATTATTTTTAGAGAATCGATGATCGAGTAAATGATTTCAAGGGTGTAGTCGACCGATACCAAGGCTTGTTTTTAATTGATTGCTCTAGTTTAATTTAATCTTGCATGTTAATTGATTTAAATTCCAAATCCCCTTTTATTTATCTCCAATATTTTTAAGAACGCAAATAAATTTCACTTTCCTCGTGGGAACGATCCCTACTCTCTCTAATACATGTTTATTTAGTTAATCTGATTTGGGTAAATTTAGGCGCGACACGACTAAATGCTACCAAATTTTGGCGCCGTTGACGGAAAAGGCGTTTAATTTATTTGTGTTTTTGTTTTTATTTATTTTTTTCACCGTTTTTTTTCTGTTTTTGCAAGATTTGCTGTGGTGTAATACTTCGAGATGTCAAATCAACAAGTATTCACAAGTTTTATCCAGCAACATGGAGAGCCTTTCTACGTAGCAAGGGATAGATTCAAGGATTTAGCAACAATCTTCCGGTTTCATGATTTTTCTAACTTTTCTGCCCTTACATTTTTTCTTGATGGTTTGGATGCAGTGACAAGAAGATGGGTAATTGAAGGAGCTTTCACAGCCGGTAGTTCATTATTTTGCCGAGATGATGATAGTCTGATGCATCTGTTGGATGATATGGCAGAATTTGACTATTATCGGTATTGGGATATTACACACCCGAATTTTACAGATCAACCATTAGGGCATCAAAAGGAGGAGGAAATTTGTTCTATATTGGTCTTACATCCGCTAGAGGATATTAAGAGCAAACTTGTGGCATCGACTGAGCCAGCTATAGAAGATCTAAAAAATTCTAGATGTCACCTTGTGAATCGCATGGAGAATATCAAGACATCAATCGTCCATGAACACCGAGAACAGGAAGTGGATCAAGATATTGAGGCAGTGACCAACCCGATTTGGTTCAATGATGATGACTCAGAGAACACGGATTGGGAGTGCAAATCAAATCATGCTGAAGATTTAGGGGCGTTTGAGTCTTCTTTACTTATTGAACCGCAATCGAAAGATGTTATGGAAGAAATAGGGTATGATGGAAATATGTTACCACTCATGTTTGTGGATGACGGAGTTCAAGAGTCTATCGATATGAGCTCATCGATAGTATTATCATACACACATCCCCAAGATCTTTTCCTTCCATCAGTACCAGTTTCAAAAGATGTTGGCGTCCAAGAGCCCACAAAGATGTTCTCTTCCCATTTTTATCGGCTACTTTGGAGTGTTGTTGAGGTGACGAGCTTTAACTGTTTACATCTAACCAAGCTTGAGGGCACATGGAACAAAGACCCATTTGTGGTGTCATATGACACTTACTTTAGGCGTCAGCCACTCTTTGAGGAGTGCTTCTGAGGGTCAAGCTGAAGACTGAAAATCAAGCGCTGACTGGGAGGCAACCTAGTGTTCTTTTCTTTTAGTTAGTTTTTATCTTTCATTTTGTTTTTGCGTTTTATTTTTGTTGTTTTCAGAAACCAAATGCCGCCACCTCCGCAGTCAAAGTTTCAATGTGATTCTTCCGTGATGCTGTCAGACGTTGAAGAGGACAGTGCCAACACTTAAACCAGGGGATTTTCATTTTACATTTTTGCATTGCATTGTGTTTAGTTGTTTGTTTGTGTTTTGTGTTTTGATGCATTTAGGGCAATTCTTCATTTATGTGTGAGGGGGTGCATTCATTACATTCATTGCATTCATTTTGTTTTTGTTTGTTTCGTATGCATAAATAGGATGATGATTGTTAGCCTATGATGATGGAAGTGGAAAAAATGAAATTTTTGAAAATTTTATTCTTGATTGGATATGAGAAACCGTAGGTTGATTGTTGAATATTTTTAAGCACGCATGTTTAACCGGTGAATTGTAGCGATGTATTAGATACTGTGGATGTCTGTTGGACCATTGCACGACAATAGGTGTCTGTGGAACTTGATAGTACTTGAATTTAGATGATCTCTTTGATATGATATATACTAGCTTGGGCGCTCCTTAAAATTTTTTGTTTTATGAAAAAGAAAAACAATTTTTTGGAAACCAATTAACTTCATCCGGATTGTAAGCAAGGAATTGAAATCCTAATGCCCTTGCTTATGGTTAAGTTTGCGGGTAAAATGAGATTAAATAATTTTTGAAAACATTTTGAAGTAGCAATTCCATCCGGGCTTGGAATGTGAATGAAATTCTATTCATTATTTCATAGCTAAGTTTGCGGACCTAATGAGGTTGTAGTTCCATCCGGGCTATAGACAAGGGGATTGAAATTCAAATCCTATCTAGTTATAGCTAAGTCTTCGGGTAATTATTGGGACTTTAAAATATCGGATGCAAAATCCGACGGTTTGTAATTATATATCAAGAGAGTTGTGTTGTGTTGATAGATTGTTGAGAGGAGAGTTCTTGATTTTGAGACTTGCACTGAATTGTCTTAGGTCGGCGAACAGTCTTGAAGCTTTGTCTTTTGAAGTTTCATGTAGCTGGGGTAACATGTCACACACGCACGTTCGCATTCGACTGAAGGTGTATCATTGATAATCGAGAGTAGTTGTGAGTTTGTTTTTTGTGGGAAAACTTCTCTGAGGCTATGTTGTGTATGATTAATCCTTGCTTATGTTTTTGTTGTGTTTTCATTTTGCTTTTGCATATTGTTCGAGGGCGAGCAAGGTTCAAGTGTGGGGGAATTTGATAGTCGTGTTTTGTTTGCATATTTTAGTGCCATTTTGTTAGTATCTTTCATGCATTCATGTGTCTTTGTTCATGTTTTATCTTAGTTTTGTTTTATGTCATGCATTTAGCTACATAACATACTTCTGGGTTTAATGTGTAGGAAATACAATGTTTAAATGAATAAATCGGAATCTGTTCCAGACACGCTCGATCGGACAAACTCATAGGATTGAGCGCGTCCATAGAAGAAGCAAGGCAGAAGGCCTGCCAATTTCCATGCGCTCGATCCGTCCAATTCACCCGATCGAGCGGGACACTTGAGAAAAGTGGGACAGTAAGTTGGAAGAATTTGCACGCTCAATCCGTCCAATTCACCAGATCGAGCGTGCAAGTCGTGCAGAAAAAAAAATAGAATTTTGAGATTTTAAAACTATTATTTTGCGGGTTTTATTTCGTGGGCTTTCAAAGCCATATAAAAAGATGTCTTTGGGCGAGAAAGAGGGATGGGAACGCAGAGATTGGAGACGGCTACAGACAGAGAGAAAAAACATTTGGCGGCTAGGTTTTATCTTTCTTGTTATTAGTTTTAATTTATTTAGTTTTTGTACTTGGTTAAGGAAGACGAAACCCTTGATTTTATTTACTTTGTGAGATTTTGATTTTTAGTGTTTAATTCAATTTGAGTATCAAGAGTTGTTCTGATTTATTTCATGCTTGTGTGTTTGATTATTAGATTGATCACCTGATAATTATTTCGTACAATCTATCGCTAAATTATAATTCAAATCCGTAATTGTTTGATTCATCTAATTTGTGAAGCAACTGCGTTTAATATTTTCTGCTGTTGAATTTGTTAAATCGTAGGAACAACAATTGACTAGGCTAAATACATCCGCTGGTGCATGTGTTGTCTAGATTCATCAGTTTCACTCATATGAATGCTACCTTAGATTTAATTCTAGATCGCTGGTATTTGGGTTGATTTATTGGTAAGGGTTAATCTATAACGCTGGTGTCTAATTAACTAAAATTAAGGTGGAATATGAATTAGATTTTCAATGGTGAATATTCAATGAGAATTAATTATTTTTAGAGAATCGATAATCAAGTGAATGATTTCAAGGATGTAATCGACCGATACCAAGACTTTTTTTTAATTGATTTCTCTAGTTTAATTTAATCTTGCATGTTAATTGATTTAAATTCCAAATCCCCTTTTATTTATCTCCAGTAATTTTAAGAACACAAATAAATTTCACTTTTCTCGTGGGAACGATCCCTACTCTCGCTACTACATGTTTATTTAGTTAATCTGAGTTGGGTTAATTTGGGCGCGACACGACTAAGTGCTACCAAAGTTTGGTGCCGTTGCCGTGGAAGGCGTTTAATTTATTTGTGTTTTTGTTTTTTTTTTGTTTTTTTCACCATTTTTTTTTTGTTTTTGCAAGAATTTTTGTGGTGTAATACTTTGAGATGTCAAATCGAAAAGTATTCACAAGTTTTATCCAGCAACACGGAGAGCCTTTCTACGCAACATGGGAAAGATTCAAGGATTTAGCGACCGATTTCATGATTTTTCTAACTGTTCTCCCCTTACATTTTTTCTTGATGGTTTGGATGCAGTGACAAGAAGATGAGTAATTGAAGGAGCTTTCGCAGCCGGTAGTTCATTATTTTCCCGAGATGATGATAGTTTGATGCATCTGATGGATGATATGGCAGAATTTGACTATTACCAGTATTGGGATCTTACACACCCAGATTTTACAGACCAACCATTCGAGCTTCAAAAGGAGGAGGGAAGTTGTTTGCAGTTGATCTTACATTTGCTAGAGGATATCATGAGAAAGCTTGTGGCATCGACTGTGGAAACTATAGAAGATCTAAAAAATTCTAGATGTCACCTTGTGGAGAAAATGGAGAATATCAAGAGATCAATCTGTCATGAACACAAAGAACAGAAAGTGAAGCAAGATACTCAAGCAGTGACCAACCCAATTTGGGTTAATGATGATGACTCAGAGAACCAGGATTGGGAGTGCGAATCAAATCATGCTGAAGATTTAGAGGCGTTTGAGTCTTCTCTTCTTATTGAACCTCATTCGGAAGATGTTCTGGAAGAAATAGCGTATGATGAAAATATGTTACCACTCAAGTTTGAGGATGACGGAGTTCAAGAGTCTATCGATATGAGCTCATCGATAGTATTATCATACACACATCCCCAAGATCCTTCCTTTTCATTAGTACTAGTTTCAAAAGATGTTAGCTTCCGAGAGCCCGCAGAGATGTTCTCTTCCCATGTTTATCAGCTACTTTGGAGTGTTGTTGAGGTGACGAGCTTTAACTGTTTACATCTAGCCAAACTTGAGGGTACATGGAACAAAGACCCATTTGTGGTGTCATATGACACTTACTTTGGGCGTCAGCCGCTCTTTGAGGAGTGCTTCTGAGGGTCAAGCTGAAGACTAAAAATCAAGCGCTGAATGGGAGGCAACCCAGTGTTCTTTTCTTTTAGTTAGTTTTTATCTTTCATTTTGTTTTTGCGTTTTCTTTTTGTTGTTTTTAGAAACCGAATGCCGCCACCTCCGCTGTCAAAGTTTCAATATAATTATTCCGTGATGCTGTCAGACGTTGAAGAGGATAGTGCCAACACTTAAACCAGGGGATTTTCATTTTACATTTTTGCATTGCTTTATGTTTAGTTGTTTTTTGTGTTTTGTGTTTTGATGCATTGATGGCAATGCTTCATTTAAGTGTGGGGGGTACATTCATTACATTCATTGCATTCATTTTGTTTTTGTTTGTTTCGTATGCATAAGTAGGATGATGATTGTTAGCCTATGATGATGGAAGTGAAAAAATGAAATTTTTGAAAATTTTACTCTTGATTGGATATGAGAAACCGTAGGTTGATTGTTGAATATTTTTAAGCACGCATGTTTAACCGGTTAATTGTATCGATGTATTAGATACTGTGGATTTCTGTTGGACCATTGCACGTCAATAAGTGTTTGGGGAACTTGATAGTGCTTTAATCTTGATGATCTATTTGATATGGCATATACACTCTTGGGTGCACCTTTTAAAAAATTTTATTCTATTTTTATAAAAATGCAATTGACTCGATCTGGGTTGCGATCGAGATGTTTGAAATCCGAATCGTCTTGTTTGTGGCTAAGTATGCGGATAAAATGGGGTTAAACTTTTGAAAAAATTTAATTAACAATTCCATCCGGGCAAGGAATGTGAATGAAATTTTATTCACTATTTCCTAGATAAGTTTGTGGATTCCATGGGATTTTAGTTACATCCGGGCTATAGACGAGGGGATTGAAATTCGAATCCTATCTAGTTATAGCTAAGTCTGCGGGTAATTAATGGGACTTTTAAAATGTCGGGTGCAAAATTCGATGGTGCGTAATTATTTCTCAAGGGAGTTGTGTTGTGTTGAAGGATTGTTGAGGGGAGGGTTCTTGATTGTGAGACTTGCACTGAATTGTCTTAGGTCGGCGAACAGTCTTGAAGCTTTGTCTTTTGAAGTTGCATGTAGCTGGGGTAACATGTCACACACGCACGTGCGCATTCGACTGAAGGTGTATCATTGATAATCGAGAGTAGTTGTGAGTTTGTTTTTTGTGGGAAAATTTCTCTGAGTCTATGTTGTGTATGATTAATCCTTGCTTATATTTTTGTTGTGTTTTCATTTTTCTTTTGCATACTTGCTCGAGGGCGAGCAAGGTTCAAGTGTGGGAAAATTTGAAAGTCGTGTTTTGTTTGCATATTTTAGTGTCATTTTGTTAGTATCTTTCATGCATTCATGTGTCTTTGTTCATGTTTTATCTTAATTTTGTTTTATGTCATGCATTTAGCTACATAACATACTCCCGGGTTTAATGTGTAGGAAATATAATGTTTAAATGAAGAAATCGGAATCTGTTCCAGACGCGCTCGATCGGACAAACTCATAGGATCGAGCGCGTCCATAGAAGAAGCAAGGCAGAAGGCCCGCCAATTTCCATGTGCTCGATCCGTCCAATTCACCCGATCGAGCGCGCGAGTCATGCAGAGAAAAAAATAGAATTTTGAGATTTTAAAACTATTATTTTGCGGGTTTTATTTCGTGGGATTTCAAATCCATATAAAAAGAGGTCTTTGGATGAGAAAGAGGATTGGAACGGAGAGATTGGAGACGGCTACAGACAGAGAGAAGAAACATCTTGCAGCTAGGTTTTATCTTTCTTGTTCTTAGTTTTAATTCATTTAGTTTTTGTATTTGGTTAAGGAAGACGAAACCCTTGATTTTATTTACTTTGTGAGATTTTGATTTTTAGTGTTTAATTCAATTTGAGTATCAAGAGTTGTTTTGATTTATTTCATGCTTGTGTGTTTGATTATTAGATTGATCACTTGATAATTATTTCGTACAATCTATCGCTAAATTAGAATTCAAATCCGTAATTGTTTGATTCATCTAATTTGTGAAGCAACTGCGTTTAATATTTTCTGCTGTTGAATTTGTTAAATCGTAGGAACAACAATTGACTAGGCTAAATACATCCGCTGGTGCATGTGTTGTCTAGATTCATCAGTTTCACTCATATAAATGCTACCTTAGATTTAAATCTAAATCGCTGGTATTTGGGTTGATTTATTGGTAAGGGTTAATCTATAATGTTGGTGTCTAATTAACTAAGATTAAGGTGGAATATGAATTAGATTTTCAATGGTGAATATTCAATGAGAATTAATTATTTTTAGAGAATCGATGATCAAGTGAATGATTTTAAGGGTGTAGTCAACCGATACCAAGGCTTATTTTAATTGATTTCTCTAGTTTAATTTAATCTTGCATGTTAATTGATTTAAATTTCAAATCCCATTTTATTTATCTCCGGTATTTTTAAGAACACAAATAAAAAGTTGCTCAAATTCACTAAGAATGATCATACTCTTCTTGTCCAAATTTATGTTGATGATATTATATTTGAGTCAACTAACCCAAAATTGTACAAAAATTTCTCTAAGTTAATGCTGGACAAATTTGAGATGAGCATAATGGGTGAATTGATGTTATTTCTCGAATTTCAAGTTAAGCAGTTGGAGAATGGGATATTTATTAGTCAAACCAAATATACCAAAGAACTTCTCAAGAAGTTTGGCATGAAAATCTGCTCAGCTGTTACTGCCACTATGAGCTCATCAATTAATCTTGACAAAGATAAAAGGGAAATTCCAGTTGAGGTAACCATGTATTGAGGTCTAATAGGATCATTGCTTTATTTAACTGCTAGCAGACACGACATATATTGTATTTTCGGTTTGCCTTTGGGCTAGATTTCAGTCTGACCCTAAATAGTCGCATTACTTAGCAGCGAAGTGATTATTAAAATATCCCAAAGGAATCCAAAATGTTGGTTTATGGTATGCTAAGGATAAATATTTCAATTTAGTTGGTTATTCAGATGTAGATTATGCAGGGTGAAAATTAAAAAAAAAAGTACAAGTGGATCATGTCAGTTTCTTGAAGACAAACTGATCTCATGGTTTAGCAAGAAACAAACGTCCATTGACACTTCCACAACTGAAGCAGAGTATTTAGCTGCAGGAATTTTTTGTGCCCAACTGCTCTGGATACAACAACAATTGAGAGATTATGGAATAGAGGCTAAGGAGTCACCGATCTTCTGCGACAACACTAGAACAATTGCAATCACATATAATCTTATTCTTCACTCTATAACAAAGCTTATTGATTTCAAACATCATTTCATTTGTGATCATGCATTAAAGAAGGACATTAGACTAGAATATGTCTCTACTGAACAACAAGCAGCTGATATCTTCACCAAGAGGCTCCCGGAGACTAAGTTTTCTTACTTTAGAAATGTTTTAAAACTTATTAATTTATATTAAAGAATTCATTTAGGGGGAATTTTTAGTCTTCAAGAGATCAACTGATAAGACAGTAGTCAGTTGCCTTCAAGATAAGGTGACTCGGTTTGGTTTCGAAATTGGACTAGTCAACTGACTCAGTCTGGGTGGAAAATTGAATGTAGTCAACTGAGCTTTTGGACCAACTGATCTTATCATTTACATTGGTTATTACATGACTCAGTATTTGATTCCATATCAAATAAGATGAACCAATCAAAATATTTCCTTTTCAAAATATTTTTAAATGTTAAATTTCACATCAGAATAATTATGTTTTATTAAAATATTTTCTTTTCTATGACAGACCGCCACGTGTCATGTTAGGGAATTTCAAAAGTTTCATCGTACATATCTACCATTGGTTATGTTATTTTAGTTTGACCGCCTCAATTTGAAATTCTCTACTCATTCTTTCTTTCTAAGAAAATCGCAAAAACCTTGATCTTTTCTTCTTCACAAAATCAATTCTTTCAAATGGCCAGCTCACCTCCGACGTACATTTTGAATGCTATGACAGTTGATTTTGAATCATTAATTGTATGATTTGAATGATGAAGGAATCACCTCATTTTTTCAGAAGATAGAAACATTAGGACTTCAATTCTTTCTTGCTGCTAAATCTCTTGATATCTATGAGAAGGATCTTATTTCTCTGTATCGCAAGTGCAGAAATAATGAAGATGGAGCAGTAAGATTATATATTGTTGGACATCAAATGATTGTCGATGAAGCTTACTTCGCTAAATTTTTCAAGATCCCGACTGAGGATATCTTTGATTTCAACACCATTTCAGTCCACGATCTCACTGAGATATAGACATTATTTTCTAACTCAAGCCAATCAGTTAGCATGTCTGATTTCAAAAGGGAGGTCAAAATGGAAATTCAATTATTAGCAGATGTGGTGGCCCAAAGCCTTCTTTCCAATGCAGGTTCTTTTGCAAAACTGACAATTGAAAAATTCCGAGTGATGACGGCTATTATGAAGGAAATCAAAATCAATTGGAAAGCTGTTATTTTCAAGATTTTCCACAATATGGTGCTTGAGACCAAGCAATCTTATGGATATGCTATTCAAATTAGTCATTTGTTGGATCAGTTCGGCATCAGTCTACAGCAGACCACCACACTTCATAAGTACAAAATCTGCAATATATGAATGATCTTCGGTCAAAGAATATTTCTGAGAAGCAGTCTGCAGCTGAGATTTTCAAACCCACAGCAGAGGTCACTGCCACTTTGAAGCAGTCCAGACTGACCAAAAACGATGTCAAAAGAATTTCTAAATCCAAGAGAAAGTTGATAGTTCATAATAATGATGATGATGACAGTGAACAAGAAGATGTGATGGTAAAGCCGTTGCTCAAGAAAGTCAGGACATATAGGTCCAAACCCATATCTTCACCATCAAAACTGATCATTCATCCAGTCTCAAAAGCTACAATCACCATGACTCAAGTCCTAGCTCATCTGATGAAGCTTTTCATGAAAGACGTGTCAAACTCAATTCTGATCCAAGAGGCAAAGCGATAACAGCTGCAGTTCCAATTCAGGAGATTGCAGATGTTCATGAGGAGGCTCCTGTAGAAGTTGAAAATTTTGTCAAAAGCTCTACAACTCCATTACAAAATGTTTTTACCTCCCACCGTTCTGTCACCAGCAAGACCCATTGGAGTTTTTTATTCTCGTCAAATAGTTGAAACCACTCACACTGGTTTGGATTTAAAAGATGGAGAAGATAGATCAACTATGGCTTCATCTTCAGACGTTGACAGGCCGACCAATGCCATTCAGACACAAATTGATTTAACAATGGATGAAGTTTTGGAGTTTGCCGAGAACTCTACAAATGAAGTGTTTGATGAATGGTACAAGCACAGGACAACCACTTTTTCTAGAAACTTGAAATAGAATGGTGAATTGTGAACTTACATTATTTTGGAGGAGACTGTTCTTAAAACAGTCAAAACTGTTGTTAATCGGCCAACAAATATATTTGCGGAAGGAGGCCAAATAATAGATAGAACAATAATAAATATTGCTTGACATAAAAGTAAATAACAAGAGATGTTTATGGATGTTTAGAAACAAAACTCCTACGTCACCCCTTCTTCCACAAGGGAAGGATCCACTAGAAGATTTTGGCTTATACAACGTCTTTTATGCAACCCACTCCAACCGTAGAAAATATCTTTTGTCTAGATCGAAACTCCTAGAACACAACCAAGTTAAGACTCCTTGTCCTTACACAAAAATACAGTTATGAGTGAATCCATAGACTCAAACGATAGATCAACTCCTTATAAATAACAGGCAGTTGAGAGTTGATTCTTGGTCCTTGATGATCCTTGGAGATCAAATGTATGGCTTGTATATGTGGGCATGTTGAGCAGATTAGATAAATCTTTTATGAGTGCTCAAACAGCTTTTATCTCTTGTTGTATATGTTTGAATATTTCTTTCTCTTGCTCGCTCTTTGTTTTTTTTTTCTGAAGCTTTCTCTCTAATTTATATATGCATCTTTGCAACGTTCATCATCGTCGTAAATGCATGTCTCCTTTGCCTCTAGATCTTAAATAATCTTTATGAGGACTTTAATGATATTGCATGTTCTTCAATAAAAATGTATGGATCTTGAAACGGTCTTTATATTTGAAATAAAACTTGAATCATTAAGATAATATATACTCCAATTTATCTGATTAATTCGTATCCTTAGAAGTCTTGACTAGAATGGATATGTGAACAGTTTTCTTCAACTGGTCTTGAAATGTTTCACTGTAATGTTTTACTGGACTGCATACATTTGGACTGCTTGCATCTCGACTGCTTGCATCTTGACTGGACTGCATGCATCTCGACTGGTTGTATTTAGACTGCTTGCATCTTGACTGGACTGCATTGAAATATTTCTTCATGTTTTGTCAAATACCAAAACTTTATCTCAAAACTGTTGATATTTCAGTTTCCTTGGACATGAGGCAATACTTCTTTGACTTGATGCGGATCAAGAGACTCACAGCTATTCATGCTCAACTCACGAAACACTATAATCCGACCGCAAGAGCATCATATGAAGGTATAGCCGTGTTTACTCAATTGGATTCAGATCTATCTTCCCTGCAGCATCAAGTCAACCTTTGGGAACAAGATCAAGTGCTTGTTATTCCTGAGCCATACAAGAATCCCAATCTCAAATCCAAGCCAAAACCAGCTCCTAATCCCGACCTTTGGGAACAAGATCAAGTGTTTGTTATTCTTGAGCCATACAAGAATCCCAATCTCAAATCCAAGCCAAAACCAGCTCCTAAACCCGCTCAAAAAGATGCTCAGGAATCCAAGCCAAAACCAGCTCCTAATCCCGCTCAAAAAGATTCTAAGTCTTCTGAGCACACTATTGATCAAGTGTTTTGGGAAGTAGAGAAGGACAATGATCAGGTTGTAGAACAAACTAAGTTCTGCCCAACTGAACATCTTCTCAGTCCAGTTCAAGATTAACATATGGGTAATTTTTCTTTTCTTGAAGTTACTAGAATGAATATTGATGAGGTGTTGCATCAAGTCACAAGCAACATTCAATTTGAACACAACTCATCAATTTTTGAAGGAGATTGTCAGTCGAAGAAGAAAATGGATGAAGATCTTGAGCCTCACCAAGAACAAATTTTGGATATGGAGAGTCCACTACTGGATACTGCAAATGACTGAATCTTTTACTCCAAACAGTTTAGCATCGGTTATCTACAAAAGACCTTCTCCCCAAACTGAATTCATTTTTATTCCAAAATTCTTCTTTGAAGCAGCTGAATCTATTTTGGATTTTTTAACTCCAGCTATAAAGTACGCCAGATCCTCAGAAGACAATCAGTCAGAAGAATCCATTGTTGATCAAGAATTTTTTTTAGCTTGAACTAGTCGAGCCAGAAGTCCAAACTGCAAGAAAAATTGAAGTTGGTCAACAATCAGAATCCGATGTCAAGGGAAAAAGAAGATTGATGAAGAAGAGAGTACTGAGAAAACAAAAACTGACATTCAAATCTTTTTCAGTCGAGGTTGAGGAAGATGAAGATTTTTTTACTAAGGCTAAACAGTCACTCAAACTTAGTCTTGGTCAAGGTCCTTCTAATCTTTGTGAAGATGAGCTAAAATCGGTTGAGCCTACTGATCAAGAAGAAATTGATTATCTGACTATTACTTTGAACGGCATTGAGACCACACTGGCTACAGAATGTTCAAGCCATCAAAAATGATCAAGGTCAAGTTGGTACTCACATTTCGGCCATTAATGATTCATTGACCAAAGAAGTTGTTTTCCTTCAAAGACAGTTCACTTTATTGTTCAAATCATTGAACCGATTCAACCAGGCTAAATCTTCTCTGCCTCAACTGATTCAATCTCAATACAAACTCAAACATAAAGTGGATAATCTTTCTACTCAAGTTCAAATTCGATCTGCAGGAGACGATGACTGAATATTTTCATGTCATGACTAATCAGATCAAGTCTTCTTCTTCTCTTATGCAGCAAATCTTGATTAATCAATCCAGTTCTTCTCAAGCTACTCAACCACGAGGAGGCCATCAGGGACAATCTAGCATACAAACTCCTACCAGTCGAGGACCCGGAAATTATCGAAATTCATCAAGTCACCGAAAGTAGTTCAGCATCGTTTATTTTATTAACACTTGTCTGTTGGATCTTTCGGATTATCTTATTTTTGAAGATATTAATGAAATTTTGTCAAGACAAATGATCTACAATTTACATCTTGTGTTTGTCAAAAAGGAGGAAACAAATAAGTTAAGAGTTAAGATTCTTTGACTAAAAGAAAATAACAATTCAAATGATAAGTTTTGTCAAACACCGAAAAGGAGAAAATTGTTGAGGAAATTAAATTTCGGCATTTTTAAGTCAATCTCATAGCCAAACTGCACCACTGAATTGAACTGAGAAAAACTGGTTAAGTAAACTGTTCCCGACCCAAATCACTACATGGACAAAATAGTTTACCTACCCAGACTGCTCACCCAAGCAGTTTGCCTACCCAAACTGCTCACATCACCAAACTATTTGCGTCACCAAACTAAAACATGTCACCAGACTGAAGCACGCCACTCTAAAGTATTTTATGAAGTTAGTCTACCAACATTCTTGGAATAATCGGTTGATGTCAGTTTACCTAAGTGAATAAAGTTTTTGGTACACTGACACTCAACAACCGCATTCGCACACTTAGTTGTAGTATTGCATCAGAGAATGTTGATGTGACAATACAAATAGTGCAATGGGTAGAACTTGAAGGCAACGAATATTATTTAAATATTATAATTGTTGTCACCAAAGCCTATAAATAGGCATCAAGATCAGTTTTGGTAGAACTCTCGCACGAACTAGCCTTATCGCATATATCATCCTACCAAAAGCTTTCATAGTTTACCAAGAAAAACTGATTGAGAACTTGAAGCACACATTCTAAGATATTATCTGATCATTGAAGGATCACTATGTGCTATTGTAATTGAGTTGTAAACACTTTGAATTAAATTCAGTCTAGGACTATTTTATTGTTCAGTTACTAGTAGTTTTGAGATAGGCAGTGGGGTAAGACCTAGTCTTTGATTGGGATTTTGCAAAGATTTGAAAAGTTCAAAGTATTCTAGTGTAAACCTTCCTACCAAAGAAAAAGAGGTGACGTAGGAGTATTTAATTCTCCGAACATCCAAAAACATTTGCTCGTGTTCTTCATTTCAGTTTACCATCTATTTTCATTCTTGCATTTCATTTTTCTACTTAGTGTTCATAATATGTTAGTTGACGTTTTGCCACAACATTCATTTTTTTGTCAATTAACATCGACAGTCAAGAAGAAGATAATTCAATTACCAACCCGATTGATTTATAGTTTTCTTTGAAGAGATTTTTTGAGGTGTATTCACTCTCCCCTTCCTCTACACCCTAACTGATCCTATCAATCATTTTCTTTTAGTCCGAACACTGATGTGAATATGGTTGAGAATATCAAGTCTATGATGGCAATCCCATTGGTTCAAAGCCACGAAGTGTATCTAGGATTACCAGTTTTCTCCATGAGAAGCAAAAGACTGTAATTTGGTTATTTGGTTGAGAGAATTTTAAAAAGGTGCAAGGTTGGAGTAACAGAACTTTTTCGATGGGTGGTAAAGAGTCTCTGATTAAATCTGCACTTCAGTCGATTCCCACTTATGCAATGTCTTGTTTCCGTATCCCAAAATCAATTTGCGAGGAGATAGAGCGGAAGTGCTCTAACTTTTGGTGGGGAGTGGATGAGGGGAAAAAGTGGTTGTACTGGAAAACATGTAAAGCCCTTAGTAAACCCAAGTGCATGGGAGTTATGGGTTTTCGGCAATTGGAGGCCTTTAATAAAGCGATGTTGGGCAAAGAAATATGGCGTATTATAGAAATCCGAGATCATTATTATCAAGAAACCTCAAAGCCCGATACTTTCAACATTATGACATAATGTCGGTTGGTCTAGGGTGCAACCCATCCTTTATATGGAGATCGACCCTATGGAGCAGGGCCCTATTAGAAAAAGGTAATTTATGGCAAGTGGGTAATGAAAGGAAAAGCTCCACGTTTGGTGACCAATGATTTATTGGAGCATGAAACATACTATACAGTAAGCACTCTTGTAGAGAATGGACGGTGCATGGAATGAGCAGTGGCGGAGCCACGTATAGTGACCCCTGGGTTGTAGTAAACTTTATTGCTAATCAGTTCTCGAATCTTGAGCAAGTGGATTGGATTTTCTTCAACACATTTGACAAGCTTGAAAATGAGGTAATTAAGTTGTTTGACATTAATTTTAGCCAAAAGTCATTGATTTGTTCTCATTCTTTGATCATATTTTATACAAGTGCATTAAACTAGTTCATTAATTCGGTGAACATCCAACTATCTTTGAGTTTACATACAGAGCACTTATCCTAGAAGTAGAGGTTTTTGAGTTACTTTGTTATGTAAAAATGGGATCCAATTACAGATTACTTGGTTTTATACATGTAGGAATTAGTTATAATTAAAAAAATCCGACTTTTTTCACTGTAAGATGTTATTCCAACTTCGTAATATGATTTCAAAGTACTAGAAAATATATATGCGAAAACTTAAATTTTTGTCTTCCTTTTACAATTTTGGTCCGTTGTGTTATCAAATTTCAATTTTAACCCAATTGTATTTTTTATTTTTGGTGGTTTTAGTCGTCTTTCCGACGATGTGTCGATGCGTTACTGATGTAGCACCAATATTGTGATGACGTTTGTTATATCACGTCAGCACTCTTGATGAAAAACAATACTCAATAAATTGCCAAAAATTTGAAGATAAATGACTTAGAGTGATGTTTGTAAATATAGATGACCATATATTTACTATTACTTTAAAAATTATCAAAAACTTCAAACTGTCTTTCGCATAAAATTAAAATTTACATACGTTACTTAATTTTTCAAATTTGACATGAGATGGGATTTTGAGAGAGTTTGGTTCCAAATCTTAGAATGTTCATTTGATTCTTTGATGTATAGGTTATTGAATGGATGTGTAGCAGATGGCCGATAAAGACCATCAGTCCTACGATCTCGTTGTTACAAACAAACGAGGAAAACTCTGACCAGAAAAATGATCATATGATCAGTATCTTTGAGCCAACTGATGAAGAAACCTGCACAGAATGGCTAGACTTGAAAGAAACAAACTCGATCCTTTACTTGTCATTTGGAAGTTTTGTATTGCTTCAAAAAGAACAAATGCAGGAAATTGCATTTGGCCTAATGATGAGCAATTGAAATTTCTTGTGGGTAGTAAGATCATAAGAAGAGAATAAGCTCCCTCTAGATTTCATTTCTAATGTCCAGGATCGAGGTTTTGTCGTTAAATGGTGATCACAACCCCGGATCTTGGCTCATCCTGTTGTCTCGTGTTTCATGACACACTGTGGGTGGAATTCTTTTCTTGAGGCATTGAGTTGTGCTGTGTCGATTATAAGAGTGGGGCTGTGGGGTGATCAACATATAAATGCCAAGTTCATCAAGGATGTTTGGAAATTAGGCATTCGGGTACGAGTTGGCGACATCAAAAGAGAGGAGATTTCCAAACTTGTGGAAGAAGTCGTGCATGGAGATAAAAGGAAAGAGCTTAAAATAAATGCTTGTGAGTGGAAGGAATTGGTTGAAGAAGCTATGGGGAAAGGTGGGAGTTCTGCTAAGAATGTTGATGACTTTGTGTCGCACATCTTGGGTAGCTAATATAATTACTTTGTTGTCTTGTCAGATTACTTGATATTTTTTTTATGACGTGGAAATCCGCAGCCGAATTATGTAGGATTTTTATTTGTGTAACGATCCATTGTTTCCAAAAAATTGAGTATGGGTAAATCTCTAAGCTGGTAGAGATATTGTTGGCAATGATGAATCCATTCATTCATTTAATAATACTGACACAATCAAGTATAAGTGAGGCGTTTTGGTTGGGCGATACTATTACTCGAGATCTCCTTTTTTATCCAAAGAAACTTCTCTTATCGGGACAACCTATTGAACATGAAAAGCGACGGGTAATATGGTGGATTAACAAAAGATAATAAAAAGAAAAATAACAATAAAAAAATAATGAAAAGAGAACACTGGGTTGCCTCCCAGTCAGCGCTAAAGTTATAGTCTATAGCCCGACTATGCAGAAGCAACCATCAAAGAGCGGCTGCCGCCCATAGTAAGAATCATACGACTTTACTTATGAGTCTTGATTTCCTACGCCCTCAAGCTTGGCGTGATATGACTTTGTAAGCTCGTCGGTCCATCAATACTCGGCATGAACTGATTATTTTGGAAGGAAACTCTGAATCTAGGCTGAAGCTCATAGAGTATGGAATACTGTGGAGTTGGTGTCAATGGCAAGAAAGGATCTTTTAATGGTGTACATGTAAAGACCATTGACGAGGTAAAATTTTTTGCCGTGGATATTTCTTCCTCCTCTACTGTCACTTTGACTCCTTGTCACATGAAGATTCTTCAAAAAATATTTCCTCATGATCTAGCACAATTACTTCATTCTCTTGGCAGATCTCAGAAAATCTTTTTATGAAACGCTCAATCTTTTCATCCAAAAAACTCAAAGAGTTGATGCGGCTTTCCAAGAACTGATTTGTCTCTGCTTGCTTTTTCACAATGTTCTCCAACTGATCCACATGATCCTCAAAATTCCCTATACACTCTTCTTGATTTTCAGGTGGTTGGTTTGCAAAATTTTTGGAGTTGATATATGGAGGATATGTGTGACTCCAAACCTGCAGTGAAGGATCACAATGTTAATGGTAGTCGAAATCTGTCATATCATTTAACAAGTGCATAGCACTGTTATAATCTCTTTTGAACAAGTGACTGTCAGTTGCCAAAGTTCCATAATCTATCCAACTTCTTGTTGTCTCATCCAAACCATCATAAAAAATTTGAACTAGAGTGTAGTTCGAAAAATCATGATATCGACAATTGTTTGCCAAATAATTGAATCTCCTCCAAGCAGTGTAGAATGACTCTAAGTATTGTTGGCCAAACCTTGTAAACATCTGTCGATGATCCATCTTCAAGTACTTTACAAGTAAGAAACAATAAAATTAAAATTAAAAATTAAACAAATGCAATAAAAAAAATTATAGTCTCAAGAAAATAATATTTCCTAATATTAACTAAACAGTCCCCGACAATGACGCCAAAAACTTGACCGCTTAATTCGGTATTTACTAGCAAGCCCACTAGGTCAAGTTATAGTAAATGGAAAGAGAGTTCAAGTATCGATCCCACAGGGACTATTGTTAATTCTCAAGATTTGATTATTTTACTTAATCTAGACAAAATAATAGAAATGAGTATGAATTGAATAAATTAAAATTTTAAAATAATAAATAATTATGAAATTAACTAAAAACTAGAACTCATTAATAATTCTAATTAAAATTAGCCAACCAAGACACACGCAGGTACCGAACAAATCATGTAACATGTAGTCAATTCAGGACTCAGATTTAAATATTAAATTACGATGAATTCTCCTAACTTGTTTAAAGGTCTATTTCTAGAACAATTAAACATATTCAAATATTAACGGATCAATCTTTCATAATTATAATCAACTACGAATGCATTTAGAATTGTGAGAACTCAGTTTGCACCTAAAACCGCACAATGAAATCGAATATTATTTTTAGTCAATTTAACCTCGTGTTGATTAATGGAGTGATCTAAATCAATTCCTCCTCTATCGATTTAGAATCGATTAACATGCAATCAAATAATTGTCCAGATCATTCACAATACAAATTTAAATCCAAAAATCAATAATATAAAACTAAATCTGAAAAATCCAAAACAAACATTCAAGTTTTCTACATAATTTTTTTCGGCCCAATCACATGATCTTGGTTGAAAGAAAACTAATCAATAGTTGAAAATAATATTCAAACAAAAGTTGAAGAATTTAAAGAAGAAAGGAGGAAAACTCTGAAGAAGATTGAGCAGATCTCCAATCTGCAAGCCTCCGCCTAGCCACCCTTTTGTCTGCGTGAATCCCCTGTTTCTCACGTCTGAAAAGATCCTTTTATATGGCTTCAAAAGCCCATGAAATAAAGCCCGCAAAATAAGAGTTTTTATTTTCGAAAATTCCGATTTTTTTCTGCTCCGCGATCTCTCTTGCGCCCTCAATTATTTTTTTCACGCTTCACAAGTCTCGCTCGAGCGCATGTTCTTGCGCTCGAGCGAGATGATTTTTGCCCGAGATTTTCTTTATAGCACATCATCAAGCGCGGTAGTTCCCTTTAAAATTATATATATATAATAGTTGTAGACAACCAATTAATGTTTTTAAATTTGGATTGAAGGAAAATATTTTAATTTATGTTTTTGTTACACACACACACACACATATATATATATATATATATATATATAATAGTCGCTACCCGTCGATGCACATTAAGTAAACCTTCGAGTTAACGCAATAGCCAACGAACCACGTTAGATAGGTAAACTGCACTGAGAAAATAATCATGTGCATTGTAGAGGTACGGACTCCTAATAATTAACAATAAAAGAAACACTTACCTACTAATTAATTAACCAACTAAGACGAATATCTTACATTTACTTTGATCTTTTAAAACTATTTTTTGGTCCAGATTTGCCATGGCGAATAGTATCCAATGTCTTCTTAAACTTTTAAGTGATATAAAACTTTATAAGAAAAAGTAAGAAATTATTTAACCTTTTCGTTTTTCATGAAGTAGCTAATACTCTGCGTGAAAAATTATCGTATTTATTCAACATTTTTCACATAAATGGACAAATTCCCTTTTTCTATTATTTATTTTCCGCTCATAATTTATCTTAACTACGCATTTTCAAAACTAATCGTAATAAACTTCATATATAGTTCTCACCATCTCACAAAAAAATAAAAATTTGTTGTAAATAATATTATGTAGGAAAATATATTTTCTTGTCAGCTCATTAGCGCAATATCAATCATTATATTTTAGTCCAAACACTTATGTGAATATGGTTGAGAATATCAAGTCTATGATGGCAATCCCAGTGGTTCAAAGCCACGAAGTGTATCTAGGATTACCAGTTTTCTCCATGAGAAGCAAAAGACTGCAATTCAAGTATTTGGTTGAGAGAATTTTAAGAGGACACAAGGTTGGAGTAACAAAACTTTTTCGATGGGTAGTAAGGAGAATCTGTCTGTACTTCAGTCGATTTCCACTTACTCCATGTCTTGTTTCCGGATCACAAAATCAATCTGTGAAAAGATAGAGCGGGAGTGCTCTAACTTTTGGTGGGGAGTGGATGAGGGGAAAAAGAGGTTGTACTGGAAAACATTGAAAGCCCTTAGTAAACCCAAGTGCATGGGCGGTATGAGTTTTCGGTAACTGGAGGCCTTCAATAAGGCGCTGCTGGGCAAAGAAATATGGTCTATCATCAAAACTCCAGGTTCATTATTAGTAAGAATCCTCAAAGCCCGATACCTTTCAAAATCTGTACATAATGTAAGTTGGTCTAGGTTGCAACCCATCCTTTATATGGAGATCGACCCTATGGCGCAGGCCCCTATTAGAAAAAAAAAGTACTCTATGGCGAGTGGGAATGGAAGGAAAAGCTACACATTCGGTGACCGATGAGTTTCTGGGGTGACGGGTTGTATGGATTCCCACGAGGAGCATGGAACATCTGTTACAGTAAGCACTCTTGTGGAAAATGAACGGTGGAATGAGCAGTGGCAAAGCCACGTATAGTGACACCCGGGCTTTAGCCCGAGTGACCCGAAATTTTTTTAAAATTTTTTATATATTAATTTTGAAAAATATTGGATTAATTTGATGTTAGTCTGGGTGATTCGATTCAAAAGGTTGAACAATTCTAAAATTTAAAATTTTAGCCTGGATAAAAATTTTTATATATTAATTTTGGAAAATTTTGGATTAATTTGATATTAGCTCGGGTGATTCGATTCTAAGTGTTGAACAATTCTAAAATTTAAAATTTTAGGCTGAATAATTTAAGAATTATGATTTCGTAATTGGAAATGAACCACTAGTCCGACATCTTTTCTCCTCTCATATTGCCCTGCCCCAAATGTCCTTGCTATTCCTCTGCCGCACCAGATGAAAACTTCTATTTTCCCATATAAAAAATAAATAAAATGTTAGATTTTAAGCCATGAAAAGAAAAAAAAAATAAAAAAAATAAAAAGTACATTTCTGTGATAATACACGTTCTACACATGGTCTTCCTCACGGAGATAACAAATCAAAGGACAGAAAGAAAACAAAAACATTAACAATGGCAGCTGAAGATCATATTGGAACAAGAAATCGCAATGATCTTCTTGTACTCCCTCACCCTTCACAAGGTCACATAAGTCCTGCCCTCGCCTTCTCCAAATTCTTAGCCTCGAAGGGTCTGAAAAACACCATTTTAACTTCAACACTTTTGACCAAATCAGCCAAGGTTTCCTTGAGCAGCAGCTCAATCAGCATACAAACTATATCCGATGGTTCCGAGGTTGTTCAGGATCAAAACGAGACCTTGGATGAGTACTTCCTACGTCTAAAGCGATGTCTTTCGCAGAATTTGGATAGATTTCTTGAGCAACAGAAGGAATCTGATTCTGTTGCTAGAGCCATCATGTATGATTCTTGTTTTCCATGGGTCTTGGACATCGCTCGAGGGCGAGGCTTGCTTGCGGCGTCGTTTTTCACTCAATCTTGCTCCGTTTGTGCTGTATACTACCATTTCAGACAAGGGTTGTCCAAGTTTGTGATTCTTGTATACTATCAATGCCCGCATTGCCACGTCTCGAGATCGGAGAGCTGCCCTTCTTCCCTAAGGTTATAGATCCTAATTACGATGTAGTAAACTTTCTTGCTGATAAGTTCTCGAATCTTGAGCAAGTGGATTGTGTTAGGAATCAATCCGAAATTTGGTTATCGAGAATTCACCAAACAAACTAAACACACAGATAAGAACAATAATCCCAAAAAGCAGATAAAACCAACGCACACAGATCAATCAACCAACTCACGCGAAAGCGATTAAACGACGCAAGTATTTACGTGGTTCGGCAATGAATTTGCCTACGTACACGGGAGAACAACACAACACTTTTATTAATCACCGACAGAACAACCCAAGCTCAAGAACAGAGCTTATTACAAAGATGAACTCAGACAAACTATCAAGCTAGATACAGACACGATTCAAGCTATTGATACTTGAATCTTCCCGTCACAATCTACGCTTAGTTTTCTCCTCCGAAATCTCTTCTTCTTCTCTCTCAATATATTCTGAAGAATTTTGATTTTATGTTATTATCATTGCGGCCAGCTTCCATCTGCTTATATAAAGAATTAGACCGACTTTCATCTTGGGCTTTAGGTCAACAGTAACTTACGACCCAAATATAAAGTCAACCTGGTCCAGCCCCATTAGCCTTCATTCATCAGTCTGATCTTCCCTCGTATTTCGATCTGCATCGATCTGCCTGCAAGCTTCCAGCTTTATGGAAACTTCATCTGACTTCTAACCAAGTCACAATACTCGAGCAATCTATCTGCATGAACTCATCCGAACACCGAGCTCATCTGATCTGTACCATTCGATCCGATCTCTTCTCTATTCTCATTCAATCTGATAGAAGCATACTTCAACAATCTCCACCTTGATTCTTTCAGGTTGAATGCTGCTCTCCATCCTAGCCTCCTTGGCTAATTTCTAATCACCGCATTAACTAAGTCCAAACATTTCTTGAACTTAGCATACGGCAGTGACTTCGTCATAGCATCTACAGGGTTTTCTTCTGATGATATCTTCACAAGGATCACATCTCCTTTTTCAATCACATCTCTCACGAAATGCATCTTCACATCTATGTGTTTCGATAGTTCATGATAGACTTAGTGTTTCGTCAAGTGTATTGCACTTTGATTGTCACAGTGTACTACAACTTGATCTTGTTTTACACCCAACTCCGCTATCATTCCTTTTAACCACAATCCTTCTTTTATGGCCTCAGTAACAGCTATGAATTCTGCCTCAGTGGTAGAAAGGGCAACCACTGACTGTAAATTTGACTTCCAGGTGATCGCTGTGCCATAAAAGGTGAACACATAACCAGTCAATGACTTTCTCGTGTCTAAGTTCCCAGCAAAATCTGAATTCACATATCCAACTACCGGATCAATCTTATCTTGCTGTTTTTCAAACTTCAACTCCAACCCAGTTGTGTTTATGAAATATCGAAGAATCCACTTAAGAGCTTCCCAATGATATGTTCCCGGATTAGCCATAAATCTCGACACAACACTCATTGTGTATGCCATATCAGGCCTACTGCACACCATTCCATATATGAGACTCTCCACTCCACTAGCATATGGAATACCAGCTATCTTCATCTTGTCTTTCTCACATTCAGGTGACTGATTCGCAGATAGCTTCAAATGCTGTCCCAGAGGGGTCAAGACAGATTTTGCTTGATTCATGTTATACCGCAGAACAACCTTCTTCAAATAGTTCTTCTGACTCAGATGAATCTCCTGCCTTTTCCTATTTCTCACTATGTCCATGCCCAGAATTCTATTCGCTTCACCCAGAGCTTTCATCTCAAACTCTGTGTTGAGCTGTTGTTTCAAGGATGATATCTCTGTCCTACTTGTACTTGCAATCAATATATCATCAACGTAAATCAGTAGGTACAAGCTAACCTGCCTTTCATCCTTCTTCAGATAGACACATCTATCCTAGTGGCTTCTCACAAAACCAATACCAATCATGAACTCATCAAACCTCTTGTTCCACTGCCTCGGACTCTGCTTCAGCCCATACAATGATTTTCTCAATAAGCAGACCTTGTTCTGGGTTTTCTGATGTATGAAGCCCTTTGGTTGTTCCATATAAATGGTTTCTTCCAGGTCACCATGTAGAAACGCAGTTTTCACATCCATCTGCTCAAGCTCCAAATCGAGCTGGTTCACCAGTGCTAACATAATCCGGATGGAACAATGTTTGACCACTGGAGAATAGACCTCATTAAAATCTATCTCTTCTACTTGACCAAAACCCTTTGCAACCAATCTTGCTTTATACTTGATCTGATCTGTACCAGGAGTTCCTTTCTTCTGTTTATAGATCCACTTGCATCCCAATGTCTTTTGATGCTTCGGTCTGTCTACTAGCTTCCAGGTTTGATTCTTCTCAAGTGAGTTCATCTCTTCATTCATAGCTTCAATCCACTTGTTTTTCTTCTTACTCGTCATAGCTTCATCATAATTATTTTGCTCTGAATGATCCACCTCCTCAGCTACTGTAAATGCATACCAAGCCAGATCAGCTTCACCAAACCTCTTAGGAGCTCTGATCTCCCTTCTGGTTCTGTCCCTTGCAAGATTGTAAGTGCTCAAATCCTCTGTTTGATCTCCTGCTGTCATAATCTCATCTTGCATCTCTTCTGACCCTTCATCTGGCACAGAAGACTCCACCACAATCGGTAGTTTATAATTCACACTGATCTGACTGTCCTTTCCATCTGTATTCATTTTATATCCCATTTTGGATTCATCAAACTTTACATCCCTGGTGTTGAAGTACTTTGGACCTCTTGATTTTAGGTTCCAAACCTTATAACCCTTCACACCATCCGGATACCCAATGAATATACATCTTATTGCCCTTGCTTCCAACTTGTCCTGTTTCAGATGAGCATATGCAAGACATCCGAATACCCTCAAGTTTGAGTAGTCTGCAGGTGTTCCACTCCACTTTTCATTGGTTTCTTGAAACCAATCGCACTGGATGGACACCTATTGACCAAATAGCACGCAGTAGATAATGCTTTTCCCCAGAAGGACTTAGGAAGAGAAGCATTGATCAACATACATCTGACCCTTTCCAGAAGAGTTCTGTTCATTCTCTCTGCCAGGCCATTTTGCTGTGGCGTTCCTGCCACTGTTCTGTGTCTGGTAATGTCTTTCTCCTTGCATAGATTGACAAACTTATCTGATAAGTATTCCAGCCCATTATCTGTTCTCAGGTGTTTAACTCTTCGATCACTCTTGTTCTCAACTGCCAACAGCCATTCTCTAAACTTGTCATATGCTTCATCCTTAGTCTTTAAGATGAATATTCATACTCTCCTTGAGTAATCATCTATCAAAGACATGAAGTATCTGCCTCCACCATGAGTTTCTGTCCGAGAAGGACCCCATAGATATGAATGAATGTAGGCCAATGGTTGCTCAGTTATGTGACTTTCTTGACCAAACGATACTCTTTTTGATTTCCCAATAGCACAACTATCACACAGCTCAAGTGATTCGATCTTATCTCCACCTAACAGACCCTGTTTAGACAGCTCATGTAATCCCTTCTCTCTTACATGTCCAAGCCTCAGATGCCATAGCTTGGTTCTGTCTTGCTGTTCCTGAATACTTGTTGTACTTCCAATAATCGTTTCACCTTGTAGTACATACAGGAGGTTCCTCTTGACAGCCTTCATAACTACCAGAGATCCTTTAGAAACTGAGATACTGTCTGCTCCTGATTTGAATGAATATCCCTGAGCATCAAGTGTTCCTAATGATATCAAGTTTCTCTTCAACTCGGGCACATACCTCACCTTGGAAAGTACTCTGTCGATCCCATCATGCATCCTTATTATGATATTTCCAGAGTCATTTATTCTGCATGATTGATTATTCCCCAACAGTACCATGCCCTGATCCGATTCCTCCAATTTTTCAAACCAAGATCTTATAGGACACATGTGAAAGGAGCATCCTGAATCCAGTATCCACTCGTGGTTCTGATCACCTTTAGAAACCACCAATACTTCTGCTGAGTCATATCCATTTGTAGCTACGGCCAGAGTACCATCTTCTTTGGGTTTTTCCTGCTGCTTCCCTTTCCTTTCCGGACAATCTCTTCGCAGATGTCCAACCTTCTGACAAGCATAACACTTCATATTACCCCAATTTTTGTTCTGGTATCTTCCTTGACTCTTCGTTCTTGCCCGTAAAGTTCTCAATATCAAACTTCATTGATCCCACCATCTTTGCTTAGTTTCCCACAGACGGCGCCACTTGTTAGGAATCAATCCAAAATTTGGTTATCGAGAATTCACCAAACAAACAAAACACACAGATAAGAACAATAATCCCAGAAAGCAGATAAAACCAACGCACACAGATCAATCAACCAACTCACGCGAAAGCGATTAAACGACGCAAGTATTTACGTGGTTCGGCAATGAATTTGCCTACGTCCACGGGAGAGCAACACAACTCTTTTATTAATCACCGACAGAACAACCCAAGCTCAAGAACAGAGCTTATTACAGAGATGGACTCAGACAAACTATCAAGCTAGATACAGACACGATTCAAGCTATTGATACTTGAATCTTCCCGTCACAATCTACGCTTAGTTTTCTCCTCCGAAATCTCTTCTTCTTCTCTCTCAATATATTCTGAAGAATTTTGATTTTTTGTTATTCTCGTTGCGGCCAGCTTCCATCTGCTTATATAGAGAATTAGACCGACTTTCATCTTGGGCTTTAGGTCAACAGTAACTTATGACCCAAATATAAAGTCAACCTGGTTCAGCCCGATAAGCCTTCATTCATCAGTCTGATCTACCCTCGTATTTCGATCTGCATCGATCTGCCTGCAAGCTTCCAGCTTTACGGAAACTTCATCTGACTTCTAACCAAGTCACAATACTCAAGCAATCTATCTGCATGAACTCATCCGAACACCGAGCTCATCTGATATGTACCATTCGATCCGATCTCTTCTCTATTCCCATTCAATCTGATAGAAGCATACTTCAACAGATTGGATTTTCTTCAACACATTTGACAAGCTTGAAAATGAGGTAATTATATAAGTTGTTTGACATTAATTCAAACGCATTTTCTTCAACGCATTTGACAAGCTTGAAAATTTGGTAATTATATAAGTTGTTTGACATTAATTTGTAGCCAAAAGTCATTGATTTGCTCTCATTGTGTCTTTGATCATATGCTATATAAGTGCATTAAACTAGTTCATTAATTCGGTGAACATCCAACTATCTTTGAGTTTAGAGACAGAGCATTTATCCTAGCTACAAGTTTTTTTTTTAATGCAAAGGTTTTTGAGTTACTTTATTCTGTAAAAATGGAATCCAATTACAGATTACTAGGTTTTATACATGTATGAAGTAGTTATAATTAAAAAAAATCCGAATTTTTGAGGTTTTCAGTCGTCGGAATCTTTCCGACGATGTGTCGATGCGTTACTGATGTAGCACCAATATGGTGATGACGTTTGTTATATCACGTCAACACTCTCAATGAAAAAAATAAAAATAAATAAAAGGCCAAAAATTTGAAGATAAATGACTAAGAGTGATGATTGTCAATATAGATGACCATATATTTACTAGTACGTTAAAAATGATCGACAACTTCGAACTGTCTTTCGCATAAAATTAAAATTTACATACGTTACTTAATTTTTCTAATTTGACATATGATGGGATTTTGAGAGAATTTGGTTCCATATCTTAGAATGTTCATTTGATTCTTTGATGTATAGGTTATTGAATGGATGTGAAGCAGATGGCCGATAAAGACCATCGGTCCTACGATCTCGTTGTTACAAACAAACGAGGACAACTCCGACCAGAAGAATGATCATATGATCAGTATCGTCGAGCCAACTGATGAAGAAGCCTGCACAGAATGGCTAGACTCGAAAGAAACAAACTCGATCCTTTAAGTGTCATTTGGAAGTGTTGTATTGCTTGAGAAAGAACAAATGGAGGAAATTGCATTTGGCCTAATGATGAGCAATTGCAATTTCTTGTGGGTAGTAAGATCGTCAGAAGAGAATAAGCTCCCTCCCCATTTCATTTCAAATGTCCAGGATCGACGTTTAGTCGTGAAATGGTGCTCGCAACCCCGGATCCTGGCTCATCCTGCTGTCTCGTGTTTCATGGCACACTGTGGGTGGAATTCTATTCTTGAGGCGTTGAGTTGTGCTGTGCCGATTATAGGAGTGGGGCTGTGGGGTGATCAACATATAAATGCCAAGTTCATCGAGGATGTTTGGAAAGTAGGCGTTCGGGTACGAGTGGGCGACATCAAAAGAGAGGAGATTGCCAAGCTTGTGGCAGAAGTCTTGCATGGAGATAAAGGGAAAGAGCTTAAAATAAATGCTTGTGAGTGGAAGGAATTGGTTGAAGAAGCTGTGGGGAAAGGTTGGAGTTCTACTAAGAATGTTGATGCCTTTGTGTCGCGCATCTTGGGTAGCTAATATAATTACTTTGTTGTCTTGTTAAATTACGTGGGATTCGCAGCCAAATTATGTAGGATTTTTTATTTATTTAAATGATCTTTTAATCTATCATCTTATATAAGGACATTGAAATTTTAAATTTTGTAAACACGATGCATTATGTTGACGATCGACGATATTCAGTTGATATAGGAGGTGGGCATCGAGGTGAGAAAGCAGATATGTGTAACGATCCATTGTTTCCAAAAAGTCGAGATGGGTAAATCTCTAAGCTGGTAGAGATATTGTTGGCAACGATGAATCCATTCATTCATTTAATAACACACTGACACAATCAAGTATAAGCGAGGCGTTTAAGTTGGGGTGGTACCATTACTCGAGATCTCCTTTTTTTTTTTTTAAATCTCATGAAATGTAAATATGAAGTGTTCAAATTCCGGGAATGGAAATGAAAACCAAATTTAATCAACATTTGGATGTAAACGGATAATATCACCACCTCATATTGCTTTCCCAAGCAATTATACCACTAAGCTGATCAGCTTAGTGGTACCAGGATTGAGTTGAATTTTATAAAGTGTGGAGTTTGATATATTTTGAGTTTTGGAGTTTTTACTTTTTATCATAAATTTTTATTTTTTCACAACACGTTATCAGCACGATCGCTCGAATGTTCTCTATAATTTTCAAAGCTCCAAAACACAAGAAAAAGGCAAAAATATTTAACAAGTAAGAATATTTATTTTAATGTTTATATATTTTTACTTTGTATATATTTTTCATATATTATAATATATTAAGGAAAAATTGCCTTTGAATCCCCATTTCCAAACTTAAATCTTTGCTCAGTCCTCATTTCATATAAAGTTTGTTACAACTCCCTGACACACATAAAATATATGTTTTAGCTCCCTATTATATTATTTTATTTATTTTTATTGTTTTTTGTGTCTCATGAGGTTATTATATTCATTTTCCTAGTTTCTAGTGCCTTCAATTATTTTTTAAATTATTTTAGTTTATTCATTTACTCATGTTTGCAAATATAGCTATTATAATCTTTTTGTTCTTTTTTAATCTTCACATATTTTTATATTCTAAATAGAAAATCACCGAAGAATTAATTTCAATGCAGGTTGTAGCTTTTTTTTTGCTCTGTTTTTTTTTATTATTCACTTTTTCTTTTTATAGTTGATTAAATTTTTTTAAAAAAAAACTATAGATACCAAATCTACCATGGAAATGGTGGAATTGCATGGATCGAATTTTTTTATTAATAAATCCATTGTCAACCATTTTTCTTATTTTTTATCATTAATAAATCCACCATTTTGTCCTATATAATGAGTCCATGGTTGTGTAATGCTATATGATAAAGAACTTACTTTACTTATTTATTTAGTCATTTGTCGCAGTTGAGTATTTACTTGAAATATTTTAATAGTATTTTAAGGTTCATAAATTATTTTTTAGCTCTTTGTTTTCATATGTTTATCCCCAATTTTTTTGTTGTTTTTGTTACATGGTTTCTGTTTCTATTGTTGGCCGCTTCGATTGAATAATTATTCATTTAAAATGATTGAATGAATATGATAAATATGTTTTTACCCAAAATTTATTTTCTTTCTTGAAATGTTTCTGAAACGACTTGTTATTGTATTTCGTGGTTGCGTTCGAATGTTTAGTCTGTGATACAAATGAAATGTGGAGATATGAAAAAACAGTGAAGATGGAGACTTGTCGAGCTCGTGTTGCTGCGAGCATACTATCTGATGAACATGGATTGCTAAAAAAACAAATTTGAATGATTTTTATTATGTAGTTATGATTTTGGGGTTAATATAAGTGCGACAATAATTAATTAGCATGAAGACATTTTGTAAACTAAAGGTGGTTTAATATTTTTTTAAGCTTCAGTGAAACCAATTTGTATATGTGTTCTATATTTTTGGTACAAAAATTTAAGATAATAGTACATACTTTGTATAATTTAGAATAATTGCTCGTATTTACGGGTTGATAAATTGGTCTTACTAAGATGAACATGCCAACTAAAATAATTTATGATCGGATATATATATATATATATATATTCATATTCGATTTGTTTTATGTGTGGTCCTTGAAAAACGAAGGATATGTGAAAGGTGTCAAGTCTTATATATATCGGGTTTGATTTGATAATGCATGACAGTTAGGATCGCAAGATATATATTAACATAAATTAATTGCAAATTAAGATCAAATGGTTAATACTTTGAAATAATTTTGACTTACTAAGTCCAACACATGAACAATAACAGTACACATGCGGCTTAATTGATTATAAATTTTTATACTTCATGGGATAAAATTTTGGACCACTAAGATCGATCTTGTCAAGTGAAAACAAATTAGGTTCAAATTCTCTCGGATTTAGAATAATTCCAAATTAATTTGGAACAATCTCGAACATTTTTGGAACAAACAAATAGGTAATTGGGCATGAGAAACTCATTGTTTGCACATACACGAAGAGGTTATGATTTTGAGCATAACACATATTATGATGCTTATGATGAGTTTCATTGTAGTATGATTTGTGGTCAATTAAATTAGTACTGATATAATGTCATGTGTACTACTTTGGCAAATATAGAAGATGAATACATTGTTCATTATTCAATAAGATCACATGTGATGATATCATTCATTGCTCAATATCTACAATCGTGTAATTAGATGTATTTCTAAGTTTTAACAATTTTTGAATGTGATATTTAGACATCGATTAGCCAAATTTGTAAAAACGAAGCTTGTATTTGAACTTAACTATTAAAAGAGCATGCGTGATCATATGATCTAGCACAACACATGAGAAAAAAGATTACAAATGCGGGTTAATTGCACATATAATGTTTTATTTCTCGGTATAAAATTTGGGTCACTAAGATCGACCTTGCCAAGTGAGAGTAAATTAGGTTCGAATTATCCCCGATTTAGAATAATTCCAAATATATTTGGAACAATCTCGGATATTTGTGGCATAAACGGATAGGAAATTAGGATTGAGAGACTCGTTCTTTGCACACGCATGAAGATGATATGATTAGGTGCATAACACACATTATGATGTTTATCATTCATTTTCATTGTCGTGTGAATAGTCGTCCAATTCCATTAGTGTTGGTTATCTAATGTCATATATGTACATTAATTTGACAAATGTAGAAGAGGAATATATTACTCATTATTCAATGAGATCATATGTGGTGATATCATTCTTGTTCAATTTCTGCAATTGCGTAATTAGATATACTTTAAAATTCAATATTTGAATATGATATTCAGAATTGATTAACCAAATTTGTAAAATGATGCTTGTATTTGAACTCCACTATTAAAAAAACATGTATGATCATGGGGTCTGACACAACACATGAGAAATAAGAGTACTAATAAGACTTAATTGTGTATATAGTATTCTATTTTTCGAGATAAAATTTTGGGACACTAAGATCGCTTGTCAAGTGAAAGTAAATTAAGTTCAAATTGTCATCGATTTGAATAAAATTTCAAATATATTTGGAACAATCTCAGTTATATGTGGCACAAAAAAAATAAAATTAGGAATGAGAGATTCATTCTTTGTACACACACACACATAAATATTTTTATGATTTCGTGCATAACACACATTATGATGCTTATGATGAGTTTTCATTGTCGTATTAATAGTCGTTCAATTCTATTAGTGTTGATTATCTAATATCATGTACACTGCTTTGATAAATGTAGAAGAGGAATGCATTACTCATTATTCAATGTTATCACATGTAGTGATATCAATTATTGTCCAATTTATTCAATTGCGTAATTAGGTGTACTTTTAAAATTAAACATTTGAATACGATATTTACAATCGATTCACCAAATATGTAAGACAATGCTTGTATTTGAACTCCACTATTAAAAGAACATGTATGATCATGGGGTCTGACACAACACATGAGTAAGAAGAGTACAAATATGGCTTAATTGCATATATAATGTTTTATTTTTTGAGATAAAACTTTAGGTCACTAAGATCACTTGCCAAGGGAAAGTAAATTAGGTTCGAAATGTACGTTTTTTGCTCATGTGCTGTGCCAGATCCCATGATCATACATGCTCTTTTAATAGTGGAGTTCAGATACAAGCATCATTTTACCATTTTGGTTATCGATTCTAAATATCATATTCAAATATTGAATTTTAAAAGTACATTTAACTACACAATTGTAGAAATTGGATAATGAATGATATCACCACATGTGATACATATCATTGAATAATGAGTAATGTATTCCTCTTATACATTTGTCAAAATAGTGTACATGACATTAAATGACCAACACCACGACAATGAAAATGAATCATAAACATCATAATGTGTGTTATGCGCCAAATCATAACATCTTCGTGCATGTGCAAAGAACGAGTCTCTCATTCCTAATTTCCTATCCGTTTATACCACAAATATCCGAGATTGTTCCAAATATATTTAGAATTATTCTAAATCGGAGACAATTCGAACTTAATTTACTCTCACTTGGCAAGGTCGATCTTAGTGACCCAAATTTTATACCGAGAAATAGAACATTATATGTGCAATTAACCCGCTTTTGTACTCTTTTTGCTCATGTGTTGTGCTAGATCTCATGATCACACATGCTCTTTTAATAGTTAAGTTCAAATACAAGCTTCATTTTTACAAATTTGGCTAATCGATGTCTAAATATTACATTCAAAACCTGTTAAAACTTAAAAATACATCTAATTACACGATTGTATATATTGAGCAATGAATGATATCATTACATTTGATCTTATTGAATAATGAACAATGTATTCATCTTCTACATTTGCCGAAGTAGTACACATGACATTATATCAGTACTAATTTAATTGACCACAAATCATACTACCATGAAACTCATCATAAGCATCATAATATGTGTTATGCTCGAAATCATAACCTCTCCGTGCATGTGCAAACAAGGAGTTTCTAATACCCAATTACCTATTTGTTTGTTCCAAAAATGTTCGAGATTGTTTCAAATTAATTTGGAATTATTCTGAATCCGAGAGAATTCGAACCTAATTTGTTTTCACTTGACAAAATCGATCTTAGTGGTCCAAAACTTTATCCCATGAAGTATAAAAATTTACAATCAATTAAGCCGCATGTGTACTGTTATTGTTCATGTGTTGGACTTAGTAAGTCAACATTATTCCAAAGTATTAACCATTCGATCTTAATTTGCAATCAATTTATGTTAATATATATCTTGCGATCTTTAACTGTCATGCATTATCAAACCAAACCCGATATATATACAAGACTTGACACCTTTCACATATCCTTCGTTTTTCAAGGACCATACATAAAACAAATCGAATATGAATATATATATATATATATATATATATATATATATATATATCCGATCATAAATTATTTTTAGTTGGCATGTTCATCTTACTAAGACCAATTTATCAACCCGTAAATACGAGCAATTATTCTAAATTATACAAAGTATGTACTATTATCTTAACCTTTTGTACCAAAAATATAGAACACACATACAAATTGGTTTTACTGAAGCTTAACAAAATATTAAACCACCTTTAGTTTACAAAATTTTTTCATGCAAATTAATTATTGTCGCACTTATATTAACCCCAAAAGCATAACTATATAATAAAAATCATTCAAATTTGTTTTTTAGCAATTCATGTTCATCAGATAGTATGCTCGCAGCAACACGAGCTCGACAAGTCTCCATCTTCACTGTCTTTTTATATCTCCACATTTCATCTGTATCACGAGCTAAACATTCGAATGCAACCACGAAATACAATAACAAGTCGTTTCAGAAACATTTCAAGAAAGAAAATAAATTTTGGGTAAAAACAGATTTACCATATTCATTCAAGCATTTTAAATGAATAATTATTCAATCGAAGCGGTCAACAATAGAAACAGAAACCATATAACAAATTCAAGAACAACAAAAAATTGGGGATAAACATATGAAAACAAAGAGCTAAAAAATAATTTATGAACCTTAAAATACTATTAAAATATTTCAAGTAAATACTCAACTGCGGCAAACGATTAAATAAATAAGTAAAGTAAGTTCTTATCATATAGCATTACACAACCATGGATCTCATTATATAGGACAAAATGGTGGGTTTATTAATGATAAAAAATAAGAAAAATGGTTGACAATGGATTTATTAATAAAAAAATTCGATCCATGCAATTCCACCATTTCCATGGTAGATTTGGTATCTATAGTTTTTTTTTAAAAAAATATTAATCAACTATAAAAAGAAAAAGTGAATAATAAAAAAAAACAGAGCAAAAAAAAAAAAAAAAAACTACAACCTGCATTGAAATTAATGCTTCGGTGATTTCCTATTTAGAATATAAAAATATGTGAAGATGAAAAAAGAACAAAAAGATTATAATAGCTATATTTGCAAATATAAGTAAATGAATAAACTAAAATAATTTAAAAAATAATTGAATGCATTAGAAACTAGGAAAATGAATATAATAACCACATTAAGACACAAAAAACAATAAAAATGAATAAAATAATATAATAGGGAGCTAAAACATATATTTTGTGTGTGTCAGGGAGTTGTAACAAACTTTATTTGAAATGGGGACTGAGCAAAGATTTAAGTTTGACAACGGGGATTTAAAGGCAATTTTCCCATATATTAATTATATATGTATAATTTCATAATATTATATAAAAGAAGTCTATGACACCTCATTATAATATTGTGATGTGATATACAATACCTGACTTTATACTAAATATATTTGTATGATTTCATGTTATTATATAAAAGGTTGTCTATGAAACCACATTATAATAACGTGATATGATTATACTATATATTACTGCTTATATATTTTAATTATATATACTAACTATATTGTATAATTTCATGTTATTATATAAAAAGATGTCTATGACACCACATTATAATAACGTGATATGATTATATTATATATTAGTGCTTATATATTTTTATTATCTATACAAACTATATTGTATAATTTTATGTTATTATATAAAAATATGTCTATGACACCACATTATAATAACGTAATATGATTATACTATATATTACTTCTTATATATTTTTATTGTGTATGTATAGTAACGGTCATAAACGGTAACAAAACTTCTATTTTTTTGCACTATAAATATGATTACTTAAACACATTTCAATCACACCAAACTCAATTTTTCTCTCAAAATTATTTCTCCCCGATTTTTCGAAGAAGAAGAAGAAGATGGAATTTTCAAGGCTATTTTTTATAACTATTATGATCATCATACTCACGAATCTTGTATTTATCGGTGAATATCCAACTCGCGTTTTTTATTTATTTTTAAACTTGCTTGTATTCATAGTTTATCCATTATTTTGTATTGTCATATTAATGGAAATTAAGTAATAAAATGCATTGTTATTTTTCTTGTACCACTATGTCAAATTTCGCCAAGCTTGAATTCGTTGCTCTTGATATCACGGGAAAGAATTATATGACATGGACTTTCGATGTAGAAATGCATCTTGAGTCATTAGGTCTAAATGATACTAACAAAGAAAATAATATATCATCTTCACAAGAAAAGCAAAGGTTATGATATTCTTGCGTAGACATCTTGATGAAGGATTGAAATATGAGTATCTCACAGGAAAAGACCCAATGATTTTATGGAAAAGATTGAATGAAATATTTGAGTATATAAGGAAAGTTATACTTCCGACCGCCCGTGATGAATGGAATACATTAAGATTCCAAAACTTTAAAAAAATCAGTTATTATAACTCTGTGATGTAACAAATAGTCTCACAATTAAAATTTTGTGGACATGTGGTTACTGAAAATAGAAATGTTTGAGAAAATATTTTCCACTTTTCACGCATCAAATATAACTCTACAACAATAGTATAGAGTGCGTGAATTTTAGAGATATTCTGAACTCATCTCATGTCTTCTTATGACGGAAAAGAACAACGAATTATTAATGAGAAATCATTAATCCCGACCCACTGGATCAACGGCATTTCCAGAAGCAAATGTCGTAATAAAAAATGAAAACCAAAATCAAAGCCATAGACAAGATTTTGGTCGTGGACGAGGTCGAGAACGAGGACGTGGGCATGGGCGTGGGCGTGGGCGTAGAAATGATCGCGGCCATGGATTAAAAACAATCGAGATAGTTACTTCAATAACTCATCTCAAAAGGGCGTCACGAACCACCCACCAAAAAGGCAGCATGAAAACATGAGTGAAAATGAAAATCACTCAAAAAGATCTGAGAGTATTTGTTATAGATGTGGCACTCCAAGACATTGGTCACGTACTTGCCGAGCCCCTGAGTACCTTTGTAAGCTCTATAAAGAATCGATAAAGGGAAAAGAAAAAGAGACCAATTTTGTTGGAAATAGTGACCATTTAAGTGGTTCAATTCATTTTGATGCTGCTGATTTTTTGAATGATTTCGAGGACATTGATTAATATATTGATGGGAAAAGAATGTAACATATTATATTTTTCATGTATTCTCGTGATAATATGAAACATGTTATATTTTGCATATGTATTGTCCTTAATTTTTTTTTATTGCACTTTTTTTTTTGAATTTATATATGAAAAATTCTATGAGCAAAGATAAAAAAAATAATCTCATGAAAGTTTGCTTACCTGATAGTAGTACAACGCACACTATTCTCCGAGATAAAAGATATTTCTTGGAACTAAAACCAACAAAAACAATGGTGAATATAATATCAGGTCCTGTAGACTTGATTGAAGGTTGTGGTAAAACACATTTTTTGTTACCTAATGGTACAAAATTTCTGATATATGATGCTTTATATTCACCACAATCAAAAAGAAATGTGTTGAGTTTTAATGACATATATTCTCATGGGTATGATACTGAGACAATAAATGAAGGAAATCAGAAATATATGTGTCTTATCACAAATAAATCAGAAAAAAAATATTTAGTTGAAAAACTACCAATGCTTCCTACCGGATTGCATTTTATACATATAAGTCCAATTGAATCAAACATGGTGGTTAATAATTCTTCAATATTAACCAATTGACATGATCAATTAGGACATCCTGGTTCATTAGTGATGCGAAGAATTATATAAAATACACATGGTCATCCACTGAAAGACCAGAAGATCTTTCAGAATAATAAGTTTCAGTATAAAGCATGTTCTCTTGGAAAACTTATTATAATACCATCACCATCTAAAATTCAAACTAAATCACCCATGTTTTTTGAAAGTATTCAGGATGATATTTGTGGGTCAATTTATCCACCATGTCGACTATTTCGATACTTTATGGTGTTGATCAATGCCTCTAGCAGATGGTCACATGTATGCTTATTGTCAACTCGGAATGTGGAATTTGCAAAATTGATGACTCAAATAATAAAATTGCGGAATCAATTTACTGGTTATACAATCAAAAAAATAAGACTTGATAATGCTGGAGAATTTACTTTCCAAACTTTCAATGATTATTGTATGTCAATGGAAATTATTGTTGAACATCCTGTTGTTCATGTACATACACAAAATGGATTAGCTGAATCATTGATTAAACGTCTACAGCTGATTTCTAGTCCAATGATAATGAAAACAAAACTCTCTATTTCTATATGGGGACATGCAATTTTACATGTTGCTGCATTAATTCACATTAGACCAAGTGCTTATCATAAATGCTCCCCATTGTAGCTTGCATTTTGTACATAACCAGACATTTCTCATTTGAGAATTTTTGGATGTATGGTATATGTGCCTATTGCACCACCTCAAAGAAAAAAAATGGGACCTCAAAGAAAAATCGGTATTAATATCGGTTATGATTGTCAATCAATCATTCGATATCTTGAGATTCAGACAGACGATGTGTTTACGACACGTTTTGCTGATTGACATTTTAATGAAGAAATGTTCTCAATGTTAGGTGGAGAAAATAAACACATCGAAAAAAAATTACATGGTATGTACCATCATTGTTACATTTGGATCCAAGAACTAAACAATGTGAGAAATATGTACAACAAATTGTGCACTTGCAAAGAATAGCAAATCAAATGCCAGATGCATTTGCAGACACAAAAGGGGTAACAAAATCATATATACATGCTGTAAATGTCCATGCTCGAATTGAAGTTCCAAAGAAACAAATTGAATACACTCATGATGTTATTAAACGCTTGAAGCATGGAAGGCCAGTCGGTTTCAAGGATAAAAATCCTCGAAAAAGAAAATTCTTAGACAAACACGGTGATCACAAAATAAATAATGATGTTCCAGAAAAAACACCTGATAATGAAAATACTCTGTCAGAACCACAAACTAACAAGAATCGTGAAATCATGAAAATACTCTGTCAGAACCACAAACTAACGAGAATCGTGAAATCTCTATCAATTATATTAATAGTGGAAAAATATGGAACCGAAAAGATGTAGAAGAAATTGATGAGATATTTTCTTACAATATGTGGCATGTGAATCATAAATGAGAATGAAGATCATGAACCAAAATCTTTTGGTGAATGTAAAAATTGGCAAGATTGGGTAAAATGGAAAGATGTCATCCAGGTTGAATTGGATTCAATAAATAAACGTAACGTTTTTGGACTTATAGTCCTTACACCTGAAGATGTAAAACCTGTTGGATACAAATGGGTTTTTGTTCGAAAGCAAAATGAGAAAAATGAAGTAGTAAGATATAAAGTTCGACTTGTTGCACAAGGTTTTTTTCAAAGGCCTGAAATTGATTATGAAGAAACGTATTCTCCCGTTATGGATGCAATTACGTTTCAGTACTTGATTAGTTTGGCAGTGTTTGAAAATTTGGAAATGCGTCTTATGGATGTTGTTACAGCTTACTTATATGGATCACTTGATAATAATATATACATGAAAATCCTTGAAGAATTTAAGATGTCTGAATCACAAAGTTTAAAACCCAAAGAATTTTATTATGTGAAATTGCAAAGATCATAATATGAGTTAAAGAAATCCGACCGAATGCGGTATAATCGGTTAAGTGAGCAATTGATGAAAAAGAGATATGTAAATGATCCGATATGCCCTTATGTTTTCATCAAGAAAACAACATCCGGATGTGTAATTATTGTTGTATATGTTGATGATTTAAACATCATTGGAACGAATAAAGAAATTCAAAAGTTATGTGTTACTTGAAGGAAGAATTCGAAATGAAGGATCTTGAAAAAACCAAGTATTGTCTGGGTTTACAAATCGAACAAAAAAAATGTGGAATATTTTTTTCACTAGTCAAATTATACAGAAAAGGTCTTTAAACATTTTAATATGGATAAATCAAATCCTTTAAGTACTCCAATGATCGTTAGATCATTAAGCATAGAAAAGGATCCATTTCGTCCATGTAAAGATGGTGAAGTTATTCTTGGTCCAGAAGTACCATATCTAAGTTTCATTGGTGCTCTTATGTATCTTGCAAATTGTACTAGACCTGATATATCTTTTGCTGTAAATTTATTGACAAGATTCAACTCATAATAATACATGTATATTTATAAATATTGATAATAATAATAAATTAAAGTGTTTAATTAAATATAAAACGGGTCCACGAGTCCAACCCGGGTTGGACTCGCCGGGTTTTGATGCGGGGCGAGGCGGATCTAAAATTAAGACAGGACAGATCCGGGTCCGAATTTTCCTTGGCGGGGCAGGTCTCGAGTTCGGCCAAACTCGTCCCGTTGCCATCCCTATAAAAGAGTAATTGTGCACCAACAACTTTAATGAAAGATTCAAAACTACAATACACTCAAAAGCTATAAAATAAAACTTGTTTTCCTTCCAACTAAAATAAAAATAACTGTGCACAATTAGTCTGTTCTATAACATAGCGCTCATGCATCCTCCGTCTGCCCTAGCTTTTGATGCAGTTTAAACGTGAGATGGGAGAAAAAGGGAAGGAGGCGGCGTCCAAAGTGATGAAAAGAAACTGATAGATTTCTTTGAACGCTTACTCAGTTTGTGACTAATGGGCTTAGTTTGGCCCATTAGTTACAAACAAAACTTTAAAAATTCTTTCACCCAACTAATAAAATACACTACATCAATTTTTAAACTTTAATTAAATATAAAACATTTTCCTTAACTTGTTTGTAGGCTAGTCTCGTTCCTTCGGTCCAGAATTAAATTTCAAACCTGAAAACATTAAAATAACTTGCAACACATTAAATTAATATCAGGCATAACATATCATCAAATAAATTTAAACATAGCAATTAAATTTCATGAATAAAAGACATAAATCATATAAATAATTTAAAATTATCGTGATCGAGCTAGTGAAATTTTGGACCTTACACTAAAAATGTCACATCTCAATACATACAATACTAAAATTGACATGTTGTCTTTTAAATTCAACCAAGACATGGAATTGAAACAAAAAAATTTGTATGTTCAAAACTTCTTTATAAATAAGAAAAAAGAAAAAAGAGAGAGAGATGGAATAACCAAGGACTGTTCTGTACTAGATCAAGATATGATAGCCCAAATAGGGTTTTTTTTAACTGTTTACCATACAACCCAAAAATATTTCCGTGAGCACGACAAAACACAAGAGTTTCTTTTTTTCTAATATATATCACGCCTCACTAGGGCGTGATTTATCGAAATATCAATATAAATAAGTCAAAGATAATTATTAAAAAGTAAATATCATAACATAATCCACATTTATCGAAATAAATTTAAGATTCAAGCATAAGTCTCAACAGCTATATATCTCAGAAAAATAAAACAAATAGATTATTGTAATTTTATTATTATTAGTTTTATTTTATTATAATTGTGAGTAAATTTAAATTTATTTATTTTATTTTATATCAAATATGTTATTAACGTGCGAGACACGTACTTCTTGCTAGTATATATATATATAACTTATTGTACCATGACTTTATTTTTACCAAGTATATGTCAAGGTTCCAAGTTAGTTGTGATGAAATCCAAAATAAGCCAAATGTACAAGACGAATTTTTCAATTTTGCCCGTATAAAAATTAGAGAGATTTGAAGCCATGATAAAAGCTAACTTTAATAAAGTCATTTGTTTCATATATATTGTTGCCACTGAAAAGAATGAAAAGGAAAAAAAAAAAAAAGGTACATTATATTTCTCTTTGAAGTTTGAATAAACGTTGTACACAAGTTCTTCCTCACGGAGATAACAAATCAAAGGGCAGAAAGAAAACAAAAACATTAACAATGGCAGCTGCAGAACTTGGAACAAGATCAAACCCTAATGATCTTTATGTTCTCCCATTCCCTGCACAAGGTCACATAAGTCCTGCCCTCGCCTTCTCCAAATTCTTAGCCTCAAAGGGTCTGAAAATCATCATTTTAACCACCACACACTTGACCAAATCAGCCAAGATTTCCTTGAGCAGCAGCTCAATCAGCATACAAACTATATCCGATGGTTCCGAGGATCAGAATGGTAAGGAGACCTTGGATGAGTACTTCCAACGTTTAAAGCGATGTCTTTCGCAGAATTTGGTTAGATTTCTTGAGCAACAGAAGGAATCTGGTTCTGTTGCTAGAGCCATCATGTATGATTCTTGTTTTCCATGGGTCTTGGACATCGCTCGAGGGCGAGGCTTGCTAGCGGCGGCGTCGTTCACTCAATCTTGCTCCGTTTGTGCTGTGTACTACCATTTGAGAGAAGGGCTGTTCAAGTTTTCTGAGGTAGATGATGGCGTCGTGTCCATGCCTGCATTGCCACGTCTCGAGATCGGAGAGCTGCCCCTCTTCCCTAAGGTTATAGATCCTAACAACGCTGTGATGACCACTCTTGCTGATCAGTTCTCGAATCTTGAGCAAGTGGATTGGATTTTCTTTAACACATTTGACAAGCTTGAAAATGAGGTAAGTTGTTTGACATTAATTTGTAAGCACGAGTTTCTTATATTCTCAAAGAACTAGTAAATATATATGGGAAAATTGTAATTTTTGTCCTATATTTTTATCTTTCACAATTTTTATCAGCTACATTGTAAAAAGGACTGGAGTTTGACTACAGAGAAGACCAAAATCGCAAAAACATAAACATATAAGACTAAACATGAAATTTTCCCTAACTAAACCATTTAAATCAAATTACATCTTTATATGTATGTTATGTAATCAAATAAACGTGTTCTATGTAGATTTACAACCTTGAACCAGTCTTTCTCATAAAATTGAAATTTACATAAATTACTTAAAATTTCATTTATCAAGTTTGATATGAGATTGGATTTTGACAGCTAGGGGAGAAAACAAGTTTGGTTCCATATCTTAGTTAGAACTGTTCTTTTAATTCTTTGATCCACAGGTAATTGAGTGGATGTCTAGCAGATGGCCGATAAAGACCATTGGCCCTACGATCTCGTTATTACAAACAAACGAGGAAATGAATAATCATATGATAAGTATCTTCGAGCCAACGGACGAAGAAGCCTGCACAAAATGGCTAGACTCGAAAGAAACAAACTCGATCCTTTATGTGTCGTTTGGAAGTATTCTTGGACTTCAGAAAGAACAAATGGAGGAGCTTGCATTTGGCCTAATGATGAGCAATTGCAATTTCGTGTGGGTAGTAAAATCGTCAGAAGAGAATAAGCTCCCTCCCGGTTTCATTTCTAATGCCCGGGATCGAGGTTTAATATTAAAATGGTGCTCGCAACCAAAGATCCTGGCTCATCCTTCTGTCTCGTGTTTTATGACACACTGTGGTTGGAATTCTTTTCTGGAGGCATTGAGTTGTGGTGTGCCGATTATAGGAATGGCTCAGTGGGGTGATCAACAGACGAATGCGAAGTTTATCGAGGATGTTTGGAAAGTAGGTGTTCGGGTACGAGTGGGCGACATCAAAAGAGAGGAGATTGCCAAGCTTGTGGCAGAAGTTGTGCATGGAGATAAAGGGAAGGAGCTTAAAAGAAATGCGTGTAAGTGGAAGGAATTGGTTGAAGAAGCTGTGGGGAAAGGTGGGACTTCTGCCAAGAATGTTGATGACTTTGTGTCACACATCTTGGGTAGCTAATATTTTAGGGGTCAGATTTCTATTTGGAGTCCATATTGTTTATTTAAACTCCTAGATAGCTATAAATTATTATGAGCATACCATGGTTTATATGAGTTTCAAGATATGTTTCAATAAGAGTCGTCCATATTTGTTTTATTTTGTTGCATTTATTTATGGACATGTACGTCTTATAATAGTTTTAACGATTCATTGGCTCCCAAAAGTCGAGTAGGGGCAATTCCATAAGCTGGTAGAGATATAAAAAAAATCAGATTTGTGTGTTTATTAAACTCAAGTTCAGAGTCAGATGGTCATATGATAGTTTCATAGTTTTGATTCTGCAAAGTGATTTTGGTAAAATGTTAGCACTAGAATAACGAACAATACCTAATTGGCCAATACTAATTTTCAGTTTTTATTTTCGAACGCTGTTGAGTTCTTATTTTTCAATTTTTCTCCATTTTCAAATTTAATAACTTCTACAAATCATAATTTGTTTCAAACACTGCAAACAATACCGAGACAATAAAAATCATATCATATGATTATTATGTAACTCAAACAACAAACAAAATCCACATGAATTAAAACAAACACTTGGTGAGCACTGGGCAGAACGAATTTACTCAGGCTAAGCAGAGCAGATCTCCTTCAGCTTATCCGCAGCAGATTCATTCACGGAGTACTGCAGGACGTGAAAACCCAAACAACAGCTTAGGATCAAATCAAGATTGAGAAACACGATCCCAATCTAACATTTACAATTACAACTGACCTTGTTGAGAACCCAGAGAGCATGTTTGTAAGTCCTGTTGAGGAGTTCGTGAAGGAAAGCTTCGTCTTTTGGGTCGATTTCTCTGTAGTTGACGAAGTTCTCGCGAGCGTATTTAGCGTAGTAACCCCTCGTATCTTGTGGGAGGCGTCGAACGAGTCTCAGCACTTCACTGTAGGCTCTCAAAGCTTTCGACATTTCGGTGATCACCATTCCTCGATGACCATCGATTGTTTGTGGTTTGGTTTAACAAATTCTGAGAAAAAAAAAAAAAGTAGGAAAATTAACGAAATGGGCTTATTGTGTGGATCCACATGGGCTCATGTCGATCCACATGATTGTTAAATTGATAGCGAGCTTTTCTAGCCAGTTTTGTTGAACGACAGAATATTAGATTCACATCTCATAGCATCGTATTCGAATATCTTCGAACTTTTTTCAATATGAGCTTTGGATATATCATTTTGTTTGATAATTTACATGCAACCCGCGAGTGAGTTTTAATAATTTATTGATATTATCATCATATATTAAATAAATATTGTATATCGAATATTTATTTGCGAGCATTATTTTGAATAGTAGTTTGCAAACGTGCTTAAATATTTTCAAACCGAGCTCGAATTGATCAAGTTCTAATTCGAATTAATCCATTCGAGGGAAAAATTTCAAATTATTTGAGTTATGAACTTTACTATATGATGGGTTATGACTCAATTTGCTTTTCTCTCGGTCCAAGCTCAATGATTCAATTCATTTGAGTCTCATTTTATTTATTTGGACAATTTATCAAGGCCCATAAATATCTAAAAGCTCATAAGAGGCTCAAGCCCATGAAAATCTCCGACTATCTATAAATAGCTCAAGTCCTCTCATTATTAAGATACGCACTCTATAGTCATATGCTCTAGTCCTCTAGAACTTTTATTGGGCAAATACTGACTTGAGCATCGGAGTGTCTTCGTTGAGCAACCCCCGACGCCACTCACTTTGCTTTGTGATGCAGATAACAATCCACGAAATTCGTTCTCCGGAATTGTTCGAGTATTAGTCCGGCCACCCGGATCTCCACAGATTATCCAGATTCTTCTCAATCGGGTGATATCGATTTTTTGCTACATCACTATGGATCTTTGTAATGTGATAGGATTTGGACCGGGAACGCGTTTTATTGGACCTGATCTGAGTACTTTAGGGTTTCTAATATTTTTTTATTAAAAATTGTAACATAATAATAATAATATCTACTATAGTTTGACGTCACCTGCGTAACGGAATGGAGGAAAATTTATGCTAGCATATGGGTAGTGCAAATGTGCTGCATTCAACGACCTATTTTTTTTTTCATTTGAGATGTTCATGTGAACATCTGAAATGCAAAAAAAAAAAAAAAAAAAAAATGCGTTGGAGTACCCGAATGAGGTAGCATATACAAAACCGCATGGGATATGTCGTGTTTCTACCAATTCAATTTTCAATATAGCAACAACAAATATTGTGAATGGAGTTATTAATTTCAGTTTTATTCTGATATATATTGGGCGCGATATTTTTACTCATCTACCTTTCGTTGAATTAATTATATTCGTATAACTATATTTTAACTTTTTTTAAGAAACGATCAATTTTAGTCATGTAATAAATTATCAATATCGTTATTAAATTTTTATAATCACGTTGTTATAGACGTGTGAATGTCACGAAGGATTTATTGATGAACCACTTTCATTAAAAAAAAAAAAACATTAAACATAATATTGACCATTTAATTGCATAATTTGATATGAAGGACTAAGTGATCGTTGAGACATAGTTACTCGCAATTAATAGGGAAAACTACAATTTTAGTCTTGTATATTTGACATTTTACGATTTCGGTCTTTTATGTTTTTATATTTCAGTTTTAGTCCTGCATGTTCCGATTTTTGGCAATTTCAGTCTTTTTTCTTCGAAAATGCTTACGTGAGACTATACACGTCAGCTTCACATCAACACTGCAATGGTGTCACATCAGCGCCACATCGGAAAAAGGACTAAAATTGCCAAAAAAAATAAAGATATCGGACTAAAACTGAAACATAAAAACATAGAGGACTAAAATCGCAAAGTGACAAACCTACCGGACCAAAAAAACAATTTTTTCCAATTAATAATTATTTTTTTTACGCAAGGACTGTGATTTAACAAAACTTACAATACTAAAAATGTCACATCTCAATACATACAATATTAAAATTGACATATTATCTTTTAAATTCAACCAAAAGATGGAATTGAAACAAAAAATTTGTATGTTCAAAACTTCTTCATAAATAGAGAAAAAGAAAAAAGAAAAAGAAAAAAGAAGAGATGGAATAACCAAGGACTATACTAGGTCAGGATTGTTTGCCATATATTACATATCGAATATTTTTATGCATATATATAACCTTTTAATTAAATTAAGATGATATAATCTATAATTATCAACTTTATTGGATGAATTTGAGACCCGAGAAGTCAAAGTTTGCCCTACCAAGAAAGCATCTGTCTCCAATTGGAAAACTTGTGATCTTTTTTATATCCTACCTGTTAGAATTTTCTTAATAATCATGTTTATACAATATATGAACATGATAAACAATATGCGGAAGCAAGATCGAGCGTTACCTCCAGCCATCGAATAATTTGTAAGTGTTCTTCTTTCCTCTCCAGTTGAAGCCTTCTAAACACTCCAACTCTCTCGCAGATGGTGTATTTGTTGTTATGAGTTGTGTGTTTAGGGACCTCAAAAGCCTCGGTATTTATAGACAAATTCTCATACCATCAATGAGTGTTCGGGAGCACGAGATTCAAAATAAGTGTGTGTTGCGTGTCTCACTTTTTTGAATGTGAGACACCATATGCACAGTGTTCAAATATGGCGGCATCGATCGTCACCGCTTCCGTCATCAAAGATATATCGTTTAATTATGTGTCATATTTTCTTACAGTCTCCCACTTGGCACATATACAAGCCAATATATATAAGAAAACAAAATACATGAATCATGGCGATAAGTCCTCTAATAAGCGAGTATTATCTTCCATGTATCACAATGTATTATGTCTCTCAAGATTTATGAATAAACTTTTACTGTATGTTTATTCTAGGTCCAACGTTATTGATATTTTTCTCGAATCAATGAATGTGTACACAACAAATATGAGAAAATATCACAACAGAGTTTCATTAATTTGTTTTTACAACAAATTTACATATAGGAACCAAGTCCCATGCTTTCAGTATGATCCTTAAATTTCAATGGTGGCATGTCTTTAGTCAAAGGATCGGCAATCATCAATTCAGTGCTAATGTGTTCGATAACCACTGTTTTATTTTTAACACGTTCTCTTATGGCTAAATACTTAATGTGATTGTGTTTACTTCGACTACCACTTTTGTTATTTTTAGACATAAAGACAACAACTGAATTGTCCCAATATATCCGTAATGGCCTAGATATAGAGTCAAAAATTCTAAGCCCCGATATGAAACTCTTCAACCAAACACCTTGTGAGGTGGCCTCAAAACAAGATACGAACTGAGCCTCCATAGTGGAAGTAGTAGTCAATGTCTGCTTTGCACTTCTCCAAGATACAGCTCCACTGACTAGCATGAAAATATATCCTGAAGTGGATTTTCGAGAGTCAATGCAGCTAGTGTAGTCTGAATCAGAGTAGCCAATTACTTTCAAATTCTCAGTTTGTCTGACCATAAGCATATAGTCTTTGGTCCCTTTGTAAGGCCCGGGATTAATTACTATTAATCCGAATTTATTCAATTTTAATCCGAGTATATTTAATTTGGGAATATTTAGAGTTTCGATTTAAATTCTAATATTCTTAAATTATTTAGGAATGACATTGAATTAAAAAGAGGGTTGAGGACTGAATTGCAATTTCTGAAGCACGAGGCACTAAATTGCAATTATTCTATAACTTATCCGATTTTTATTATTTTAGTCGGATTGATACGTGTTCATGCCTTAAGAATTCAGAATAGCATGAACAGAGCCGAGGGAATTTTCATTTTCCTTTGAAATTGTGATCTTCAAATCCTTATAACTTTTGCTCCGGTTATCCGATTTTGGTTTCGTAAATTGTTCTGGAATCCTTACAACGAGGGATTCAATCTCGTGTAAGTTTTGTGTTGTTTTATATGGATTTCGAAATCAGTAGTTGACAGATATCAGATTTTGAGTTCTTGATCATGTTTATCGACGTATATACAATTTTATATTCGAAACCGGATCGAAGAGTTTATCATATTTGTTCTTAATCTTGAACTCAATTATGATTCAAAGTTTATAGATGATGTTAGGATGATTTGGATGATGATTTATTGAGCTAGATGCACGTATGAATGGTTTTGAAGATAGAAATGATTTCGGTATTTCGTCGGTTACCGATTTTCAATCGCTACGCCATTGAATTGAGTTTTTAGACTGTTTTGATGGTCTATATCTGAGCTGAAGCCTTTATCTAGATGTTATGAATGTTATAGAATTTTTATTCTTCAGTTTCAGTTGATTTTGGAAGGCCAACGAATCAAGACGTCGACTTTGTATCGAAGAAGTTTGATTGAGGTTTGAAATGAGCTTGATTGATGATCTTATGATATTTTCGACTCGATTTTGATACGATAGATTGGAATGAAGTTTGATATATGTATTTTGATTGTATCTTTCAGATTTGAAGAGTTCAGAATTGAGATAAATGAAGGTATAATGACGACATCGAGAGTTAGGGATTTTGAAACTCAAGAACAACTATTCTTGAGTTGTTCCGCCAAAAACCGCATACTTGTTTATGTTTTTGATTTGATTGTGATGTTGTTGATCCATGTCAAGTAGTGGATCTTTGAATTTGAGTCAATATGAGATTATATTGAATTGATTCTAAGCCAAGGTTGTTGTTAACCTTATTTGCGAGTCGTTTACGAACTCGTTAGATGGATATTCATGTCAAGATCATTTACGAATCTTGATGTCAATGAAGTGATATGAATCAGTTCTTATTGAAGCGTTATTTACTGTATTTGATTGAGTTGAGTTTTAAATAGAGTCAATGTGATTTATTTAACGCTTTCTATATGTTGGTTATACTGAGAATTGTTTCTCACCGGAGTTTATTCGGCTGTTGTCTTATTTTGTATGTGTGCATGACAACAGAGAGGGCAGAAGTTGGTCAACGACGTCATTGACAGTTGGGAGAGAGTCTAGCATGTGAGGACTCGGGTTGTAAATGAAGTCTTGAGATCTAGAAGCATTAAACCTTAGATCTTGCTGGTTTTGGAATGCATGTATGAAACTTAAGATAGTTTATGTCGTTTATCGTTATTTAGAGACTTGTTCGATGTAACAAATGCATGTATAGATGCTTGAGACCTTGTTTATGTTTATATGCATGATTGGGAACTTATATATCATGTTTTGAGTTGATCTTGCATGAATTATGGGATTGGAATTCAGCTTTGATAGCAAATCAGTCATGCAGATTTTCTGGGCAGAGAGGCCACTCGATCGGCAAGATTTGACCGATAGAGCGAGGCCTGCATTTCTTGAGCAGAAACTTTATTTTTCTTGCTCGCTCGATCGGTAAGATTTGACCGATCGAGCGAGGCCAAATTATGCTCAGACTCGAGAGTTGAGTTTTTCAGCTCGCTCGATCGGTAGACTTTAACCGATCGAGCGAGGTGCAAGTTTTTTTTTAAAAAAAATTTATTTGGTTTGAGTATTCTTTTAAATACATGATTAATTGTTTATTAATCGTGAATTGCTCTAAGATGAGATTAGCAACCCGAGGTCCCCACAACAGGTGATATCAGAGCGTCAAGTTTCTCGGACTGAGAATATATGAGCGGGGTAGATCGAGTCTTCTATTCTGACTTATTTATTGCTTTCATATTTGTATGGTATATGAACTCTTGTTCCCCGATGTTTATTTTTCACATGGTGTTGTGATAGAATGAGAAGATAATGCCTTACAGTTTTCTGAATTACATGCTATTTGATTATCTGATTGAAGAAATAGCATGTATTGAATAACTATGAATCAGATTCGATCTCATGAGAAGACATAATTGTGCTAATCAGAGGAGGAACTGAAACAGAAATGTGTTGTGATATGATGAATTGTGCACTAATCTGGTTGTTTATCAGATATGCCTCCCCGATCAGCACCGAGAGTTAGACAGGCATTGGCAGTGAATGAACCAGAACAGACAAATGCTACACAGGTCCCAGTGACAGCAACTGAACATGGACAGAGTAGTACTTCGGTTGATCTGTTTGGTGATGCCAATCCGATGGAGAAGCTTTTGAAGCGATTTCAGTCCTTTAAACCACCGACACTGCAAGGGACTGAGAACTCTGTTGACTGTGAGAACTGGCTGGAGGATATAGAGAAGTTATTTGAGTCACTTGATTATGCGGATGAACGACGAGTGAGATTGGTAATCCATCAAATACATGGCCTTGCGAAGAATTGGTGGGTAGCGACAAAGAAAGCATTTGAAAACCAAGGTACTGTTATTACTTGGGTTGTATTTAAAACTGCTTTCTATCAGCGTTTTTTTCCTGCGTCTTATCGAAAGGACAAGGGAGCGGAATTCGCAAGTTTGCAACAAAAGCCAAATGAATATCGAAGATTATGTTGCAAAATTTACGAGTTTGATGAAGTTTGCTCCACATGTTGCTGCCAGTGACGAAGCTCAAGCCGATCAATTTATAAATGGTTTGAATCCTGATGTGTTTACTCTTGTAAATTCGGGAAGACCAAGTACCTTTGCTGATGCTCTGAATCGTGCCAAGGGTGCAGAAGCAGGAATACTGAAACAAAGAGGAGCTCAGTTTGTTTCCCAACCTATGAAGCAACCACAAGAACAACCACAGATTCCACAGCCACCTCGATTTGAAGCTGGAAGTAGCAGTAGTGGAAAGAAGAGTTTCTTCAAGGGTAAGAGCAAACAGTTCAAGAGATCAAGTGGTAGTAGCTCTTCTAGTTCAAGTAGTTCCCAACAGCCTAGAGCTGGACAGAGGTCAGATGTTTATTGCACCAAATGTGGAGGTTGACATACCAGTGAACAATGCCGAGGAGTTTTTGGTACTTGTCACATTTGCAATCAGACAGGTAATTTTGCACGAGTCTGCCCACAGCGTGGTTCTGGAGGTGCACAGGGTGCTGGATCATTGAGACCAGTGGCTCAATCAGGATCTTCTGTGCATTCATTTCAACCACAACCAGCAGTACAGGGTAGAACAGGAGGAGGAGGAGGTCAGTCAGTGAATCAACCTCCAAGGCAGCAGGCTAGGGTGTTTGCATTGACTGAGGAGCAAGCACAAGCGGCGCCTGATGATGTGATTGCAGGTAACTGTTCTCTTTATGGTTATCCTGCCTATGTCTTATTTGATACTGGTGCGTCACATACCTTCATTTCTGAACAATTTTTTGCATTGTATTCATTGGCTGTTGAGTCATTAACTACTATAGTGTCTATATCTTCACCGTTGGGAAAATGTATAGTATAAGTGAAGTCTGTTAGAAACTGTGTACTACAGTGCGAAGGTAATGAAATTGAGCTTGACTGTATCGTTCTTGGTTTGTCTGATTTTGACTGTATAATCGGTATTGATATGTTAACCAAGTACAGAGCAACAGTTGACTGTTTTCAGAAGATAGTGAGGTTCAGACCAGTGATGGCTGACGAATGGAAATTTTATAGTAAGGGTGCTAGATCTAAAATTCCCTTGATATCTGTTATTGCTATGACTGATTTGTTACAGAAGGGAGCAGAGGGATTTCTAATCTATGCAGTTGATGTACTGAAGACTATCTACCAGTGGTAAATGAGTTTGCAGATGTATTCCCTGACGAGATTCCGGGATTGCCACCATTCAGAGAGGTAGACTTCGGTATTGAATTGATGCCAGGTACACAGCCGATATCGAAAGCACCGTACCGAATGACACCGATTGAACTGAAAGAACTGAAAGACCAACTCGAAGATTTGTTGGCCAAGAGATATATTAGACCGAGTGTATCCCCATGGGGTGCTCCAGTATTATTTGTAAGAAAGAAGGACGGATCGATGAGATTATGTATTGACTACCGGCAATTGAACAAAGCAACGGTAAAGAATCGTTATCCTTTACCTCGTAAAGATGATTTATTTGATCAATTGCATGGTTCGTCAGTATATTCGAAGATTGATCTACGATCCGGTTATCATCAATTGATGGTTAGAGACGAGGACATTCCTAAGACTGCGTTTAGAACCAGGTATGACCATTATGAATTCATAGTCATGCCTTTTGGTCTAACGAATGCACCGGCAGTTTTTATGGAATAAAGTATTTCAAAGATATTTAGACGACTTTGTGATTATCTTTATCGATGATATTTTGATATACTCTAAGAATCTGTGTGAACATGCTGATCATCTCCGAATTGTACTGAGAACATTAAGAGAAGAGAAATTGTATGCCAAGTTATCCAAATGTGAATTTAGGTTGCAGAGAGTTGTTTTTCTTGGTCATATAATTTCAGGAGACGGAATTTCAGTTGATCCAAGTAAGTTTGAAGCTGTGATTAGTTGGCAGAGACCGACGTATGTGCCAAAAATTCGAAGTTTTATGGGTTTAGCTAGTTATTACCGTCGATTCATTCGAGATTTTTCATCGATAGCGAAGCCTATTACACAGAAGAATGCACCATTTATTTGGTCTGAGGCATGTGAAAGAAGTTTTATCGAACTAAAGAAGTACAGCGCCAGTTTTGAAATTCCTATAGGTACTGGTAATTTTGTTATTTATTGTGATGCTTCTCACCAGGGTTTGGGATGTATTTTAATGCAAGAAGGACATGTTGTCGCTTATGCTTCTCAACAACTGAAACCACATGAAGTCAGGTATCCGATTCATGATCTTGAATTGGCTGCAATCGTCTTTGCATTGAAAATCTGGAGACATTACTTATACGGCAAGAAGTTTGAAATATTTTCTGATCACAAAAGTCTGAAATATCTGTTCTCACAATCCGAATTGAATATGAGACAACGACGATGGCTTTATTTATTGAAGGATTTTGATTGTGAAATCAAATATTATTCGGGAAAATATAATGTAGCTGCGGATGCCCTGAGTAGAAAGGTATGTGCTTTATCCTTGTCTACGGTAGGTGTATCTAATTTGATTGAGGATTGTTGTATTTCTGGGTATGTATTTGAGACATATAAAAGGCCGATGAGAGTATATGCAATCAGTGCTGAGCCAGAGTTGTTAATCCGCATTAAAGAAGCACATAAATCTGATTTGAATGTACAGAAATCAATTGAAATGATTCGATCAGGACATCAGTCTGAGTACAAGGTTAGTGATGATGATGTCTTGTATGTGAATAACCGAATAGTTGTTCCCGATATTGCAGACTTGAGACAGAATATTTTGAAAGAAGCACATTGCAATCGCTTCAGTGTTCACCCTGGAGGCAGAAAGATGTACAACGACTTGAAGAGTCTGTACTGGTGGAAACAAATGAAGTCTGACGTGACTGAATTTGTATCCAAATGTTTGAATTGCCAACAGGTGAAGGCAGAAAGAAAGAAACCAGGTGGTCTATTACAAAGTTTATCGATTCCTGAATGGAAATGGGATCACATTTCCATGGACTTTGTAACGAAGTTGTCATGATCATCCCGAGGTTGCGATGCTATTTGGGTGATCATCGACAGATTGACAAAATCTGCATGCTTTATTCCTTATCGAATGACTTATCGTCATGATCAAATGGCAGATCTCTATATTCGAGAAGTGGTAAGATTACATGGTGTGCCAAAGTCAATAGTTTCTGACCGAGATCCGAGATTCACTTCGCACTTTTGGCATAGCCTACAGGAAGCTCTAGGTACGCGCTTACATTTAAGTACTTCTTACCATCCTCAAACTGACGGTCAATCTGAACGAACTATTCAGACGCTTGAGGATATGCTGAGAGCTGTAGTACTTGATTTTGGTACTACATGGCAGGATTCTATACCACTCGTTGAATTTTCTTATAACAACAGTTATCAGACGAGTATAGAGATGGCACCATTCGAAGCATTATATGGGAAGAAGTGTAGATCGCCTTTGTATTGGGATGATGTTTCTGAGGTACCTGAGTTAGGGCCAGATATGATCAGACAAATGACTGAAAAGGTGAAACTGATACAGCAAAGAATGAGAACAGCGCAACACAGACAGACCAGATATGCTAATGTACGACGACGGCCGTTATCTTTTGATCAGGGAGATATAGTGTTTCTGAAGATTTTACCATTCAGAGGCACCGTTCGATTTGGCAAACGAGGAAAATTATCTCCGAGGTATATTGGGCCGTACGAGATTCTCGAGAAAATAGGAAATCTAGCTTATCGACTCGCTCTTCCTATGTCTTTATCTGGAATACATGATGTCTTTCATGTATCGATGTTAAAGAAGTATATATCTGATACATCTCATGTGATTCGATCTGATGAAGCTGAATTGGATGATACTCTTAGCTACTTCGAGCAACCTATTCAGATTCTCGATAGGAAGACAAAGAAACTCCGAACAAAGACCATTCCATTGGTGAAGATTCAATGGAGTAGGCACGGAGTTGAAGAAGCGACGTGGAAAGTTGAAGAAGATATGAAGCAACGATTTCCTTACCTATTTCACTGATGTGAGTTCTTATTTAGTTTTCTGTTATTCTTTATTCTTATGAGTATACAGACTGCATATCTATATTGCTTATGAATTCGAGGACGAACTCATGTCTTAGTGGGGGAGAAATGTAAGGCCCGGGATTAATTACTATTAATCCGAATTTATTCAATTTTAATCCAAGTATATTTATTTTGGGAATATTTAGAGTTTCGATTTAAATTCTAATATTCTTAAATTATTAGGATTGAAATTGAATTAAAAAGAGGGTTGAGGACTGAATTGCAATTTCTGAAGCACGAGGGACTAAATTGCAATTATTCTATAACTTATCCGATTTTTATTATTTTAGTCGTATTGATACGTGTTCATGCCTTAAGAATTCAGAATAGCATGAACAGAGCCGAGGGAATTTTCATTTTCCTTTGAAATTGTGATCTTCAAATCCTTGTAACTTTTGCTCCGGTTATCCGATTTTGGTTCCGTAAATTGTTCTGGAATCCTTACGACGAGGGCTTCGATCTCGTATAAGTTTTGTGTTGTTTTATATGGATTTCGAAATCAGTAGTTGATAGATATCAGATTCTGAGTTCTTGATCATGTTTATCGACGTATATACAATTTTATATTCGAAACCGGATCGAAGAGTTTATCATATTTGTTCTTAATCTTGAATTCAGTTATGATTTGAAGTTTATAGCTGATGTTAGGACGATTTGGATGATGATTTATTGAGCTAGATGCACGTATGAATGGTTTTGAAGATAGAAATGATTTCGGTATTTCGTCGGTTATCGATTTTCAATCGCTACGCCGTTGAATTTAATTTTTAAACTGTTTTGATGGTCTATATCTGAGCTGAAGCCTTTATCTAGATGTTATGAATGTTATAGCATTTTTATTCTTCAGTTTTAGTTGAGTTTGGAAGGCCAACGAATCAAGACGTCGACTTTGTACCGAAGAAGTTTGATTAAGGTTTGAAATGATTTTGATTGATGATCTTATGATGTTTTCGACTCGATTTTGATACGATATATTGGAATGAAGTTTGATATATGTATTTTGATTGTATCTTTCATATTTGAAGAGTTCAAAATCGAGATAAACGAAGGTATAATGACGACATCGAGAGTTAGGAATTTTGAAACTCAAGAACGACTATTCTTGAGTTGTTCCGCCAAAAACCACATACTTGTTTATGTTTTTGATTTGATTGTGATGTTGTCGATCTATCTCAGGTAGTGGATCTTTGAATTTGAGTCAATATGAGATTATATTGAATTGATTCTAAGCCAAGGTTGCTGTTAACCTTATTTGCGAGTCGTTTACGAACTCGTTAGATGAATATCCATGTCAAGATCGTTTACGAATCTTGATGGAAATGAAGTGATATGAATCAGTTCTTATTGAAGAGTTATTTACTCTATTTGATTGAGTCGAGTTTTAAATAGAGTCAATGTGATTTATTTAACGCTTTCTATATGTTGGTTATACTGAGAATTGTTTCTCATCGGAGTTTATCCGGCTGTTGTCTTGTTTTGTATGTGTGCATGACAACAAAGAAGGCAGGAGCTGATCAACGACGTCATTGACAGTTGGGAGAGAGTCTAATATGTGAGGACTTGGGTTGTAAATGAAGTCTTGAGATCTAGAAGCATTAAACCTTAGATCTTGTTGGTTTTGGAATGCATGTATGAAACTTAAGATAGTTTATATCGTTTATCGTTATTTAGAGACTTGTTCGATGTAACAAATGCATGTATAGATTCTTGAGACCTTGTTTATGTTTATATGCATGATTTGGAACTTATATATCATGTTTTGAGTTGATCTTGCATGAATTATGGGATTGGAATTCAGCTTTGATAGCAAATCAGTCATGCATATTTTCTGGGCAGAGAGGCTGCTCGATCGGCAAGATTTGACCGATCGAGCGAGGCCTGCATTTCTTGAGCAGAAACTTTATTTTTCTTGCTTGCTCGATCGGTAAGATTTGACTGATCGAGCGAGGCCAAATTATGCTCAGACCCGAGAGTTGAGTTTTTCAGCTCGCTCGATCGGTAGACTTTAACCGATCGAGCGAGGTGCAAGTTTTTTTAAAAAAAATTTTTTTATTTGGTTTGAGTATTCTTTTAAATACATGATTAATTGTTTATTAATCGTTAATTACCCTAAGATGAGATTAGCAACCCGAGGTCCCCACACCCTTGAAGGTACCTCATCACTTTCTTTGCAGCTTTCCAGTGGTCTAAACCTGGATTACTCTGATATCTTCCCAACATCCCAACAACAAATGCAATGTCAGGTCTAGTACAAACCTGAGCATACATCAAGCTTTCGACAACTGAAGCATAAGGAATGTTTTTCATTTGTTCTTGTTCAAGATCATTCTTTGGGCATTGGTTCAAATTGAACCTGTCACCTTTTACAATGGGAGCTACACTAGGTGAACAATCTTTCATCTGATATCTCTCTAAAACCTTGTTGATATAGGTTTCTTGAGACAGACCTAGAATTCCTCTAATTCTGTCTCTATGTATCTTAATGCCAATGACATAAGATGCATAACTCATATCCTTCATATCAAAGTTTTTAGAGAGAAATTGTTTCACCTAATACAGCAAACCCATATCATTGGTTGCAAGAAATATATCATCCACATATAGAATAATGAAACAAATCTTACTCCCACTGACTTTCTGGTATATACAATTATCCATGATGTTCTCGACGAATCCAAATGAAGAGATAACATCATGAAATTTTAAATATCATTGGCGATAAGCTTGTTTTAATCCATATATAGATTTCTTTAATTTTAATACCAATTGCTCACCATCACTAGAGAAAAATCCTTCAGGTTGTTTCATATAAACCTCTTCCTCTAGATTTCCATTGAGAAATGCTGTTTTCACATCCATTTGTTGTAATTCCTAGTCAAAGTGTGCAACTAATGCTAGAATGATACGAAGAGAATCTTTCTTAGATACAAGAAAAAAGGTCTCCTTGTAATCGATTCCTTCCTTTTGAGTGAATCATTTGGCGACGAGTCTTGCTTTATATCTTTCAATGTTGCCCAATGAGTCTTTCTTTGTTTTGAATACCCATTTACATCCAATGGCTTTTACACCATCAAGCAACTGAACAAGATCACAGACTCCATTAAATGCCATAGAATTCATCTCTTCTTTCATAGCATCATACCATAATTTTGACTCGTTACAATTCATGGCTTGTGAAAATGTTTCAGGATCATTTTCGGCTCCAATGTTAAAATCCGATTCTTGTAGATACACAATATAATCACTAGAAATCGCTGACCTTTTTATTCTAGTAGATCTTCTTAGGTTGTTATTTTGAGTAACTGGTTGATCAACAATTTCTTGTTGATCCTCATTAACAACTTGATCTATTGGAATATCATCAGCGATTTGTGGAACTTCAGTGATCGGTTGTCTAACACCCGTTTGTGCTTGAGGGGTGTGAACAACAATCAATCTATCACCTGAATAAGAGGGTTGTACATTAATGTGATCTTCTTTAAAAAATGTGTCATTAAAGTGATCACTCCCACTATTCAAGTCATTTTCAAGAAACTTTGCATTTCTTGATTCCACAATTCTAGTGCTATGGGATGTACAATAAAATTTGTACCCTTTGGATTTTTCGGCATATCCAATGAAATATCCACTAATAGTTCTTGGGTCCAGCTTCTTTTCTTGTGGGTTGTAAACTTTTACTTCAGAAGGACAACCCCAAATGCGTATGTCGCAAACTTGGTTTCCAACCTTTAAACAATTCAAATGGCGTTTTTGGAACAAACTTAGTTGGAGCACGGTTTAATATATACACAGCTGTCTTAAGAGCTTCAGTTCACAAGGATTTAGGAAGTTTGGAGCTACTAAACATGCTCCGCACCATGTCCAATAATGTTTGGTTTCTCCTTTCTGCTACGCCATTTTGGTCTGGAGAACCAGGCATAGTATATTGGGCAACAATCCCATGTTCTTGGAGAAACTTTGCAAACAGACCAGGTGCTTGTCCATTCTCGGTGTATCTACCATAATATTCTCCACCTCTATCAGTCCTCACAATCTTAATATGTTTTCCACATTGCTTCTCCACTTCGGCCTTTAAAACCTTAAAAGCATCCAAAGCTTCGTTTTTGTGATGAAGCAAGTAGATATACATGTATCGTGAGTAATCATCAATGAAAGAGATGAAATATTTTGGATTTTGCATGTCCATGTCTAGACAACATATATCTGAATGTATGATTTCTAATATGTTTGTACTCCTCTTGGCATCCTTTTTAGACTTGTTGGTCTGTTTTTCTTTAATGCAATCCACACAAGTTTCAAAATCAAAAAAATCTAAAGTATTAAGTACTCGATCTTTTACTAATCTTTTTATTCTTTCAATGGAGATATGTCCCAATCTCCGATGCCACAATATAGAGGAATCTTCATTTATAACACATCTTTTAATACCTCCCTGAACATGCATAGTGGTATTTGTATTATTTTGTAAAGAAATAGAGAAAAGACCATCAATAATTGTACCATTCCCAACAAGATTGGATTTATAAAATAAATTTATTGAGTTATTAAAAAACTGAAAGGAATAACCAAATGGTACAAGTCTTGAAACAGAAATTAAATTCCTAGAGAAACCAGGAACAAAAAATGTCTTTTCCAATTTCAAAATATAACCACTATCCAAAACTAGGCAGCAAGTCCCAATAGCCTCAACAAGCGAAGACATCTTGTTTCCTGAATAGATGTTCCGCTCATTTCCTAGAGGTTTCCTTAGGTTTTGCATACCCTGCAAGGTATTTGTAACATGGATTGTAGAACCAGAATCAATCCACAAAGTGTTATAAATCATATCAACCATATTAGATTCATAACAGACAAATGAGATTGGAATACCTTTAGTCTCAAGCCATTTCTGGAATTTAGAGCAATCCTTCCTCATGTGCCCTTTCTTTTTACAGAAGAAACACTTGGATTCCTTTTTAATTCCTCCTTGGGGCGGTATTTTACCTTTCTCTTTCTTATTGGCCTGTTTTGATTCTTTCCTTTTGTCGTTAGTAGTGCACTCTCACCCGATTCCATTAGCAACCTCCCTTTTTCTTGAACACACATGGTCATAAGTTCATTAATTGACCATTTATCTTTATGCGTGTTATTAGAAATTTTTAATGGACCGTATTGTTGTGGAAGGGTATTCAGAATGTAATGCACCAAGAAAGTTTCAGAGATATCCACCTCAAGTATCAGTCGAGCCGCTATATCCCGCATTTTCATGATGTGCTCGCGCACACCTCTCACATTGGTGAGCCTTAATGAAAAAAATTACATAATTAGGGTGCTGGCAAGTGCCTTATCTGAAGACTGAAATTGTTCATCAATAGCCTTCAGTAATTCTTTGACATTATTATGCTGATCGACAGAACCACGCATACCAGCAAAGATCTTGGTCTTTATGAACATTACGCAGAGTCGATTAGATCGCTCCCACTTTTCATAAAGATCAACATCATCCGGAATGTTGTTTTCAGTAATAGCGGGTGGTTCGTCTTTCCGAATAGCATAATCAATATCCATCCACCCTAATTGAAGAAGAATTCTTTCTTTTCATATTTTATAATTATCGCACTTTAGTTCGGGAATATCACATTTCATATCAGAAAAACTCGCAGGTTGCACAACTGCATAAAAATATATATTCTTATTAACTTAAAATTTTTTTTTGAGGAAAATATCATGTTTAAAAAATATGTCATAAAAAATCTAGCGACATAAAACTTGCCTGTGGGCTAAAGTTTTAATTCAATTAGATTTTTCTGTAACTTTATAATAAAACTATCAAAAATAATTTTTCTTAACTCCTGTGGGTAAATTAAGAAAAATATAATTTTGATATTTTATTCTAATTAATCACATAAATATAATAAATATCCCCGTGGGGTAAAATTCATCATATTTATGCAATTAATTACAATTTATGTCCATTATATGATCCAAATCAACTTAATGTATAATTTTTCATAATTAAGGGTGCTGAGGTATGATCCAAATCAACTTAATGTATAATTTTTCATAATTAAGGGTGCTGAGGCCAAACCTTAATTATTTAAATTATACGGTTCACCGGACAAAAGTTTGGCTTCACTTAATGTTTTATAATAATCACTTAGTAACACAATCGATACTTTCTAAGAGTGCTCCCAGTTGATAGGTAGGGCGAGGCCTCTTTAAAAACCTATTTTCTAGACAGAGCAACGTTCATCAGGTAAACCAGCCGCAAGTCAAGGCAGTTTAAACCGGTTTGTGAAGAACTTTCTTAGATCATGTTTTATAATGTCACCTCATAATTATTATTCAACTCCATAATGTGAATCTCTATGCCAAAAAAAATTTCATCAAAAATTTTATTCACATTTTTAACATGAATTGTTCATATTAAATTTAAATAACATAATAATAATTTAATATGAACATAATGTGAATAAAACCAATATTTTCCAATATAGTTGCATTTAAAATCAAGAATATAAATGCAAAGCATAATGTTAAATTTTCATGTTAATCAGAGAAATAAATATACATAATATTTGACATATAACATGCAAAATTAACTTGTAAACATGTATTAAAAATTGTCATAGCACAATAATTTATAAACACATTGTTTCATATATATATATATATATATATATATATATATATAATATTTAAAAAAAAATCAAACTTGCCAACACATGTATCGGCTCATTTATTGAATCACATGGATTTGTCAACACAATTATCAAATTCATAATATATCCGAATTCAATTCACTCACAATTCATCTTGTTCGTTGCAAAATTCGAAATTTACAGAAAGCTTTTCTCCTTCCTCAGAAAACATTCTGACAGAAAAATTTTAGAAAAAATATTTTCTTGAGTTTACCTAAATTTTCTGTCCACTTTCGATTCTCAATACATGCTATCAAAATTTTTCATATCAAAATTTGAGAATCAAACCGAAAATTCACGCACTACAAAAAAAACATTGATATAGCCATGGTTTTAAAAAATCGTGGCTAAATATATATAGCCACGGTTTTTTACAAAGCATGGCTAAATAACTACGCTTTTTTAAAAAGCGTGGCTACATAACCACGCTTTTTTAAACTGTTGCTACTTTAGCCACGCATTTGTATAAACCGTGGTTAAACTGCCACGATTTTAAAAATCGTGGCTAAATTTAACCACGGTTTTAAAAAAAGCGTGGTTAAATTTAGCCACGCTTTACAAAACCGTGGTTATTTAACCACGTTTATTTAAAAGCGTGGCTATTAAGCGTACGAGTGTCAAGTTTTAATATAGTGATTAAATCAGATATCGATCCCACAGGGAGTAATTTGAAAATATTCAATACTTGTAATTAAAATAGTCTTAATTTTATCTAGAAAATCAAACTTTCAGAATTTTGCAGAAAAATAAAAATAAGCAGTGAAGTTTTGATAGCACGCAAACAACTTTCGGAATAATCAATCAGAGAATAATGGTCTAGAGGTTTAGATTTCTCCTGGTTTCAACAACAGTCAATCCTAATTAATTAATCTTCATGAATTTCAATCAATTAATAGCCAAGAACACTTAAGTGTATTATTCCCTCTCCCGAGTGCCGAATAAAATATATCAACTACAGTTCAATTCCAATATCCCTATTAAGAATATACTTGCAGTGATCAATTCAAGACGATGTTCTTTTTAAAAGCTCTGTTAAAATTATACACTCTCCCGAGTAATATAAATAATTAACAGTGTATTTTCCAATGGTCCTATTCAAAATCTCCTCTCCCGAGTGCCAGATTTCAAATAAATATTACAAATCAATTATTGATCAGATAATTGAAAAGACAATCAATTCTAGAAAAAACAATTAATCTTGAAGAAACTCAATTCAATAAAATCAAACATTCATGAAAGTGTCTACACCAGGTTCCATCCGACCTCTAGACTATAAAAATTTAGTTCATAATAAAACTCTGAATAAAACAAATCATGTTCAGAAAATTCAACATAAATTCAGAATTAAATAAAATAATAAGAAACAAATCCGTCGTTGACGTCGTGTCCGGACTATCGAACTCCGTCTTCGTTCTTCAATTAAGCTCCAAGTTTTCTTCAACAAAATATCCCACAGAAACGATCTCTGATTTTTTAATGTGTGTGGTGGCTCCTCCCTAGTCTGATGAAAAAAAATCCCTTTTATAATGTCTGAAAAAGCCCACTCAAAAGCCCAAGAAAATATAAAAATTTCCTTTCCCGATTAAAATTTTCAATTCCAAATTTCTGCGACGAGCGGCCGCTCCAGCAATCACGCGCCCGCGTATAAGATTCTGATATCAAGTTTCTCGCTTCAACAAAAGAGACGCGCGATTGCTCTATTTCTCTTCTTCATTAGCGCTTCATCAAGCGCTAACAATTTCCTTTGGGCCCAAAACTCCAAAAGCCCAATACTCTTCTCTTCTTTGCTGTACGTTTCTTTTCTTTTCTCCTTCTTTTCTTTCTTCTTTCTTTTCTTTTATCCTTTAATTCCTTTTCTCCATTATCTCTTTAATTCATTTTTCTTCTCTTTTTCACAATAATTCAATAATTCTCTGCAAACACAAAAACAACAAAACATCCATATAAATCTGCTCGAAAAAAATAATTAATAATTAAAATCATATATAAATTAAGTGTATAAAATACACTTATCAAATACCCCCAAACTTAGACTTTTGCTAGTCCCGAGCAAAACTATTAAATTCCAAAAACTCATTCTATCAAAAACCAACAAGAATAGTCAAGAAATATTATGGAGCAATGACATCAACAATGATTTCAAAAAAATTTCAAATCCAATCTCATCCAACCTACTAACACTTGAAAGTTTCATTCATAACAAAAATAACCGCATAAACTCACAATCTCCGCAACTCAAGTTCGAAACACCCTTATCCAAATTCAATTCACACATTCATAGATCATGAGGACTTTTCAGGATAGCATAGGATCAAATAAAGGATATTTATCAAAACACTCACAATCAGGTAAATGCAACGATTAATAGTGTAGTGACCCTGCATGGAATCACCTACTAACTGGCAACTAATAGCATGCATTAAACTTAATACAGCAAAATAACTTAACAGAGTAAGACATGCAGAAACAAAACCATAATTTACATATCAGCTTAGTAATATAATTCAGACTTAAATCTGTAGTGATACAACCAAATCGAAATCTTAAACAGTAAACATTATACAGCTATATCGAATCCTGCTGTATAATAAAATCCTCAAGGCTCCTGCTCCCTAGTCCTGCCTTGAAATACCAGCTCCGTCCATCCTGCGACCTGCCCCATGGAATAGGGTGTCCAAGATAACAACTAGGACGTGAGCGCTACGCCCAGTAAATAGACATGAGTAAACATATGTATATAATGCATGCAACATGATGACTGGTAAAAGATCATCTGATAAGTCATGCTCAGAACCGGCGCCATATGAGTGCTGCCACCGCACGGATCAACCTCTGGGTGCAACCACACTCGTCTAGTACACCAGAGTAGACAGACATAAATGCCCCCGCCCTCGCGATACTCTCAGTGACAGACTATCAAGTATAGAGCTAAGCGGCTCTATAATCAGGTATAACAAGGTATAGGCTCAACGTGTATATGCACATGACATATGAGTATAGAAAACGGTAAAGCATTCATCATGCCATATAATAATGCCAAATAAATGCAACATATAAACATGTATACTCGCTGGCAATCTCAGTCAATGTGTACGTACCTCTAGGCTAGTTCAAGTATAATAGGATCCTAGGTTCCAAGCCTATATTCAAAAGTTCACCGTATCACTACATAAATTCTATAAGCCTTAACTAAGCTAATAAGTACTCCCAAAACTTAAATAGATTCCCGAACCATACCTTCGTCCGTAGTTAGCCCTTTGAAGTCGCTAGTCCCGGATGACTATAACCACAACTTGGTTATTCCAGAACTTCGATTATAACCGATAAGGCCCTCAAGTGTATATCTCACACTATAAAACTGAAGAAGGAAACTCGGGAATTTGTAATTGAAAATGAACTCTAAACGGCCCTATTTATAGCCAAATTTCTTGGCTAGGATCGGAACTTCCGATTTCGGGATCGGAGCTTCCGATCCAGCTCATTGCGTGCATGTCTGCCACGCCAGGATCGGAACTTCCGATCTACGATTGGAGCTTCCGATCTGCTCTATGATCGACACTTGTCAAAACTCGCGACTGAGTCATCGATCATTTCTGGCAGCTGGGGATCGGAACTTCCGTTCCAGGATCGGAGCTTCCGTTCCGATCGGAGCTTACTATCCGGGATTGGAGCTTACTATCCGGGATCGGAACTTACTATCCGGCCCAAAATTAAAAATCTCAAATTTTACTTCTGAAGTTCAATAACACTCCGAAATTGGTTAATTATCAACCCTTAATCATTTTTAACATATTATTATCTTAAAATGGTTTCTGGGTTACTACATTCTCCCCACCTTTAGATATTTCGTCCGCGAAATAATATCTAAAGACAAATCAAGATAACAATATGAAACATCAAACCATGTCTTATTACAATAACGGTAATTACATCTTACATGGTAATAAAAAATACAAAGCAAACAACTCAGGATATTCTGCTCGCATACGACTCTCAGTTTCCCAAGTTGCTTCTTCAACGCCTCGGCGCTGCCACTGTACCATCACAAGTGGTATAGTCTTGTTCCGAAGAACTTTCTCCTTCCTGTCTAGGATACAGATTGGTCTTTCAACAAAAGACAGATCTGGTTCTAGCTGAATATCAGTAGACTGAATCACATGAGATTCATCAGCTATGTACTGTCGAAGCAACGACACATGAAAAACATTGTGTATACTGGAAAGAGATGGCGGTAAAGCTAAACGATAAGCAACATCTCCGATCTTCTCCAGTATCTGGAAAGGTCCAATGTAACGAGGAGACAACTTGCCTTTCACACCGAATCTCATCACCTTCCTGAAAGGTGATACTCGCAGAAAAACATATTCACCAGGCTCAAACTGAAGTGGCCTGCGGCGAATATTCGCATAACTGGCTTGTCTATCTTGAGCAACTTTGATTCTATGTTTGATCAAATCTACCTTGTCTACAATCTGCTGCACCAATTCAGGACCCTCGACTTGCCGTTCCCCGACTTCATCCCAGAATAACGGAGTACGACACCGTCGACCATACAATGCCTCGAAAGGTGCCATATCAATACTACGATGATAACTGTTATTGTAGGCAAATTCAATCAAAGGTAACTGATCCTGCCAAGATAAACCAAAGTCCATGACAGAAGAACGTAGCATATCCTCCAGCGTACGAATAGTGCGCTCTGACTGCACATCAGTCTCCGGATGATACGCAGTGCTCAAACTCAGAGTGATACCCAACGCCTGCTGAAAACTACCCCAAAAACGTGAAGTAAATCGCGGATCTCTATCACTGACAATACTCACTGGAATCCCATGTAATCGCACAATCTCCTGGATATATAAGCGTGTCATGCGATCATAAGAATACTCCCGGTTATAAGGAATGAAATGTGCTGATTTTGTCAAACGGTCAACGACAACCCAGATAGCATCACACTGACGTGAAGTCATAGGCAATTGGGTAACAAAATCCATAGTCACGTGCTCCCACTTCCATTCGGGAATCTCAAGATTCTGCAGTAATCCACCTGGTCGTCGATGTTCAGCCTTGACCTGTTGACAAACTAAACATCTCAAAACAAATTGATACACACTTCGCTTCATCCCCTTCCACCAGAATCTAGTTCGCAAGTCCTTATACATTTTCATACTTCCAGGATGAACTGATAATCGACTCCTGTGAGCTTGAGATAGAATATCATTCCTGAGCTCCGCAACATTAGGTACAACCACTATATTGGATAGGCACAATAAACCATCTGCCTGAAAATGGAATCCAGATGTATTAACTCCATTGGCTAGACGTGCCAATCGCTGAGTCTTAGCATCAGATATCTGAGCATCTCTGATCCGAGAATACAATGCTGGCTCAGATAGAATAGTATACAAACGAATCACATTCCTCCCTTTCTTGTGCTTGAGCGTAAAACTCAATGAACAGCACTCTTGAATCATATGAGATATTTCATTAGTCTGAAGTGCAGACAGTCTCACCTGCCGACTCAAGGCATCAGCAGTAAGATTAGCAGAACCTGGATGATATTTGATTTCACAATCATAATCCTTCAGGAGATCCATCCAGCGTCTCTGTCGCATATTCAACTCTGCCTGAGTGAATAAATACTTCAAACTCTTGTGATCCGTAAATATCTCAAATTTTTCTCCATAAAGATAATGTCTCCAAATCTTGAGCGCAAATACAATGGCGGCTAACTCGAGATCATGCACTGGATAATTACTCTCATGCGACTTCAACTGTCGAGAAGCATAGGCAATAACATGTCCATGCTGTGTCAAAACACATCCTAACCCCTGACCAGAGGCATCAGTATAGACAACATAACCTCCTGATCCAGAAGGTAGAGCTAGCACAAGTGCAGTAGTAAGACGTCTACGCAGCTCGTGAAATGACTCCTCACAATCCGAGGACCAAATGAAGGCAACATCTTTCCGTGTAAGCTGAGTCAAAGGCCTTGCCAACTGTGCAAAATTCTCGATGAACCGACGGTAATATCCAGCTAGACCCAAGAAACTACGAATCTCAGCAACCGTCGTCGGTCGAGACCAGTTCAGCACTGCCTCTATCTTACTAGGATCAACAGATATCCCTTCATTAGAAATCACATGACCGAGAAATACTACCCGATCAAGCCAGAATTCACACTTGCTCAATTTCGCATATAGCTGCTTATCTCGTAACGTCTGTAGAACAATCCTCAAATGTTGTGCATGCTCATCCTTGTCATGAGAATAAACAAGAATATCATCTATAAAGACGATGACAAATCTATCCAGATATTCTCGAAATACTTGATTCATCAGATTCATAAAGACTGCCGGTGCATTCGTCAAACCGAATGGCATCACCAAAAACTCATAATGCCCGTATCTGGTCCTGAAAGCAGTCGTAGATATATCTGAGTCTCGTACCCGCATCTGATGGTATCCAGATCTCAGATCTATCTTTGAATAAACAGAAGTACCCTGTAGTTGATCGAACATATCATCAATCCGTGGCAAAGGATACTTATTCTTGATGGTGACACGATTCAACTGCCTGTAATCAATACATAATCGCATCGATCCATCCTTTTTTCTTGACAAACAAAACAGGTGCTCCCCATGGAGAAACACTCGGACGAATATATCCCTTATCAAGCAGATCTTGCAACTGCTATTTCAATTCCCTCATCTCTGACGGTGCCAGACGATAAGGTGCTCGGGATATAGGCGTAGTTCCTGGTACTAGATCAATACCAAATTCAACCTCTCGAACCGGAGGAAAACCAGGAATCTCATCAGGGAATACGTCAGGAAACTCGCTGACAACCGGTAGCTGATCAATAACCGTACTTCTCATGGACATATCAACCGCATAGATGAGGTAGCCCTCCCCACCTGACTCCAAGACATGACATGCCTTCAGAGCCGAAACAAGTGGCATCGAAGGTCGCGCACCCTCACCATAAAAGTACCAGCTATCACCCTCAACGGGATGAAACTGTACCAGACGCTGATAACAATCCACAGTAGCGTGATACAAAGTCAGCATATCTATGCCCAAAATACAATCAAAATCCGTCATCGCTAATATCATCAAATTAGCCGATAACACATTACCCTAAAATTCCAGAAGGCAACCCATCACTAGACGCTTAGTTACTACCTCCTGTTCTAACGGAGTAGATACAACTAAATCCATATATAATGATACGTAAGGTAATCTATGTCTCTTAACGAAGCGACTAGAAATAAAGGAATGCGATGCTCCAGTATCAATTAATACAAGTGCAGGAATACCACATAACAAGAAGTTACCTGCCAACATGCGATTGCTTCCCTCAGTAGCCTGCTCCTGAGACAGAGCAAACACCTGCCCTTGAGTCTGGGGACGAAAACCAGAAGAACTCTGTGGTGCTGGCTGCTGACGTGGAAAAGTAGAAGCCTGAGATCCCACCTGGGATCCCGATCCACTAGCAGAACCCATGCGCTGAGGACAATCTCTCCGCAGATGTCCCTGCTGACCACAAATATAACACGCCCCAGTAGCTCTCCGACATGAAGCTGCAGGATGCTTCCCACCACAGTGGCTACAAAACTCCTCCTTCTTCTTCTTCTTCCCAAAGAGGAATGTACCTCGTGAACCACGAGAACCAGACGAAGTAGTAGGAGTAGAAGAAGACGTAGGTACAGATGGCACAATAGATTGAGCTCGAGGCTCAACAAATCCACTAGGCTATGCTGGCATCATCAACTGTCCACGCCTGTTGCTGGTCTCCACAAGACGGAAACGGTTCACCAAAGTCTCATAAGACACCGGGTCATCATAGACGACAACCTGAGAGTAGATATCTTGGTTCAAACCTTGTAGAAAGATATCATACTTCGCTGCATCACTCGCATTGATATGAGGACTGAAAGGTAGCAGATCAAGAAATCGCTGCTGATACTGATCAATAATCATTGATCCTTGCCTCAAAGTAAGCAACTCCATAGATCGTGCTTGGCGAACAGCCGGAGGAAAATACAATTTCTGAAACTCCCGACAGAAATCCCCCCAAGTCACCTGTCCTCTCTCAGTACGTGCCTGAGCAACCTTGGCTTCCCTAAAAAACGTGCTCTATCCTCTAGAACAAATTCTAAAACTTCCAGTTTCTGCTCCTCAGTACACTCGAAAGCTCGGAACGTGCTCTCAAGTTTAGACATCCAGCTTCTAGCTTGTTCAGGATTCTCGCCTCCCACTAAGGATTTCGGTCCTACCTGCATAAACTTATTAATAGTATAGCGACGTCAACCCTCAGGAGGACGATGTTGATCATCCTGATGATGATGGCGACGATGATGATGACCACCTCCCTAGCCAACACTACCGTGACTTTCTTCAGCCATATCCTGAAAAGAATTGCACATTAAAATTCGAAATGCGCAAGAATTACTCAAGACTAAACTAAATCTCAAGTACTAATCCCAAAATCTATGCATGCTCTGATACCAAAAATGTAGTGACCCTGCATGGAATCACCTACTAACTGGCAACTAATAGCATGCATTAAACTTAATACAGCAAAATAACTTAACAGAGTAAGACATGCGGAAACAAAACCATAATTTACATATCAGCTTAGTAATATAATTCAGACTTAAATCTGTAGTGATACAACCAAATCGAAATCTTAAACAGTAAACATTATACAGCTATATCAAATCCTGCTGTATAATAAAATCCTCAAGGCTCCTGCTCCCTAGTCCTGCCTTGAACTACCAGCTCTGTCCATCCTGCGACCTGCCCCATGGAATAGGGTGTCCAAGATAACAACTAGGACGTGAGCGCTACGCCCAGTAAATAGACATGAGTAAACATATGTATATAATGCATGCAACATGATGACTGGTAAAAGATCATCTGATAAGTCATGCTCAGAACCGGCGCCATATGAGTGCTGCCACCGCACGGATCAACCTCTGGGTGCAACCACACTCGTCTAGTACACCAGAGTAGACAGACATAAATGCCCCCGCCGTCGCGATACTCTCAGTGACAGACTATCGAGTATAGAGCTGAGCGGCTCTATAATCAGGTATAACAAGGTATAGGCTCAATGTGTATATGCACATGACATATGAGTATAGAAGACGGTAAAGCATACATCATGCCATATAATAATGCCAAATAAATGCAACATATAAACATGTATACTCGCTGGCAATCTCAGTCAATGTGTACGTACCTCTAGGCTAGTTCAAGTATAATAGGATCATAGGTTCCAAGCCTATATTCAAAAGTTCACCGTATCACTACATAAATTCTATAAGCCTTAACTAAGCTAATAAGTACTCCCAAAACTTAAATAGATTCCCGAACCATACCTTCGTCCGTAGTTAGCCCTTTGAAGTCGCTAGTCCCGGATGACTATAACCACAACTTGGTTATTCCAGAACTTCGATTATAACCGATAGGGCCCTCAAGTGTATATCTCACACTATATAACTGAAGAAGGAAACTCGGGAATTCGTAATTGAAAATGAACTCTGAACGGCCCTATTTATAGCCAAATTTCTCGGCTAGGATCGGAACTTCCGATTTCGGGATCAGAGCTTCCGATCCAGCTCATTGCGTGCATGTCTGCCACGCCAGGATCGGAACTTCCGATCTACGATCGGAGCTTCCGATCTGCTCTATGATCGACACTTGTCAAAACTCGCGACTGAGTCATCGATCATTTCTGGCAGCTGGGGATCGGAACTTCCGTTCCAGGATCGGAGCTTCCGTTCCGATCGGAGCTTACTATCCGGGATCGGAGCTTACTATCCGGGATCGGAACTTACTATCCGGCCCAAAATTAAAAAGCTCAAATTTTACTTCTGAAGTCCAATAACACTCCGAAATTGGTTAATTACCAACCCTTAATCATTTTTAACATATTATTATCTTAAAATGGTTTCTGGGTTACTACAAATAGTGTGTAAGTATTTCGATCAAAATTCATAATCATTAAAAGCATCAATCAACAGTCCATAGGCTAAATTCTCGCAACTCTTCTTCACTAGTATATTGGGCAACTGAGACTCAGTCAATAGGACTTAATCAGCTTATAATGTAAGGTCTGGCTCATGGCTACAAACGAAGGATTAGAATTCAAAAATAAGGAGTAATTTATATTCTTCAAACTCTAATTACGACTCCTTTTCATTTACAATTTCACACTTTTTTCTCTTCAATTCACTTCATTGATTTTTTCAAATTTTTTCACAACTTCTTACACAACCACATTTTTTTCAACTTTCATCAATGTTTTTCTACTACCTTTTTTCATTTTTTCTTTTCAAATCACCACCATACCATTCCTTTTTCACAAATAAAACTTGGAGCATCTAACATTTTAGAATTCAAATTACTCCCTTAAATGTAGGAATTAGTGTATAGGCTATTAAGGTAGTTAATGTAGGACCTTGAAATAATAACGAATGGGGGTTTAATCACACGTTTACACACATGCCATTCGATTTTCAATAAAGCTCAAACAAGGTACTAGGGATAACATATTAATAGGTAGCTTGAAAGGCTCAAACGAATTCAGAAAAATCACCTAAATCATTCCTAATCTCAGTTTTGCCCGTATTTCGCCTCAAAGAGTGTTCGAACTAGTTCTAGATAAGTCTCAATCCACAATTAAATCATACAAATATCAATCAGTGCAGAAAAGAATAATCATCAGCAGTTAAAGATGATTTTCACAACAAATTTCAGAATTTTCTCGTACCTCACTGTAATAATATACGTGTAGGCTCAAATAGGCAACTAAGGATAACTTTTCAATAAAAATCAGGCCCAAAATTTCAAACAATGCCTCAATCATATCTATGTTTGTATGTTTCAAAAATCAGATTCAAGTATTAATCACAGAGTATATAGGAAATTGTTCATCACTTGGTTCCATTTTCTCAAAAATATTTGTCAGATAGGTAGACAATCATGGATTTCAGTTATAGCACAAAAAATTTTTTCATCAGCCATGCATCCAATTATTTCTCGACTTCTTTTCAATTCAACTCAACTCAACAAAAATTTTTTTCTATGAAACACACAATAAAATCCAACTTATCAACTATCAACCAACTAAACAACTAAATCATACAAAATGATTCATCCCCCCAAACTTAATATAATCATTGTCCCTAATGATTAAAAATCAAGAAAAAGAAACAAGTGAAGCGTACCTTTTACACCGAGCATCAGGACTCGGTGTTATCAAAATTTCCATGAAAAAATAATTCGCAACCGCAACCATGGTGGAGATGGTAAGCAACAACCACAGCCATTTTAATCTGAAAAGAGAACATGCACACGGTTAAGGCGCAAAATTAAATCATAGCAAGCAAGATAGCAAGCAAAATCATAGCAAGCTGGGCATGGTGGAGTGTCGTAGGGGAGCGCAATAGCGCTAGGGAAGCGTTGATCATGGGATGGCTGAGAGCGCGTTAGCGCTATATGTAGCACTGATCATGGGATGGGTTTGAGCGCGTTAGCGCTATGTGTAGCGCTGATCATGGGATGGGTTTGGTAGCGCGATGGCGCTTTGTGTAGCGCTAATGGACAGCGCGTTAGCGTATGGGTAGGCGCTAATGAGGAGTGAATTGGCGCATGGTTATGGTGCACGATAGCGCAAGTGTCTGCGCGAATGGTAAGCGCGATATCGCATGTGTTGCGCAGTTAAGTATGCGTATAGGTGAGGCGGGCGCGGGAGATTCACGAGCGCTCGCGCACAAGGTTCTGCCTAAACGTCAAAAATCCTGAAAAAATTCAAAAATTTTATAAAATCAGGCCTCCAAAATTCCCAATAAAAAAATAAAAGAAAAAACAAAAAATTAACTGAAGAACAAAAATAAAAATGAAAGAAATAAATAAATAAAATAAAAATAAAAAATAAAAATAAAAAATAAAAAATAAAACAAAAATTTTGGGTTGCCTCCCAAAAAGCGCTTGGTTTAGAGTCTTCAGCCCGACTTTCACCAGTATTAAGTCTTCCCCTTTTCTTTCACACGCCAAATAAATTCCACGAATCTCTTTTTAAATTTCGCTCTCTTTTTTGTGGACTTATTCTTTGGTAATTTTGGTGCTCTCTCCTTCGATGAATCGACCGCAAAATCAGATCTTTTACAGCTCTCCAACTTCATAACCGGTTTAATTGAGCATAAGTCTTCGATGAGTGGATTAGATGTCTTCATGAATAAATTAAAAATCACTCTCTCGCTTTCCACACCCATCGAAAACGCACCCTTCTTTACTTCTATCTTGGCATTGGCAGTGGCCAAGAAAGGTCTCCCCAATATCAAGGGCATATTTGCATCCTCCTCCATATCTAACACAACAAAATCAGCAGGAAAAATAAATTTATCTACTTTTACCAGAACATCTTCAATGATTTCAAGCGGATATGTGATAGATCTATCAGCCAACTGCAGTGTGATCATTGTGGGCTTCACCTCACCAAGTCCTAAGCTCCTAAAAACAGACAAAGGCATGAGATTAATGCTAGCTCCTAAATCGCAAAGTGAATTATTAAAATAAGAAGAACCAATAGTGCAAGGAATAGTAAAACTCCCTAGATCTTTCAACTTTTGTGGCATCTTCTTTTGAAGCACGGCACTGCACTCTTCCGTTAAATTCACCACCTCGTTCTCTAGCAGCTTCCTCTTCTTGGACATCATCTCCTTGATGAACTTCGCATAATTTGGCATTTGCTCCAAAGCTTCAGCAAAGGGGATGTTGATGTGAATTTTCTTGAAAATCTCTAAGAATTTGGAGAACTGCTCATCTAAAGCTTTCTTCTTGAACCTTTGCGGGTAGGGGAGTGGCGGCTTGTACATCGGTTTCGGGTCAAGTTCAGGCTCCTTCTCTTTCTCCTCTTCAATAGCAAGTTCTTGGACTTCAGCTTCTTTTCCACTCCTCAACTCTATGGCATTACACTGCTCCTTTGGATTTACCTCAGTATTGCTAGGGAACTGGCCGCGGTTGTTGTCTTTCAATGCGTTTGCCAACTGTCCAATGCTAGTTTCCATGGATTGCAACACCGCACCCATGTTGGCCATGTGCATCTCCAAGCTGTCAAGGCGAGACTCAGTTCTCACCATCCTCTTACCTGATTCCTGCACAAAGGTACTAACCACATCCTCCAAAGACAACTTACCATCACCCTTATTAGGATTGTTAGCATAAGAAAAATCTTCATGATTTCGAAAGCTAGGATGGTAAGTATTAGGGACAGGATTACCTCTGAAAGCTCCATAACCTCGGTAGCCATTAGGATTGATATAATTAAGTTCCTCTGAGGCATGTGATCCTTCAAATCCAGTTGAATCTGCAACATGAATTTTATTCAAAGAAGCTACCTGTGTAGTCAGTGCAGATAATTGAGCAGTGATGGATGTGAGAGGATCCACGGCATAAAATCCAACTGGCGTCTTGACTCCCATACGCTCATATGGCCATTGGAAACTATTGACCGTCATCTGCTCTAACATATCATAGGCCTGCACATGGTCCTTAGCAAAAATGGTAACATATCATATATTTTTTTCTTTATGAATTTGGATTGTCTCTTGATCGATAGTTTTATTATTTGCATTGCTTTTATTAATGTTGATTAAGGATATTCAAATACATGTTTAAAAAAATTTTCAGATAATTATACACAATTTACGATCTACTTTTAGATATCATTATTATTTTTTTTATATTTTATTTTGATGGTTATAATTTTTTAATAAAAATTTATTTCAAATTAATTTATGTTTTAAATGTAACGGAAAGAACCCAAAAAAATATTTTTTTGTTAATTAATTTATTTTATTTTTATGTTAATTAATTTATTCTTATGAACACGACATTTTAGTTGAGCAGATTTTCAATTGGTATTATGGTAACAAAAATTATGATCATATTTATATTTGTAAATCATATATTTTTTGGCATATATTATATTTTATCAAAGCTATATACGTATTTTATAATTTGTTAAACAAGACTATTTGTGAAAATACAGATATAGTAGACTATAATTATATTTAATTCTTTTGTAATAATTATTGTATGATACATATGCATTTAATTAATTATAAAAATATAATTGTAAGCTAATATGTTACGTATTTTTGATTATGTTTATTGTAGGAAAATATGAATTACACTGACAGAGGATGGATGTATCGTAGATTGCAAAATGGCTATATTACTGACGAGTATATTAATGGTGTAGAGGATTTCATGGTCTTTGCTCTTAGTCATGTTGAATGTTTATCAGCGGATAAAGTACGTTGTCCATGTAATCACAAAAAGTGTCAGAACAAAGTATTCTTAGATGACGACACAATGAAGGAGCACTTAGGTCGATATGGTTTTGTACCGAATTATTACAATTGGCATCTTCACGGAGAAGAGCATATTCGTCCAAATTTTCCAAATACCAATCCAGATGTTCCGTCGTCTTCATGATCTCAGAACAGGCGTTGGGAATCCGAAAACATACATGCAGATCACAGTTTTCATGGTCACGAAATACCTGCAGATTATCAGGAAGAAGGCCCGTCGCAATATGTAAAACCCAATATCGGTCACGTAGAAAGCCCCAACGACTACATCAAAGGATTATATGACCTCATAAAATCAGAGGAGAAAGAAATCTGGGATGGAAATCCACACGGTCACTCTTTGTTGTCTGTCCTTGCGAGGTTATTGAAGATGAAACATGAGCACAATATGTCAGAAAGAAACTTCAACGACATGTGCCAGTTAATGTCAGATTTATGTCCATCTGATAACCACATGCCTGAAAGTTTTTATTTGACGAAGAAGCTCATCAAAGATCTAGGTCTTCCCGTCGAGAAAATCGATGCTTGTAACAACAATTGCATGATTTACTGGGGTACAGATTCAGACTTATCCGAACGCAAGATTTGTGAACATCCTCGATACAAACCATCTCGTCGGCGTGGAATCCAAAATAATAAGAAACAAACTCCCTATAAGAGGATGTATTATTTTCCCATCACTCCTCGTCTACAGCGGCTGTATGCATCCACCGCGATTGCTTCTCATATGCGATGGCATCACGACCACCATTTTGACATGGAGACGATGACATACCCATCTGATTCTCCAGCATGGCGTCATTTTGACGAAACACACCCGTGGTTTGCTGCAGAAATTAGAAATTTCAGGTTAGGACTTTCAACAGATGGATTCCAACCATTTGGCCAAACGGGACAACAATACTCATCCTAGCCCGTCATTTTAACGCCGTACAATCTGCCACCTTGGATGTGTATGAAAGATGAGGTCATGTTCCTCTCTTTGATCGCACCTGGACCGAGTAACCCGAAGGATAAGCTTGATGTTTTCTTGCAACCATTGATTTTCGAGCTTCAAGAACTTTGGTACGATGGTGCTGCCACATACGACATACACTCGCAGACTAACTTCACGATGAGAGCAGCATTGATGTGGACCATAAGTGATTTCCCAGCGTATGCGATGCTTTCCGGTTGGAGCACAGCTGGAAAACAAGCATGCCCTTATTGCATGTCTGATTCGGAAGCGTTCACACTAGTGCACAGTGGTAAGACGTCATGGTTCGACAACCACAGGAAGTTTCTGCCCGATTATCACCGACTATGGCGTAAGAAAAACATGTTTATACGAGGGAGAATTGTTTTGCATCCTGCTCCTGCCATCAGAACAGGAACCGAGCTGCTAAATGATATAGAAGATTATGGTTTTCTACCTTCATACGATGTCCAAAACAGAGAGATATGTCATTTGGCAAGATGTGGTTGGAGAAGACGCAGTATTTTATGGGAGTTAACGTATTGGCTTACGAATCTGATCAGACACAATTTGGATGTCATGCACATCGAGAAGAATATTTTTGACAATGTTTTCAACACGATCATGAATGTCCCCGGACGTACGAAAGACAATGCAAAATCAAGGGCAGATCTGGTTGAAATGCGTATCAGAACTGAATTACATCCAGATGTGTCTACAGGTAGACATCCCAAGGCTAGTTACACTTTGGAGCGTAGTGCAAGGGAGGTTCTTTGCAGATGGCTTAAGGATGTCCGTTTCTCGGATGGTTATGCCTCCAACATGTCCAGGTGCGTTAAACAAATTGCGGATGTTCGGTATGAAGAGTCATGATTGTCACGTATTCATGCAACGACTAATACCCGTTGCATTCAAGGAGTTGTTACCCAGAGAGGTTTAGGAGGCATTGACCGAGTTAAGTCTATTTTTTGCAGACCTAACTGCTCGTAATATTAAACAGAGTGACATGATGCGCTTGCATGAGCAGATACCAGTAATTCTTTGTAAGTTGGAGAAGATATTTCCACCAAGTTTCTTTGATTGTATGGAACATCTTTGCGTCCATCTGCCCCCACGAAGCTTGCATTGCTGGTCAGTACAATTTAGGTGGATGTATCCTTTCGAAAGATTTTTACGAAGGTTGAAGAGCACGGTTCGTAATAAAGCACGCGTGGAGGGATCCATATGAAATGCTTATTTGGTCAGTGAGGCTTCCATTTTTTGCGAGCATTACTTTGGTGACTCGATACAAACAAGACAGCGGAAGACTAGACGCCAACAACAAAACATAGTGAACGAGATTGGGTCAGAGATTTTTGCAATATTTATGGTACGTGGTAGACATATCGGTAGTAAAAGACTTAGATTGCTGTCAAACGAGGAATACCATGTTGTGGCGACATATGTTTTGTTGAACTGTGTTGAACTGAAGTCCTACGTGAGGTATGCAATGTTATGTTTGCGTTTTCAATATTACCGATATGTATACACATTTTCGTAGTATTTCATTCTGACAACATTTTCATATCTGCACAGCATTTACGAGGACCAAATACGTGCCGAGATTCCTGGGATAAGTAATCAAGATTTAGACTCCAACATACAGGCTAACTACTTCGGTTGTTTCAAATCTTACATAAGAGTAAGATTAAATTGTAATTAATTTAATATTTAACATTAATTATTATTACTCTCATCACCTTCGAGGTGCTATTGACAATATTGTATGCTCAACGTAGGCTATCGAGCAACAAGGAGAGTTCGTCTCAGAACAGATTAAACAAGTAGCGCCTGGTCCAATGCGAAAAGTTAATACTTACAGAGGTTATTGTATTAACGGTTTTAAATTCTACACTGTTCACGACACAACGTTTAAAGCTACAGATAATTTAGGCGTTCAAGTTCGTGGTCATTCAAGTGATGATGTTCAAACCGAATATTACGGCTTCATCGAAGAGATCATTGAGATTGAATACCCTGGTCTCCCGTTGAAGAAGACCGTAATATTTAAATGTTGTTGGTACAATCCACATCCTAGACTAGGTACGCGCGTTCACCGTAAGTACAAAATTGTTGAGGTGAACCGGACCAGACATCTTCCCAGAAACGAACTCTTCGTCTTCGCTACACAAGCTTCACAGGTCGTGTTCTTGCAATACCCAACTTCAGGTAGAACCCCTTCTGCTTGGCTTTATGTAAGCGGTTTGAGACAGAGGGCTTATGTTGCAGACATCGTAACTGACAATAACGTACAGACCGACGCGACAAGTGCATTTCAAAACAATGAAAGTCAAGTTCATGAAGTTGAAACACAATTTCTTTTGAATTCAGAAAACCTTGTCGATGCCACTGTTAACTTTGACGATGAACTTGACGCGTTAAGCACAGACAGCGGAACCGAAGATGTACAAGAAAGTAGCGACGAAAACTTCGAAGTTGAAAGTGATTAAGTAATGTTATATTTATAAATCTGTGAATGTTTCTCTAGTATTAAATTACCATTTTCGCTATTATGAAATTTATTGCTTTTATTTTAGATTAATATCATTATTAAATATTTTTTTCATTAATCTTATTAATATCTATCCATTACTATTGTTATTTTTTATTTTCATAAATAAGTCATTCCTAAAAAATTCATTCTCGTAATAATTAACATCTAACCATTAGTATTATTATTATTATTTATTGTTGTCGAATACTTAATTTATATAATAATTATTGTCAAAGTTATTATTATAATTAAGTTTGAAAAAAATTCTCGAAATCACCAAAGTTATTATTAAATTAATAATTTAATTAATGCATATTTATAATTATGTAATTAGAATAAATATTGTTAATGAATGCTCAATTATATTTATTATTTGATAAGCAAAAAAATGATGTTGTAACATGTTATTATTATAATATAATTAAATTTTGGGTAGTGTTATTGACACTTCAAAAAATATTAATCATACTTCAAATTATATTTTTATTATACTAGTTGACAAAATTATCTTTATTTATGAATTTCTAAATAAATATAAAAATGAAAATATTATTTGACTTTCAAAATTTATATTTTTACATTTATATTATGAAAATTATTATGTTTACATCATCATTCATTCTAAATTAATATAAAAAAAATTAACAATTCATGTGCAAAAAAAATTATTAATATTTTATAATTATGTAAATTATTAATTTTAAGTACATATATTATTAAATATGTTATTATAGCTATTATAAACATAGATACATATACATGCCTAATCTATATCCTTCCCTCGACCTTTCTATATCCTTCCCAAATCCATTCACGTGTCCCCTGCTTTAACCTAGCAGGGTCCATCGATTCGCCGTTCTAATCCGGGGGAAAGCTACTTGGCAGCCTCCAACGATTCGCCTCAGTATTATCTTCATCGTCATCTTTGATACCCGGCCAGCTGTTCTCCCGATCTGCTTGTTCTTTCTTCTTCAAAACCTGTTCGAACCCATTTTTAGCAGCCCAGCGTATCGCCGCCCTTTCGCCGGCTCCGACAGCTTTCGATTCTATGGGAAGGTTTTTATGTCGTTTGGAACATTTTTCGAAGTTTTTGAGGTATAATTTCAAGCTTAGGGTTTCGAAAATTAAGACATTTTGTGTAAATTTAATTCCAATGTTTGATATTTGATTTACTCGTGGTTGTAGGAACTATACTGAAGGAGATTAAAGGTATCGGTTAGTTTTTAGAAATTATTTGAAATAATTTCAAAATTCCAGATTTCTTAAGTTGGGTTGTTCGACTTTGATAGTTGTTTAAAGCTATTTTCTGAAATTTCATAATATTCATATTTGTGTCATTCGATGTGTTTTTGTATTTCAGTATTATATTTTTAAGGTAGTACGTTTGTTTGTTTTGGTTGCTCTGCCTCACATTTCTTTTATTTTTGTGATTGGGCATTTGATTGTTCTTTTAATTTACATATTATTGTTGTAGTTTCTAGGTAGACTACTGTGATTTTTATTCACATTACTTAATTGTTATTTGCTGGAATTTTGATAACTTATAAGCATTTGATTAGGCACAAGCAGTATTGTGGAGAAAGGGGCTGATTATTAAAGCGCTATACTTGATATGATGATTTGTAAGCATTTTTTACTGCTGGTGTCAATAATTGTCTTGAATTTTTTCATTGCACAATCTCTATCCAATATCATAGTTAGTTTGTCTTTGTGAACCATGCAATATCTTTGTTACAAGTAATCTTTGGCCTCTTTGTAGATATTATATATTAAGACATGGCAGACCCATTTTTCGAGGACGAGAGTGACCAAGATCCACGAGAGTTCATATGGTTGGAATATGATAAGTAAGTTTCAAATGTTTATCATGTAATCATCATTGCATAAATATGATTGATGTCAAATTTATGTTTATATTTTATATTTCTCGTTTAAGGTTTGCCCCAGAGAATCATAAAGTCTCTTCGTACATAAATTCTTTATTCTACACACAAACTTGCGAGGAAGGATACTCTTGGAAGTTCGTGACAACTGACCAATGACAATGGTATTGGGATGAGTTCGTGGTAAGAATATATATTCATAGTAATTGACAATAGGATGCCTTGTTAATATTTACACATTAAACTATTGAATAATTTCTTAATTGATTGAGCAGAAGACGTACAGATGGGAAGTATCCATTGACTCATATATCAAGAGGGTTTGGTACATCAACATTAAAGAACTGTACCGTCAAACTATCCACCGATGGCGAACGTAGGGGAAACATCCAAAAACAGTCACTGAAGAGACGTGGTCCAAGTGGATGGAGGTGTGGGCTTCTCAAACTTGGCTGGACACGGCCAAAAAATACAAGGCGAACAAGCACTCCGAGTATGCGGGTCCTGGGACAGGCCAGACGAAGCATACTGGTGGATCCAAGTCTTATGCAATGCATGTTGTCGACATGGTATTTATCTTGTGCAATAATAAATATACTTTGATACTTATACTTTGTATTTTTTTTTATTTCATTTCACTACAGATCATTACTTCAATACATCGGTAAACTAATGTTTTTTAATAATATATAAGTTATTAGAAGAAAATCAAAGAGAATATTCTATTACATGTATCAGGTTTGGAAACTTCAAGAGCAAATCTGGTAATATTTTCAGAAACTAATTAACTTTGTTTTATTATGAATAGTCAATAGACATTGCAATTTTATTTGATCTGGAATTGTAATGACATATGATATAATGTATTGTTACAGCGTAAGAAGAACAAGCACGAGCCGAATGCGTGGGAGGTATTTTTGCAAACGCATAGGACGTCTGACGGAAAATTCGTGGATGAGCGTTCTAAAAAGCTTAATGTATGTGTCATGACTTTATAATTGAATAAATATTTTATATTTAAATATATAATTTTAAATAACTAACATATTTTGTTTATTTTGTACAGGAAGATATGGAAGCGTACATGTTGGAGGCCATGACTCCATTGGAGGATGGGACTATACATCCTGCGCCTACAAACAACGACATTAATGAACATTTTAAGCTCGTCAGCTGTGAGACCCCGTTTCTAATCTTCTAAATCGAATAATTAAACATAATCGAACATAATAAGCCGCGGAAAAACGAATTTTTTTTTTTTTAAAAAAAAGCCTCGCGCCCGCGCGAGGTCATCACCTCGCGCGCGCGCAGGCTACGCGAGCAGAGAATCGCGGAGATGCTCGCGCCCGCGCGAGAAGGGGGCTCGCGCGCGCGCGGGCAAAATCTCCCGAGCCTCTTCAAATTCCTTGCGCGCGCGCGAGGATTTGCCTCGCCCGCGCGCAGGCAAAATGGGCAGAGGGTCGAGGAGCCTGCAAAAATACAACCAACAAGGTAATTCTAAATATTCCAAGTTCAATACATAATACAAATAAATATTTAGAACATGCCAAATCTAGGTTCTGCCCAAAATACAATAACCAGTCGAGTTTAATAAATGAGTTCCACCGACTCAACAAAACTAATACAATTCCAAATAGACTCGACCCTACGACCCGGTGTCTCACTTCTATCAATCTCACCCCAAGCTAACCAGGACGACTCGGTCCAGCTCCTGATCCTCCTGTTGTCAAGTTACACATACAAAACAAAGACAACAGCCGGAATAATCCGGTTAGAAATATAATTTCTAAGTAAAAGAAACAGGCATACAATATCAATTAAACATTCCACCTTGAAATGTAACATTCATCAATCAATACAAATGAGAGTGGATGTATGCATGATTTCAAACTCGGGTTTATCAAGTCAGATAATCGAAATGTCAATCAGTATTCGGTTGGGATCCCGGGGCCAAGTCATCACAACAACTCACCGACACACCCATTCGGGGTGGATGTCGTTCAACTCAACCCCTAGACTTCAGAGCAACTATAAGAAGTATTCTGGTACTTGGAAAAACTCGAAATCCAAAGTCACTTCAATATAGCTCCCTAAATCATCTATATTCAAAACGAATCGAATAATCGGCTCAATATGAATGCAAGTGTAAACGAATAATCAGTCAAGTTCACACAAACAAATAACATGCAGTATGTGATTTTTGGGGCTCGAGAATCAATCAAACTCGAGTATTCAACCCCATTCAAATCGATGTAATCTTTTACCTTTTCTCAAAGCTTCAAGTGATTCCTGTCAACAAGAGATAACTCGATTCAAACTCTAAACAATTCGAAACTCAAAGTCGATAAATCAAGCAATCTATACCGTCTTCAAACTCTTCGATCGATAAACAAGTCTCCAAGTTCGATCAACTCCCGAATCCTCAATCAACTGTCAAAACATCGATTAAGGACTCAATATCAACTCGGAATTCAAACTCAATCAAATTCGATATACAAAACAAACCGAACCAAAACCGATAACGCAAACTCAATTTCGACGGCATAACGGCTATAAACTGACTATCCGGAAATACAAACCATCAAACAACAATCACAATAACTCAATCATCATCCCAATCCATCAAAACAACTCAAATCCAACCTCAATCAAAATCACCATTTTCGAGTATATGCCTCAAAAATCATATAAAATCCAAACTTCGTTCTTTTTTCAAACCGACTTCGAATACATGATCTGTACTAGCTCAAGAACAACATACTCCAATATTATCAAATTCTGACAACTCAAGAAAATCGAAGTTCAAGAGATCGTAGCAAAACTTACGTCTAAATGAATCCCTCGTTGCGGTGATCGTGAATCTCAACTCGGAATGAAAATCTAACGATCGGATCGGACGAATAGAACGAAGAGGACGAAGCTCAAAAGCCATCCATGGCTTCTCGTTTCCAGTACGTATGAAGAGGGGAGAGGAAGGAGAGGAGAGAGTGATGGGAAGCCAACTTGATAAGTCAACTTGGCTAAGATAATATATAAAAATTCAACTTTTGCATTTCAGTCCTTTATTTCTCCAATCTTGCAAAGTAACCCCCTGCTAAATATCAAAATGATCCTCAATCACAAAAAAAACTCTGATTATCTCGATTAAACTCAATTATAATAAAATCGGGGCATTACAATTCTCCCCCTCTAAGATTCGATTTCATCCTCGAAATCTGACAGATCACAGACTGAACAAAACGAAACAAACTGAAGACTAACTCACCTCAATCGAACAACTCTGGAAATCGCTGCCTCATATCGGATTCGGTCTCCCAAGTCGCTTCTTCAACTCCGTGACGACTCCACTGAATCTTCACCAACGGAATCGACTTGTTTCTGAGCTGCTTCTCTTTTTTGTCAAGAATCTGAATCGGTCTCTCGAAGTAACTCAGAGTCTCATCCAACTCGGCCTCATCTGGTTGAAGAACATGAAACGGATCCAGATGATATTTCCGCAACATCGAGACGTGAAACACATTGTGGATACCTGAAAGAGATGGAGGAAGAGCAATCCTATAGGCAAGATCGCCTATCTTCTCCAGAATTTCATACGGGCCAATGAACCTCGGCGACAACTTTCCTCTCTTCCCAAATCTGACAGTGCCTCGGAAAGGATAAATCTTCAGAAACACACGGTCTCCCTGTTCGAAACACAGTGGTCTGCGTCTGACATTCGCATACTTGGCCTGTCGATCTTGGGCTGTCTTCATTCTGACTCGGATCAACTTCACCTGCTCTGCCATATCATGAATCATATCTGGACCCAACTCAGGTGATTCTGAAATCTCATCCCAAAATAACGGAGATCTGCACTTCTTCCCATACAAAGCTTCAAAAGGTGCCATTCCAATACTCGCCTGGAAGCTGTTATTATACGAAAACTCCACTAGAGACAAGGAATCTTGCCAACCTGAGCCAAAATCAAGCACTACAGCCCGTAGCATATCCTCCAAAGTCTGGATCGTACGCTCGGACTGACCGTCGGTCTGAGGGTGATACGCTGTGCTCAAGTGCAAACGAGTACCCAATGCCTCTTGCAAACTGTGCCAAAAGTGAGAAGTGAATCTCGGATCTCTGTCTGATACTATCGACTTCGGCACGCCGTGCAATCTCACAACCTCTCTGACATACAACTCGGCCATCTGATCGTGACGGTATGTCATACGGTAAGAAATGAAACAAGCAGATTTCTTCAACCGATCAATCACTACCCATATCGCATCACAACCTCTGACTGAACGCGGTAGCTTCGTGACAAAATTCATAGAGATATGATCCCACTTCCATTCCGGAATAGGTAAACTGTGCAATAATCCTCCGGGCTTCTTCCTCTTGGCTTTCACCTTTTGACAATTCAGGCAACGGGATACAAACCTCGTGACATCTCCTTTAAGCTGCTTCCACCAGAACTGAGTCTTCAAGTCATTATACATCTTCCGGCCTCCAGGATGAACACTGAACCGACTGCAATGCGCCTCTCGAACAATACGCTGTCTCAATTCGGAAATGTCGGGTACAACAATACGGTTATTCACAAACAAAACATCCTCCTTGACCTGAAATTCTGACTGATGACCTGATCGGGCCTTCTCTATCGAACTCTGAATGCTTGGATCGGATCTCTGTGCCTCTCTGATCAACTGAAACAACTCTGGCTCGGCCTAAAGAGCAAAGACTCTGATAGATCTCCTATCGACCTCGAAATCTAGACCAGCAGTACAACAATCCTCAATCAACTGCGACACACCAATCGTCGATAAAGACAAGAAACAAAGCTTCCGGCTAAGAGCGTCTGCTGCCGCATTCGACTTACCAGGGTAATACTTGATCTCACAGTCAAAATCCTTAAGTAGATCCATCCATCGCCTCTGTCTCATGTTCAGCTCGGATTGGGAAAACAAGTACTTCAGGCTCTTGTGGTCAGAAAATATCTCAAACGACTCGCCATAAAGGTAATGGCGCCAAGTTTTCAAAGCAAAAACGATTGCAGCTAGCTTGAGATCATGGATCGGATAACGAGTCTCGTGAGGCTTCAGCTGCCTTGAAGCATAAGCTATGACGTGATTCCTCTGCATGAGAATGCATCCAAGACCACGGTGAGAAGCATCGCAGTACACAGAGAAACCTCCAGTACCTGATGGAATAGACAAGATCGGAGCGCTGGTCAATCTCTTCTTCAGCTCAATGAAACTAGCCTTACACTGTTCGGACCAAACAAACGGTGCATTCTTCTGGGTCAACTGAGTAATCGGCTTTGCAATGGAAGAGAATCCCTCGATAAATCGGCGATAATACCCCGCTAAACCCATGAAGCTTCGGATTTCTGCCACTGATGTTGGTCTCTGCCAATTCATAACTGCTTCGATCTTACTGGGGTCCACAGATATTCCATCTCCCGATACAATGTGGCCTAAGAAAACCACTTGGTCCAACCAAAACTTGCACTTCGATAGCTTAGCATACAACTGTTCGGCTCGCAAAGTCTGCAATACGATTCTCAAATTCTCGGCATGATCAGAACGGTTCTTAGAATATATCAGAATGTCGTCGATGAAGATGATGACGAACTCATCTAGATACCGCTGAAAGATGCGATTCATCAGGTTCATAAAAACTGCTGGAGCATTGGTCAAACCAAAAGGCATGACTATGAACTCGAAATGCCCATATCTGGTTCTGAAAGCTGTCTTAGGCACATCCTCGTCATGAACTCTCAGCTGATGGTACCCTGATATCAGATCTATCTTCGAATACACTGAAAAACCTTGAAGTTGATCAAAAATGTCATCAATTCTCGGAAGAGGATACTTGTTCTTGACCGTCGCTTGGTTCAACTGGCGGTAGTCGATGCAAAGTCGCATAGAACCGTCTTTCTTCCTCACAAAAAAGCACTGGTGCACCCCAAGGCGATACGCTAGGTCAGATGTATCCCTTGGCAATCAAATCTTCTAACTGTTCCTTCAATTCCTTCAATTCTAATGGAGCCATTCGGTAAGGTGCTTTCGAAATAGGTTGAGTGCCTGGTGCAAGTTCAATGCTAAATTCGATGTCTCGAATAGGCGGTAAACCAGGAATCTCGTCTGGAAAAACATCAGGAAACTCGCTAACCACCGGTATCTCGGACAACTCAGAGCTAAACTTCTGAATATCCAAAGCATAAATCAAGAATCCCTCTGCTCCTTTCTGTAGAAAACGTGACATGGATAACACAGAAATCAAAGGAATTTTGGATCGAGAACCCTTACCAAAAAACTTCCAATCATCTGCCATCTCAGGCCTGAAACGAACAACTTTCTGAAAGCAATCTACTGTCGCCCTATACTTGGTCAAAGCATCAATCTCGACAATACAGTCAAAATCAGATAATCCAAGAACGATGCAGTCAATCTCAATCGAATTCCCTTTGGATTCTAACACACAGTTACGGACCAATCTCACCGAAACAGTCTCTCCACCCAAAGGTGAAGTAATAGAAACAACATCAGATAAAGGCTCAACAATTAAATCATGCATCACAACATATCTTTCAGAGATGATACAGTGAGAATCACCCATATCAATCAAAACAAACGCAGGATAACCAAAGATCGAACAGTTACCTGCTATCACGTCATTCAGGGATGCATTGGCTTGATTCTCTGTCAAGGCAAACACCCTCGCCTGTTGTCGTGGAGGTTGGTTCTGGTTCTGATTACCTCCCTGACGATTCTGTTGCTGAGGCGGAAAGGAATGGACTGCAGAAGCTGATCTCTCGGGCTGAGCTGGCGGTCGAAAAGATCATAATCTCTTCAGAAGAGTCTCCATCGGGGTCGCGGTTGCATCAAACTGATCCACTCCTGTACTATCCTGATCATTCGGAGGAGTAATAACTGGCGGAGGATTCTCAGTAGAAGGAGGAGTCAAAGGTGGTTGATTCCTTCTCAAAGATCTTCGCGGTGCCATCTGATATCAAAGGGTTAGCATACAATATCTCAAACTCAATCTCAATACCTCGGTATCCAAAACTCCGCTCTGAGAACTCATGAATCTCAACGATATACAGTGACAGATATATATCACATAATTCATGCTTTATAAATTAAACCACAACTCATGTAATTCAATTAATCCAAGAATCAATAAAGCATGCTCGCACATATTTAAAAATAATCATTTAAATAAATCAATCACATGCGAGAGTTCAATTCATGCGGACTCGATCTACCCCGCTCACTCTAGTTCAAATCCAAGAATCTTATCGCTCTGATACCACTTAATGTGAGACCCCGTTTCTAATCTTTTAAATCGAATAATTAAACATAATCAAACATAATAAGCCGCGGAAAAACGAATCAAAATTTTATTTTTTTTTTAAAAGAAGCCTCGCGCCCGCGCGAGGTCATCACCTCGCACGCGCGCAGGCTACGCGAGCAGAGACTCGCGGAGATGCTCGCTCCCGCGCGAGAAGGGGGCTCGCGCGCGCGCGGAAAAAATCTCCCGAGCCTCTTCAAACTCCTTGCACGTGCGCGAGGTGTTGCCTCGCCCGCGCGCAGGCAAAATGGGCAGAGGGTCGAGGAGCCTGCAAAAAAAACAACCAACAAGGCAATTCTAAACAATCCAAGTTCAATACATAATACAAATCAATATTTAGAACATGCCAAATCTAGGTTCTGCCCAAAATACAATAACCAGTCGAGTTTAATAAATGAGTTCCACCGACTCAACAAAACTAATACAATTCCAAATAGACTCGACCCTACGACCCGGAGTCTCACTTCTATCAATCTCACCCCCAAGCTAACCAGGACGACTCGGTCTAGCTCCTGATCCTCCTGTTGTCAAGTTACACATACAAAACAAAGACAACAGCCGGAAAAATCCGGTTAAAAATATAATTTCTACGTAAAAAAAACAGGCATACAATATCAGTTAAACATTCCACCTTGAAATGTAACATTCATCAATCAATACAAATGAGAGTGGATGTATGCATGATTTCAAACTCGGGACTATCAAGTCAGATAATCGAAATGTCAATCAGTATTCGGTTGGGATCCCGGGGCCAAGTCTTCACAACAACTCACCGACACACCCATTCGGGGTGGATGTCGTTCAACTCAACCCCTAGACTTCAGAGCAACTATAAGAAGTATTCTGGCACTTGGAAAAACTCGAAATCCAAAGCCACTTCAATATAGCTCCCTAAATCATCGATATTCAAAACGAATCGAATAATCGGCTCAATATGAATGCAAGTGTAAACGAATAATCAGTCAAGTTCACACAAACAAATAACATGCAGTATGTGATTTTCGGGGCTCGAGAATCAATCAAACTCGAGTATTCAACCCCATTCAAATCGATGTAATCTTTTACCTTTTCTCGAAGCTTCAAGTGATTCCTGTCAACAAGAGATAACTCGATTCAAACTCTAAACAATTCGAAACTCAAAGTCGATAAATCAATCAATCTATACTGTCTTCAAACTCTTCGATCGATAAACAAGTCTCCAAGTTCGATCAACTCCCGAATCCTCAATCAACTGTCAAAACATCGATTACGGACTCAATATCAACTCGGAATTCAAACTCAATCAAATTCGATATACAAAACAAACCGAACCAAAAACGATAACTCAAACTCGATTTCGACGGCATAACGGCTATAAACTGACTATCCGGAAATACAAACCATCAAACAACAATCACAATAACTCAATCATCATCCCAATCCATCAAAACAACTCAAATCCAACCTCAATCAAAATCACCATTTTCGAATATATGCCTCAAAAATCATATAAAATCCAAACTTCGTTCTTTTTCCAAACCGACTTCGAATACATGATCTGTACTAGCTCAAGAACGACATACTCCAATATTATCAAATTCTAACAACTCAACAAAATCGAAGTTCAAGAGATCGTAGCAAAACTTACGTCTAAATGAAGCCCTCGTTGCGGTGATCGTGAATCTCAACTCGGAATGAAAATATAACTGTCGGATCGGACGAATCGAACGAAGAGGACGAAGCTCAAAAGCCATCCATGGCTTCTTGTTTCCAGTACATACAAAGAGGGGAGAGGAAGGAGAGGAGAGAGTGATGGGAAGCCAACTTGATAAGTCAACTTGGCTAAGATAATATATAAAAATTCAACTTTTGCATTTCAGTCCTTTATTTCTCCAATCTTGCAAAGTAACCCCCTGCTAAATATCAAAACGATCCTCAATCACAAAAAAAACTCTGATTATCTCGATTAAACTCAATTATAATAAAATTGGGGCATTACATCAGCGGTGGACGGAGAAATGGTAGGATGTATGGCTTGTCGACCTTGGAAAATACGATGTATCCAGTGGTCATGGCTCCACGTCAGAGAGGCTTTGTTGGCAGAGGACAAAATTTCAAAACTTTTTGTGACGAGGAACGAGCTGCAACGCAAAGGGCCAATGAGGCAGACCAGAGGGCCCTCAAAGCAACCAGGGAGTGCGAGGCATTGAGGGCACGTATTGCCTCTTTGGAGGAATCGTTTCGTCAATTTACTGGTCGTGCATCTTCATCCAGCGGCAATACCCCTCAGGGTCGAGAAGCATCACATGGTGGTCGTGGCACCCCAGCACATACACGCAGGTCGTCTCAAGGAAGCAGAGATGGGAGTCGAGGTTCACCAGCATTTAGGGGCTCACCAGCAAGCAGAGGGACACCAACGGAGAGGGGTTCCATTCATCGAATATCATCACAAAGACGTACTTCATCTTTCTAGTTGGACGCGAACCTTGCTACAAACAATGATGAGTACGATGATGATGAAACTCAACCATGAGTAGGTAATTAGGTAAGTCATTTCCTGACTTATTTTCACATAAATTGTCAAACATTAAATATATTTTTTGGGTACTTTATCTCAGGTTGACTGTTGGGTACCTATCGCTTGGATTGTTGAAGTTCAAACATCGTATTTGTGTCGTAGTATATTCGTGAGCCGTCGACGGATTTATGATATTATTGGTGTACATCGTATTTTGCGTTGTAGTATATTCGTGAGTCGTCGACGAATTTGTTATATTATCACTGTTTGTTTTGATATTTGAATGTATTTGTCTCGGAATAGTTGGTTTGTAAACTAAATCTGTATGACGAAATTGGTTTTTCACAGTTCTATGTAAATTATCCATTTAGTTAATTTTGTGGTTGTATTGTGTATACGGTTCATCTTATTTTTTAAGAAATGTGGCTAGTTACTACGATTATTAAAAACCTCATGTGGCTAAACTAGCAACGTTTTTTAAAAAAAACCGTGGCTATATTAACCACGCATTTTTAAAAAATGTGGTTAGAGTTTAACCACGATTTTTTAAAAAATGTGGTTCAACTTACCCACGGTTTTTATGAAAAACGTGGGTAAATTTAACCACGGTTTTTTAAAAAAAACGTGGTTAGATTTAACAACGATTTGTATAAAACCGTGGCTAACATAGCCACGGTTTTTTATAAAACCGTGGCTAACTTAGCCACGGTTTTTTAAAAACCGTGGGTAACTTTAACCACGGTTTTTTAAAAAATCGTGGTTAATTTTTAACCACGGTTTTAAAACGTGGATGAACTTAACCACGGTGCTTTTAGACACGATTTGAAAAAGCGTGGCGAAAACCGTGGCTATTTTTTTTAGCCACGATTTTAACCACGGTTTTTGTCGTGGCTAAAATGATAAATTTTTTGTAGTGACGGTACGAAGGTTCGAGAGATTCCAGCAAAATGAAGAACAAATTTATTCAAGGCAGAGGTATCATGTCTCTGATACCAAATGTTAGAATTTTTTCAATAATCATGTTTATACAATATATGAACATGATAAACAATATGCGGATGTAAGATCGAGCGTTACCTTCAGCCATCGAATAATTTGTAAGTGTGCTGCTTTTCTCTCCAGTTGAAGCCTTCTAAACACTCCAACTCTCTCGCAGATGATGTATTTGTGTTGTTATGAGTTGTTTGTTTAGGGACCTCAAGAGCCTCCGTATTTATAGGCAAATTCTCATACCATCAATGAGTGTTCGAAAGCACGAGATTCAAAATAAGTGTGTTTTGCGTGGCTCACTTTTTTTAATGTAAGACGTCATATGCACAGTGTTCAAGTATGACGACATCAATCGTCACTGCTTTCGTCATCAAAAATATCTCATTTAATTATATGCCATATTTTCTTACACAACCAACTAAGAGCAAGAGCCTTCCGAATTGCCAAAGCTTCTGGGATAGAGAAACGCCGGGAGTTCCAAATTATTTGCACTTCATTCAATGTTGCACACGCTTCATTTAATAGATTAATTTTATTAAGCAATTATCGTTAATATATAAAACTTTTTTTAAACCCTTTTACACACTAGTTTGTTTATATTATGAGAAAACTAAATTTTTGGTCATATAATTTTCATGTTTTTCATTTTTGATTATGTTATCCGTTGGAATACCAATATTAATTATGTTCTATTTATTTTTATCAATAAGTTATTATAAAAAGAGAAACTTAATTGTTATTTATGATATTTTTCTAAATTTACTCGATCAAACAAAGCATATTATTATTTATTAAATATTGTTTTAAATCATACTCAAATATTTTAGTAATTACAATACAATATTATTTACCTACTATGTATATATATCTCATCTATTCATACCAACTAAATGCACCCCAATAAGATATAGGGCTAGAAAAATAGGTGATGTATATTCATAGCATTCATTTCTTTTGTTTCATTTCCATTCTACCTTTCATAATTCTGGTCCTTGTAATTTGAAGAATATAAGGTAGAATTAAAATGAAAACAAAAGAAATGAAGGAATCCATCAAAAACTTGGAACCTCATAAAACCATACATCTCACTCATGATAACGTACCATCTATTGTCTTTATTGGACTTGGCATCCTCTCCGCCACCCATTAATCCATGGAGACTATGAATATTCAATATATTTAAAATAAAATTTATATGTGGTTTTTGAGATAATAATATCCATCAAAGCTCAAAGATTTTTTTTCATTAACTGAATCCATATTATCAAATTCCCGCTTTCTAAGAATTAATTTCGTCAAATATATATATATCCTCCCTAGCTCTCTGTTAAAGGAATATTATTCATAAATCCTAAGATCGAATCTGCAACAAGAAAATATCGGTACGTAGTTATGGATATTTGGGCATGGATATGTGAACTAATTCCTGACTCGGACGAGTGGAATATTCAGTCCAATTCACAGCAGATTTTGCCACTCTCATCTTCCAAAGATAAAAACTCTGAAGCTCATCAATCGATTGAACTCAGAGCTGAGAAAATTCTTGGGTCGACGGATTCGGATGTTTTCCTTGCTTTCTCGATTTGCTTGGTAGGATTCCCGTGTTTGGAGGAGAAGGAGACGACCATCTGGGCTTCCGACACGTGTCCCTTGGATTCCTTAATGTTGCCACTCGTTCTTCAACTCCTTGAAGAAATCGTGTCGCGTTCGCCCACCGCGCATGATGATCATATTATAAGCACCAGCCGCCGTTTGGAGAAGCCCGTGTCGTGGATTCTCGACTCTTATTCGCCAGAATCTTTCTCCGTCTTCTTCAACCTCGTCTTCCTCATCCACCTTTTCTGGCTCTGCGCGTGGGACGCGCCGTCGGAGGTTGGATCCTTCTATTTCCGTTCGTTGCTGGCACCGAACATCGACGCATTTACGTGCAAACAAGCGCCGGTGCTGCGAAGCTTCTTCATCGCAGTTGGAGCAGATGTGGAGCACTGTTTCATGCGCAACTTGGGGTACATCATTGCGAAATGGCTTATTTTAAGAGATGTTGAAGCTGGTTTAATTCAGTATTCACCTTCAAAGAATCTTGGATTTTCTTATGCCATGGAAGCTCACGGGTTATGGGTTTTGAAAGGTTTTGCTCCGGTGAAATCCATGAAGTGCGTGCATGAGGGTCAAAACAGTAATTTCCCTTCTGCCACGGAATCTTTGCTAAACTATGCTTTTGCCCACCAGCAGCTTGAGGCTGTGATTCAGTTGGAATATACAGTTGGGTTCCATGAAAATTATGTTCAAGTGAAAGCACGTGTGGATAATTTACGTTTTCATGTGGTTAAACTAGGGTTCCAGAAAGATTATAAGGATGATCTTTTACTGGAGGAGAAGTATTTCCCATCAAGGATTCAGATATGGGTTGGGCCGGAGTCCGGGGCCGGTTATGTGGGCGGGTTGAGTTTGGGTCGGTCCACGGATAACGTGGAGAGGGAGACGGAAATCCAAAAGATCTTCAAGGGTAGTTTTGGAAATTCAAAGAGTACTCCTAAGGTGAAAGCAATGGAGAAGAAGGCAACTAGAGCCAAAATCAAGAATTGGAGATGGGACCAAGATGTAGAGGGAAATGTTGCAATATTTGATGGGAGTTTGTGTGACACTACCACTGGGGTCGAGGTCGCCATGTGGAAGCCTACTATTGGTGGACACATTGGGGCAGATTTTAGAAATCGATACATGGGCGGTGGCCGAGGGTTTACGAAGTCCGGCGGTTTGGTGGTTTCCGGGGCGGAGTGTGGTGGAAGTGTGGGGTGGAGGATGGGCAAAGAGATGGAAGGGAGTGTGTTGAAGTGGAGGATAGGAGGGAAGATATGGGTGACATATTTGGCAAATAATGTGAGGACTTCATATTATGAGACGAGGTGTATTGAATGGTGTGATGAGGTTGATTTGCCCATAATAGCCAGCAAGAATTAGCTTCGATTAGTCCATTATTTCCATGGATTATGTAGTCAAATATATATTGTCTTGGTATGTATATACTTTAACTAATTCATATGTAAGCAATATTTAGATAAAATAATTTAATTTACTTTTATATAATGTGGGATTTTGATAAAATAATAATAGGAACACCGCCCAAATTTGCGATCTAAAATTTTAGCATGAATTTTTGTAAGGAAATTTTTTTAACATGGTTTAAACTAGAGCTATATGCAAATTAAGAGCCCGTTTGGATTTTGTAGTGATTTTTTAAAATAACTGCTTTTAAAAGCTATAATTTTTTGTTTTTAAAAAAGCTCTAATTTTGACTTTAAAAAGTGCATATTTAAGCACTTTTTTGGTCAACCAAACACCTTTTTAACTGAAAAGCACTTAAAAAGTGCTTTTTTGGCCTGGCTTTTGAAATCAAACGGGGCCTAAATCGAGTCAGACGCTTCTTCTATAAATCAAACTCACCATATCATTTTTACTTCAAATCCACATACGAATTTGATATAATTAAATAAGACATTTTTCTTTTTGTTGGGTTAGGGAAAATTGCTTTTTTCAAAAGTAGAATTTTTGCTTTTTACTTCGCATATTAACTGAAGACTTAGATAGATAAGTACCGAAGTAGATGAGCGTGAAGTAATAGTGTACTATTTTACTTTGCTTAATAACTGAAGTCTTAGCCAGAAAATTACCGAAGTCTTTGATCGGTTCACAGAGTCAAAACCGGTTCAGGATTGGATCGTTTCCAAAGTATAAATAATGTCTTTTACTTCAGCGGTTTCGTTAAATGAAAAATTAATAGAATATATATTACTTCAAAAATTACATTGAATGATGAAGTATTTGTTCTACGTAACTTCACATGTTATGTATTGTGGTGAAGTAAAATCATCTCTTTTACTTAATCAGTTTCTTTAAGTGACGAAGTAATAGATAAAAATTAAACAATTTTAATTATATACAAATATACCACAATATATATATATATATATCCGAAACTAAAAATACACTAATTAGATTAATAAATTATCCATCCAAAAACTACGAACATCCGTATATCCACAAATCCACAATTATGCATCCACAAATCCACGACTATAACCCGAAAATACATGTATCCACAAGTATTCCACAAAACTAAAAGTTTTCTAACAAGTATATCCAATAATCCATAAAGACAAAACAAAGATTTATCCCAACGTGCACGACCAACTTAGGCACCAACATAGGAGTAGACGAATTCACTCCATTCACTTCTAACTTCATCAAATTGAGCTTGGCTGTAATATTGGTTCTTAATGGATCCTGCAAGCTGAGATGTAAAAAGAACAATGCCAAGTTCAGAAGACCTAGCAGCACATTGCAATCGACACAATATCTTCGCCAAAAAAAATACAAATGCGTTTACATTTTGTAAAAATAAATGTAAGTATTGTTTTGTATCTGTTTCAAGCCACACACACACACAAGACCACAATATATGATCGAATGTGCCAAGTACAGAATTTCCAGCATTTCCAGCACAAAGTTACACAGGTGGAGCAGAGACAATCCAAGAACAGAATCCTACCAAAACTGCCAAGTTCAGATTCATTTCTGAGGCAACTAAGCAGCAAAGAAGGATGAAAACTCATTATATCAACTTCACACTAATTAAGTTAAATCCAAAAGTATATTTTTCATCATGAAAAAATTGTCTGTGCAATGATCATTAAGGAGAACCAACAATGTTTATTAATACAAAGTTGTCGTATTCTATTTGTGCGGAAAAAAAATCCTAAGTTGTATGTGTAAAAAGAAAGCATAACATATTCATGTACATGCATTAGTGGTGCTGAAATGCATACAATAGAACCTTGTATATGTGCTGAAGATCAAAAAATATTGATTAAGCTTTAAAGATTCATATGAAAAGACATCATTTCATAGTAATACAGAGATCACAAAGCATGGTTCTCTGCCCATCCAGAAAGCATACACAGATACGCTAGAAGTAACCATAAAACAAGAAAATTTAGAATAAAAAACATGTAAATTAAAAATAGAGCATTAATTACCGTTAAAATAGAAAATGGCGAGCTATTATAAATTTATAACTATGATAAGGTTTGAAGTGAATAAAATTTAAAACCGAGGAATAGCCTCCATAAACCAAACCAAGACAGAGCAAGAGTAAACAAATAGGCTCGTTGACATGATAATAATCTATAAAATTCTAACAGTCCCAGTCACCAAATACGAGAAAGATCAAGCTACACAATCACAAGTGTTAAACCAGAGCTTAACCACAAAAGTTTTTAAGAAAAAACATCAAGCACTTACTTCTTCACAAGCCTATGATATGGGGCCTTGTTGTCGTCCTCAACTGAAATTCAAGAAGAGTGACTGATTAGAGAACAAGATTCGTGGATTGAAACCAAAAAATTGCACAAAAATACGGACCTCATTTAGAATATTTGCAGCACCAGGGATATTTTGCTTTTCTTTCTTTAGAAGTTCAAGACGGTCACTGATATTGCACTTTTGCTCCTCAGCCTACACAAAACGAAATAAATAATAAATAAAATTTTGTACAGATGACAAATATTGATCATCACAATTTCAATGTAAGAACTGTTAAAGTTGTCTGAAAAAGTAATAAATCATTATTAAAATCTCACCAGGCGTGCACATAGGCTCAAGGCTCATCTAGCCCATATACCATGGCACAAGTCAAGGCGCAAATCTTCCATTGAGTATGCTTCTTAACCACAAATCAATGGCCTTAGTATGCTTTAAAAGAATGTACAAGCAATTAAAATCAAGACCCAATGGAAAATAGCATTTATTCTTTATTCGCTTATTATACTTCATTTTTTTTATTATCTTTTAATAATTAGTAAACTACGCATTGTATCATATGTGATTATATTTGATCAAAATATATAGATTCTAACATATCATCATTATCATTATGACGCTTCACTTCAATAAAGAGGACGTCTTATATGCTGTCACATCTTATCTGTTATCTTGTGCATAATCTCTGGATACCTATAATCCTCAGAATGCCTTGCACTTCTAATTGCCACATTGAATCCATTATAAATTGAGCAGACTCAAGATTCTAGAAACAAAAGTCTTGTCTGTTTGTATTCTTCATAAAATCTCCCCCTTGAGTAGGAAGCACAACAAAACATGGTTCTCTTCCTAAACACTGAAACTTGTGGTAAATATTGCACATTCTCCCTAAATACTATAGGGTACGTATATGGAAGCAAAAAATAATCCACATAGGCATAATCACTTTCATTCAAACATCCAACACAAAATTTTCCGTAATGTGGAAAGATCGAATAAACCAATCAACAGAACCTGCCTATATAATTTCAAGAATCAAGATCACTTCTACAATCTAAATATATTCAAAATACAAGCTATAAAGTCGAAATAAATTCTGAAAAAATCGCAAATTTTATGGGTACCTTCAATGGTCTCGAATAAAGTACCTACAATCAATAATATACCACAAATCAATAATATAAAGACTATCTAACAGTAAGTACCGAGATTCATCAGATTTATCTTAATTTTTGCAACAAGGCTACAATTATGAAAGCTTCTCAACGCAACCAGAACACCTTTGTTGCACTCCTCACTGCAATTTTCACATTATGCCATTATAAAATCCAAAAATTAAAACACATTCATGTTGAAACTGCATGCTCAAACTTCAAACAAACAATTAACAACAAGGATTCTCATAGAAGGAAATTGAAACTAAATTAATACAACATTTTCTTTACAGATTTATAATTTGAATTATCTGGAATGACAGGAAACTAAAAAGCCAGCACTATTTTGGAATCAGAATTTCAAAATTCTATAGTAAAGTAAAATTAGCAATAATTTCACAGCAACAAAAACATGAAAAACACTAAAAAGAAGAGCGCGGGTATGGAGATACCATTTGATAAAAGCACTGCCATCTTTAGAGCGCTTGAGAGGAGTAGCAGAGGAAGATGATTCCGCCTCAAATCTCTTCCTGACTCTGTGAGGCGCCGATGATTTTGATGCTCCACCTCGATGGCTTTTGTTTCCGGCTACAAGATGTCGGCACGAGAGGAGATACAAGGGAAATGCATAGAGATCGCCATAGAGGAAGGATGAAGAAGTTCCACCACACACATTAGTGAGAACGCAAAAAACGTGCAGTTTTTATTGGGTTGGAGTGCAGTTCCCGGCGGTGGTGGAAGGCTGGAGATGGAAATCGGCGACCGCTAGGGTTGAAGAAGATAGGGGATCGCGTCGTCGATTTTTTTTACGGTACTAGAGATAAGAAGTTAGAAAGAAATGAAGACGAAAGGAGATTAATATGCCGAAGTAAAATGTTGTCATTTTTCAATTGAATTTTTTTTTTCACCATTTTACTTCATCAAATATAATATGCCGAAGTAAAATGTTACCCAAAATTATTGGTGAAGCCCGGGTTTTGTAAACTCTGAAGTAAAAGGTGTGTGTTTACTCGCCTGTATTATTACCAAAGTTGATTGCTACATATTACTTCGTAATTACTAAATACCGAAGTAAATATTGGCGAAGTAAAAGCCCACAATTCTACTAATGTTTAGTCCTATATGTTTGTCACTTTGCGATTTTGGTCCTCTATATTTTCAGATTTAAATTTTAGTGTGCTATCTTTATTTTTTTTTGGCAATTTTAGTCTTTTTTCTGATGTGGCGCTTATGTAGCACTGACCGGCTAAATCGGTTTGATAAAAATCTACTGGCAATTTTTGAGATCTGTCAAGAGAGTGAAGTAACTGAGCCAGAGCATGAAGAAATCATTTTTGAGGAATCTTCTTGTGAAGAAGAGCCAAACGTAATAGTGGAGGAGGAAGAACTATACAAGGAGAGAGATTTTACCTCGTTAGTGGTCGTTTTATGTACACCGTTAGAAGATACTTTTTTGCCATTGACGCCACCTCCACAGTATTACATCCTCTTTGAGCTTCAGCCTAGAATCAGAGTCTCTTTCCAAAGGAAAAATTTTATGCCGAGTACTGTTGGACCGACAAGCTTAAACTGCAAATATCACGCCAAGCTTGAGGGCGAAGAAATTCAAAACCCCTACGTAGAATCGTATGATTCTTACTATGGGCGGCAGCCGCTCTTTGATGGTGGCTTCTGCATAGTCGGGCTATAGACTATAATTTTAGCGCTGACTGGGAGGCAACCCAGTGTTTTTGCTTTTGTTTTTATTTTGTTTTTTTTTTATATTTTGTTTTTATTTGATTTTGTTTTCTTTCCCATGCCAGTTGGTCATGCCTGCCGATATATCTAGACTGATGCTACTGTCCCAGCTGATGCCGTCAAGAAGGAAGAGAATGAAACAAAAACCAGGGGAGTGTTATTTCTATTTTCATTGTGTTTTTGTTCGTTTTGAATTCTGTTCATTGTCTGAAGCATTGAGGGCAATGCTTTGGATAAGTATGGGGGGGTAGACTAGTTTATTTCATTATGTTTTGTGTTTGTGTTGCATAAAGTTCGTTTCATGTCTGTTTGCATATAGTGTGTTTTTGTTGTTGTTTGTGTTGTCCTGCATGGGTAGGATAAGTCATGGTAGCCTATGATGATGAAGTTTGAAAAAAATGGATTTTTGAAAAAATTTTGCTCTTGACTGGACATGAGAAACTTTAGGTTGAACCGTGAATATTTTTAAGCACTAATGTTAGACCAGTGAATTGTAGCGAAAGATTTGATGAAGTTTCTGTCTGTTTGACCATTGCACGGCAATAGGTGGTTTGTGGATCTTGATTGTGTTCTATGAATTTTGATGAGGCTCTAGTTTACACTTATGATCTTGGGCGCACCTAGAAAAATTTATAAAAAAAAAAAATCAAATTTAAGGCTAAGTATGCGGATTCAATGGGATTGATGCTCCATCCGGGCTATAGACGAGGGGATTAGAAAGAAAAAATAGAATGATTTTTCGTATCCTAGCCAGTTATAGCTAAGTCAGCGGGTAATTATTGGGGCTAATGCAATACCGAGTGCAAAATCCGGAGGAGTGTAATTCATTATCTCAAGGGAGGTGGGTTTGTCTAGAGGTCGTTGGAAGGAATGAGCACTTGAAGAGTTAAACTTGCACTAATTTGTCATAGGTCGCTAAGCAGTTTTGAAACGAATTCGGTCTAAGTTGTATGAAACTGGAATGACATTTCACACACACACGTTCACGTTAAACCGAAGGTGTATTATGAAAAGTTGAGAGCATGTCTGTGTTTTTTGTTTTGTGATTAAACTTCTCAGAGGCTTTGCACATTTATGAATCGTCCTTACTTATGTTTTTGTCTGCATTTTGTTTTTGCATGTCTTGCTCGAGGGCGAGCAAGGTTTAAGTATGGGGGTGTTGATAAGTGCATTTTGTATGCATTATTTCATGTTATTTTTATGTCTATTTTGTGTGCATTCATATTATTTTTATGTGTTTTTATGTGTTTTAGTGCATGTGTGTGTATTTCACTCCTTGGGTTAATTTTGTAGGAAAATGGATTTTTGAAGAGTGAATTACGGAGCAGCCTTGATCGAAAAATCATATTTAATTTTAGATACATTGAAATCCAATCTCCACTGTTCAGATTAAATTTAAAGATGTTTTGAAGCTTCTGTCCAAATTTCAGCTCAATCCGACGGCTAGATCTCGAGATATGAATTTTTGAAAATTGTCGCTCGGTGCAGATTTTTTGTACTGCGCGCGCGAGAATCAAGCTCGCGCGCGCGCGAGTCCGACGTACAGCCTTCTGTTTTTATGTGCTGCGCGCGTGCGAGGCCTATGCCGCGTGCGCGCGCGTGTTCGGGGGTCATATATGTTCCGAAAAATCCTTATTTTGAGAGGATATTAACTGGTAGGCGTTCCGGACCATATATATAGAAGATATAACATATTTTTGAGGGTTTCGGAAGCTCCAGAGCGCAGACAACGCAAGAGGAGGCGGCTACAAGGTTTGGGAGAGAAGATTTCTCTTTTCTTTTCTTCTTCTTATTTTTATTTTTGAATTATTGTTTTTAATTATTGAGTAGTTTATTTTCAACCAAGACGGCGTGATTGTGCCGAACAAATTCATGTAGAAAACTTGGATGTTTGTTTGGGATTTTTTAGAGTTGATTTTATTTTATTGATTGTCAGATTTATATTTGTCTTGTGAATAGTTTGATCAACTGTTTTCTTGCATGTTAATCAATTCCAAATCGACAGAGGAGGTTTTGATTTTGATCACTTTGATAATTAACATATTGTAAAACTGACTAGAAATAGAATTCGGTTTCATTATGCAGTTTGGGTGTAAACTGAATTCTATTTCTAGTCAGTTTTACAATATGTTAATTATCAAAGTGATCAAAATCAAAACCTCCTCTGTCGATTTGGAATTGATTAACATGCAAGAAAATAGTTGATCAGACTATTCACAAGACAAATATAAATCTGACAATCAATAAAATAAAATCAACTCTAATAAAATTCCAAACAAACATCCAAGTTTTCTACATGAATTTGTTCGGCCCAATCACGCCGTCTTGGTTGAAAATAAACTACTAAATAATTAAAAACAATAATTCAAAAATAAAAATAAGAAGAAGAAAAAAAAAGAGAAATCTTCTCTCCCAAGCCTTGTAGCCGCCTCCTCTTGAGTTGTCTGCGCTCTGTAGCTTCCGAAACCCTCAAAAATATGTTATATCTTTTATATATATGGTCCGAAACGCCTACCAGTTAATTTCCTCTCAAAATAAGGATTTTTCGGAACACATATGACCCCCGAACACGCGCGCGCGTGCGGCATAGGCCTCACACGCGCGCAGCACATAAAAACAGAAGGCTGTACGTCGGACTCGCGCGCGCGCGAGCTTAATTCTCGCGCGCGCGCAGTACAAAAAATCTGCACCGAGCGACAGTTTTAAAAAATTCATATCTCGAGATCTAGCCGTCGGATTGAGCTGAAATTTGGACAGCAGCTTCAAAATATCTTTAACTTTAATCGGAACCGTGGAGATTGGATTTCAATGTATCTAAAATTAAATATGATTTTTCGGTCAAGGCTGCTCCGTAATTCACTCTTCAAAAATCCATTTTCCTACAAAATTAACCCAAGGAGTGAAATACACACACATGCACTAAAACACATAAAAACACATAAAAATAATATGAATGCATACAAAATAGACATAAAAATAACATGAAATAATGCATACAAAATGCACTTATCAAGCACCAATGCAGTACTGATGTGGAGTTGACGTGTATAGTGTCACGTAAGTATTTTCGAATAAAAAGGACTGAAATTGCCAAAAATCAAAACACGCAGGACTAAAACTGAAATATGAAAAATAGAGGACCGAAATCGCAAAGTGACAAACATAAAAGACCAAAATTGCAGTTTTCCTATTGGGTTATATTATTAAAGAGAAAGAATAATGTTATTGTAAAGTGTAAACTTTATAATTGATTGATATTTGTGATTGCTAAAAGATAGTCAAACAAGTAAAATACCAAGACCGGATAACAACTTCCCAATTGATTTGATGCAAGTTTCTATGTGTACCAATATCGGTTTGATTAATTCTATATATAAAAATACATAAATCAAAACGGATGAGTTTAATTTGCATTCGATGAAATTCGAAACGGTCTAGCTAGCTAAGACACTCAATTTCATCTTCTACTTATGTACTGTGGATCTTACAATTTCGTCTTTCAAATGCAACCATGAATTGATATATAATTGTTGACTACCTATCCATCTCATTCATGCTGCGAAGTTGAAAAGCATTGTTTCCATTTTCACGTTGCTGCATCTCCAGTAGCTTTGCTGAATTCACCAATGTCAACACACGACATTTTCACAACTCAATGAGCTGAAGTGAGTCGTCTATTTCTCCTATTTCACAAGGAATCTCATCAAGATCATATGCACGCGTGAGGATTAAGCTTTAGAGGTTTGGGAAGTGCTCATTTTCCACTTCCCACTTCACCAAATGATATAGCGAAGAATGTAAGTACTTCAACTGCAGAAATTGGCCTTCAATTAGTTTCCACTCTTCATCTTTAAGGAGAAAACTATCCATTATCTCGAGCACTTGGAGATTCGGGAAGGACCCGATTATGTTCATGTTTTCCCAAAGGAAATGAACTCTGTTTAGAGTTAACTTCTTCAGGCTGATTGGAAAAGAAGGGTTTCATGTCCTTAGATCACAGGGCATGTCCTCCACTTTGATTTCTAATTATTCCAGGTTTTGAAAACGGTAAATATTGTCGAGATATAAATCATTGTATTTGTGACGTCTTTTACCAATTTTCAGTCTCTTTAGATTCATGAGAATATTGATGGACTCCTCAGTGAAACTAAAATCAATAATTGTCTCTAATATTTGTGTAGTGACCCACACCATGATCACCTACTGATCAGAAATTTAAGCATGCAATTAATCTATTAATAAGCATAATCAGAGTAACTGCGGAATTAATTCAAAATACTTAAACGACATAATACAACCGATAAATAAACCCAAATAATATGTACAACCCAATTGAATTAACTTAATAAAAATGAAGTAAAACCTAGCAGCTAACCCTGCAATCCTGCCTTGATCACCACCTAATCTCCAAATCCCTGGGATAACTACCAACAACTGCCCCGTCGAATGGGGTGTCCAAGAAACACAAAAACATGGACGTGAGAGAACTACGCTCAGTACAAGAGTATGAATATACAAATACTATATGAACATGAATGCAAGTATGGGATACCAAGACTCAAGGTCAAGAAACTTTGATCAATCAGATTTGGCGCCAAGGTAAGTATCACTCTGCACCGTCACACCAGGAGGTGGCTCACATACCATACTGTCGATATCGGTGACCTAATCACGAGTAAACGTGTCCAACCATCCACTAACACATTATGGTATCCACCCTAATACAGGCTATCTCAAGGATACAAGCTCAAGATGATCATGCATGCAACATAATATAATGTCATAATATATGCAGATAAAATCATGTCATATAAATAATGCAACACATAACACATGCATATTCAGTTAGGATATCTCGAACAATACTTTCATACCTTAATAATTTTCCTAGATGTCATGCCCCAAGACCGAGATGTGTCACCGGCGTTGTTTCAAATTCACACAAAATATAAAACAACCAGCCTTGTAGTACAACATATACCAAATTACCAGTCTTTTCTCATAAATAAACTTCAAAAACATCGTCTTTACAACTCGATAATCCAAAAATAAAAAACACTTACGAAAGTGCTAAAAATTTAAATAACCAAAATATTAATTTATAATAATCCCAAAACAACGAATAACAAAATAAAATTCAAATTCTTCCCATCACTGTTGCGTAATTTTGTGCCCGCAAGTGCACATTGTCAACTTTTAATATAATGATAAATAGAGTGTCGATCCCACGAGGAGTAAAGTGAAAATATTCAGTACTTATAATTAAAATAGTCTTAAATTTATTTATAAAATCAATTATCAAAAGATTTGCAGAAAAATAAAAATAAGCAAAGGATTTTTAGTAACACGCACACAATTTTTAGATAAATATCAATCAGAGGAAAAATGGTCTAGAGGTATTGATTTCACCTAGTTTTGACAACAGTTACTCTTAATTAACTTAGTTTCATGAATCATATTCAATTAATAGCCAAGAACACTTATGTGAATTATTTCCCTCTCCCAAGCAACAAATAATATTTATCAACTAATTTTCAATTCCAATATTCCTATTAAAAATCTAGTCTTAGTGATATCTGTAAATCGATGTTCTTCCTAAAGCTTCATTAATATTATACACTCTCCCGAGCTATATAAATAATTAACGGTGTAATTTCTATTGGTCCTATCTAAATTGCCTCTCCCGAGCATCAATTTCGAATAAATATAACATTCCAATTATTGATCAAGTAATTGAAAATACTATCAAAACTAAAAAAACAATTAATTTAGGGAGATTCAATCCAATAAAATTAAGAATTCGTAAAAGTGTCTCAACGAGGCTACATCAACCTCTAGACTATTAAAAGTTTTGTTCATACTCAAATTATTGCAAAAATAAATCATGTTCAGAAATCTAGACATCAATTTAATAATAATAAGCTCAAAAGGAAGAAAAAAAATCTGAATATTCGATGTCGTGTCCGGTCGATCGATCTTCGTCTTCGTTCTTTGATTGTTCTTCAAGTTCTTGTTCAGATTTCTTCTCTCAATTCACAATCCAAATCTTTGAATTTTTCTGTGTTGTGCGGCTGATGTTTTTGCGGCTCTCTTACCCTATTGTGTCTTTGAAGTCCTTTTTATATGTCCTCGAAGCCCGCCAAATAAAGCCCGACAAATCATGTATTTTAAAAACTCAAAAATCTGCAAAATTCACGAACAGAGCGGCGCGAGCGCGCTAGGAAACAACTAGGGCGCGCATGAGCTTCGAATTTACTCTTATTTTCACGTCCAGGACAGCACGGGCGCGCATGCCTCTCGCATGTGCTATTTTTCAGCGCGACAATTTTCAAAAAATCATATCTCACAATCTAACCGTCGGATCGAGCTGAAATTTTGACAGCAGCTCCAAACATCCTAACTTTATTATGAACGGTAAAGATCGGATTTGGATGTTTCAAAAATTCCAAGTAATTTTCTGAAGTTTCTTCTCCATAATTCATTCATCCGCTACTTCTCGATACTTTTGCTCCAATCCTTGCATCTCACAAAAACAACAACTAACGCACATAAAATCCAATCGATACATTAAAAAATTCTCGGTGGCCTAAACGATTGAAATCTCCTCGGCAATTCTTCCATCGGTGTCCGAGTGACATCCCTCAACTCAGTAGTACGATCTAGATCAGTCAAAGGAGTTACTGTTTGTTGTCGCCTGCTAAAACTCTTCAATGAGACAATTCTGATAATTCTAGATGATAGGGACTCAAATATCTCCATCTAAAAAAAAATTGGTGCCCACAAATCTCTGTTCGATAAGCTCATTCTACTCCAAAGGTGTTTAATTTCGGATCTCAATCTGATTCTCATTCGCAATTCAAACAATCTCTGCTCTTCTTGCTCAAGCAATTGGAATTCAGATCTAAAATGAAATACAGTTCATATCTCAAATAAGTAATGCTTTACAATTTAAATCACATAATAATCAGGTAATTCAAATAATTCTCAATTAATAAAGCATGCTCTCATGGCGTTTAAAATAATCATTTAAATAACTCAAACACATGCGAGAGATCAGTTCAAGCGGACTCAATCTACCACGCTCACTCTAATTCAGTCCAAGAATCTTATCGCTCTGATACCAATTAAAGTGAGGCCTCGATTCTAATCATCTAAACAAGAATTAATCCTATCTATAAACAAACAAGAGCCAAGAGATAACGCAAATAATAATAATAAAAAAAATTTGAAGAACAGTGCTCGCTCGATCGGTAAAATCTTACTGATTGAGCGGCCCAAAAATAACCCAAGTTCTGCCAAAAATTTAAAAGGCCCTCCGCTCGATCGGTAAAATCTTACCGATCGAGCGGCACAAAAAAGCCAACCTTCTGCCTGCAGAACAGGTATGCTCTCTTGATCGTTAATAATCAGCCGATGGAGCGGGCACAGCTTAGCAGAAAAGAAAATAGAAGTGTTCTCCTTACATCATGCAATACAACACCTCAATTCTCAACCTACAACATGTAATTCCAACATCAATCTTGTCTCATACAATACATGAGGTTCTAAGGTTGATCAAAACTCAACAGAAGTACATGCATCGATTCTAGGTTCCAATACAATTACAAAACGAGTTCGATTACATAATCGACTTCTAAACACCAAGGCCTCACTCTATCAACTCGACCACCTAGCCATGCGATATCTGACTTGGTCCTGCCCCACCTTTCGCCATGCACACATACAAAGACAAGACAACAGCTGGATAATCCGGTGAAAAATATATTCCCAGTAAAAGAGACAAAACATGCATATCAATTAATATATCAACTCGCGATATACAAACATCAACAATGCAATTCAAGAGACTCTAATATGAAATGCATGTCTTTAAAATCTGGGATTATCAAGTCTGGATAATCAAAAGGTAAGGGTTCTCTGCTCTTTTTGGGATCCCGAGGACAAAATATCACCAACACACCTGCTCTCCCGCTCGAGGTGGACGGTGCATATTTTACTCCCCTAAACTCTGGGCATCTATAGAGAGTGTTTCTCGACAATTGGTTAAAATTCTGCTCACCAATGTCACTCAACTATAGTCCACAGAATATCTAACTCTTCTGGTCCTCTCTTACCCGTAAATAAAGGTAATTGGCTCAATATGAATGCAATGCAATTCATAACTCATTCAATAAATTCAAGTAAGTCAAGTAACATGCAACTATGTGATTTCTTCGGAACACTCGAATCAAGTCGAATTCGAGTCACTCATTCCATTCCAGTCTAAGTCGTCTTATACCTCTTCTTTGATTGACGTAGCTGCAATCCGGACAAGCTACAAGCACAAAAGGCTCAATCAAACATCATTCGATTCAAGTTAAAGAATAAAGTAACCTCGATACCAAACCTCGATCAATTCTTCAACGATTCGAATTATGTCAATTCTGGACTCCACGATCTGCAACTGAATCTGAAAGAAGATATAAAAGAATTCCTATGTCAAACCATTCAACTCAATTCCAACTCCTAAATCCAAAATCTCATCAATATAAACAATTGATATTCCAAAACTCAAACTGGCGGCGTAACGGCTATATTCTGATCAATCCGAAATGACAGACAGCAGTATAAATAACGAATACACTCAAACCAATATCACATCATCAATAACAACTCAAAACAAACAAATTTCAAAACCCAAATTCTCGAAAATCATCTAAAAATTCATAACAAATCCGAACGACGCTCTAATTCCGATTTGACAGAGAATAAACGATAAGAACTAGTTCAAGAACATCCTATCCGAAACTCAGTCGATTCTAACAACATCCGGAAAATAAAGTACAACTGATCGGAGAAAAACTTACTATAGAACAAAGCTCTCGCAGTCGGGATCGCTAATCTGCCTTCAGAAATAAATTCTAACAGATGGATTGAGCAGAAACTGAAATCACAAAGCTTGGAAAAGCTTGGAAGGCGTCTCTAATGGAGGAGTCTGCCAAGGGGAGGATGATGGAGTGAAGGAGAAGCCAAAACAAGCTATAAATATCAAATTAAGTCCATATTTTCATTTTAGTCCCTCAAAGTTCAAAATTTGCAAAATAGACCCTGATCAAAATCAAGTCAGCTCTTGAACTATGTGATCTCTGATTATCTCAAATAAAGTCAATTAAGATAAATTTGGGGCATTACACTTTCTCTATCATTTCACGGATTATATCAGGTTCAATATCAGGTGTCTCTGAAATATCATCCAGTACAAAGGTGATCGACATTTCTTTCCGTACAGTGCTTTAAATGGTGTCATTTCTATGCTGGTCTGATAGCTGTTATTATATGAAAATTCAGCAAGTGATAATGAATCTTGCAACGTAGATCTCTAAGCATATCCTCAAGTGTTTGGATAGTCTGTTCTGACTGTCCGTCTGCCTGAGGATGATATGTTGTACTCAGATGCAATTGAGTACCAAGAGCTTGTTGTAAACTATGCCAAAAGTGTGATGTAAATCTAGGGTCTCGATCCGAAACGATAGATTTAGGCACACCATGCAATCTTACCACTTCTCAAACGTAGATATCTGTCATCTGATCATGTCTATACGTCATTCTATACAGAATAAAGCATGCTGATTTCGTCAATCTGTCAATAATCACCCAAATGGCATCACAACCTCTGGATGAATGTGGTAATTGTGTAACGAAATCTATCGAAATGTGATCCCATTTCCATTCTGGAATGGATAAGCTATGCAATAGACCACCTGGCTTATTTCTTTCAGCTTTTACCTGTTGGAAAGTTAGACATCTGGATACAAAATCAGTCACATCTGACTTCGTCTGTTTCCACCAATACTGCATCTTCATATCATTATACATCTTTCTGCCACCAGGATGAATACTGAACCGACTGCTATGAGCCTCTTTCATAATCTGATGTTTCAAATCTGAAACATCTGGTACAACAATTCTGTTATTCACAAATAAAACATTATCAGCATTGACCTATTCAGATTGATGTCCAGATCTGACCATCTCAATCGACTTCTGAATATTCGGATCAACTTTATGTGCTTCTTTGATTCTTATCAACAGTTCTGGCTCAGCTTGAATTGAATAAACTTTGATAGGTTGTATATCTGTCTCAAATACTAATCCAAAAATACAACAATCTTCGACCAAATGAGATACACCTATCGTAGATAAGGATAAAGAACATACCTTTCTACTCAAGACATCTGCAACTACATTGGATTTCACTGGATAGTATTTGATCTCGCAACCAAAATCTTTCAGTAAATCTAGTCATCTTCGTTGTCTCATATTCAATTCTGACTGCGTAAACATATATTTCAAGCTTTTGTGATCAGAATAAATTTCAAACTTCTCATCGTAAAGATAATGTTTCCATATCTTCAATGCAAACACATTGGCTGCCAATTCAAGATCATGAATTGGATATCTGGTTTTATGTGGCTTCATCTGTCTCGAGGCATAAGCAATAACATGACCTCTCTGCATAAGCACACATCCCAAACCTCTGTGAGAAACATCACAATAAACAACAAAAGTACCAGTACCTGAAGGAATGGTCAACACATGTGCACTGGTTAATCTCTTCTTCAACTCAAGAAAACTAGCTTCACAAGCCTCTGTCCAGACATACGGAATATTCTTCTGAGTCAACTGAGTAATAGGCTTGGCAATGCTGGAGAAATCTCTGATATCATCAGCTGAGAGTATGAGAAGAATATATCTCCAAATTTGCATTCAGAACAAGGTATGGTCACTATGAATTTATTGTCATGCCTTTTGGATTAACCAATGCTCCTGCAGTATTTATGAGATTGATGAATAGATTTCAGAAATATTTGGATGACTTTTTGTCATTATATTTATCGATGATATTTTGATCTATTCCAAGAATCCAACTGATCATGCTGAACATTTCAGAATTATATTACAGACTTTGAGAAATGAGAAATTATATGCCAAGTTATCGAAATGTGAATTTTAGCTAGATAGAGTTGTTTTTCTTGGGCATCTTATTTCAGGTGATGGGATTTTGGTAGATCCAAGTAAGGTAGAGGCTGTGATCAATTGGCCTAGACCTACATCTGTTCCAGAAATACCATACATCATGCCACATAATAATGCCACAGAAATGCAACATATACACATGGATACTCGCTGGCAATCTCAGTCAATGTGTACGTACCTCTAAGCTAGTTCGAGTGTAGTAGGACCTAGGTTCCAAGCCTATAATCAAAAGTTCACTGTATCACTACATAAGTTCTATAAGCCTTAACTAAGCTAATAGATACTCTCAAAACTTAATAAGATTTCTGGACCATACCTTCGTCCGTAGTAAGCCCTTTGGAGTTGCTCGTTCAGGAGGACTATAACAACACCTTTGTCATTCCAGAACCTCTCTATTAACCGATAGGACCCTCAAGTGTATACCTCACACTATATATAATTGAATAAGGAAACTTAGGAATTCATAATTCATTTCTGAATCTGAAGAACCCTATTTATAGCCCCAAACTTGGCTACATTCGGAGCCTCCGATATTGGGATCGAAGCCTCTGATATCTGCATGCACGGAACGTGGCGATCGGAGCATCCAAACTCGAGATCGGACCATCCGATCTGATGAATACTCAAAACTTTTCAAAACTCGTTGCTTAGTCATCGGGCATTGCTGGCCGGGGAAGATTGGACCGTCTGTTCTTGGATCGGAGCGTCCGATCATGCATTAACTCCGAAGTAAAAAGCCTCGTTTTGGAGTTTCCGATCTTGCAGGGTTCGGATCGTCCGATCTGGGTTCGGACCATCCGATCTTGTTCAAACTTTGGAAGTCCAATTCTTACATATGAAGCCTGATTAAGCCCTTGAATTGGTCAAATACTAACTCTTAATCATGTTTATCATATTATTATCTTAAAATGGACTCTGGGTTACTACAAGACTGATTCGGGCGCTTGGAATTCTCCCCGTTCGAAGTAGATTGGCCGGTCAGAGGTCGTTTGTTCTTGAAGTCACCTTCTCGATGCTTGATATTCGTTTCAGCTTGGATAGCCACTCCCATCAGATCTGCAGATTTGGTAGGCTGATAGACTGCTAATGCCGACTGGATTCGGTTGTTCAACCCCTTCTTGAAGTGGTGTAACTTCAGAACATCATCCGCTATAATAGCTGGGGCATAAGTCCCGAGCCCGTTGAACTTGGAGGTGTATTCTACCACTGTCATGTCCGGAGTTTGAATGAGGTTTTCAAAATAATTTAGTTTTTGTAGTCGCACCTCAGCTGGAATGTACTGCTTCAAAAATGCGGAGCGGAACTGCTCCCAGGTGATTGGTCCCGCAGCTAACATGGCTGATGAGACATCTTCCCACCACTTACTTGCTTTGTCTTCCAGGAAAGGTATTGTCACCTCTACTTTTAGTGCTTTAGGAACTTCGAGTAAACGCGGTTTGTCCTCCATTTTCTTCATCCAATTTCGTACCACTTCTGGGTTGGCATCTCCCTTAAACATTTGAGTTCGATTCTTACGAAGGGATTCATAGTGGAATTTGACTCCATTCTGAGCAGGTGGCGGCGGCGGCGGATTGCCGTTACCTTTTTTATTTCCCAACCCTTGGTGAGTTTTTGCCACAATTGTTGCGATAGCCGCAAGGTCCCCTCTGCTAAGATTAACTCTTGGTGGTGGATTCTCATTTTCTTCTTGATTCGAGTTATTGCGAGGGTTTCTCGGGGGTCTTCAGGCCATTTCCTACAAGAATAGGATTCTAAGAATTTGTCGAAACACGATATTTTAAGAAGAAAGGAAATAGCGGAATAAACAAATCAATAACTAGTCGAAAGAATAAAAATTATTTTATTGATTCCCAAAATGTCATGAAGGTAAATAAAAAAAAGAACTAAGTCTTGAAAATCAAAACAATGGTGAATGAAAGAACAAGATCAAAGTCAGAAATTTTAAATCTGATCAACAATTCTTCGACGATACTCAAGCAAAATCTAAGTCGGACGAGATTTTTCGAAAATTTTTCCAAAAATGGAAATTTTTGAGATCTCCCTATTTTTGAAACTACTGATTATAAGGAGAATGTGGCATTCGACGGAATTGAATTCTGAGTTTCCCACGAAAAGTTATGGGTTGTCCAAAATTTTCCAAAAATAGAAAAAACGCGAATTCGAAGGATCAAACGACCGAATTTGGTCTAAAAACGTCACTAATCATACAAAGTATGTGTTTGACTCAGTGGGTCGATTCGGGCCAGGATACGCTGGTCTTGGGTCAAAATTTGACATGTCAAATTTTTGTACGGAATCCCATCCGGATTATGAACCTGGCAACTCTGATACCACTTAAATGTCATGCCCCGAGACCGAGACATGTCACCGGAGTTTTTTCAAATTCACACAAATTATAAAATAATCAGCCTCGTAGTACAGTATATCAAACCACTCTTTTCTCATAAATAAACTCCAAAAACATCATCTTTACAACTCGATAATCCAAAAATAACAAAAACTTACGAAAAAGCTAAAAATTTAAATATCCAAAATATTAATTTATACTAATCCCAAAACAAAGAATAACAAAATAAAAATCAAAGTCTTCCTATCACCATCCCCAAAACTGATTTTTCTCTTGGTTCTCTAATTTTTCTCCGGTATCATCTGGGAGGGAAAGAGGTAAGGGGTCAGCGTTTTGGGAAACACTAAGCAAGTGGGGGCCGATCGATCATACCAAAAATATATACATATATATTCATTTGAAAAACTCATACTTGGATTACAAGCATAGCATAATTCAAAACATATCATCTCATAGCATGTCTCACATAGCATAGCATGTCTTACTTATAACATAGAATAAACATCATAACAAAATAAACATGACTTAACATGATTTGGCCAGACACTGAAATTCATCTCATTATTCGTGGCTAACTGATCAGTCCCCTATATGTAATCCCTCTAAGGGGTGAGGTCATGGAACGATTATTATTACCCACCGCATCAGGGTCATAACATAATATGGTTCGAATTTCTTTTCCACTCTTAATTTGAGTCATAACAGTGTCAAAACATATTTTCAACAAAGTTTATTACATAACAATATTCCAACAATTATCATGAACAATCGAGATTTTTCAAACATACATATGATTTTAAAAACAAAAGCCCACTTACAGAATATGTTTGTGCAAGAATCAACAACTAACAGGCGAAGCTTGAACCGAAAACTTTAGAATGCAATTCTCAAAAATTGGGCAGATTTTTCTTCCCCAAAATTCCAGCCTTGTTCTGGACAGATTCCTAGCCACTTATCTTTCCTAATCACTATACTTTAGTCTTCAAAAATCTATGGAAAAAGTGGACTGGTTTATGGGGAAAAGTGGACTGAACTTTGACTCAAGGTGGCAGCCTTTGTAGTGACCCGCACCGTGATTACCTACTAATCAGAACTTAGGCATGCGATTAAACAATAAATAATCAAAATTAGAGATAAAATGCGGAAACTAAAATAACTAATACCAGCATGGAAAAATATAGTGGCTGACCCTGCAATCCTGCCTTGTCACCACCTAATCTCCAAACTTCTAGGAAAACTACCTGCAACTGCCCCGTCAAATGGGGTGTCCAAAAATAACAGTACGAGGACGTGAGCATTAAAAGGCTCAGTACGAGAGTATAAGTATACAATATTATATGTGCATGAATGCAAGTGTACGGGTACCAAGACACAAGATCAAGAATGTGTGATCAAGAACAAACTTGGGCCCTGGGTATATAGCACGTTGTGTCATCGCTTCAGGAGGTGACCTACATACCCAACTGATGGTGACCTGACACAAGTCCATGTGTCCAACCATCCACTGACAGGATAGGGTAAACACCCTGCTACATGATATCATAAGGATACAAGTTCAAGATGATCATGCATGCATCATAATAACATGTCATAATATATGCAGATAAAATCATGCCATATAAACCATATAAAACATGTAACACATAATACATGCATACTCAGTTATGGTATCTCGAACAGTACTATTGTACCTTTCTAAGGCAGATCCTAGAAGCTCTCATCTAGGTTCCAAGCCTACCATGCAATACTATAATCCATAATAACCAAACATCATCTATCATGCTCTAAAAGCCTTAATTAAACTATAGCATACTCCTTATTTATAATAAGAAGCCAGAGCTATACCTTCGTCCGTCGTCAGCCCGATGATGTCGAATGCCCCAGAGCTTGGGCTCAACCTTGCTACGACTTCTGGACACCTCTTCAGAGCTCCGCTGCTCGGCCACTACTACGGACACTGTCCGTTAACTTTAAAAAAATACTACTACCTACTCCAACTCTTAAATAAAGAGTCTCGAAGCCCTTAAAATAGAGTCATATGGGAGAGGAGAGGTTTCGGAATTGGCAATCAAATGAGATCCTCGGACCCCCTATTTATAGGTGGAAATTGGACGCTCCGATATGCGCATGCATGCCACGTTCCGATCGGCCAAGATTGGATGCTCCGATCCCATACATGCAGCTACGTGTTCAATTTTCGTTGATACGTGCATGGCACTATGATCGGACTCTCCGATCTAAGCCCATTAAGCATCTTTCGGGCGTTTTGGACCCAAATCTTTGGTCCGTTAGATTATATTAAAATCCCATAACTATGTTTTAATAAATCTCAACATGATTAGCAAATTAATCTTGTAAAATGGAACCGGGCTATTACAGCCTTAGTCTTCTCACAAAATTAGGAAAAAGTTGGGCAGAATTCTAGACTTAATTTACTAGGATTCCTTTCGAAAATATGGAGAGGAAATAGAGAATGTTTTGATTGTGATTTTTCCTACAGTTTGCTTCTCTATTTATAGGCACCAAAAAGAAGTTTAAGATTAACTAGGATAGTGATATTCAAAGTTTGAATAAAAATTCTCTCTCTCTCGATTTGACTCCATCTAAATATTGATCACTTATATTATTTTTTTGTGAACTAATTATCTCACAAAATTAATAAATAATAAATAAATAGATGCTCACCAAATCTTAGGAAATTTTCGGTTTTCACACTAGATGTCCAAGCATCTACAACCCATCACTTCTACAGCTCATCACTACAAATCATGATAACCATTCATTACTCATAATTCTCTAAAATCCTTAACTAAGCTATTAAATACTCCCAAACTATTTATAAGATCTCGGGAATACCTCCGTCCATCGTCAACCCATTGATGTCGATTGCCCCAGAACTTGAGCACAACTCCGCTACGACTCCGAAAATGCCTCGCCAAGGCCCGCCCCTTGCTAAAGAAGGCTGGGAAGTCCCTAAAACTACTACAAAATAAGAGGGAAATAAGTTATTTTGGTACAGAATTCTGAATCTCGGACCCCATATTTATAGGCAAAGATCGAACGATCCGATCTCTACTTCGGACGATTCGATCTCGCATCTTCACCATGTGTCTGATTGCTCTGATCGGACGGTCACACATGCAATACCAGGTGTCAAGATCTAAGCCATCTACCTCTCTATAACTTCGGACGCTCTGATCATGGACTTCGCTTCGTCCGATCTCTTCCACGTGTCAATCACAAGTTGACAACACATCGGACTCTAATTGCTTGGGTTCGGATGCTCCGATCTTGGGATCGGATCGGATCGTACAATCTCACCCACCTTTCGAACCCCAACTTAGATTCCGAACTATTGAAGTTCGGACCATCCGAACTTGGGTTCGGATCATCAGATCCACCGAATGTTTGGACCCTTCCGGATCATTTTTGAATGTCTTGAATCTGATTTTCCTCTCCAAAAATCCAATTGGAATTTCCTTAATCATGTTTTATCCATTCTAAACATGTTTAAATAACTTAATCTTGTAAAATGAGACTGGACTACTACATTCTCCCCCACTTAAGAGATTTCATCCTCGAAATCAAATCTTAAGTACACAAACACCGAATAAAACGTTCTTTTATTACATCTGAACATTTTACAAGATACAATTTTGAAAATCCAAAAGAACGATCAAAACAATTATGGATGCTCTACTTGCATACGACTCTCTAATTCCCAATTGGCTTTCTCAGTGCCTCAGCGCTGCCACTGAACTAAATCAAAAGAAATGATCTTATTCATAATAGTAAAAAAATATACATTTAGTCTGTTACCGAATTGAATACAGTCTATCTAGCTTTACCTAACTGTATTCCAAAATTTGCTTCCAGATTTTACCATTTTTCTATGGTAAGAATTACAAACACGAATGGTCAAGCCACAAAATTCAATCATCGAATCTACTAATCATTTGGATAAATTCAAATGAAATTCTAATAACTCCAATATCTGGCAGATACTCAAGATTTGAGTCATTCCTAAACCTAAATAAATCATACAAAAATTTGCATCGAACTTAGTAAAAAGAATCTGAAATCCACAAGAATCTCAAAGCACTGTCAATTTATCACAATAGTTGTTATATTGCTATTTGAGATTTCTGATATCTAATCCATACATTAATAATCAATAATTGGTACAATCCTATCCATTCTTTGTCAACTATGGCTAGACATTGTCTATTAGCAACATCTTTAGATGATACGGTTAGTTCTTTAACTACTCACTATTTATTCCCTCATACTGGGAAATTATGACTAGCTTGCATGAATATCCTCGAACAAATCATTGTTCTACCAACAACTGACCACGTCAAGTAAATCAACTCGGTGGTCCAGGTGGATTCCAGCTTGAGAATATATTCACCCTCAGAATCTAAGATCTTTGGAGGTGTCCACCCATTAAGGATACTCTATCATGGACGCACATCCATCGCTTTAATAATAAAACGCATCCTAGTCCTCCATAAGGCATAATTTGTCCCATCTAACACCGGAGGTTTGAAAAAGGAATTTGCAATTGCTGAATCCATATTATTCCCTGAAAAGAGATATTAACTAGGATCAATTCTTAATGTATCAAGATTCTTTCTTTGATACCACTTGTAAGGAATAAATGGTTGCAAAAAATATCAGATTTAGATGTTATCACTAGATGTTGACAACATCTGACATAACATGTAGTGGAAATATTGAAAACCTGAATAAAATAAGAAATAAATAAATAAACACAATTGAATAATTAAGTACAAGTACAAAGTACTCGTGCAGTGCCTCAGGGCAAAAAGCTTCACTAGAAAAACAATAAAGAGTTTTACAAACTCTAAAACTAGTGAATTATTGTAAAAATAATTTTCTCAAAACATGTGAAAAATAAATAATCAAAACAACTCCCTTAAACATCTACTCAAAGTAGAATGATAAAAAACAAAGAAGGAGTTGATCTTTGACGGTAAAATACGAGAGCAACGCATGCTTTCGATCCAATCTTCAAGTGTTCTCCAAACCTTCAAGGCGATCAAGTAAAAACGAGCTTCAAATATAATTCAAAAATCTCCTCAAGGTGTATGCTCAAGATTTCTCACGAAAAGTCTCTGAAGCTCTCTCAAATTAGACGTCTGCTCATCTACAAGCCTTCACGCCTTTTAAAGCATATAGAATATATCCTTCATGAGCTTATTTAATTCAAAATTGAACCTACAAAAATAAAGTATAAAAATATTAGGATAAGCATATAATATCATATATCAATTGAGTATAAAATATTTTCTTATTTAAAAATCTCTCAATTGATTTAATAACTTGAAGTCCAAGAAAGACAAATAATTTAAAATAAATTTTTTATTAAACTTTAAGGAATTTAAGGAAATAAATATTCCCTTCAATTCATAAATATAAAACCTTATAGTTGTTGTTATCATTTCCATATTAATAGGTTTTAAAATTTCTATTATTAATCTGGGGCTCTAGCATTCTTGTCGATGGTTCAATGGATCAAATTACATTTAATATTTAAATTGAATTTACTACGTTTTTAAATCCATCAACATCAATAATGTTACTAAGAACAACCTTATAGTTGCTGTCTTATTCAATATGAATATTATATTTTCAAATCTCTAATAACCAGATTATAGAGTTCATTTGATTAGGTTTTAAGATGAGCATATAACGTAGGTAGATAAACTTCTTCCACTTTTACCGCATCAACCTTTTTCCTTGTTATTTCCACTTCTATAAGCTTCTTTCACTTTCACCATTCTTATTTTTTTAAACACAATTCTAACCTGAAATAATAATTAGGCGTGACTCGTCCCGTAACCCCCTACCAAATTCCCGTCTCGAAAAGAATCGGAAATTTTTTTTTCTTCCGATCCCGTACCGGACATATTTCGTGACTCGAATATTCGGGATTCTGAACACTCGAGATCATGTCGGTTTGGGAGAAGAAATCTCGAAATTTTTTTTCATGCTCAAGATTTCGTTCAAAAAACAAAAAAATGTCATTATTTTATAAAAAATAATATTTATAAATAATATTTATAAATAAAAAATAAATAAATATTTAACTTAAAACATATAATATTAAAATATTTTGGATAATAGCTCAATGTTTTGTTAAGAGAAAATGTGCATCGAATAATTATTAATATAATGTTCTGATACAAATTAGTAGATAAATTTTGTTAAATATATGTCAAATAACATTTCTTGTTATGAATTAATTAAATTATTAATTAATTTTTTTAAAAAAAATAAACAAAAACAAAATGTCATTTCGTGATTCCACAATTTGATCATTCCAAAATAAACAATTATGCGAATTAAGTCCACGGTTAATTGTAAGGAAAAATAAGTTTTTTGGTCCATTAACTTGTCCATATTTTGGTTTTGGTCCATTAACTTTTCCGATATGGGCTTTGGTACACTAACTTTGCATTTTCAGTATTTTTTGGTTCAACTGTATACGTGTCAACTTCTGATTGATCCAAAATGATGACGTGGACCAATAAAAAACTAACACGTATGCAGTTGGACCAAAAAAACTGAAAATATAAAGTTAGTGTACCAAAACCCACATCGAAAAAGTTAATGGACCAAAATCTAAAAGGGATAAAGTTACTGGACCAAAAAACTTATTTTTCCTATTTGTAATATGGGTTGAAACCCAATAATATTTACCTCAATCTATTAATAAAATTCTTAATAAAATATATTATAATATTATTTCGAGATGGGTCGTGAATCTTGTCGGGATACGGTTTTATTCTCGATCCCTCTCCCGATATTAATAAGGACGGGAAAAATCTCAAAAATTCGGGTCGAAAAAATTTCGGGTTGGGATTTTTTTGGGAAAGGAATGGAATTGGATTCGGGAAGGGTCAGGATTTCGAGAATTTTTGCTACCCCTAATAATAATCATGTAACTACGAATATGAAAGAAAATAAAAACAACTATTATCAAATTATATATTGATTCAACCAAAAATAATAGCATTCAGATAATTTGATCTGGTTAGCTAAATCCGTTTTAAAATAGGATCAGTAAGCCTTTTGCAAATTACAATATGCATATGCAACTCTAACAATATTAAACTTTCAAACTCTACAAATTCTTAAATTTATAAATTTCTACATCTAACATATCATCATCTTACACCCAAACATATCACACATACGTAAATCCATTTACTTTAGTTTATATATATTTATATATATATATATATATATATATAGTTTTGCAATATTGTTCACCCACCGTACTCATTATGAGGTGACACTCAACTATTGGATATATAAATATATATATATGAGTTTTTTTATGGTGTCCAACAACTATGCCCAACTTCGTGCCCACCATGTATAAGTCAACTCATCAATTGTGCTTGTCAACTCACCTATTGTACATGGTGGGTACGGAGTTGGGCATAGTTGTTGGGCACCATTAAGTACTCTCTATATATATATATATATATATATATATATATATATATATATATATTACAATACTGGCTTCTTTTTCTCCCCATATTTAACATTGACAGAAGTTATATATATTTTCCATTTTTCATTCCTTAACGTTTGTACTCGGACACAATAATTTTGATTAATACCTAAAAAACTCGAATTATGTATTGTTAGCTATATCAATTAATTATGAAGGAATCAATAATTGTTTTCTTTTAGTTTAGATTTAATTATTGGTTATAAATTAAAAAAAATTAAAGTATAAAATAAGACCTATACAAAAATAAACGCATGTTTAATTTCTTTTTTTAAAAAATAGAAATAAAAACCTGGGTAAACACCTAGAGAATTGAGGTGAACTTGCCTAGTATATATATCTATATTTTAATTTTATACAATGGGCTGGTTTGATTAGTCAAGGGAAAACTGTATTTTTTGTCATGTAATTTTTTTATTTTGCGAATTTGATCACCAGTGTGATCAAATTTAAGTGTTAATCACATATTTTTTTATTTTTGGAAATTTTAGTAGTTACTTTTTATTGGGAGCGCTGACGTGACACCATACACATGTCAAATCAAAAAAAGAATTTAAATTATAAAAACAAATAAATATAGCGAACTAAAACTAAAATTGATAACATAGTAAATCAAAATCACAAAATGACAATCACATACCACCAAAATAATTCTCCCTACTAATTACTATTTATAAAAATACAGATATAGACATTTCTTTATTCCGCATTTTAAAGAATTAAAATGAATGTATATTCTCGATCGAGTGGCGCTCTCGAGAGCATTGTTCTAAAAATCTCCGCCTAGACGGCGGCCCACCGCCCCTTTTAGAGGCGTCACCCGCTTAACTGTCCGCCTAGGCGCTTTCTACCTAGGCGGTCAAGTTATTATTAAAAAAAATTAAAACTTAAAAGAAAAGAAAGGGCCCAAGAGAAATAGAAATAAAAAGAAAAGAAAAGACGGAAGAAAAGCAGAGAAACGAGAAAAGAGAGGGCCGAGAACGTGACAATCTTTAATCTTCAATCTTCAAGCTTCTTGTTGCCGGTCGCCGCAACTTTCGCCATCCATTTCACGTGAGAGACTATATTATTAAAATTTTACAAGAATTTCATACGAAAACAGAAAAAACATATGAAATAAAAATTATATTTTATAGAAAATCTCATAAATATCCCAAGATATTTTTTTTAGGTTTAAAAAAAAAACCGCCTAGGCGGCTAGACCCTAGGCGGTGGGTCGTCGCTCGCCTACCACCTAGCGCCTTTTAAAACATTGCTCGAGAGCAGAGGACGTCACACTATCCTTTGTATATTAATAGATTTTCAAATTTCTTTTGTTAATCTCGGGCTTTAGCTTTCTTATCCATTGTTCAATGGATCAAATTACATTTAATATTCAAATTGAATTTACCATGTTCATATATCCATCAACTTCAATAATGTTATTAAGTATAAAGACCTTATAGTCGCTATCATATTCAATATGAATATTCTATTTTCAAATATCTAATAACCAGTTTATAGAGTTCTCATCTTATTATGTTTTAAGATGAGCGTATATTTCATGTCCAATTTAAGGTAGGTAGTTAAACTTCTTCCACTTTTACCCCTACTCAACCTTTTTCCTTGTTATTTCCACTTCTTTAAGCTTCTTTCACTTTCATCATTCTTATTTTTTTAAGCACAATTCTAACCTGAAATAATAATCATGTAACTAGGAATATGAAAGAAAATAAAAACCACTATTATCAAAATACATATGGCTTCAACCAAAAACAATAGCATTTATTCTAAAAAAAAAAAAAAAAAAACAATAGCATTCAGATAATTCGATGTGGTTAGCTAAATCTGTTTTTAAATAGGATCAATAAGCCTTTTGCAAACTACATGAATATGCATATGCAACTCTAACAAGATTAAAATTTCAAAGTTTACAAATTCTTAAATTTATAAATTTTTACATCTAACATATCATCATCTTACACACAAGCATGTGACACATACGTAAATTCATTTACTTTAGTTTTTTAATAGATAGATTACAATCCTGACTTCTTTGTTTCCCCATATTTAACACGATTGACAGAAGTTATACATATTTTCTATTTTAATTTCATTTCTTTAATGTTTGTACTCGGACACAATAATTTTGATTAATACCTTAAAAACTCAGAATTATGTATTGTTAGCTAGCTATATCAATTAATTATGATGGAATCAATAGTTGTTTTATTTTAGTTTAGATATAATTATTTGTTATACAAAAATTAAAGTATAAAATAAGACCCATGCAAATATAAACGAATGTTTAATTTCTTTTTTGAAAAAATAGAAATATAAATCTGGATAAACACCTCGAGAATTTAGGTGACATTGTCTAGTATATATCTATATATTAATCTATTACTATATTATTAAGTCTAAGCAACCTATACTAACTGATTTTGGTGTCATGGTGAATTTTCACCAATTTATTCCTTTTGTACCCCTCATCACTCTCTCTCTCTCAACTTCCTTCCCACTTCTCACTCCTTCCAACAACCTCCATCTTCCATCCGAGGATAATTTCCTATCTATTTTTTTACAATATATTTTTCTGAATTTATTTGTATTTATGTTTTGTATAAAGATATAAATACTTTTAAATATCTAATTTTTGTCATTTTTATTTTTACACACGCATCGCAATACTTTTAAATATCTAATTTTCGTCATTTTTATTTTTACACACGCATCGCGTGTGCCACGACGACTAGTTTTATATAATGGGTGGGTTCGATTAGTGGGGGAAAATAGTATTTTTTGTCCTAATTTTGCCATTTTGTGAATTTGATCATCAGTGTCATTAAATTTCAGTGTTAATCACATAATTTTTTATTTTTTGGAAATTTTAGTAATTATTTTTTATTGGGAAGACCATATATACACACGCCAAATCATAAAAATGACTAAAATAATAACATACAAAAATTGAAATTTGATAAAATCAAAATCAAAATCGCAAAATGAGAATCACTGGATCACCAAAACAATTTTTCCTACTAATTACCATTTATAAAATTACAGATACAGAAATCAAAACGGATGAACTTGATTCCATGACTCATGCATATATCTTCTAGTTTCATCGATCATGGAGCTAGAAATAATTTTGTCCAAACAAATACAAATCCTTACAAGTTCCTCTGTCAAATGCCACCACAATAATTTGTTCATTACGAATCAGGGACAGTGCCTTTCACGATACGAAGTTGAAAAGCAATGTTTCCATTTTCATGTTGCTGCTTCTGTAGTAGCTTTGCTGAATTCACCAATGCCATACGACATTTTCGCAACTTAATGAGCTGAAGTGAGTCTATTTCTCCTATTCCACAAGGAATCTCATCAAGCGACCAAGCACGCGTGAGGATCAAGCTTTCGAGGCTTGGGAAGTGCTCCTTTTCCACTTCCTACTTGACCACATAATCTTATCTTATCATATATTTATTTATATTTTAGAGATATATTAGAATATTGCATGGATCTAGTTGTCTGATACATTAAAAATTCTATATGACTGAAACTCTTTTCCTATAAATAAGAGGTATCAAACCCTTATTATTGTACTTTTTCTACAGCTATTTCATACGCTCTTCACGCTCTTTTATATACTTCTAAATGCTCTTTTATACGCTTTTACGCACTTTTCATACATTTTTTTCATATATTTTCTACTGAATCATATACTGACTTGAGCATCGGAGTGACTTCGCCTTCTAGCAAAATCATCTCACATATTTTCTTTGATACATAGAAATATTTTAGGATCATTCGGCTCGGTTTATTGAAAAAATTGGTTTGTTGATTATCGATTCAAGGTAATTTATTTGATGTGAAATTTTTGAACGCATCAATTGACGTCGTTTGTGGGAACGAAGACCAAACCCACGATTACTCTTCACGGTTGACTCAAGAACAGAAAAAAGAAGGAAGAATTTTCTGTATGAGTTTCAGATTTTGTACATCAGTCCACTTGCAAAAGGCACTGTGATAAACTGAATTGTCGGATTGGGTTCAAATTTGATTCTAACCGTCGAATACAAACTGCACAACTCGCATGGTTTCTACGTGTCTTGATTGCATATACAATTGCGGAAAATATAACCGTTGGATTTATGAAAAATTTACACCTTGTGTTTGGAGCATCATGTTGCAACTTCTGAACGGTGGAGATCCTTATTGGTTGCTTTTAGATGCAGATATTTTAGGTCAAATATAGTCTGCTGTTATTCTAGCATGATTACTGTGCGGTATTCTTGAAAAAATAGTTACAGAAAATATAACCGTTGGATTGCTTTGAAATTTATACCATGGATTTGAATTATCACGAATTAAGTTCTGAACGGATATACGGCCGAACATAATCTGTTGTTCTTCTCGCATGATTATTCTGCAGCATTTTTGAAAAATCATATACGAAAAATATAGCCGTTGGATTTTTCCAAAATTTATACCACGTTTTATAACATCTTTACGCTCATTCGGGATAGTGAAGATCATTTTTTGCTTACTATATCAAGTCGGTTCTTTGAGCAAGAAATAGGAGATGTTATCTTGCTATACATCCAAATTCATGTCATCTACAACGCATGAACGAGAGATAAGTATTTCAATTATATTTATGTTGTAATTAAATTATTAAAGTTTTGTTTTTGAAATTTATTATCATTTTTTAAATAATATTCTGAGGCATCTCCTACTCTCAAAATTATATGTTTGTTTTATGGTGATCAAATTTGTCAAAATTGTTATATAAATGATACATCTGGTTTTGATAAGCCAATTAACTATTTTCAACGCGTCAATCACCATGTAAGCCCACTAACTTGGCATTCTCGATTTAAGCCCATTATCTTGGCATTCCCAAAAAGCCCGATCCGCTCGGCACCATGTAAGCACATTAACTTGACATTCTCGATGTAAGCCCATTGACTTGGTATTCCCAAAATGCCCGACAAGCTCGGCACAATATAAGCCCTTTAATTTGGAAGTCTCGATGTAAGCACATTAACTTGAAATTCCCAAAAAGCCCGATCCGCTCGGCACCATGTAAGCACATTAACTTGAAATTCCCAAAAAGCTCAACCAGCTCGGCACAATGTAAGCCCATTAACTTGGCATTCTCTATATAAGCTCATTAAATTGGCATTCCCAAAAATCCCGACCCGCTCGGCACCATGTAAGCTCATTAACTTGGCATTCGATGCAAGCCCATTAACTTGGCATTTCCAAAAAGTCCGACTAGCTCGGCACTATAAGCCCATTAACTTGACAACGACGATAAGTCCATTAACTTGGAAAAAATCATAAGCTCGACTAACTCGGCACTATAAGTCCATTAACTTGGCAATGAAGACAAGTCCATTAACTTGGCAAAAATCACGAGCCTGACCATCTCGGCACCATGTAAGTTCATTCTATCACGATCGCTCGAAGAAAATTGCAAACAACTAGAATATTGTCTTATATGCTCTAAAATATAAAGTCAACCACTTCAAAGTTTTTTCTCATTTTACTCGTCGTCACTTCTCTCCGGGAGGTAGTATTGATGATATGATAAAAAAATTTATCTTATCTTATCTTATCATATTTTTATTTATATTTTAGGGATATATTAAATTATTGCATGAATATTCATGTATCTAGTTGTCTGATACATTAAAAATTCTATATGGACTGAGACTCTCTTCCTATAAATAAGGGGTATCAAACACTTATTACGGTACTTTTTTTACAACTCTTTCATACGCTTTTACACGCTCTTTTATATATTTCTTGATGCTCTTTTATACGCTTTTACACACTTTTCATACATATTTTTCATATATTTTCTACTGAATCTTATACTGACTTGAGCGTAGGAGTGACTTTGCCATCTCACATGTTTTCTTTGATACACAGAAATATTTTGGAATCATTCTACTCGATTTATTGAAAAATTTGGTTCATTGATTACCGGTTCGAGATAATTTATTTGATATGAAATTTTTGAACGACTCATTATATATTTTTCATTTCTTTAACGTTTGTACTCGGATGCAATAATTTGATTAATACCTTTAAAACTCTGTTATAGCTATATCAATTAGTTATGAAGAAATCAATAGTTGTTTTATTTTAGTTTAGATTTAATTATTTGTTATACATTAAAAAAATAAAGTATAAAATAATACATATTCAAATATAAATGCATGTTTAATTTCTTTTAAAAAAAAAACTTGAAATACAAACCTGAGGTACACCTTAAGAATTGATGTGACCTAGCCTAGTATATATGTATATATTAGTTTTATATAATGGGCTGGTTTAATTAGTCAGGGAAAAATAGTACTTTTTGTCCAGTAGTTTTATCATTTTGCGAATTCCATCATCGATGTCATCAAATTTCAGTGTTAATAACATATATAATTTTTTTATTTTTTGAAAATTTTAGTAATTATTTTTTTATTAAGAGCGCTGATGTGATAACCATTAACACGTCAAATCATAAAAATGAATAAAATTATAGAAACAAAAAAAGATAATAACATACTAAAATTGAAATTTGATAAAATAGTAAATCAAAATCGCAAAATGACAATCGCATTGAACCACCAAAATAATTTTCCCTACTAATTACTATTTATAAAAATACAGATACAGAATTTATGAAAACAGATGAACCTGATTCCATGACTCATGCATCTTCTAGTTTCATCGATCATGGAGCTAGCAATAATTTTCTGTCCAAACAAATGCAAATCCTTGCAAGTTCCTCTGTCAAATGCAACCATATATAATAATTGTTTAATGGGAATCAGGGACAGTACCATTCACGATACGAAGTTGAAAAGGAATGTTTCCATTTTCATGTTGCTGCTTCTGTAGTAGCTTTGCCGAATTCACCAATGAAATGCGACATTTGCGTAACTCAATGAGTTGAAGTGTATCTATTTCTCCTATTCCACAAGGAATCTCATGAAGACTCCATGCACGCATGAGCCTCAAGCTTTCGAGGCTTGGGAAGTGCTCCTTTTCCACTTCCCACTTCACCACATAATCCAACGACGAGTGAAAGTACTTAAGCTGAAGAAATTGGCCTTCCACTGGCTTCCACTCTTCATATTCATGATCATCAGTGAAATGACGAATGTTTATTATCTTGAGCACTTGAAGATTTGGGAGAGACCCGATTATGGTCATATTTTCCCAAAGGAAATAAATTCCTTTTAGAGATAACTTCTTAAGACTGACTGGAAAAGCATGATTCCATATCCTTGAATCATTGGAGTAGAAATGCAGTTTGACTTCTAATTCTTCGAGTTTTTGAAAACGGAAAAGATTGTCAAGATATAAATCATCATATTTATGAAGCCTTCTAACAATTTTCAGTCTTTTCAGATTCTTGAATATCTTGATGGACTCCTCGGTGAATCTAAAATCAATCACTTTCTCAAGTGTTTGTAGATTACTTTCACCAATGGTTTCTCCATTAGATGGACATAACAAATGGAAAGGGGTGTTGATGATCAGATGCCTTAAACTTCGCTTCGACCAAATTTTGTAGTTTATCTCCAATCTATTGTGGTAAACTCCGCCAGTAACTATAGTTTGGAGATTACAAAGTTTGGATATCGAGTCGGGAAATCCACGGGGGCATGATTTGGAGTCCAAGGCAAAAGCAAGGTACCTTAATCTGACAAGTGATGAGATATCATTTGAGAAATTCGGCAAAGTCACCCAGGGTGCATCCAAGATATTGATCCTCCTACAACTTAAATATAATTTTGTTTCCAAATTTCTCTCAGGGAAAATGATAACTGAATGTACACTCGAACCTTGTACTTGCCATTGCTTAAAAGTCCCTGATAAATGAATGCTGATGCGATGACCTGGATTCACTAGGACATTTTTTTGGGAATTTGGTTTGGATGAAAAACGATGGAGAAAACCTTCTTCTTCTGCTTTTGTTATACAAATATCTCTCAACATATCATGGATTTCAACAGTTTTGAGTTTTCCGTCTGGCCCTTTCTTGCTCACTAATATCAAACTTCTACATATGAGATCCTCCAAATACCCCTCTCCTATATCTTCCAAGCTTTTACATCCATCACTTGGTTTCAGAAATCCCTCTGCAACCCATAACCTGATTAGCTTTGAAACATCGATTTTAGAGTCTTCTGGAAAAGCTGCAATGTAGAGGAAGCATGGCTTTAGTCGGAGAGGCAACCGATCATAACTCAGACATAGTATCTTTGAGCAATGCAGTGCAATTGTGGGCTCTGTTGAACTTATATTTCCCAAAATACTTTCCCACATTTCTTGTTTCAAGATGTTTCCATTAGAGAGGAGTAGTCCTGCAACCACTACAATTGTGAGTGGAAGCCCCCCACAATTTCTCGCAATCTTCTTCCCAATTTCCACTAGGTGGAGAGGACAACATTCTTGTCCGAAAATCCTTCCCCGAAGTAGCTTCCAACTTTGATCTTCATTCAAAAAGTCCATTTGATGAAGTTCATGAGTACCAAAAGATCCTGCATGAATTGCCACATCTAATAGCCTAGTAGTCAACAAGATCCGACTTCCATTACTACCATCCACTGGAAATATCATCTTCAAGTCATCCCAAGCCTTGGTACTCCATATATCATCGATCACGATGAGATATCGCCTACCGAAAAGATTTTGATAGACTTGCTTTACCAATTGGGCATCGGTCGCATTGGATCGTTGATTGTTGTCTTGTTTGTTCAAGTGCTGAAGAAGCTCTAAAAGAACATCTCTCTTTTGATACTCTTGAGACATAGTTGTCCAGGCACAGATGTCGAAGTACTGAGCCAAGAGTGAATGCTCGTAAGCTCTTCTAGCTAGAGTAGTCTTCCCGATTCCTCCCATCCCAACAATAGGGATGATTTGGAGTTTAGCAGAATCTTCATACATGCGTTCTTTGATAGTATCCAGATCATCATCATCGAATCCCACGACCACCGTGTTTCCAGTGATATTTTTGACTACTGTGGATGAATGAACATTAACAGGAGAAGAATCTGCATTGTCTCTGTTTTTCATCTTCATCACCTCTTCCCAAAGAAAACTAATTCTTTCGACCGCTCTGTCCAGGTCTTGATCCAAGCTCGTCTCATCACAATCATCCCGCGGGGTCGTGGATACAGAACACAGATACGAATCCACGGAATCTTGCGCTTGGTATGCGGCATTTCTGAATTCATTTCCCAGGGGATCGAGTGTTCCGCAATGCTTCTCCGAATAATCTTCCAAGAAAGTGACGATGAAATCAACCTTTTCACCAAGGGAAGCTAATTTTCCATGTCCAAGATCCAAAATCTGGCGTATTGATCGAGCAAGTGAGACAAGTGCGGCATAAGCTGCCATGGATTGGAGACGAAGATGGATTATTGGAATCAGAAGATATTGATCATATGTAGTGAAAGTTGACCAACTATATTAATTAAGCATGTGGGAGACATAGAGCTGCTACCAATAACATTAATCATTAATATTAATATTAATATTAATTAATCATGTGTAGTGATAGTTGACCCCAACTATATTAGTTAAGCATGTGGGAGACAGAGAGCTGCTACCAATACCATTAATCATTAATATTATTCTAAGAAGGAAAAAAAAAACAAAGAAAATTATTCTAAGATGAATCATTTGACTGCGTAAAAGTCCACTTCAAAAATGAGTTTGCCCGACCCAAGGATAGGCTCGTCTAGTCATAAATTTGCACATACCCATATGTACAAATCTCCTATGTCCACATTAGATAATATGATCAATTTGTACTATATTTGTAATAATAAATTTAATTGGAGAAGGGAAAGTATAAAAATATATAAGTTATAGCTGGATAACATATAAATTTACCAAAGTAGATTTTTATGATAATTTTTTTCAAAACGAACTTTTAGCACGTGATTTGTGCATGCATATTTAGATTTTTTAAAAAAAAAAAAAAATCTAGGAACTATGTTAAAATTTTTAAAATATTAAGTAATAATTTTTGTGTTATAAACTATAATAGAATCATTAAAAACTAAGGTTTCTTTTAGATATTTATTTATAAATGTGTTTTTTTTAAAAAATTTATAAAATATTTTAAAAGTTGTTTTAAGAATAAATATGTGTGTGCATGAACTAGGGATGGCAATGCGGGCGGGTCCACAAGCGGGTCCGGGGCTGATCTTGGGTTTGGTCAAACCCGCCCCAAACCCGTCTCGTTGACATCCCTAGTGTGAACAACTAACTAGTCTATAAAATATTTTAACATTTCAAAAATAATTTTGTTCATCTTTGTATTTCAAAGTTCAATTCTAAAAAAATCTACTAACACATCTCAAGAAGTCTTTTAAGAACTGTACTTAGACAACACTTTTTCATTCAAAAATATTTTACAAAAATTGTATCCAAACACATAATTAAAGTTTTTTTTCACTTATAAAATTCTAAAAATGTATAGAATATATACCTAAATGTATATTAAGATTAAAAAAATATGCTAGGTGAAAGAAACAGTGTACGTGGTTTGTTATGTGAAATAGGAAGTGTTGTACTTCGTGTTGTAATACCAAAGACAACACAGTGCAGCGAAAAATTAAAGCGTAAATAAAACACGTACAAGTAAATAATTTTGCATGAGTATAAAAACTTGTGCGGGTGCCTTAGGGCTAAATATCACTAGTAAACGTAAGATCAGTCTTACAAAATAATCCTAATGATTTTACGAAAAATCATTAAATCCTAAATTTCATAACAAGTTGAGAAATCAAACTTGCATCCTAAACTAAATCATAGTATAAAAAAAATCGGATGCAACTCCCGTAGCCTAAATTGAAGAGACACGAAAAGATCTTCAACAACACAATTTCAACAGTGTTGTCTCTGATGTCTTCAACAAAAACGACAGCACGGGGACAAGCAACAACGAAGGTTGCAAAACCTTGCTTCAGAATCTTCGAATTCTTCAATGGAATTCTTCAGTCTATGCGCAGAGAGTTGTACGTTTGAAGTTTTGCTTCTCTTGTGCGTGAAAACCTCCCTTTATAGATTATCATCCAAGTCTTGAAGGTTTCCTTAGATAGAGTCCTACATGAATAAGGAAACATGTTTAAGTAAGAATAAAACTCTATCAAATCTAACAAATCATATCTTGATAATATCAAATACTTAATATATCTATTAACTACCTTATCAAGATATAATTGATCATGCCAAATATATTTCAAGAGATATTCGAAATATACACATAATATTTGCGAAATATTGTAACTTGTCTAGAAAGCAAAATCAAATATTATCTAATAATTAAGAACGATAATATCAAATAATTAAAATTCCTTTCAATCTCCCCCTTTTTGCTTTCTGGACAAAACATAGCACAAGTAAGAATTAAACATAAACTCTCCCTGAGTTTAAAAATCCTTCTCCCCCTGAATTGTAAGTCTCCCCTTGAAATGTTGTACCTCGTGTTGACAACACCAAGGATAACACGAGCCATGATTTAGGGATTTTATAAATCATATTCAGAGAATAAACTGGGTAGAAGATGTTAGTCTAGTTAAAGCATGTAAGAGTACTTGAAGCACATAACTAGATCAAACAAAACAGTTATATTAAAATCAAAACGAAACTAAACAACTTAAGCAAAGATGGGAGAAGAAGCAAAATCTAAAATTGATCACTATCGGATCCCTCTTGAGCAGTAGCTTCATCCTCATCATCCTTAGTCCCAGATGGACCAGCTTCATCATCTTGTGCACTATCTCCCCCTGCTTGGCCAGAAATGACAAGTTGTCTTTGGCAATCAGGCAAGACCATGCTATAGAAGGCAATGTCTTCCTGATCTTGAGCAATCTTCTCCTCATCACGTGTCATCAGCAGCTGAATAGTGGCAGTGGTAAATTCCATAGGAGTAGAAGTAGGCACTGTTTTTTCAGTGTTGTCACCCGTGTTGGCAACACCGGGTGCAACATCAGCAACTTCAGCAGCAGGAGTAGGAGTGGCAGTCCAGGGTAAATCAAGAACTCGATTTCCCTTGAGAAGTCCAGCTGCTAACTTCAAAATCTCAGGTTGATCCGATAGATCTTCTGTGATATTGTGGATGAATGCCTGAGACTCTAAAATGCCATATATTAAGGATGGGAAAGGCAGCTTAGTAGACTTGAGTCCTTCATCAGCAAATTAAAGCACTGTACGAAATACTTGCTTCCCAAAATTGAAAGGACTCCCAGTCCCTATGACATATAGAATGAACTCCTGTGGCCTTGTGATTACTGTAGAGTTTGATGAAGGCGTCCAATTTCTCACAGCTATCTTGTGAAGGACCGAATAAAATGAAATTAACTTGGCTGCAAAAAAAATGGTCAGAAAACTTTTTGACCAAGCCACCAGTAAGGACAGAAATAACTTCATTGACATCTGGATGGTGTCCTTCATCTACATCGGGGGTTGAGTATAGAGAGTTGATAACAACTGGAGTAAACTCAAACATCCTACCCCGAAGATACACCAAACCATACTTTGTAGACTCTGGATCTTCAATGCTTGAGGTCAGGTTTGCGTAGAATTACAAGAAGACCCTCTTACAATAGGGTATCACAACAACAACAGTATAATAAAGCTTCCTAAGCTTCAAAAAATCAACTAGATTGTACCTATCATAGGAGCGTACATCAATGTTCCTCTTATCCAGCAGTCCTCTATGAATGAAGAGAGACCAAACAGCAGCAGCTTCTCCAGAGTAAAACATGAGGGATTGAGCAGAATCTGTGTCATATTCCTCATCAACAGTGTTGTCTGTGGTGTTGACAACACCACAACAACACTGGCTTCAGCAGTTGAAATATCCTCTTTCTCCAGAGGTTCTTCATCAGCATCCATGCTGGAAACATCATCAGAGTCTTCTTCTTCTTCTATATTAACACTTTTATCAGAAGATTCGGCATCAGAATCGGCAGAAGAGGAAGATGAGGAATTCTCAGTATCTTGATGTGCTTTGCCTTCAGCAAACTCTTCCATCATCTCAGTATCAGGCTCATCATCGGAGAGATGAGCAGAGGAAAGAACAGAATAAGTTGCCTTACCTTGCTTATGACTTTCCAAAATTTGTGCCAACGTGGCATCTTCATCAGAAAAATTTTCTTGAGTCTCCGTATGATTGGATGATTCACCAACTGCTTTCTTGGTTTGAGAGGGAGGCACCACAGAAGAGCTTGAATCATCACTCTCAAAAGCAGATTCAAAATATACCAAAGTAGATTTTTATGATAATTTTTTCCAAAACGAAGGCCGACCATTAGTTACCCTGAGATGTTAACTAGTGGCTTTTAGCACGTGATTTGTGCATGCATATTTAGATTTTTTTTAAAAAAAAAAATCTAGGAACTATGTTAAAATCTTTAAAAATATTAAGTAATAATTTTTGTGTTATAAATTATAATAGAATCATTAAAAATTAAGGTTTTTTTAGATATTAATTTATAAAAGTGCTTTTTTAAAAAAATAATAAAATATTTTAAAAGTTGTTTTAAGAATAAATATGTATGTGCATTAACTAGAGATGACAATGCGGACGGATCCACAAGCGGGTCCGGGGCGGATCTCGGGTTTGGCCAAACCCGTTCCGTTGACATCCCTAGTGTGAACAACTATTCTATAAAATATTTTAACATTTTAAAAATAATGTTTTTCATCTTTTTATTTCATAGTTCAATTCTAAAAACATCTACAAACACATCTCAAGTGATTTTTTTAGAACTATACTTAGACAACACTTTTTCAAAAATATTTTACAAAAATTGTATCCAAACACATAATTTAAGTTTTTTTCACTTATAAAATTCTAAAAATGTATAGAATACATGTTCAAACGGAACCTATATGTATATTAAGATTAAAAAAAATATGCTAGGATAGATACTAGCGAAGATTATGACAAAAAGTGTTCAATTATTTTTCAGTTGCAAGAAATCAAAATTAGGTTCTATATATTATTGTCCTTCTGGGCCTGCGAGCCATGATAATATTAGCCTAATATTGGGCTTGGTCTGCTACATGTGAATACGGCCCAAAAATTAAGCCGCACGATCTCCTGCGTAGCAGCGTATCACTTCCCCAAACCCTGGCCAAAACCCTTCCAGCGCCACTCCCAATTCCGGACGAAGCAGCAGTTATGGCTTGGCGTGGTTCGTTTTCCAGATCTTTCATCTCCAGGGCCAGGGCTTCCGCCTTCCGCTCGTCGCCGCCGCTCGCATCCTCTCGACGAGTTCGCCCGCCATCCCTCCAACCCCGCCGCTTTTCGTTTTCCAATCCCAGGTCCTAAATTTCGATACTTAATAATTAGATTGCCATAATTTTAGTCCAATTCAATTGAATTATCCCACATTCTCACGCTTAGTTCAATTTCTTGTTAATATTTTTGGTGCATCCCTCATTGTGATCTATTTCTTATCCTGCTGCGTAATTCCATTTCCCATTTGTGTCTCAGCTCGCGTGAATTGGATTCTTTGTAGAGATTCACCAAGTTATGTGGTGCAGGACATTGGGGGAACTGGGATGCACTCAATCGCTGATGCCACTGCATAATGTAATGGCCGGAGCACGGCTGACATCTCACTTGGCAGCCAATGTGCGGGCGTGCTGTGAGCTGTACAATGGTACCTTCTGCCGTACTTGTCAGGATCGCTAGTAGTTTCTTTGTGAGTCCGATGCATTTGTTATTAGGATATAGTCCTGGTGATAAATGCTCTATAGGAAATTTGGAAGCTTGTTTAGGTTTCTATTATGATTTAATTTTTTTATTTTTTCCCAAATTTTGTTTACTTTGATATTTGTTCCACTAAGGGGTGAATTAGTTAAATTATGTGTTGGCTTTGTGAAAATTGGTTGATAAAAAAGAATTGGGATTATTGGGATTATTGGGATTGATAGGGAGGAATGGAAAAGATGGGTGATATCAGCAGCGGTTCTCGACAAGCAATGGCAGGATTCTGACACTGAATTGTAGGTTAATTTTTTCCCTTCAATTTGTAGTTTGGTCCCGCGGAGGTTTTTTTTAATGAGTATTGACAATGATATTACGTGAGTAGAAGAGAAACTTGATGCTTGAGGTTGAGTTGCAGATTAAGACAACCTCTATGAACGATAAAACTGTTAACTGGTAGATTATCCTACTAGAATGGAAAATTGATGTTTGAGGTTGTGTTGCAGAGTAAGACAACCTCTGTGAACGAGAAAACTGTTAACTGGCTTATTATTCCACATTTCCACTATTATCCATTTGCAAAAAATAGTTCGTTTTATTCTTGGTCCAATTAAACAAATGTTCAGACTTCTGAGGTGTCCTCTCATTGTGTTTTCATTGCTTTCCTTCACTTTGGAACTCATCAAATAGCAGAAAAAGCAATAGTATTGCTAACATGAGAAGAAGTTAAGCATGCTTACACCGTCTCCTTGTTTCATATAATATATATATAATATAAAATATTTGAAAGAATGCAGTCTCGTCTTTCATACAACATAAAACATTTGAAAGAATGTAGGAGACTCGGGCATTAGGAACTGACACAGCTGGTATATTTTCATTTAAGCTGACTCATGCTTCTTTTATTTGCCCTGCTCCTTTGTGGTCATTGATCATCCCCCCCCAACACACACACACACACACATCTTAACTGGCAGAAAACCATGTTGTCTTTATCTTTGCTGTATTCACTATTAGTTATCATGTTGCCATAAAATTGCAATCCTTCAGAGGTTATCTGCTATTCTCGAGTCAAATGATGATACTAAAGTTTCATGCTTTTGCGACTTTAGTTCACTTTCCTTGAATATTTTCAGTTTGCTGCCTCTCAAGCATTCTAACAAATAAATCTATAGATTTATCTTTAACGTATGGGAATGAGAGGACCATTAATCTTGGGTAAAGCTGAGTAATTCTGTAGTTCTACCCAAGTTGATAGATCCGTACATTGATCTATTAGTTCTTAGAGAGTCAATTCTGCTGGTCTGGGTAGGAATCCTGCTATTTCACGTGTTTAAGAGGACCACCATTGGTAACATTGGTCAATTGAAGGACCACCTCTGTCATAAGGGTGAGTGGCATAGTCTTTATCTTGACATAGTAATATAGCATATACAGTATGTATATTGTTTTAGTTGGCTAAGGTTGGTCATAATGTTTAGTTGTTTTCTCAGGGACATGGTTAGAAACTTAGAAAGGGAGTGGCATATTAAAAAGAGCCTTAGCTAGATAGCTACCTATGCAATAGAATTCAGGCTATCAACAGATTTATCCATGTTGACATGACCCTAGGTCAATCAAGTTTGGTGGAGCTAAAATAGGTTTGATATCCACATATTGCTGTCTTAGAACTTGATATAAACTCGTTGTCCAAGTTCGAGTCCCTCCTCCTCCCAACATATCCATAAAACTGACTTGTTTGAGATAACAAAAGATTGAAGATAGACCCTCTTCCATTTGAATTTGGTGTCTGGCAAACTGATACTTTATGGGTTAGTTTTAACCCAATTGTTTTACACGAGAAAATGTGTGATGCGTACTTTGCTGCATCAGTTGCATTGTAAGATATGGTGTCGCTATCACGTGTTAGAACCATCAAATTTACTTGAATTAGGTTGGAGTTACACTGTCAACTTTTGGATGTCTGTCCAGTTCCCCACTAAATTAGTGCTGAAGAAACAAGTGGCTCTCCAGAGTCGTGGTCTATGAAGTGATTGACAACTCACCAAGCATATATGAAGTAGATCAAGTATTCTTAAATACTCCCCCCCCTCCTACCCAAATCAATATTCCATTAGCTACGCCCACGCCCAAATTGCTTTAGCATTTTGAAGAGACTAATGTGTCAGCTGTATACTTGCAATACTAAAATTGACTTGGTTGAATGCAATAATACGACACTTGAAAATGGACGGAGTGAGTGCTAGTTTTTCAACTATTTACAGATACAGACTGTTTCACATTTCATATAACCATGTAAATCTTACATTGTGGCAGGTACTTAAAACTTGTTGGATCAACACAGTCAGTAAAAAGATTGGATCTCGGCGAAAGGTGTCTCCTGCAGGAACTCTTGAGAAATAAAGAAAATGTTTGTAAAGAATTGATCACTCGTTTTCATGTTTTAGTAGATCACCTTTTTTTAAAAACTGTTGATACAGATATTTGCTAGCTGCGAAACAATTGTGGTTGTCACAATCAACCAAAATCTGTAGTGCTTTGATGTGTATTGCTCTTCCTATTTGGATTAATTGTCACTCATCGTATTTAATATACTTTGAAGAGTTAAGTGACTATCTATTGCGTTAAGTGACTATCTGTTGCGTATTGAAACTGTATATATAGATATATATACGCATAAACACACTCGTTCTTTGAGACTTTTATGGCGGTCCCCAATCACTAACGAAGATCTTTTATGTACTTAATAATGAGCCAAAATTTTGATTAGGTAGGATGTGTGACTTCGTGGGTCACTATTGTATTTATAATACGAGTGGAAAAATATTCAGAATATTATATATACGATCATATAAAGTATTATTCGTGCTGAGGACATCCGCAATGCAGGGTGTTAATAACACTCAATAACACTTTTCACGTCATCAAACGACGTGAGTCCCACTGTTAATAACACGTATCTCTTTTTAGTTTTTACCTACAATCCTTTTAACATTAACACTTATTATTTATGGGTCTCACATTTCACTAAATAATTTAAAATTGTTTTATATTAAATAAATAAATTTTAAAATATTTAAATTTATATTTATTTTTTAAATAATAATCTTATTTTTTTAGTTTTTGTTTTATTAATTTTAAAAAATAATAATAAAATTATTTTAATATATTTATTAAATACAATGTAATTATGAAATTGAAATGCAACAATAACTTAGAAAAAAAACCACGATACGATGAAATTAAAAATAACATATGAAGCACTAATTCACGGATTGTTGTTTCAATTCTCCCAGATATGCTCCACTAAGTCGTCGCGAAGTTGGTGATGAACTTGAGTGTCACGTAGCTCAGAATTTTTCCGAAGATAATCCTGAAATCCTCGGTTTGAGCCATTAATAGGTTGTACGGGTTCGCCACCTTCATTGTTGTACCAATTTGTCACGTGACCTCCCTCATCCTCAACAATCATGTTATGCAAAATAATGCAAGCTAATATGATTTGTTTTAACTTTTTCCTATACCAATAACGAGTTGGGCCTCTAACAATCGTCCATCGAGATTGGAGCTCCCCAAATGCCCGCTCGACATCTTTTCTTGGAGACTCCTGTCTTTTCTTAAACAACTTCCTCTTGGGATCCTCCGAGCAAGGAAAAGTCTTAATGAAAGTAGCCCACTCGAGATATATTCCATCTGTTAGATAATAACCTTTTGTATATGTAGTGCCGTTCACCGTGAAATTTCGGCGCATTTCCATGCAAGACGATGTTGAATATGGGAGATTCATATAACACGTTAATATCGTTACGTGAACCGACGACCCCAAAGAAGGCATGTCATATCCACAAATCATGAGACGCGACTGCTTCAAGCACGATTGTTGGTGACCCATGTCACCTTGTAATTTGACATTTCCAAGCAACTGGACAATTTTTTCATTTCCAGTGCATACAATCAAGGCTACCCAACATATCAGAGAAGCTATGTCTCTCATCATGCATTTGAAGAAGATGTTGAACATCATCAACATTTGCTCTTCTTAAGTACCTATCATCAAATATTTCAACCACGTATTCGCAGGACTTGAAAAGACACATGATGGCAGTTGATTCACCCATACGTAGGTACTTATCAAGATGGTCTGCGGGGACTCCGTAAGCCAGTTGACGAATCACAGCGGTGTACTTTTGTAGTGGTGACAACCTTTTTCTTCGCACAGCATCGTCCCTCTGTTGAAAAAACGCAGAATGATTCTCTAACACAGTCACTATGCGGAGGAATAACTCTCTTCGCATTCGAAATCATCTTCTAAATATTTCATCGTGGTACATCGGGTTTGAAGAAAAATAATCAATGACGAGCCTGTCATGCCCGAATTCACCATTTCTTTGGATGAACCTCCTTCTTCCGTGTGTTTCCCTCCTCTGATATGCTTCCATAACTTGTTGGTGTTGTTGAAGTACCATTAACATAAGCTCTTGTACCGGATCATCTTCTTGCTCGTAGATTTCAACATGTACTTCGTATTCACTTGTCGAGTTGGAACTTGAGCTAGAGCTGCCTGTAGAATGAGACATGTTTGGAGGAAACACGTTGTTGTATATGTGTTTGCGAAATGTAGCTTAGTGGAATGAAAATCTCGTAGCACAATGTGTCTATATATATAGTTATTCTCATTCAACGGCTAGTTTCTAACAACTAGTTTACAACGACTAGTTTGCAATGACTAGTTTCTAAAGACTAGTTTACAATGACTAGTTTGCAACGACTAGTTTGAAATCACATTAATCGAAATTACAATAATTAAACATTACAATCACTCGGAAATACAATAATTAAATATTACAATCACTCGGAAATACAATAACTAAACAATAAAATCACTACGAAATACAATAATTAAACAATACAATCAATCGAAAATACAATCGAAATGCGCAAACATTTTAGATATCCCACCTCGACCTGATATCCTTGCACAGACATTCATGTATGATAAGTTGCTCCGTAGTCATCTGCGAGGTGTCTTTGTTCAAGATCACATACTTCTTCAACTTCAATTGACGATTCTTAGCTTCAGCATTGGACAAGAAAGATTTTTCCTTAATCTTCTCAACTTTAAGTATTTTTGTTTCAGATTGACTTCAGACTTTTTTACGCTTGTGTACTCATTGAACTTTGCAAACATATTGTCATAGTTTAATGTCAGTTCCTCCAAGGTCGATTTGACTTTGTATTTTCCCTTTATTTTTGTTGCCTTCTGACCCATTGGACGAGTATCTTCGTCATCTAGGTCTATACTCACATTTTGGTTGGAAGATGTGTAGCTTGCTACTGACTCGGAGGTCCTCGTCTTCTTTGTGGCCACAAAGTGATCATCGGATTGTGGAGTAAACATTGGACGATCTTTGAAAATTCTCCACACATGCTCAAGATTGAATGCAACGCCATTGTTTTCGTCGCGATATTTTTCATACGCAAATTTCAATATATCTTCGTCATTATGACCACTGTGATATGAACTGTAAATACTATTGTAATTTGCATTAAATCGATTTATCTTCTTTTGGATTGTGTTGTGCCAATGTGACCGTATAACATTTGCCTTTCTGCTGTTGGAACCTGGAGTACGATTCTCATTGTAGTACCTGGCAACACGTCCTCAAAAAGCATCTGTCTTCTGATCATTGCCGATTATTGGATCATCGCTGATTGTGAAAAAACTTCTCTCCAAGACCTCGTCTTCAAACTTTGTCCAAGTTGAACGCTTTCTCGTACCCTCAGCATTTGGAACCGTTCTTTCTAAATTCACCACCTCGATTGGGGATTGACGATCGAAAAGTTGAGTCTCCGGGACAAAAAATCAAAGTTGCAGGTTCAATCGGAATCAGAGATGAAAAATGCGTATCAGTTGTGTGTGGGGTACCATAGCCTTGAACAACCGGCGGCGTGAAATGTGGCTGACTTATGTTTTTTCAATATTCGCCTGGAAGCATTTGATGTGGACCTCTGAGGAAAAAATTCGGATTATTCATAAAATTTCCAAAACCTTGAAAATTTTGAACGTTTTGTGGAGGAAACTGCATATTTGGAAATAGATGTAGATATTGATGAGTTGGTGGAATTTGTGGATTTCGGGAAGATGAATTTTCTTGCCGGTTTTGTGTAGAATTCAACCAATTTGTAAGAAATGTAGAGATTTCAACTCAACCCAACCCGCCAACCCGACACGACTCAACCCGAAAAATATCAGGTTAGGGTTGGGGGGTTTTTGGATTTGGATCGAATCGGGTTGACCCGAAAACTAACCCGAAAAAATTAATCGGGTTCGGGTCAACCCGGGTTGACCCAAAACTTTTAGTTATTATTATTTTTATATAAAATTAAGATAGATTTACTACATTTTTATACGCTGTGTGTTTGAAAAAAATATTATTATATATTGATATAATAGATTTTCGTTATTTAATGTTTATTTTGTACAATTTTTATTTTTTAAAATATTTTTTTATTTTTTAATAAGTATACTTTAAATTTTCTATAACTAAAAGTTCAAGTTTAAATTATATATAAGCTTAGATTTTGTTATTATGTGATTAAATTAAATATTATTTTTTTACATGTATTAAATATTATTATTATTATTATTGTGTGTTTTGAAATTTTTATTTAATTATTTTGTTAAAAAAAATAAAATCGGGTTGGTTCGGATTGATCGGGTTAGTCGGGTTCGGGTTCGGGTTGGGCATTTTTGGGTTGATTCGGGTTCGGGCCGGGTTTGGGTTGAAGAAATTTTTAGAGTTATTTTCGTCAACCCGATGCGAACCCATCCGACCCACCCGGATCGACACCCCTAAAGAAATGCCCTCATATTTTCATCCATTTCGCATAGAAAATAAGATTGTAGAAACTAATAAAAAAAAAGGGAGAAAATGAAGAGTTGAATTGGAGAGTGTAGGGAGTTGGAATGAAATTTTGTGTTAACATTGGTGAGTATTTATAGATGAAAATTCAAAGTAGCCGTTAACTATCCATTAAATTTTTTTAAATTTTTATTTATTTAATTAAATTTAATAAAAATTAAATTATAAATAAAAAAAATTATTTGACAGTTGAAAAAATCAATTCGTTGGACTCAATTTGGCCAAATTCTTGAAATATTACTGTTTAATAATATATAAATTAAAAAAATTAAAAATTAAAAATATATATAATGCAGGTGCAGACGCGTGGGGCCATGTTTGCACCTGCTACACGCGATTTTCGACGCGTGCAAGATACACAAAGTGTCTGGTGCGTGCTTGCACGCGCCATTTTTTTTTAAAAAATAATAATAGAGGGCGGACCGTTCAGCGCTCCCTTTCTCTCTCTTAACACCCACCCACAATGCATTTAAATGGGTGTTAAATCTGTTATCTAGGAAACAATTTCTGTCGTTTTTGATTTCACAAATCTGTATAAAGCCATAAAGGTAATCAATTGTAGGTAGAAATATTAAAAATGAATACTTGCGGGAGATGAAGGCTTACTTAGAGGGTGTTTGGCAGAGCTTAAAAGCTCTTTCAAACAGCTTATAAGCTGTTTTAGAGCTTTTAAGCTCTGAAAATTTGTTTGGTAAAATTTTTTAAAAACAGCTTATAAGCTGTCAAAATAAGTTGTTTGACAGCTTATAAGCTGTTTTAAAAAAAGTAAGGGGGGAGGTACTTTTTTAAAAAAGATCTTATTTTAATATTCCATCTCTCTAAAATATCCTTGAATATTTTAATAAATCTCCATCTTATCCTCCACTCATTAAATATTAAAAATTATTTTTAAAAAAAATTACAAATCACATAAATTTTTCTAAAAGTAAAATATTAAAAATAATTATTTTTTAATATAGGTTTATTCTAAAACTATTTTTGTATATGTATAACTCGAAACATTATTTTCATAGAATTTATACCCTTCTTGGTAATTTTGACAATAAAAGATCTTATAATACCAAACATATCAACATCTTTAAGTTGTTTAAAATAAGTTTACCCAAACACTTTAACAACTTATTTTTAAAATAAGTTCTAACAGCTTATAAGCTCGTAAAACAGCTTTTAAGCTCTAAAAGCTTATAAGCTCTTTTTAATAAGTTTAGCCAAACACCCTCTTACTAATACTCATGCATGGATATTGCATTTAAATTTTTAAGAAGTTTTTATATATATATATATATATATATATATATATATATAATATAGTTTTGTTATGCTGCCTACCTCCCGTGCCCACCTCCATGCCCACCTCTGAGATGACAATCATCCCATGGATGAGATGAATCATATACAAATGGTTCATCCAATGGATGAGTGTCACCTCATAGGTGGGCATGCAGGTAGGCAACATAGCAGTTTTGTTATGCTGCCTACCTCCCGTGCCCACCTCCATGCCCACCTCTGAGATGACAATCATCCCATGGATGAGATGAATCATATACAAATGGTTCATCCAATGGATGAGTGTCACCTCATAGGTGGGCATGCAGGTAGGCAACATAGCAAAACTCTATATATATATATATATATATATATATATATATATATATATATATTGCCACAAATCAGCCATGGTAACTTATTAAACACTAGTATTTTGCACACATTGTCGTAAACTTGTGGATATAATCAGGGACGGAGCCAGAAAAATCAAATAGGGGGGGGGGGGGGGCAGATCATGGTTCGCAGTTGCGGTTGCGGAGGCTGTTGTTCCAATTGTATTGGAATTTCACGGAACGGTCGCGGTTATTGTCGCAGGATATTTTTATAATAAAAATAGATATAATTATATAATTTGCTAAAATTTTAATTGAAAAAATTAATTAAAACGTTCCGCAAAATCCGTGAAATTGCCGTTTCGTTCCGCGACGTCCGCAAAATCGCCGATATTTTAAAGAAAAACAGTGTTATATTAATCAACTGTTTTTTCCCGTAACTTTGTGAACCATGGGCTAAATGAACAACACATATATTTCAAGAGAAAGATAATTATAGGACAAAATATTACTTCAACAAAATAAAAAATCGTCAAACAAAAAATAAAGTACTTAGATAAAAAAATAAAAATTTCAATGTAAAATTTTTATTTTTATTTTTATTTATTTTAGCTTTTTAATCTTTATTTAAAAATAAAAAAATTTGGCCACTCCGACTCGCCCCCCTTACCCCCACCAACGATATAAATTTAAAATTTATTACTAGAAATAAATATAACTAGACAAAAAGAGCATAAAATTATAAATAAAATAGATTATTTTAAATAATTATTAAAAATTAGGATATCTGGTGAAATTGTAAATAAAAACTCTTGTGAGATCGTCGGTTAATTTTTTTTTGACGAATTTCCTACTCAACTCAACCTATGAAAGCATATTACTCTTTATACAAAAAGTGTTATTTTTCACAATATATATGGATCTAGTCGACCCATCTCATAGATAAATATCCATGAGATCATCCCACCACCTATCCAAATTCAAGAACGTTTACGTTGAACATTGATCAGTCACCGTCGAAATCGATTGGGATTAGCAAGTATAATAGATCAGATTATAATAAACTGGATTTTTTTACGTCCAATCTATTCAAAAAAAAAAATCAAATATATAACTATTAATATTTTTATTTTTAAACTTAATCTAGAGAAATTAATTTATAACTAAGTGAATGCGATTATCAAACTAAATTTGAATTATAATTATAAAATAAAGAATTTTAACAGATCAGATTAGATCGAGTTGATTAATTACGAAATAAATCAAATTCAAACAAAATAACCAAAAGATATAAAAATGTCAATAAGCCAGGTTTAAACTCAGTCTAACCCCATTTGGGGCGAATTAAACCTGGTTACGTGAGTCTATAAGCGGATTCCGAGTGGATCTTGATAATTAGTGAATTAGCTTCAAAACCCGTCATCCCACTATATATATATTTTTTGAAAATCCCATTATATATATTTACTTACACATATATATAATTAATTATTTATTTATATTTTTTTATAATATTTAATAATGAAGAATTAATCCAATAGTTCACAATATTTTAGAATTAAATAATTTTATTCTATCAAGATATATTTAATATTAATATATTATTACTTTCTCTTTGTTATTAGTTAAATATAAATTAATAGATTTTAAATTGTGATAATATTTTCTATTTCTTAATATTATTGATATAGAGTCGGAAAGTAATTTTATTGATATATTTATTAAATATTAAAATTTGTATTGTGTTGAATAAAATTTAAAAATTATATAATTTATAATGAAATTCAGGGTGGGACATGTCCTGAGTTTGGTCAAATCTGGCCTAGGCTCGCCCCGCTGTCATTCTTAGAAATATACAACGGTATCGAACTTGACCATGTGACACATGTTCAAATTCAATAGACTGTTCAAATTCTTGCCTATGAAAATGAAATTCCTTATATTATTTATTAAATAATTTAGACTTAATAAACTTATTTTTATTTAACAAAATTTTCTGAAATTTCAGTTTTCATCTAAAACCATGCATCGAAACGAAATACTATTTCCATTCGGTTTAGTCATGCGTTGATTGATATTTTAAAGTTAAACTTTAATTTATAGCCTTTCATCTTCCAATTGGTTTAGTCATGCATTGATTGATATTTTGAAGTTAAAATTTAATATATAGTCTTTCCGTTCGATCAAACAACAAATATCTATTACTATCTATTACAATTTACTGAAGCAAGAGGGTGTTATAGTAACTATTTTTTTGGTATTTTTATTTGAACTTCAAAAAATAACCATATCTAATAAATAAATAAATAAATAAAACTATTTTGCAATTTCAATTATTTTCATACAACTTTTCCATAATTTCATACTTCACGTTTGACATATTTTAATTTCAAAATTCAAAAACTAACTCTCACATATATTACCTACTTGAGATTGGTTTGTTAAATTTTTTTTTAGAAATTAACAAATTTTATCATAAATTATCTTTTAATATGATAATTTGATAAACACACGCATTGCGTGTGCAAGACGCTAGTGTAAATGATTGAGTAGATTATTTACATGTAAACCAACAATTAAATATAAATCAATCTAAAATTAAGACACAAATGATTAAATAAATAAATCTATTGAATCATAACCGAATATCGTTAATGAAATGTAGTCCATATGACACTAAGATCCAAAGTTTGTGATGATGTCTTGGGTTTGATTTCTTGCTAAAAACTAAATTCTCCTCTCTCCAAACCTTCAAAACCCTATAGCTTGCTTCTCCAAAGAGTGGAAAAGTCTTTTCCATGAATCCGGGCAGGCTTCCATATTCATATATAACTACCTTGAATCCAACAATAGAGTCATCCTAGCTATACTTGGAATTATAAAAATCGAGTTTGGAATATTGACCAGAATTCAAATAGAGGCTTAATTTTTTTTTTTCAAAATTTGCTTACATAATATTCATTTGTTCATTCTTTCAAATATTGTCCATCTTAATTTTTTCAGTTTTCGTCAACACAAATTATAAAAATTCAATGAACTCAACAATGCAAACCATGACCTAGCTTCAATGGGGCACAATCAACGGATGGTCTCGGTTTTTCCATTTAGACTTTAGAGCCAAAAAAAAAAAAAAAACGTCATCCATTAATGATAAATATGACTGTTTATTTAGATATATGTGAAGTTATAATATCTAAAAATATATATATATATATATCATATAAAATTAACTTTATAGTGCTAAAAAGTAAGTGGCTCTCTTTCAAGTTTCCAAGCTTCTCCAATAATTCAGGGGGCCACAACCCAATTGCGAAATGTCCTATTATACGAAATAGTTACTTTGAGGAACTGATCCCATGATAATTGTTTAAGTCGGCCGAACACAAGTACTTGGCATCTTCTCTCAGTTGGCCCTTTCAGATGCCCAAATAATTTACTAAAATCTTCTTTAATGAGGGCCAATCAAGATTCTTCTTGTCCTCCAACATCCACTTTTATATTAGGAATTTGGAAGAAACACAAACTCAATCAATATCTTCAATTTTTGGTGCCTTTCTTTTCAGTACTTCATGAGCTTCAGCCGATCCAGATTTAGATGAGTAGAACATATATATATATAAATTTGTCATCTTTCGCGCAATCAAAAAAATAATGTTATGTTATTATACACGTGTATTACTGACGGTCCCATGCATATATATATATATATATATATATATATATATATATATATATATATATATATATATATGCATGATTTATCATCGCGCGAATTTGGATATTGAAAAATTGGCATATTGCGACTAATTCATAAATACAAGATAGATTATTCAAGATTTGAATTCTTGTTAATTATAAACACAAATACTGTCACGCTCGCCTCTGCCGTGCCAATCGTTGTGTGCATCTTAGCATAATTTGATGTCAACTTCCTATTATGATAAAAGATAAAGCCCTATATATCCTCTGGAACAAGGTGGTTGTGGTCCTCTAATATTCTCAATCCAATCCCAATATGAATTCATCATCTGATCTTTGCTTTCTTTTCTCTTTTCTTCAGTTCACAAAATGTTGGCCTAAAAAGCCAACCTCAAAGTTTGCTGTATCATCCATATCCTTATTATGAGAATGTAACTTGTGCCCTATTATCAACATCAGTGCATCTTGTGCCAACACTTTTTCTTCTTCAATGCATCCACTCTCTTGGGATTTTTTTTTTCCTTTTTCAATCAATCATTGCCAATTAGATCACCGCAAGGAAAAATCATTCCGCCGAATTAAGGGCGGAATCAAGGGTTGACTAAAAAATTAGACAATTGTAGTGTGCTTCTTCGAGGCTAGTCCAGGGACGTAGCTAGAAATTTTTTTGACATCGGGTTGGTCGATGCAATAATATTGAATTGAATCAGTGTCGATAATAAACACTTACAAAATATTTAATGACAACTACAAGTATTACATAGTGACACGAAAAATATATAAACCATTGAATGCGTGCCTTGTGATTTTTCGATGTCGATAATAAACACTTACAAAACATTTAATAGCAACTAGAAGTATTACACCATGGCACGAAAAACATATAAACCACTGGATGCATGTCTTGTGGTTTCTCACATAATAGAACTTATCAATTATTGAATCAGTGTAGATCTTTATGATAAACAGTCTTTCAATGTCGACAATTATATAATCTGCCAATAATTATTCTTCCATCTTCTTTTCGGGGAGACGTTTTAAGAAATCTCATAGCTTGGAATGATCGTTCAGCTATTGCATTAGAAACATATAGAGTTAAAACAAGATGAATTCAATTTTCATCTTTAATCGATCCTTACAGCACACTCAAAATGAAAAATATGATGTATCAGATAATAGAACACACCATAAAAAAAATCAAATGAACAACTAAAAAACACCTCATTTCCGATAAAAGAAAAATAATAATTTTGAAAATGTAAAAATTTAATTGCAAAGATAAGTATCTAAATGAAATCGGAAAAATTTATGGAAGAAAAAAAATATATAAACCCTACAAGTGAACCACTAGAAAAACACGCGTCATTTACATATTCTAATGAAGAAAATACAAAAAATCAATGACACGCCAAATCATAGAAACTAAATGAAATCATTTCAAGAAAAAATATGATGTCTACTTTACAATTATTTCCAAGACACCCACAATTGCATACATTAATGAAATTAAATAGTCATTCAAAAACAAATACTAGTTTACAATTAATATGAGAATTTGGGTGTGACAAAATTTTGTACACCGGTTCCTCGACCTTTTCAGCAGAAAATATTTTCATCAAAATATGTTATGTTTTGGATATTTTTATACTGCATATATAATATACAAACGTTTGATTATCAATTTGAAAGACATCAAAGGTATTCGTGGTTGTTTTCAAGTGTGCACTTTGAAAACAACATTCTTAGGAATCCATTGTATCCTAGAGGAGAATTCGCTTAGCCTGAGTACATCACCGTGGTGGGAGCCAATAGTTTCTTAAGGAAAGCGAATGTACGCGCCTTAGATTCGAAACTCTGATTTTGTAGCAGGAGATTCGTGCAATTCTTTGACAGCATCACTGTACAAGAAAGGTTCCCTGAAAGCAACAAAATACAAGGAAGGTTCCTGGGCAGAATCTGAATCGAATAAACCATATCCCACCAACAATCTTAAGAAACTATTTTGTGCAATCGATGGATTCTCAAGGAAATTCGCTTCGTAACTTTGTTGCGGATTTTGTCAAGTTGGAAAGGTTTGATGGTGCAAACTTTCGGCGTTGGCAAAATAAGGTGCATTTTCTACTCACTTCGCTAAATGTGGTGCATGTTCTTACCACACCAAAACCGGTGGAGGCGAAAACTGAAACCATGGAAAAAACAAGGGAGAGACAAAAGTGGGACCAAGATGACTATGTGTGCAAGGGTCTTTGCAATGCAATGTCCGATGCTTTGTTCGACCAATACTACAACAAGGAAACGACAAAGAAAATTTGGGACTCACATGAAGCTACCAAGTATCAATTTGAAGATGCTACAAGTAAATATTTTTGTTTTCCAAGTTTTTCCAATATCGCATGATCGAAATTAGGAAAGTGATTGAGCAATTCCATGAAGTCATACACATTTATAATCAATTTGCCCAACATAAAATGCATATGGATGAATCTATTGTCGTGTTTTTGGTTATTGACAAACTTCCTAATTCTTGGAAAGATTATAAGAATAATCTCGCACAAAAAGGAGAACATATCTCTGGAAGAATTGGGTAGCCATATTCGAATTGAGGAAGATTTTCGTGCTAAAAATTCAGAGGAACAATCCTCTAAGGTGCTTATGGTGGAGGAAGTTAAGAATCCAAGGAACAGTGATAGGAGGAACTCCTCTAAAACCAGAAAGAGAAAAGATGACAAAAACCAGAACTCCAGGAACCATAAAAGAAATGGCATTTGCCATTTTTGTGGTACATCAGAGCATTTCAAAAGAGAATGTCGGCTCCTGATGAAACAAAAACAGGCTGAAAGACCTGATTTTGTGGCTATGATCGTAGAGGCATGTGTGGTTGAAGATTCCCAAGATTGGTGGTTGGATTGCGATGCTACTAAGAACATTTGCATCAACCGAAACCAATTCTCTACCTATTCATCGGTAGAAGAAGATATAATTATCTAGATGGGGAATCACTCTACGACGAAAGTAAAAGAAACAGGAACTGTCAAACTGGAGTTCACTTCAAGGAAATCACTTACTTTGACTAATGTGTATCATGTGCCTGAAGTTAGGAGGAACCTTGTTTTCGGAAGCATACTTAGTAATTATAGCGTCAAGATTGTCATAGAATCTGATTTTGTAACCATTCTCAAAGAAGGTGCATTTGTTGGCAAAATATTTGTGTATGATGGAATGTTCAAAATGAATATCAATAAAACTAATTTTATTTACATGGTTGACTCATTTAATTTTTAGCATTTTCGTCTAGGGCATCTTAACTCTAGAAAAATGCATGAAATGAGTCATATGGGCTTGATACCAAAATGTAAGGATAATATGCTAGAAAAATGCAAAGTATGCATACAAAATAAAATAACTAAAACCCCGTTTCTTAGTATAAAGAGAACAAGTTCTATGTTGGAATTAAACACAGTGATTTATGTGATTTACATGCTACGCCTACTAGGGGAGGAAAATGTTATTTTGTTACTTTTATTGATGATTTTTTTTAGATATTGTCATGTGTATTTAATGAGGACTAAGGATGAAGTGTTGGATAAATTTAAAGTATAAGGCTGAAGTTGAAAATCTATGTGACTCTAAGATTAAATGTCTTAGAAGTAATAGAGGAGGTGAATACCACTTTCCTAAATATTGTGAAGATATGGACATTGTACATGAGATATCTTCTGCGTATACTCCTCAAAAAAATGGAGTGGCGGAAAGGAAAAATCGAACTCTTATTGAAATGGTGAATACTATGTTAAGTAATTCACAAATGAGTAAGGGTTATTGGGGTGAGGCGATCATGACTGCATGCCATATTTTAAATCGAGTTCCTACCAAAGAAAGTAAAGCCATCCCATATGAGTTATGGAAGAAACGCAAGTCTAATCTGTCTTACTTGAGAGTTTGGGGATGTCAAGAAATCGTTAGACTTCCTGAATCAAAAGTGAATAAGTTAGGGGAGAAGGGCAGTGAGTGCATCTTCTTGGGCTTTGCCGAGCATAGTAAGGCGTATAGGTTTCTTGTGATTGAACCTAATGATTCCATGAACGTAAATGTAATATTTGAGTCACGTGATGCTGTATTTTGTGAAAACAGATTTGCAACTATACCTAAAGCCTTAGATCCTGAAGTTCCTATTGATTTTACTACTAGTACACAATTTGTCAATTATGAAGGAACTGTTCATGCCAATGTAAATCCTCCTAAAATAAGGAGAAGTATAAGGGCTCAAAAAGAGAAATATTTTGAATTTGACTTCGTAATGCATCTAATGGAGGGAAGTCGAGATTCAAATATGAAACAAATTTCCATATCCGATATGGTGGAATCTGATCCCAAAACATATGAAGATGCAATGAGATCAAGGGATGTTGCTTTCTGGAAATAAGCAATACATGATGAGATGGAGTCTATCATGAGCAATAAAACGTGGAAATGAGTTGATCTTCCACATGACTCAAAACCTATCGGTTGTAAATGGATCTTCAAAAGGAAGATGAAAATTTATGGAACTACATAAAAGTTTGAGGCAATGCTAGTAGCAAAGGGCTTTAAACAAAAAGAAGGCCTACACTATTTTGATACCTATGTACCCGTGACTAGGTTTTCTACTATAAGGACCTTGATTGCATTAGCATCAATTTATCATCTTGTACATCAAATGGATGTGAAAACGACTTTTCTAAATGAAAGGGTAGATGAGGAGATCTATATGGAACAACCAAAAGGGTTCGTTGTGCCTGGACAAGAGCATAAAGTATGTAAATTGGTTAGGTAATTATATGGACTTAAACAAACTCCTAAATAGTGGCATGAAAATTTCGATCAAGTGATCGTTGGGAATGGATTTAAGATCCATGAAGCTGAAAAATGCGTGTATAGTAAGTTTGAGAATGGTAAAGGTCTTATAATCTGTCTTTATGTGGATGACATGTGGAACCGATATGATTAGTGTAAATAACACTAAATCATTGTTGTCATCATGTTTCGATATGAAGAACTTGGGTCCAGGGGATGTGATCTTGGGTATAAAGATCATAAGGAAGGAACAAGGTCTTGTTCTTTCACAATCTCATTACATTGAAAATGTATTGAGAAAGTTTGACCATTTTGATTGTAAGACAGTCAAAACACCATTTGATTCTAGTATTAAACTGCATCCTAATACGGGAAGGGCAGTGAACCAACTAGAATATGTCAGGGTTATCGGTTCCCTGATGTATGCAATGATATCAACGAGACCTGATATTGCATTTGCTGTTGGAAAATTGAGTAGGAATACCAGTAATCCGGGACAATTATATTGGAATGAAATTTATTGAGTATTGAAATACTTAAGACACACTATGGATTATGGTATATATTATCCCGATTATCCTCATGTTCTTGAGGGATATACGGTTGCAAGTTAGATATCCGATCTAGATGATTATGCATCTACAAGTGGATAGATATTCAGAATTGGTGGAGGAGTCATATCATGGGGTTCCAAAAAGCAAACTTGTATTGCTGATTCCACAATGGCGGCCGAATTTATAGCACTTGCTTCATGTGCTAAGGAAGCAGAATGGTCGAGGAACATGTTGATGGAAGTTCATCTGTGGCCGAAACCAGTGCCTCCGGTTGCTATACATTGTGATAGTGAGGCTACACTATCAAGGGCATATAACAATATATACAACGGGAAGTCGAGACATATTGGATTGAGACATAGTACAGTTAGACAATTAATATCTGAGGGAGTCATAACTATGTACTATGTGAGGTCAAGTCTTAACTTGGCGGACCCTTTGACGAAAGGCTTTGCAAGGGATCTAGTTTTGAAAAAGTCAAAAGAGATGAGACTGAAGCCAACTAATTGATCATGAATAGTAGAAACTCGACTCAACTTTGGATGATTTCCAATTTTTGGGTTCAATGAGCAAAGTATACTATATGAATGAGTGAAACACTTAAATTTTGTCCTAAGGGAAGTGCTTATTCACGTAATGAAATGGTTAGGAAAAGCTTCATTGCTTTGAATGGAGTTATAAAGAGAAATCCTTCGGAATACTTACTTATGTGGGTATTCTTCATAACATCCACTATGTGAATATAGGAGATGGTGCCGTCTCCAGTGTGGTTTGGCTTAAATACATAAATATTCATGAAAATCCAGGGTAGTAAGACACAAGGCCGATCCGTGTCGCCAATATGAATACCAAGGATAAGAAAAGTCTACGTGTGAGATCCATCCGGTTAATCGTATAAGATCGCTGGTTTAAAGTCGGTCTACCAATCACCTTGATTATCATTTGAGAGGTCTTCACCATGTAAAGATTCAAATCCATTGGATATCTTTATTTATGTATAAGACTTGTGGCTTGTACTCGAAAAAATTCTTTAAAATTCATTTTTATTAAAATGGTGGAGGATTGTTAACGACTTCCATAAAAATGGAAGATCCCATGTTAGAAATGATAGATGATATCTGAAGGAACCAAAAAGAACCTAAAGGAACCATGAAACCAAAGTAGGAGGAGAATCAGACTTAAGGAACAAGGAACTCTTTGCACTATGATGTGAAGTTCCTTCAGGTCTGTAACGAACAGAGACGTCTGTTCATGGCATCCCTTCGTGGTTTTGGCAGTTTTTGATGATTCAAACGAACGGGTATCATCAGAAAGACGCGTCTTATCATAGAAAATGATTCGGTCATTAAAAATACTGCATCAATCATCATTTCAACATATCCGAATACAATTAATCTGAGAATCTGAGTGTGAGAAAATTTTGTACACTGGTTCCTCGACCTTTTCAGCAGAAAATATTTTCATCAAAATATTTTGTGGTTTGAATATTTTTATACTGCAGATACAATATACAAACATTCGATTATTAAGTTGAAAGACATCTAAGGTACTCGTGGTTGTTTTCAAGAGTGCACTTTGAAAACAACATTCTTATGAATCCATTTTATCATGGAGGAACATTTTCTTAGTGCGAGTGCATCACCGTGTTGGGAGCAAATAGTTTCTTAAGGAAAACGAATGTACGTAGGGATGGCAATGGGTCGTATCTAAACTCGGCCCCGCATTGAACCCGATCCGGTCAAGCGGTCCACATGCGGGTCCGGACGGGTCCCGAGTTTGGCCGAACCCGCCCCGAACCCTCCCCGCCAAAAATATATATATTAAATATACTTTAATATATATATATATATATATATATATATAAAATATACATGTATATACATTAATAATATATAATTATATTATTTATATTACATAATCAATATTTTATCCCTAATTTGAGTTTATAATATTTTTGGATTTAAATAATTTTAATATATTATGATATTTTTAATATGAAAATATATTAGTATGATTTTTCTTTTGTTATTAATTATTAATTAAATAAAAAAATGATATATTTTAACTTGTAGGAATATTTTTTTTGTCCTAAATATTATTAATATAAATTTAAAAAATAAATTTAATGATGATTTGTTAATTTTTTAAATTATTTAATTTTTTATTTAATAAAATTTAAATTATATTTAATTTGGCGGGTCCAACGGGTCTAACCCGGATTGGACCCGCTGGGTCCACGGGTTGGCGGGGCGGGTCTCGGGCTTGCCCAAACCCGCCCCGTTGCCATCCCTGAATGTACGCGCCTTAGATTCGAACCTCTGATTTTGTAGCAGGAGATTCGTGCAGTTCTTTGACAGCACCACTGTACAATAAAGGTTCCCTGATAGCAACAAAATACAAGGAAGGTTCCTAGGCAGAAGCTGAATCGAAGAAACCATATCGCACCAACAAAATCAGCCCCCTCCTTTTTTTAAAAAAAAAAAAACTAAATGAGAGATTTATTATAACAAAGTCTCGTAATCGAAACTTCATCCCAAATTTGAGACTTTAATGTCCGTTATAATATAAGTTACAACTTTTTTTCTAATCTTTTATCTTAAACTTAAGATGAAGAATATGTTGGACTTTAGACTTGTGAATATGGGGTTTCGTGTGAACGAAAATTGAACAAGTAATCGGGCTTGTTAAAGTGGATGATTAAGTGTGTGGAATAAATGAGAATCACATTTAAGAAAATAAACATGGCATGTGTAAACTTATACTGTGTTACACTTTATGAAGGTGTAAGAATGATTAATCAGGAGGCTCTCTCAATCGCGCGCGCCTGCGTGGGGTTCAAATCAAGGGTCCGATCTGCAATGGAAAAGGCTTGACTTGTGTGCAAGATTACGGGCGCAACTTGAGTGCATCGAATATCGGATCGATCAAGGCAAAACTGCCCACCAGGGTTCATCTAGTTTTTGCTATTTCTATTTTCGAATTTTTCACTCAGAAGGGTGTGGATCCTTCTGGATGCGACCTTCTACCTGGCTGACTGTTGGTGCTCCATATGGCTGATTGCTAGTGCTCCATTTGAGCAACCTTTGACCTTTCATATGGCAGTCTGTGATTGTCCATATGAAACCCAAGTGCCTATATATAGAAGCAGTCTCCAGTCCTTCAAACAACACAAAATTCACAACTCAGTTTCATTTGTTCTCTTTTCTCTGCTTCCTATTGTTTTGCAACAATTCTTAATAAAGTTCAGGTACTTCTTTAATTCGCCGGTGTAGTGCCTTCGTGCTAAGTTTCTACTGGTTTTATCCGTTGTATCCTGTGAAACAATCATCCGTCTTCATCCTCGCAGCACATACCGAAGAGGACGAATCTGTTTTAAGGGCATTGTACTTCTTATATGCGTCGGTTTGGTTTTGTTTATGGTTTTTTCTACTGTCTGCATACACAGTGTTTACATCATCTCCAATATATTGTTTTAGCGTACCATTACATTTATCGTACTGTTTCTGCTTTATTCTTATTTCGGATTTTAGCATTTAGGCTAACAAATATATATCTATATTTACCCGAAAGCAAATAGTATACTAAAAAAATAAAAGAAAAGAAAAGGCATTTAGGTATACTAAAAAAATATAGAAAAGAAAAGAAAAGGCATTTAGGTACGTGTATATGAAGACATCCTCACGACTTAGAAATCCTTAAAAAATAAAATTCCTAGGAAAGTACTAAGATAAGAAGTTTACATTACAAAACTTTGCAATCAACCCAAAATATGACTAGACAGTAGACAACAAGTTAGTTCACCAGTCAACCGAAAACTTCTCAATATCAACTGAACTTGCTTGGAACTTTTTTTCTTTTTTAATTTTTTTATGCAGTCATACAAAACTTTTCAAGTATAATTTATATACTATTTTATCACGTATCATATCTGTAACATAACTTTCGGTAAAGCGGACAAGAAATGTGAATTCATAAAATTGACCGATAATCAAACTTTCAATATTTTGTATGTTAACTACATATAATTTTTTTTGACATACATGTTTCATTGTTAGGCACATGTAAAACATCTACCTTGTAAATAAATATAAAATTAACGCGAAAATCTAAAGTGGGCAGCTAGAGTCTTGCACTTCTGACCTTTAAGTGAGGGAGAAATTCAGATCAAAGTACAAAGAGATTTTTAATGCACATGTACACCAGATGCACATTGCCAGCAAGGAAGTAAAATCCAAGGAGGTCCAACATGAAGACACCCACTTAGATACTCATGTTCTCACAAAAAATCTAAAGAAAACTGGTTAAGATACCCTCTAAATCTTTTCCTATTTTCATTACCATTATTGCTATAGATCTAGACCCCACCACTTTCCTCTAGACTTTTGTAGGTATCAAAATCTGAACACAGCCTATCTGATATAATTCTGCAACCACTAGCTTAAACATTTATATTCTACATAGAAGCTTATCATTCACACATTTAAACTATAGAGGAAACACTCTTTTTTTGGTGGGTTCCATCTTCAATAAAGTCCACACCTACCTGACTTGAAACCTTTCATAACTCACTACTATGTTAGCTCAAGGAAAACAGAGAGAAAAGTTACCTTAGATTCTCACATCAGATCAAGAATAAGAGCGGAAATTTATCCAAAAACATTGACCTAAAGTCATGTGCTAAAAGTAGATGGCTGATGACAAACTTTAAGAAGACAGAAATCATGGCAGGCAATGAAAGCATACCACGAGACCTTGATTCGAACGCGAATGGAATCGTCGTTGGATTGTCAACCTTTGTTTACTTTTAACTGCTCCAATGAAAACCAATTAAAGTTGATGTGGTCTCAACTGATAAGGAGAAATATGGTGAGTGGGGAATCACAAGCTTGAAAGAGGCAAATATTGAAAGATTACGTAATCATTCTCCTTTGGGAAACCCAAGCATCACTGGGTGGGGACGGTAAACAGAGACACATGATAGATCTATGATGTCTTATATCATACTGCTTCATTTGTCTGGCTCAATTTATTCCCCCCCCTCTATATAGCATTGTTTAATGAGTAAAGAGAAGGATTCAAAAGAGTACCTTCACCCAGAGAACCAAGAATCAACAAGAGCAGAATTGGCAGCTCGAGAAAAGAGATGCATAGTCAAGAAAGTGATGATCAAGAAATGTCACTGCAAAATCCCGGAGAGTGGTTGAATTTGAGCCTCGGACGAAATCCATCTGAAGCCAAAGAGCCCGAGTCCCAATCAAGACCTGTCTCAACCAAGGTCTTCTCATGCAACTTCTGCATGAGGAAATTTTACAGTTCACAAGCACTGGGCGGTCATCAAAATGCTCACAAAAGGGAAAGAGGTGCAGCAAGGCATTACCAATCACAGAAGATGATGACATTGATGGCTCTGCCTATCCATAATTCAATGTTCAGATCACTTGGTGTGCAACCCCACTCACTAGTCCACAAACCAGGCCGAGATGCAACTTCATTTCTGGCAAGATCTAATGAGGCTAATGCAAGATTTGGGATAGCGTGGCAACCAGGCGCGGTGGAGGAAGCAGCAGATTTGATGTGGCCCGGAAGTTTCCGGTTGGATCCGCAGCAAGCGGAGCAGCAATCATCAAATCTTAATATGCTTGACTTGAGTCTCAAACTGTAATCAGTTTATTAAAGTAGCTACCTTTTCATTGTAACATACTGTCGTGCCTTCCTGTGATTTGCCAATCAGTTAAAAATCCCTTTAAAAGGCAGGCTCACCATTATTTTGAATTCCAATAAAATAGGATATGCAATCTCATTAATTAGGAACAGATTCATGAAGATCTAGTTCTCAGCTTATGATAAGAACTTCCAGCTCTTGAATTACCTAAAAGCTGAAATGTTCTGATTCTCAGGCACTTAAATGACTATACTAAATGCCTATCCTATGAATTTATGCACCTTATACACATTAAAGGGAAAACAGCGTAAGTAAAAATCAATTAATGCCACTGGTCTTTCACTTCAGTTTTTTTCTGCAACCAGTTTCGCTCATCACCTTTACAAATTGAAGTGACATCGCTGTTTTGATGAAGCATGAGATAACTATATTAACCAATAACAGAAAATCATACACTTTTATGAGCTAAAATGCTTATTTTGGAACCCTCAGCTTAAAAGAATCTCTACCACAATTCCTCGAGATTCATTTTGTGCATCTTCTTAGAAGAATGAGTAGTTACATACAGCTATACTATGCATTAACTCATTGCACGATCACCAAGACCAAGAAAATTGAAAAAAAATATATATATATCCTTATCAATCATTTCTCAGAAACTAAATACACAGAGCAACAACTACAATCCTAAAATATGAAAAACAATCCATTTGCTTGAAAAATCTAATCTGAACACTGACAGAAACAATTTCAAATCATAAATAATATTTTTTCATTAATGGAACTACTGACTTCCCCAAGTTTAAAATCACATCCACATTACATATAGCTCCTAATTCTTCATGAAGATTCTCTATGATTTCTTAAGTGAATAATCATGACGACTTATCAGCTTGCCTAAGCTTCTAGGTCTTGTGCTTGACAATTGTGAGCCCTTCACTTATGACACCAGTCACCAAGATCGCCATATGCAGCAGAATCAGAGGGATATCCTTTCTGCAACAGTTAATTAGAGAAATGAATACGATTAACAGAGAGCAAAAAATTTGATTCACAAGGAAAAACAGTTCAAGGACTAGTAAATTTGGAGCAATTCAGACAATCGAGTCATTTGCTGGTAATGACACCAAACTGCAGCACCTTATGGTGATGGAAATGAAAAGGAAAGCATCCCTGGTGGATTTCAGGAAAACAGCTAAATTTAAAGAGTTCTGTTATAACCTAAAAGTGGAGTATTTTTAATGTGATTCTGCAAAATTTCGATTGTTTACCTGGGAAGAATTGATGTTAATCCATCAAATAAATCATGAATAACAATGCAAATGGTTTAAATGCGAAAAGTAAATGACACCTATAAAAACACAAGAATTGCTTATAGAGATTTGAGATAGCACGTCTATGTCTCCTCTTCTCAAAGATAATTTCCTTAGCCGAGGGATTCAGTAAACCCCTACTGCCATCAAGCAAGCCACAGACACCCCTAAACATAGCCACTTACAACTGCATCGAATTCACTTGACGATGACTTGCAGAAGTTTCCAACTTGTTTTGGTGTTGAAATACCTTACAATGATTTACACTCTTGCGAGTTACAAATAATTACCCTTTTATTATGTCTTCAAATCACTCTCACAAGAACAAGAAACAACTCATGGAAATAAAACTCAAAAACTCAAATATTGAATACAATGAATTGAGCTAAAATAGCAAAAAACATAGCTCACTTGAGATTGTGTGCATTGAGCTTGAATTACTTGTGACTCTTGATTTTCTTATTTCTTTAGCCCAAATACGATATTTATAGTGCATTTAGCATCCAAAATGTCAATTCTCAGCCACAAAATGTTTCTAATTTCAAATAGCAAGTTTTAATCATTTAATACATAAAAATAAAAGCTCTATTTAAATTAAGGCCGATCAAATTTTCTCAAAAACCAGTCTAAGCGAACAAACCAAACCAAACCAAACCAAAACACACCATTATACCCAATTTTTTTACAATAAACTGTGATTTCAAAAAAAAAATCTCAAACTGCAACGAATGCAATGTGTGGTGACAATTTCAAGGAAAAAACTGTACCGATTTTGCCGATAAATTGATAAGTTTATTTTATTGTTAATTAATAATGATGATGCACAAGCCATGATTGCTCAATATATATAGTGCACACTAGGTACAAATATCAATACATAAAAAGTAAATTTTTTATCATAAAAAAGATATACAAACACGGACATTAAAATTATGCTTCAAATGCATTAATCTCCATGTTAATTAAGTTCAATAGTCATACGCATTTAAGATGTGGCAAATTTAACTTGGAAAAACGCAGTTTAATGTACCACTAGATGAAAAAAATATAGCACACAACTTACAAATGACAAGGCAGGAAATATAGCTTCTCTCCAGCAGCTTTTTCGAAGAGTAACTGGGCTGTGCTCTCCCCGAAATTATAATGCATATGGGTGTATGGCTGTCCCTCAAGCTCATAAGCACTCCAACACTATGAGCTGTAAGAAGAAATCAGCAATGAATAAATAGTGAAAGAAATAGTTGTAACATGAGCGACAATAAACAATACATACAAAATGGCATTAGAACAACATCCTTAAAACTGCTATGCGTTGTAGAGAATATATAAGAACAAAATGTAAAATCTGGAACACTTTTTAACATGAAAAATAGGGTACACAAAATAGGACAAAAAGAATGCAACAATTAAAATTAGGGTTAATTGCATACACTACCATTGTGAAATCCCGAAATTGTTAAAAAATTTCCATTAAAAATTGATATATGAACTCCCCATGTTTTTAAATCTTTAACACATGCACCCTTGACCGTACGTGTGTTCAGGGGAACATGTGCTCAAGATTTGAGAAAGAGTAGATAAATCATTCTTTCATGGGAGTTTTCAGCAATCTAAGGATTTCACGGCAGTAATATATGCAATCAGCCAATTATCCCTTAAAATTACCAATATAACTGTGAAGAGGGACATCATTAATCATTATCAGCCAAGGCATCTTCAAACAATATTACCTATTGTAACATAATTGCCTCACTGCGTAACACGCAAACCAAGGAAAATGATTCTAATGCTAAGGACCTATCTAAATGTGTTAGAGAAGTTTATTTAAGAAATATTTGTTCAAGATATGATTTGATTTTATTTGATAGGAACAAAATATCTCACAGATTTGGTGGGATATGATTCTGAGTTTTTACTATCTATTTAACGTGCATCAATTGTTAAGTTTATATACATAGAAAAATAGGAGATAATAATTTTTCTCTCCAATATATAGGAGACCTAGGCGATCATGAATTATAAGGCGGCAATGGTCGGTGTTACCAGTGGTAATGAATCCAGCGGTTCCAGTAGCACTGGAAGTTCAATCTCTTCGAGCAGCGGATCTCAAACACCAGACATTTCTTTCTCCGATACATCCCAACAGATCACAATCCATAAATTAAATAGGAACTACCTTGAGTGGGCGCAGTCTGTGAGTCTCGTCATCGATGGAAAGGGTAAGCAAGGATACTTAACCGGTGAAGTGAAAGCTCCACAAAAAACTGATGTAAAGTTCACTCAGTGGAGATCTGAAAACTCACTGGTTATGGCATGTCTCATTAACTCCATGGATCCAATAATTGGCAAACCATTTCTGTTTCCGCCATTGCCTGTGATATTTGGGAGGCAGTTCGAGAGACGTACTCCGACTCGGAGAATTATTCTCAATTATATGAGCTGACCACTTGCATGTGGCAAATACAAGGTAGTAGGGATGTCATGGCCTACTACAATGAACTGATGGGTTCTCTGGCAAGAACTGGATCTCCTCGATGGGGAGGAGTGGGAATGCAACAAAGACAGCATGCGCTACAAGAAAAAAATTGATCACAGCAGGGTGTTTGTGTTTCTTGCTGGATTAAACAAAGACCTCGACGAGGTTCGTGGCATACCATTGAAACATGCTGGTAAATTCATGGGAAACCAGCACATCTCAAGAAAAAGTCAGTCAACCATTACAGACATAGTACTGGTGGTTGTGCCATTCAAGCAAGTGCGGATGAATCTGGACAGCAATCGTCACCCTCAGAAACTCTTCTTTTTACTAAGGATCAGCTTGAGCACCTGTACAAAACGTTTGACAATCGATTCGGAAAAACCAATTCTTCCTGTTCTTTAGCCCAAACAGGTATTTCCTCATCCGCCAATATCGTCAGCTCTATTTCTAACAGCTCCTGGATTTTAGATACATGTGCAATGGGACCATATGACAGGATCGTCGTAATATTTTTCCTCCTATGTACCTTGTGCAGGGAACAAGAAAGTTAAAATTGCCGATGGTTCCTTTGCTTCTATTGCTGGAAAAGGAACAACTTTTGTGTCCCCTTCTCCAGCACTTTGTAATGTTTTACATGTTCCCCTCTTTTCCTACAATCTCATATCTATCAGCAAACTACCCTTGATCTTGACTGTCGTATCAGTTTTTCGCCTTATCATTGTGAATTTCAGGATTTATCACTCCTTGGAAGGCAGAATCAGAATATGTGTCTCAACTCCAACTCTACTTCTGGTGTTAGTGAGTTTATGTCATCCAAACTTTGCTTATTTAAAACAGTCGTTTCCCAAATTATTTATTAATAAAAATTTCTCTAATTTGCATTGCGAATCGACTGAGTTAGCTAAACATCATCGATCACCATGTAAAAAATCTGCACCTTTTTGCCATGGTTCATAGTGACGTTTGGGGTCCATGCACAGTAAGAACTTTGTTTGAAAAAAGGTGGTTTATAACCGTTATTGACGATCATTCTCGAATGACTTGGGCATTTCTTTTAAAAGACAAGTCTGAAGCATGAATTATTTTCCAAAATTTTTACAAAATGATACAAACACAATTTCAAACAAGGATCAAAATTTTTCGGAGTGATGATGGCAAGGAATATTTCAATCATATGCTAGGGAATTTTTTCATTAATCATGGAATTATACATCAAAGTTCTTGTCCTCACACTCCTCAACAAAATGAGAAAGCTGAAAGAAAAAATAAACATCTCCTCGAAGTTGCTCCGGCCATTAGTTTTCACGCTAAAGTTCCCAAGTACCTATGAGATACCCACAAAAATTTTGAACTTTCAAACTCCTATGACCATTATTTGCCATGATTTCTAGTTAATGCGTCAGTTACAACTTTGAAACAACAGTTGTAGTCAGTGTTTTAAACAGCGCGCTATAGCGCATTTTTATGGCGTAGCGCTACATAGCGCTACTAGTTTAGTGTTTTGCACAAATAGCGCACGCTATTTTCAAGAAAAGCGCGCTATAGCACAAATAGCGTGCGCTATAGCGCTATTTTCTGAATAGCGTAGGCTATTCGAGCAAAAAATAAAGGCCCATAATTGACATGTTTTGACCAAAATTAAAGGCCCAAACAAGTAAGGTTGGGTTTTGTTAATGTGGAAAAAGACTATATGGATGTTGAAACTATATTTTGGCATCTAATGATCAATTATTATGATTTCATGGCTAATTATCTCATTTATTTACTTGTATATAAGTATTTTTCTATTTTTTAATTAAATAAATTAAATAATTGTCATGCACAAATAGCTTACGCTATGCGCTACGTTATTTACGTTACGCTATGACAGGACAAAAACACTACGGACTAATGCTACGCTTTTTAAAACACTGGTTGTAGTTCAACTGAATGTCTGCTCACTCGACTGGTTTTGGTCTGCTGAATTGACCTCAACTGAATTCGGTCGGCTGAATTGTTCTCAAACAGAATTCGGTCTGCTGAATTTGTCCTCAACTGAATTTGGTCAGTCAACTAAACTGTTCCAAACTGACTGAAATTTCGGGTTCTCACATCCCTCCTTATGAAAAGTTTCGTCCTCGAAACTTGATGCTTCCACTGGTTTGAAGAGATTAAGATATCGTTTCCGCATAACCTCTTCTAATTCTCATGTAGCTTCAAGTTCCGTATGGTTAGACCACTAGATTTTGACATGGTATAGTTCTTCGTCTTAAAACTCGGTCCGTAGTGTCTACTATGCAGATGAGAACTTCTTCATACATGACTTGGATCATGTGTGTATTTTTTCAACTGCGATACATGGAAACCAGAGTGAATTCGGAACAAGTTAAGGGCGACCCGGGCCCTCACCCGCGCCTGTACGACTGCACAATAGGCCCCTATAGCAACTATTTTGTTTCGTCCTCCCTTTACGAAAACGATTGACCCAAGGTGCAATAGAAGTCCATTGTAGGAAGTTGTAAATTATATTTATCGATATATTTGTGTTATTTTCAGGCTAATTGCAATGGAAAATATTCAAAATGAGGGTGGACAAGAGGATGCTGATGATTATTCTCCTTTGTGGAGATTTGTAACCAAAGTGGAAAAGGCAGCCGGGGAGGAGGAAATGTCACTTGGTCGTGCAATATATGCACTAAAATGTGCAAAGGATCATATTCGAGGGTGAAAGCACACTTGTTAAATCAAAAAAGGTGTTGGAATTGCTGGTTGTACGGCTGTTACAATGGATCAAATCAAGCGTATGCAACAACTAGTGGATGACGCGGAACTGAGAAAGAAGAATGCTAAACCGAAAGAAGTTTCACTGCCTTCATCATCTGTATCATCAAACATGGTTTCAAATCCTCATTTAGTGATCCTTTTTCCTTGCAAATTGATGATGCAACGAAGAAGAGGAAAGAAACATTTGGTCGTCTTGAAAAAGCTTTTAACTTGAATGCTAGAAATGAACTTCACTCTGAAATTGCTAGGTTGTTTTACACCGGGGATTATCTTTCAATATTGCCAGGAATCCTCATTCGTGCTTTCAGTTTGGCTACTCAACGAACGATTCCAGGATATCTTCCATCCGGATACAATTTATTGAGAACTTCACTTCTTGAAAAAGAAAAAACCCATATTGAAAAGTTGTTGGAGCCAACAAAATCAGCTTGGAAACAAAAAGGAGTTAGTATTTGCAGTGATGGGAGGTCAGATGTGAAAAGAAGACCGCTGATTAATATCATGGCTGTGTGTGAGAGTGGTCCAATGTTTCTGAAAGCGATAAATTGTGAAGGTGAGTACAAAGATAAAACTTTCATCTCGAAGTCGCTGATTGATGCCATAAATGAAGTGGGGCATCAGAATGTTGTCCAAGTAGTCACCGATAATGCTCCGGTATGCAAAGTTGTAGGGTTACTCGTTGAGGTAAAGTACACACACATATTTTGGACTCCTTGTGTTGTGCATACACTTAATCTTGCTTTGAAGAATATTTGTGCACCGACTGACTCATTGCAAAATAAATAAGCCTTTGATGAATGTAAGTGGATAGCAGAAGTAGTATAAGTGATGCTTCAATGATCAAGAATTTTATAATGAATCACAATATGAGATTATCAATGTTCAATAATAACTCAAACTTAAAGATGCTATCACTTGCGGATACTCGATTTGCTTCCATGATCATTATGCTTAAAAGGTTTAAAGAAATTAAGAAATGTCTTGAAAACATGGTGATTAGTGAAAGATGAGATCTGTACAAGGAGGATGATGTAGTAAAGGCCAGAGTAGTTGGATGATCAGTTTTGGGAAAAAAAAATTGATTATATTCTTGCTTTCGCATCTCCAATTTATGAGATGTTAAGAAAAGCAGACACTGATCAACCTTGTCTTCATTTAGTCTATGAGTGGTGGGATGAAATGATAGAGAAAATGAGGGTTGCTATATCCAAGGGGCCTCATAGTGAAGATTCAAAGTTTTATGATGTGGTTCATAATATTTTGGTGGAGCGATGGAATAAAAGCAACACACCTCTACATTGTTTGGCACATTCTTTGAATCCAAGGTAAAGCTCTAAACATTTTAAACTTTCTAAGTTTTATCTTATTTAAAATATTAGTTCATGAATCATGTTAAACTATTTAAGTATTGATCTTTTTAATTTTCAATATAGGTATTATAACAATGAGTGGCTCCAAGAATCTCCCAATCGTCTTCCTCCTCATTGGGACATCGAAGTTTCGAGGGAAAGGAAAAAGTGCATTGAAAGATACTACCCCAATTCTTCCGAAAGAAAAAGTGTCAATGAGGAGTTTGCCTCATTTTCAGCCGTCATTGATGATTTTTCTGATAATAATTCAATGCGTGATCGAGGTTTGATGTCTCCGACTAAGTGGTGAGTTATCCATGGTGCTTCTGCACCAACTCTTCAAAGTTTAGCTTTAAAGCTACTTGGGCAACCTTCTTCGTCTTCTTGTTGTGAGAGAAACTAGAGCACCTACAATTTCATACACTCATTGAAGAGGAACAAGATAACACCACAAAGAGCAGAAGATTTGGTGTATGTTCACTACAATCTTCGTCTTTTATCTAGGAGGAGTCCACATTATAGTAAAGGAGAAAGTAAGATGTGGGATGTTGAAGCAGATGGATTTGATTCTGTAACACCCGAAAATTTTAATACGTAAATTTGTATGCATAATTAGGAAAAATAATTATTTAAAATTTATATTTGGGTTAAATGACATTTATGTGTTATTATGTGGATTATATGCATGATTTAAATTTATGAAATCATTTAACCCGCAGTTATTGTATTTTTAGATTTTTAAGGAATTTATTATTTTGATCGCGTAGACGGGACCGTGGACGGACTAAGTATTGATTTTTCATCCCAAATATTTTAGAAGACTTTTAGTGGCCAAAAATATTTATTTTGGAAGTTTTTATTTCCAAAATTTATGATATTTTATTTAGATATTTTAGAAAGTCAATTTTTAGCCAAATTAAGTCATTTTAATGACTTTTATTAATTTTTAAAAATACTATAAATTAGTATTTCGGGATTTTTGATTAGTTATCAGATTGGTAAGTATTTTAGGAGTTTAAAATTTTATATTTTATGATTATATTATCTACCTAATTAATTTATACCAATTATTGACCTATATCTACCCAAAATAATTCCAAAAAAAAAAAAAAAAAAAAACACTCCCTACCCTACGTTGTCTCCCTTAGCCGCCTTCAACCCTCTCCTACCCTCACCATCAGATTTTCAGAATTTCTTCAGCCTCCATAGCCGATTCTTCAAGGATTTTTGGTGGTTTTTCATTCGTACGTCGTCCCAGAGCCCCGAATACGCAATAGTCCTCGTATTTAATTTATAATGCATGTCTAAATCCTTTCTTTGGCCACAATATGAGCTATTACACGATTTCTTTACAGATTCTTCATGTTTGTTTTGTTAGCATCGATTTTATGTAAGAATTGGATTGATCATGTCATAACTCACGTTTGCTTGGTTTGTGTTGCATCATAACATCACGTTTTCTTACCTGGTGAAGTACTGCTGCTGGTCACGGCCTAGAGGGGGTTCCTTAGGGTCCCTAGAGTCGGTTTGGTCTGGTGGTTCGTGCCAAGTAAGGGCCAGGCCGAAGTTACACCAGCCGATGGTTAGGCTGTGCGCAGGGCTAGGGTTGCAAGGAAGGGGTTCGGGTTCTCTTCTCCTGGACTGCATGGGGTCGGGTTTGGGGTCTGGTTTGGACCGCCCAGACGTGGGCTACGTCTGGGCGGTGGTGCTCCGGCCAGGGGCGGCCGGAGCAGGGAGGCAGCGGCCATGAAATAGCTGCTGCTCGCCCAGCCGAGAAAGGAGAGGAGGGGCTACGGGTTGGGAATTGGGTTTAGGGTTTAGGGTGTTTCCGGGTCGGGTTTGGGGCCTGGGTCGGGTCTGGTAGGTCTAGGGTCGGGTCAGGTGGTCCGGGTCCGGGTTAGGTGGGCCGGGCTCGGGTATTTTAATTTTTAAGTATTTAATGGTTTTAGTGTATTTTGGGCTTTAAAAATTAGTTAGAAAATTATTTGGGCCTCCAAATAATTTTATTTGGGTCTCTAAATAATTTTATTTGGACCTTAAATAATTTATTTAAGTTAGCCTAATAATTTTTATGGTGGGCCAGTCAGTAGATTTTGGGCCAGTCTAGAATTTTATTGTGTTTAATTAAATTAATGGGCTTAAATATTTTATTTGGGCCCAGTTAAGTTTAATTAAGTTATTTGGGCTAAAAATATGATTATTGGGTTTTATTTAAGTTTAATGGGCCTAGATGAGTGACCAGCAGTCTGGACCAACCCATGAAAAATAAATAAGTTCGGAATATATATTTAATTATTTTATGCATAAAATTTATATTTTAAGTATAAGTATATTTATTATGAAAATAAATTAAATATATATCACGGACATATTTTCAGTGCATGCATTCATGAAATTTCTTATGTATATAATTATGTAAATGATGAGCAATAAAATATTTTGGTTGAAATTGAAGTATGTGTGGCATATGGGTGGTTTTCCACCATATGATTCGGTAGTTTTACTACCATAGGGGTGGTTATCCACCATATGATTCGGTAGGTTACTACCATAGGAGGTGATTTATCACCGCCATCGTACGTTGGTTCATGAGCCTGATCAGTCGACACATGAGCGTCACACTTATGGATAGGACCATCTTCAGGTTTCAAAAGCATTGCTCAATTATGTTATATATGATGAAGAAATAATATGTTTATGATTATGGTTATGATTCAGTTTATGATTCAGCAGTTTTATTATGTGATGAAAATATTTCCATGCATGCTCAGGTACATGTATATGTATTAGTAATTATGTGATGCATTATTTTAACCTTGTTATAAAGGATTAGACATGTTGAGCCCCTAGGCTCACTACGCTTATATGGTGCAGGTGAGCATGATGACGTTTATGTAGCTCCTACCGGTGGTGAGGACTTATGAGCTCACGGAGCAGTGAACCCCGTGACCGTCGCAGCTATTTAGTTTATTATGTTGAATTTTGAAACATGTTTTATTTTATTATTGTTTCCGCATATGAAATTTTTCAGCAGCATTGTTTATTATTTTAAATTGATGCATGAAACATTTTTAAGGATTTATTTATTTAATATTTTTCAGGTTATTTAAGAAAAAAGTATGTTATTTTTATATACATATATGTATGGGCATGTATGTATAGTAGTATTATTTAAAAAAAAAAAATAAATTTCCGCATTTAATTTTTCAGGTTATTTAAGAAAAAAGTATGTTATTTTTATATACATATATGTATGGGCATGTATGTATAGTAGTATTATTTAAAAAAAAAAAAATTCCGCATTTATTAGTAGTAGGCGTTTCATTTGGTATCAGAGCGCGATCCTTGGAGGGTGTCCTACTGCCACGTGAAGCTCAGAAATCCTACTACCGGTCTGTAAGTTTTAAATGTTTTCTTATGAATTATAAGGAGCACATGTAATGATTTAAGATTTTCATGTTAGAAAAGTTTTAGAACCCTTAAGTTATGCATTGCGATTTACGTAAAAAAATATGTGGTGGTGCAGAATGCCTCCGAGACAGGTTAACAGACGCGGGGGACCTCCACCTCCACCTCCGCAGAATCCGCTTTCGTCATTGGAGCAGGCCAATGCGAATATGATGGCTGGGATTACTAGGGGTGGAATCGGGTCGGGACCCGTCCCGTAACCCCCTTACCCGATTCCCGTCCCGATAGGAATTGAGATATTTTTTTTCTCCCGATCCCGCACCCGAGAAGTATCGGGACCCGAATGTTCGGGATCCCGAACATTCGGGATCCCGTCGGGTCGGGAGAGGGTAATCCCGAATAATATTTTTTTTTAAAAAAAAATTCTATGAAAATATTTTTTTTGAAAAAAAATTATGAAAAAAATCAAAAAATATCTTAATACATTACAAATAAATTAAAATTTCCTTATATATAACCATTAAAAAACTAAAACATTTTTTAAGTACATTACAAATAAACTAAAACAACTACTTTATTAATAAAAAAACATATAATTATTCATAATAATAAAAAAAATAGAATAAAAATTTATAACTCAATGTTAATATTAAAAAAGATAAATATAAAAAAAAATTATATGGTATATAATTATAAAACATTAATATTAAAACATAAAATTTTAAAAAAAATTATTTTTTTAATTAAAAAATATTATTAAAAAATATTATTTTTATATTCGGGTCGGGTCGGGAATCCCGTCGGAAAGGGTTGCCTATCCCGATCCCGATCCCGACATTGATCGGGTCGGGAAAAATCCCGACCATTCGTGTAACACCCGGTATTTTTAATTACATAAATCCGCCTGCATAATTAGGATATTTAATTATTTAAATTTATGATTTATGGGTTAAATAATTATGTGAATTATTTGTGTATGATTTAATTTATTTTTAAGCATTTAACCCATAATTAGTGATTTTTATGATTTTTAGTATTTTAATTATTTGATCGCGTAGACGGGACCGTGGACGGACGAGATGACAACTTTCTAGCCAAATTATTTTATGAGCCTTTTTAGAGCCCTAAAATATTATTTTGAGTTTTATTATCTCAAAATTTTAAGTATTTAATTTTATATAATTTTAGGAGTCCTTTTTATCCAAAATTAGCCAAGATAATGACTTTTAATCACTTTTAAAAATTCCCTTAATTTTAATTTCGGGATTTTTATTAATGTTTCAGATTTTTAAATATTTATTTTAGAATTTTGTGTTAAGTTATATTTTATCTATATATTTAATATCCTTAATAATATATTAATTACCCTATTTTCTTAAATATTAAAAACCCTAACCTAATCTACCCAAACCCATCGACCAAGCCATCAGCCGCCTCCCTCCATTCTCCATATTCATCTTCTTCACCTAGCAATCCTTGAAGAACTCCATAGCTCGTTTTTGAAGGTTCAAGTCGGTTGTCATCGCCCCCGTCGTCCCGGACTCGTCGCCTTCTCGTTTTCTCTACTACTTTGGTGGAAGGCATGATTTTTCCTTCTCTTTTCTTCTCCATATCAGTATATGCATGTGGGTATCGTGTATACATCAAACTTTTCCAAGATTTTTCCAGAAAATTTCGGTTTTGGACGTTGCACCTTGTTCTTGCATTGTTTTGGTTTGCATACTCACGTTTTTCTTGCATGGATTGTGCATGGCTGCTGTCCACGGTTCAGAGGGGGTCCAAGGGTCCCTAGGATTGGGTTTGGTCAGATTTGTGGGGCTGTAATAGGCTGGAGTCGAAGCCATGTCTTCTGGAGCCAAGCAAATCGCGCGCAGGTTTTTGGCTTCTGGTAGAATGGTTCGTTCTCCCTCCTCAGGCCACTATTTTGGGTGAGGTTTGTTGGGTTGGAACCTACTAGATGTTGGCTGAGTTTTGCAATTGGTTTCGCGATTTTAGGTGGTCGGAATCTCAAGAACGAAGCAAAACGCCACAGCTGCTCCTGTCTGCGCGCGAGCTGCGGGTAGGCAGTTTTGCAGAGCTTCGTTCTCCCTCTATACTTGATGGTTTGGGCTGGTTCTTACATGGTTGGAAACGTCTTGAAGAGGGCTAGAGGTAGGTGGTGGTGCTCCGGCCAGGGGACGTCCGGAGCATGGCGGCAACTGCCCCGGAAGGCTGCTGCTCGCGGCTGTGGGAAAGCTAGGAGGGGTTTCGGGTTAGGGGTGGTCCGGGTCGGGTCTGAGGGGTCCGGGTCGGGTCAGTAGGTTAGTGGGTCGGGTTAAGTGGGTCCGGGTCCGGGTTTGGTGGGCCGGGCTCGAGTCTTTTTATTTTTAAAATATTTTATGAATTAATGGGTTTTTGAGTCAATTAATTTGAAATAAAATTATTTGGACTCCCAAATAATTTTATTTGGACTTTTAAAATTTTAATTAAGTTAGTCCATTAATTTTATGGGCTTTTGAGCCCATAAAAGTTATTGGGCCAGTCTTTGGGTTTTTGGGCCCATTGGGCCAGTTTAAGTTGTTATTGGGCTTAGGGTATTTTAATGGGCTTTATTAATTTAATTGGGCTTAGAATAATTATTTGGGCTTAAAGTTTAAGATATTGGGCTTAAGTATGTTAATGGGCCATATTTAAGTAAATGGGCTTGAGTGTTAGGGCCAACAGTCCAGTACAATCCATGAGAAAATTTGCATGTGTCCTGATTATATATTTAATTATTTTTATGCATTTAAGTTATTTTAATATTTATATGTTAGTAAGAAATTTAATTAAATATATATGAAGGACACACATTTTATTCAAGTACATGCATTCATGAAATAATATTTTATGCATAATTTAATGTTTAAGGTTGAGCAAGAAAATATTTTATGTTGGAAGTTGAAGTAGTGTGACAATTTAAGGGGGATTCGTCCCCATATGATTGAAGGGCAGTTTACTGCCAATTTAAGAGGTGATTCGTCACCGGCCACGTACGTTGGTTTCCACGCTGATCAGTATTTAATGTATGATTTAAGGTTACACTACGGATACAACCATGCGATGTTAGAAAATTAATTGCTCAACGATGTTATGTATTATGTTATTTAAGTTTATTTAAGTTAAGTTATGTTATGAAATTTTTAAGCATGCTCATTCATGTATATGTATGTATTAGTATTTAATTGTTTTAAATTATTTTAAACCCTTGTTATGTTAGCATGTTGGGCCTCTAGGCTCACTACACTGGTATGGTGCAGGTGAGTACACAGAGGAAGATGGCTCCCACCGGAGGCGAGGATGTATGAGCGGACATGCAGTGACCCGTGACCGTGATAGATGTTTGAGTCACATGCATGTTTTATTTATGTCGGCATGATATATTTTTATTATTTGTCAGTGGTTGTGAGTTTAGAATATTTTATTAACTATTTTCAGTGCATGCAAATTTTATACATTTTATTTATGCAGTATTTTTTTAATTAAATGTTTGACTCAGATATTTATTTTATTTTTAAGAATGCATTTTTATTTAAGTATTTATTTGTTTATTTATTTAGTTATTTTAAATCTTTTTATTCTGTTCATATACGTATGGGCGTATATGTACAATACTTTATTTAGTAAGTATATATAATAATAAAAAAATTTTTTCCGCATATTTATTTATTAATTATAGAGTTAGGGTCGTTTCAGTTGGTATCAGAGCACGGTCTTCGGAGGGGTCATTACTGCTATGCGAGCTCAGAAATCCACGCTACCGGTCTGTAAGTTTTAAGTGTGTATAGCATGATTTAATTTTTAGGATTTAAGTTAGCATTAATTTTAAACCACTTAGTTATGCATGGCGATTTACGTAAAGAAATATGGGGTGATGCAATATGCCTCGGAGACGAGTAGTCCTTAGGTGTGAAATTGGGTAAATTAAGATTTTGGTGCAGCTACTTGGAAATATTTTCTGCGTGCAGGGAGAATTCTAGTTGGAGGAAATTCCACGTGTGCGTTGCTAGATTCGGGAGTTACGCATTCGTTTATCTCCTTGGAATTTATCAGACGGATAGACATTAAGCCCGAGGTTGCTGAAACAGGGTATGATGTAACCATGCCGTCTGGACAGGTTCTTTCTACCACTAGTACCTGCAGAGGCTTGGAGATGGATTTACAGGGGCGCACTACCAGAGCAGATTTAGTGGTCTTACCGTTGACGGGATTCGATCTGATTTTGGGTATGGATTGGTTGTCAGTCAACGGAGTAGTGACTGATTTTTGGCAGAGAACAGTGGCAGTGAAACCGGAGGAGGGCGACCAATTTGTTTTCTATGCATCTCCGAGCAGTGAGATCTCGCCTGTGATTTCTTATACACGTGCGAGGAAGTTATTGAGACGTGGTTGCCAGGGGTTTCTCGCCAGTGTAGTCACTTCATCAGAACCACCTAGCAGATCATTGTCAGATATAGAGGTGGTTTGTGACTTTTCAGATGTCTTTCAAGAGGACGTTGTAGGAATTCCACCAGCGAGAGAAGTGGAGTTTAGTATTGAGTTAATGCCCGACACTGTGCCTATTTCTAAGGCACCGTATCGACTTGCTCCTACTGAGATGAAAGAGTTGAAGGAGCAGATTCAAGAGTTGTTGGAGAAAGGCTTTATTCGTCCTAGATTTTCTCCTTGGGGAGCTCCAGTGTTGTTTGTGAAGAAAAAGGATGGTAGCATGAGACTTTGCATCGATTACCGAGAGCTCAATAGGGTCACTCTGAAGAACAAGTATTCACTGCCGAGGATTGAAGATTTGTTTGACCAGTTACAGGGATCTTCGGTGTTCTCTAAGATCGATCTGCGATCTGGCTATCTTCAGTTGAGGATCAGAGATGCAGATGTGTCCAAGACTGCTTTCCGGACACGCTATGGGCATTACGAGTTCCTAGTGATGCCATTTGGGATGACCAATGCTCCAACGGTTTTCATGGATCTCATGAACCGAGTTTTTCAGCCGTATCTAGATCAGTTCATCATAGTCTTCATTGATGATATCTTGATCTACTCTAGGAGCATTGAGGAGCATAGACAGCATCTACAGACAGCCTTGCAGACTTTGAGGGAGCATCGTTTGTATGCCAAGTTCAGCAAGTGCGAGTTTTGGCTTGAGCAGGTGGCATTTCTTGGCCACATTATTTCGAGAGATGGGATTGCAGTTGATCAGTCGAAGGTTGAGGCAGTGCAGAATTGGGGTATTCCGAAGAATGCTTCGGAGATTCGCAGTTTCTTGGGTTTGGCAGGATATTATAGGAAGTTCATCAAGGGTTTTTCCTCTATTGCAGTACCCTTGACTTCCTTAACCAAGAAGAACGCGAAGTTCATCTGGAGTTCAGACTGTCAGAGGAGCTTCGATCAGTTGAAGGAAGCAGTCACTACTGCACCGGTGTTAGCGGTGACAGTACCACACGAGGAGTTAGTGGTGTACACCGACGCGTCTAAGCTGGGTTTAGGCACAGTACTTATGCAGTGTGGCAAGGTTATTGCATATGCGTCGAGGCAGCTGAAGGTTCATGAGCAGAATTACCCGACGCATGGCTTGGAGTTAGCAGCAGTGGTTTTCTCTTTGAAAATCTAGAGGCACTATCTGTATGGCGAGAAGTGCAAGATTTTCACGGATCACAAGAGCCTCAAGTACTTCTTCACTCAGAAGGAGTTGAACATGAGGCAACGGAGATGGTTGGAGTTTGTGAAGGACTACGACTGTGACATTAGCTACCATCCGGGTAAGGCTAATGTAGTGGCAGATGCTTTGAGTCGAAAGTCGTCAGTGGTATCATGTTTGACTGCACAGTTACCACTACAGACCGAGATTCAGAGATTTGGTTTGGAGTGCTATCCGAGGGGCCATGCACCGAGTTTGTCAGTGTTGACGGTGCAGCCAGTGTTGAGAGATCGGATTAGAGAGGGACAGTCCACTGATGAGGAGCTACAGCGATGGAGACAGAGAGATGAGGCCAGAGGTAATCTCTTGTATACAGTGGAGGATGGCATCGTTCAGTACCGTGGGAGGATGTGGGTACCGAACGTTGATCAGTTGAGAGCCGAGATTCTAGCAGAGGCTCATGCATCTCCGTACTCCATTCACCCCGGAAGTACGAAGATGTACCGAGACTTACAGTTATCGTATTGGTGGCCCGGGATGAAGAGTGACATCGGGAGAGTGGTGTCAGAGTGCTTGACTTGTCAGCAAGTCAAAGAAGAGCATCAGCGTCCAGCAGGACTTCTTAGACCTCTCCCTATTCCGGAATGGAAGTGGGAGAATATTACGATGGACTTTGTGGTTGGCTTACCGAGGAGTACCAGAGGGTGTACAGCGATTTGGGTGATTGTGGATAGACTCACCAAGTCAGCTCATTTCTTGCCGGTGAGGACTACTTATACTTTGACACAGTATGCAGAGCTTTACATCAGAGAGATTGTTAGACTGCATGGCATACCAGTGTCTATTGTGTCAGACAGAGATCCGAGATTCACATCAGCGTTTTGGAAGAGTCTGCACACAGCTTTGGGGACGAGACTTTTGTTCAGTACAGCATTTCATCCCCAGACAGATGGTCAGTCTGAGAGGGTGATCCAGGTTCTCGAGGATCTTCTGAGAGCTTGTGTCATCGACTTCCGAGGATCTTGGGAGACTAGACTGCCATTAGTGGAGTTTACCTATAACAACAGCTTTCAGTCGTCTATAGGTATGGCTCCATATGCAGCACTTTATGGGAGGAGATGCAGATCTCCGGTGCATTGGGATGAGGTTGGAGAGAGGATTTTGTTGGGGCCGGAGATTGTGCAGCAGACAGCTGACATGGTGACGCAGATTCGAGACAGGATGAGGACAGCGCAGAGTCGGCAGAAGAGTTATGCAGATGCCAGACGACGCGATTTGGAGATTCGCGGTGGGTGATCACGTATTCTTGAAGGTGTCACCTATGAAGGGAGTAACGCGTTTTGGGCGGAGAGGCAAGCTTAATCCGAGATACATAGGGCCATTCGAGGTCTTGGAGCGAGTTGGCACGTTGGCCTATCGTTTAGCTCTACCTCCAGGGCTAGCGGCAGTGCACAACGTTTTCCATGTATCCATGCTTCGGAGATATGTCTCCAATCCGTCGCATGTATTGGATTTTGAGCCCTTACAGTTGCCACCAGATCTTGTTTACGAGGAGAGACCAGTGCGGATTTTGGCTAGAGAGGAGCGGAGGCTTAGGACGCGGGTCATACCGATGGTCAGAGTCCAGTGGCTGAATCACTCGGAGGAGGAAGCTACTTGGGAGACCGATGAGGATATGAGGACTCGCTACCCGGAGATGTTCGGGTAAGTACTTTAATTTCGAGGACGAAATTCAATTTAAGGGGGGGAGAATTGTAACACCCGGTATTTTTAATTACATAAATCCGCCTGCATAATTAGGATATTTAATTATTTAAATTTATGATTTATGGGTTAAATAATTATGTGAATTATTTGTGTATGATTTAATTTATTTTTAAGCATTTAACCCATAATTAGTGATTTTTATGATTTTTAGTATTTTAATTATTTGATCGCGTAGACGGGACCGTGGACGGACGAGATGACAACTTTCTAGCCAAATTATTTTATGAGCCTTTTTAGAGCCCTAAAATATTATTTTGAGTTTTATTATCTCAAAATTTTAAGTATTTAATTTTATATAATTTTAGGAGTCCTTTTTATCCAAAATTAGCCAAGATAATGACTTTTAATCACTTTTAAAAATTCCCTTAATTTTAATTTCGGGATTTTTATTAATGTTTCAGATTTTTAAATATTTATTTTAGAATTTTGTGTTAAGTTATATTTTATCTATATATTTAATATCCTTAATAATATATTAATTACCCTATTTTCTTAAATATTAAAAACCCTAACCTAATCTACCCAAACCCATCGACCAAGCCATCAGCCGCCTCCCTCCATTCTCCATATTCATCTTCTTCACCTAGCAATCCTTGAAGAACTCCATAGCTCGTTTTTGAAGGTTCAAGTCGGTTGTCATCGCCCCCGTCGTCCCGGACTCGTCGCCTTCTCGTTTTCTCTACTACTTTGGTGGAAGGCATGATTTTTCCTTCTCTTTTCTTCTCCATATCAGTATATGCATGTGGGTATCGTGTATACATCAAACTTTTCCAAGATTTTTCCAGAAAATTTCGGTTTTGGACGTTGCACCTTGTTCTTGCATTGTTTTGGTTTGCATACTCACGTTTTTCTTGCATGGATTGTGCATGGCTGCTGTCCACGGTTCAGAGGGGGTCCAAGGGTCCCTAGGATTGGGTTTGGTCAGATTTGTGGGGCTGTAATGGGCTGGAGTCGAAGCCATGTCTTCTGGAGCCAAGCAAATCGCGCGCAGGTTTTTGGCTTCTGGTAGAATGGTTCGTTCTCCCTCCTCAGGCCACTATTTTGGGTGAGGTTTGTTGGGTTGGAACCTACTAGATGTTGGCTGAGTTTTGCAATTGGTTTCGCGATTTTAGGTGGTCGGAATCTCAAGAACGAAGCAAAACGCCACAGCTGCTCCTGTCTGCGCGCGAGCTGCGGGTAGGCAGTTTTGCAGAGCTTCGTTCTCCCTCTATACTTGATGGTTTGGGCTGGTTCTTACATGGTTGGAAACGTCTTGAAGAGGGCTAGAGGTAGGTGGTGGTGCTCCGGCCAGGGGACGTCCGGAGCATGGCGGCAACTGCCCCGGAAGGCTGCTGCTCGCGGCTGTGGGAAAGCTAGGAGGGGTTTCGGGTTAGGGGTGGTCCGGGTCGGGTCTGAGGGGTCCGGGTCGGGTCAGTAGGTTAGTGGGTCGGGTTAAGTGGGTCCGGGTCCGGGTTTGGTGGGCCGGGCTCGAGTCTTTTTATTTTTAAAATATTTTATGAATTAATGGGTTTTTGAGTCAATTAATTTGAAATAAAATTATTTGGACTCCCAAATAATTTTATTTGGACTTTTAAAATTTTAATTAAGTTAGTCCATTAATTTTATGGGCTTTTGAGCCCATAAAAGTTATTGGGCCAGTCTTTGGGTTTTTGGGCCCATTGGGCCAGTTTAAGTTGTTATTGGGCTTAGGGTATTTTAATGGGCTTTATTAATTTAATTGGGCTTAGAATAATTATTTGGGCTTAAAGTTTAAGATATTGGGCTTAAGTATGTTAATGGGCCATATTTAAGTAAATGGGCTTGAGTGTTAGGGCCAACAGTCCAGTACAATCCATGAGAAAATTTGCATGTGTCCTGATTATATATTTAATTATTTTTATGCATTTAAGTTATTTTAATATTTATATGTTAGTAAGAAATTTAATTAAATATATATGAAGGACACACATTTTATTCAAGTACATGCATTCATGAAATAATATTTTATGCATAATTTAATGTTTAAGGTTGAGCAAGAAAATATTTTATGTTGGAAGTTGAAGTAGTGTGACAATTTAAGGGGGATTCGTCCCCATATGATTGAAGGGCAGTTTACTGCCAATTTAAGAGGTGATTCGTCACCGGCCACGTACGTTGGTTTCCACGCTGATCAGTATTTAATGTATGATTTAAGGTTACACTACGGATACAACCATGCGATGTTAGAAAATTAATTGCTCAACGATGTTATGTATTATGTTATTTAAGTTTATTTAAGTTAAGTTATGTTATGAAATTTTTAAGCATGCTCATTCATGTATATGTATGTATTAGTATTTAATTGTTTTAAATTATTTTAAACCCTTGTTATGTTAGCATGTTGGGCCTCTAGGCTCACTACACTGGTATGGTGCAGGTGAGTACACAGAGGAAGATGGCTCCCACCGGAGGCGAGGATGTATGAGCGGACATGCAGTGACCCCGTGACCGTGATAGATGTTTGAGTCACATGCATGTTTTATTTATGTCGGCATGATATATTTTTATTATTTGTCAGTGGTTGTGAGTTTAGAATATTTTATTAACTATTTTCAGTGCATGCAAATTTTATACATTTTATTTATGCAGTATTTTTTTAATTAAATGTTTGACTCAGATATTTATTTTATTTTTAAGAATGCATTTTTATTTAAGTATTTATTTGTTTATTTATTTAGTTATTTTAAATCTTTTTATTCTGTTCATATACGTATGGGCGTATATGTACAATACTTTATTTAGTAAGTATATATAATAATAAAAAAATTTTTTCCGCATATTTATTTATTAATTATAGAGTTAGGGTCGTTTCAATTCGGGTCGGGAAAAATTCGGGACGGAAAAAATTCGGGACGGGAACGGGTTGGGAATCGGGACGGGTCGGGATTTGTGTAAAATTTGCCACCCCTAGGGATTACTGCTCTGTTGGAGCAGCAGGCGGCACGTCCTAGGCTCACACATGACGAGGATGTTGCCGAGTGGTTCCAGAAGAAGGGACCTAAGGAGTTTGTCGGCACCACTGATCCACTCATTGCTGAGGGGTGGATTCGATCACTAGAGTCCATATTTGACTACATGGGGATCACTGATGCTGACAGGGTGAAGTGTGCAGTGTATATGATGCGAGGTGATGCAGCCTCTTGGTGGGAAGGTGCGGTTCGAGGTGTGAATCTACCTACATTGACTTGGATAGAGTTCAGACGCATGTTCTATGCCAAGTATTTCACTGAGGATGTGCGCAGTCGCATGATCCGGGAGTTTATGAGTCTCCGCCAGGGAGACAAGTCTGGGTGGATTACATCACCCAATTCGAGAGAGGGTGTCGTTTCGTACCTCTTATTGCTGACAGTGCGCCAGATAAGTTGAGGCAATTTGTGGATGGTTTGCGGGCTGACATCAAGCATGACGTTCGCATGTTGGATGTCACTACTTATGAGGCGGCAGTTAGCAGAGCATTACGTTCTGAGGAAGGGAGGCGAGAGATGCAGCGAGAGCAGCAGAGTAAGAGGCAGTTTCAGCCAGGGTATCAGAGGGCGACTTCGCAGCCTCCTGCGAAGAAGCCGTATACTGGGCCGTCTAAGGGCCCGAATCAGCAGGGACAGCAGCAGAGGCCTCAGGGGCGTCAGCCACAGCAGCAGCAGAGGGGCGGGGCCCCTAATACTGGAGGAGTTCCGATCTGCCCGCAGTGTCAAAAGCCGCACACCGGGAAGTGTCTAGTGGGGTCCAATGTATGCTATGTTTGCAAGGAGCCAGGGCATGTTTCATATAACTGCCCGAAGAGGAAGAACACCACTGGGCGGGTGTTCGTCATGCAGGCTGAGAAGACAGACCCAGATACCTCCTTAATCACCGGTATTTCCTAAACTTCTTCTTTTAAGAAATTTTTGGGAATTTAATTCATGATTTTAAATTGCATGAATTATCTGTTTGTTTGGTTAGAGTAGGATGTTCATTTTATTCGTGTTTAATTAAGAGAAATATTTTGTAACTTGTATTGGGAGAAAAGTAAATTTAGTATGCGATTGTTGGGATTTTCTACGTGCAGGGAGAATTCTAGTAGGATAAAATTCCACGTTTGCGTTGCTAGATTCAGGAGCCACGCATTCGTTCATCTCCCTAGAGTTTATCAGGCGGGTAGGCATCAAGCCTGAGGTTGCTGTTACAGGTTACGATGTCACTATGCCGTCTGGTCAGATTCTTACTACCACTAGCGTCTGCAGAGATATGGAGATGGAGTTACAGGGACATACTATCAGAGCATATTTTGTGGTTTTACCGTTGACTGGATTCGATATGATTTTGGTTATGGATTGGTTGTCAGTCAACGGAGCAGTGATTGATTTTCGGCAGAGGACAGTGGCAGTGAAACCAGTGGTAGGCGACCAGTTTGTTTTCTATGCATCTCCGAGCAGTGAGATCTCGCCTGTTATCTCTTATACACGTGCGAGGAAGTTATTGAGATGTGGTTGCCAGGGGTTTCTCGCCAGTGTAGTCACTTCATCAGAACCACCTAGCAGATCATTGTCAGATATAGAGGTGGTTTGTGACTTTTCAGATGTCTTTTCGGAGGACGTTTCGGGAGTCCCACCAGCTAGAGAGGTGGAGTTCAGTATTGATCTGATACCAGGTACTGTGCCTATCTCTAAGGTACCGTATCGACTTGCTCCTACTGAGATGAAAGAGTTGAAGGAGCAGATTCAAGAGTTGTTGGAGAAGGGCTTTATTCGTCCTAGCTTTTCTCCTTGGGGAGCTCCAGTGTTGTTTGTGAAGAAAAAGGATGGTAGCATGAGACTTTGCATCGATTACCGAGAGCTCAACAGGGTCACTGTGAAGAACAAGTATCCACTGCCGAGGATTGAAGATTTGTTTGATCAGTTACAGGAAGCTTCGGTGTTCTCTAAGATTGATCTGCGATCTGGCTATCATCAGTTGAGGATCAAAGATGCAGATGTGACCAAGACTGCTTTCCGGACACGCTATGGGCATTACGAGTACTTAGTAATGCCGTTTGGATTGACCAATGCTCCAGCGGTCTTCATGGATCTCATGAACCGCGTATTTCAGCCGTACTTAGATCAGTTTATCATAGTCTTTATTGATCATATTTTGATCTACTCGAGGAGCATTGAGGAGCATTGAGGAGCATAGACAGCACTTGCAGACAGCATTGCAGACTTTGAGGGAGCATCGACTGTATGCGAAATTCAGTAAGTGCGAGTTTTGGCTAGAGCAGGTGGCATTTCTTGGCCATATAGTTTCGAAAGATGGGATAGCGGTGGATCAGACGAAAGTGCAGGCAGTGCAGGATTGGGGAATTCCGAAGAATGCTTCAGAGATTCGCAGTTTCTTGGGTTTAGCAGGCTACTACCGGAAGTTCATCAAGGGTTTTTCTTCTATTGCAGTACCCTTGACTTCCTTGACCAAGAAAAATACGAAGTTTATATGGAGTTCAGACTGTCAGAGGAGCTTCGATCGGCTTAAGGAAGCACTCACATCTGCGCCAGTGTTGGCGATGCCTGTTCCACATGAGGAGTTAGTGGTTTACACGGACGCGTCTAAGCTAGGGTTGGGCGCCGTATTGATGCAGAGTGACCGAGTCATTGCCTATGCGTCGAGACAGTTGAAGATTCATGAGCAGAACTATCCGACGCATGACTTGGAGCTAGCAGCAGTAGTTTTTGCTTTGAAAATCTGGAGACTATTTGTATGGTGAGAAGTGCAAGATTTTCACAGACCACAAGAGTCTCAAGTACTTATTCACACAGAAGGAGTTGAACATGAGACAGCGTCGATGGTTGGAATTAGTTAAGGATTATGACTGTGACATTAGCTACCATCCAGGTAAGGCTAATGTAGTGGCTGATGCGTTGAGTCGGAAGACTTCAGTGGTATCTTGTGTGACAGTCCAGTTGCCACTTCAGGAGGAGATTCAGATATTCGAGCTGGAGTTGTACTCGAGCGGTCAGGCACCGAGTTTGGCAGTGTTAGTGGTACAGCCGAATCTTCGGAATCGTATCAGAGTTGGACAGCCTGCAGATGAGGAGTTGCAGCGATTGAGGCAGAGAGATGAAGCCAAGTGCGGGCTTCTCTATACAGTTGTTGATGGTATCGTTCAGTACCGTGGTCGTATGTGGGTACCGAACGTTGATCAGTTGAGGATTGAGATCTTGACAGAGGCTCATACATCTCCGTATTCCATTCACCCCGGATGTACGAAGATGTATAGAGATTTGCAGTCATTGTATTGGTGGCCCGGCATGAAGAGAGATATTGGCCTATTTGTATCAGAGTGCTTGACTTGTCAGCAGGTCAAGGCATAGCATCAGCGTCCTGCAGGGTTACTTAAGCCTCTACCCATTCCGGAGTGGAAGTGGGAGAACATCACGATGGACTTTGTAGTTGGCCTTCCGAGGAGTACTAGAGGATGTACAGCTATTTGGGTGATCGTGGATAGACTCACCAAGTCAGCTCATTTCTTGCCAGTGAGGACTACTTACTCATTGACGCAGTATGCAGAGCTTTACATTAAGGATTTTATTAGACTGCATGGCATACCAGTGTCGATAGTATCGGACAGAGATCCGAGATTTACCTCTGCATTCTGGAAGAGTTTGCACACAGCTTTGGGGACTCGGCTATTATTCAGTACAGCGTTCCATCCCCAGACAGATGGTTAGTCGGAGAGGGTGATCCAGATTCTTGAGGATCTACTGAGAGCTTGTGTCATTGATTTTCAGGGCTCTTGGGAGACTAGACTGTCATTAGTGGAGTTTACCTATAACAACAGTTTTCAGTCGTCTATAGGTATGGCTCCTTATGCAGCTCTCTACGGGAGGAGATGCAGATCGCCAGTGCATTGAGATGAGGTTGGCGAGAGGATTTTACTTGGTCCCGAGATTGTACAGCAGACTGCCGATATTGTGACACAGATACGGGATCGTATGAGGACAGCTCAGAGTCGTCAGAAGAGTTATGCTGATACTCGACGACGAGATCTTGGGTTTGTAGTAGGTGATCATGTATTTTTGAAAGTATCACCTATGAAAGGGGTGATGAGATTTGGTCGCAGAGGCAAGTTGAATCCGAGATATATTGGGCCATTTGAGATCTTGGAGAGAGTTGGCACTTTGGCATACCGTTTAGCACTACCGCCAGGGCTTGCAGCAGTGCACAACGTTTTTCATGCATCCATGCTTCGGAGATACATCTCTAATCCGACGCATGTGTTGGATTACGAGCCTTTGCAGTTAGCACCAGATCTAGCATTTGAGGAAAGGCCTGTTCGTATCTTAGCCAGAGATGAGCGGAGATTGAGGACGCGGGTCATACCAATGGTCAAAGTCCAGTGGCTGAATCACTCCGAGAAGGAAGCCACTTGGGAGACCGAGACAGATATGAGGACTCGCTACCCAGAGTTATTCGGGTAAACACTTTAATTTCGAGGACGAAATTCAATTTAAGGGGGGAAGAATTGTAACACCCGAAAATTTTAATACGTAAATTTGCATGCATAATTAGGAAAAATTATTATTTAAAATTTATATTTGGGTTAAATGACATTTATGTGTTATTATGTGGATTATATGCATGATTTAAATTTATGAAATCATTTAACCCGCAGTTATTGTATTTTTAGATTTTTAAGGAATTTATTATTTTGATCGCGTAGACGGGACCGTGGACGGACGAAGTATTGATTTTTCATCCCAAATATTTTAGAAGACTTTTAGTGGCCAAAAATATTTATTTTGGAAGTTTTTATTTCCAAAATTTATGATATTTTATTTAGATATTTTAGAAAGTCAATTTTTAGCCAAATTAAGTCATTTTAATGACTTTTATTAATTTTTAAAATTACTATAAATTAGTATTTCGGGATTTTTGATTAGTTATCAGATTGGTAAGTATTTTAGGAGTTTAAAATTTTATATTTTATGATTATATTATCTACCTAATTAATTTATACCAATTATTGACCTATATCTACCCAAAATAATTCCAAAAAAAAAAAAAAAAAACACACTCCCTACCCTACGTTGTCTCCCTTAGCCGCCTTCAACCCTCTCCTACCCTCACCATCAGATTTTCAGAATTTCTTCAGCCTCCATAGCCGATTCTTCAAGGATTTTTGGTGGTTTTTCATTCGTTCGTCGTCTCAAAGCCCCGAATACGCAATAGTCCTCGTATTTAATTTAAAAGGCATGTCTAAATCCTTTCTTTGGCCACCATATAAGCTATTACACGATTTCTTTACAGATTCTTCATGTTTGTTTTGTTAGCATCGATTTTATGTAAGAATTGGATTGATCATATCACAACTCACGTTTGCTTGGTTTGTGTTGCATCATAACCTCACGTTTTCTTACCTGGTGAAGTACTGCTGCTGGTCACGGCCTAGAGGGGGTTCCTTAGGGTCCCTAGAGTCGGTTTGGTCTGGTGGTTCGAGCCAAGTAAGGGCCAGGCCGAAGTTACACCAGCCGATGGTTAGGCTGTGCGCAGGGCTAGGGTTGCAAGGAAGGGGTTCGGGTTCTCTTCTCCTGGACTGCATGGGGTCGGGTTTGGACCTCCCAGACGTGGGCTACGTCTGGGAGGTGGTGCTCCGGCCAGGGGCGGCAGCAGCCATGAAATAGCTGCTGCTCGCCCAGCCGAGAAAGGAGAGGAGGGGCTACGGGTTGGGAATTGGGTTTAGGATTTAGGGTGTTTCCGGGTCGGGTTTGGGGCCTGGGTCGGGTCTGGTAGGTCTAGGGTCGGGTCAGGTGGTCCGGGTCCGGGTTAGGTGGGCCGGGCTCGGGTATTTTAATTTTTAAGTATTTAATGGTTTTAGTGTATTTTGGGCTTTAAAAATTAGTTAGAAAATTATTTGGGCCTCCAAATAATTTTATTTGGATCTTAAATAATTTATTTAAGTTAGCCTAATAATTTTTATGGGCTTGGGAGCCCATGAGAATTATTGGGCCAGTCAATGGATTTTGGGCCAGTCTAGAATTTTATTGTGTTTAATTAAGTTAATGGGCTTAAATATTTTATTTGGGCCCAGTTAAGTTTAATTAAGTTATTTGGGCTAAAAATATGATTATTGGGTTTTATTTAAGTTTAATGGGCCTAGATGAGTGACCAGCAGTCTGGACCAACCCATGAAAAATAAATAAGTCCGGAATATATATTTAATTATTTTATGCATAAAGTTTATATTTTAAGTATAAGTATATTTATTATGAAAATAAATTAAATATATATTACGGACATATTTTCAGTGCATGCATTCATGAAATTTCTTATGTATATAATTATGTAAATGATGAGCAATAAAATATTTTGGTGGAAATTGAAGTATGTGTGACATATGGGTGGTTTTCCACCATATGATTCGGTAGTTTTACTACCATAGGGGTGGTTATCCACCATATGATTCGGTAGGTTACTACCATAGGAGGTGATTTATCACCGCCATCGTACGTTGGTTCATGAGGCTGATCAGTCGACACATGAGCGTCACACTTATGGATAAGACCATCTTCAGGTTTCAAAAGCATTGCTCAATTATGTTATATATGATAAAGAAATAATATGTTTATGATTATGGTTATGATTCAGTTTATGATTCAGCAGTTTTATTATGTGATGAAAATATTTCCATGCATGCTCATGTACATGTATATGTATTAGTAATTATGTGATGCATTATTTTAACCTTGTTATAAAGGATTAGACATGTTGAGCCCCTAGGCTCACTACGCTTATATGGTGCAGGTGAGCATGATGACGTTTATGTAGCTCCTACCGGTGGTGAGGACTTATGAGCTTACGGAGCAGTGGACCCCGTGACCGTCGCAGCTATTTAGTTTATTATGTTGAATTTTGAAACATGTTTTATTTTATTATTGTTTCCGCATATGAAATTTTTCAGCAGCATTGTTTATTATTTTAAATTGATGCATGAAACATTTTTAAGGATTTATTTATTTAATATTTTTCAGGTTATTTAAGAAAAAGTATGTTATTTTTATATACATATATGTATAGTAGTATTATTTTTTAAAAAAAAAAAATTTCCGCATTTATTAGTAGTAGGCGTTTCAGATTCCATGGACATAAAGGGTGCTTCTATCCTTGAAATTGCCAATTTATCTCTTGATGAACCTGAATTGGAGTCAGTCTTATTTACTGATGAAGGCAGTGTTGGGGATGCGACCGTTATGGATGTTTGATTTCTTTTTATTTGTTTAAGATGGATTTGGTGTTTATATTTTGTTATGTTTATTTTTTTTGTTTGTAATGGATATTATGACCAATGAATTAAAATTTTTCTATCTTTAGGACTTTTAATGCTTATTATATATATATATATATATATTTTTAATCCTAGCCGTATCGTGTCCTATATTTTCAAAATTTCTCATATTGCCGAACCCGTATCGTATCGGATTCGATACCCGTACCCGTTTCCATGCAACATAGGTGCCAAACAATGTAAAGGTGTGTTGCTTTTATTCCATCGCTCCACCAAAATATTATGAACCACATCATAAAACTTTGAATATTCACTATGAGGCCCCTTGGATAGAACAACCCTCATTTTATCTATCATTCTATCATTTCATCCCACGACTCATAGACTAAATAAAGACAAGGTTGATCAGTGTTTGCTTTCCTTAACATCTCATAAATTGGATATGTGAAAGCAAGAATATAATCAATTTTTTCCCAAAACTGATCATCCAATATCTTATACTTCACTACTCTGCCTTTACTACATCATCCTCCTTGTACAGATCCCATCTTTCACTAATCACCATGTTTTCAAGACGTTTCTTGATTTCTCTAAACCTTTTAAGCATAATGATCGTGGAAGCAAATCGAGTATCCGCAAGTGATAGCATCTTCAAGTTTGAGTTATCATTGAACATTGATAATCTCATATTGTGATTCATTATAAAATTTTTTATCATTGAAGCATCACTTGCTACTTCTGCTATCCACTTACATTCATCAAAGGTTTATTTATTTTGCAATGAGTCAGTCGGTACACAAATATTCTTCAAATCAAGATTAAGTGTATGCACAACACAAGGAGTCCAAAATATGTGTGGGTACTTTACCTCAACGAGTAACCCTGCAGCTTTGCATACCGGAGCATTATCGGTGACTATTTGGACAACATTCTGATGCCCCACTTCATTTATGGCATCAATCAGCAACTTCGAGATGAAAGTTTTATCTTTGTACTCACCTTCACAATTTATCGCTTTCAGAAACATTGGACCACTTTCACACACAGCCATGATATTAATCAGCGGTCTTCTTTGCACATCTGACCACTTATAACTGCAAATACTAACTCCTTTTTGTTTCCAAGCTGATTTTGTTGGCTCCAACAACTTTTCAATATGGGTTTTTGTTGAATATTCTTTTTCTTAATTCCTATGATCCTCTATCTTTGTAATATGGGTAAATTATATTGGTAAAGTAGGAATAGATTATTTCCTTAATTTAGCTTTTATTCATATTTATAAATTAGGTTGTATCCTTGTTTGATAATCAATGAGAATAATATTTTTCTCTACAATACATTGTTTCTATACTTTCTACATGGTATCAGAAGTTCCGGGAAGTTTCTTGCCATGATCTCGTTCGGCAGTATGGCTTCTTCCGAAGACGACCCACAGCCCAAACTGCCGCCCAACACCCCTACTGCCTCCCCTATTCCCGAAGCCACTCCTTTCTCCTCTATCACATGCCATAAATTAACAGGCCACAACTACCTCCAATGGTCTCAGTTCGTCAAGATGTTCATCTGCGGCAAGGGAAAGGAGGATCATCTCTCCGGTGCCTCGACGTGTCCCGCCGCCGGTGATGCTAAATTCAAACTGTGGACTGCCGAGAATAATATGGTTATGTCGTGGCTCATTAATCTTGGACACCAAGCGTGTCTTCCAATTTCTGTTGGGCCTCCATCCATCTTTCGATGCTGTCCGGGGCCGAATTTTGGGCACCAAACCACTGCCTGGCCTTCGTGCCGTCTTTTCTGAGGTGCGCCATGAAGAAAGTAGGCGCCACTTGATGCTGGGCTCTCCTGGTTCTTCTCCATCTGTCGAGGGGTCAGCCCTTGCCACTCATCGGCCCACTTTTAACACAGGCCCAGGACCCCCAGCCCATCCACCAGCAATCGCTGCCCCCTTTGGTGAGCCTAACATCCGCAATGGTAGACCATGGTGTCCAAAGTGTAAACGGCCAAATCACACCCTCGACACTTGCTGGCGCATCCACGGGAAACCAGCCGATTGGAAGCCGGCTAGGGCTCGTCAGTCCATCGCCGCTGCCACTGACAGTTCCTCCTCCACCCCGCTGCCTTTCACCAAGGAACAATTGGAGATGTAGAAAACCATGTTCACTCCATCCGCTTCTTCCCCGTCTCTCCTAGGGGCTGGTAACATTGCCCATCACTCTGGTATTGCTCACTGTGCCAATGCTCTGCTTTCGAAACCCATATTATCTGATGTCTGGATTGTTGATTCGGGTGCCTCCGATCACATGACTGGGAATTTTTTGTTATTTGACTCTTATCGTCCTTGTGAGGATTCTCGTTCCGTTCGCATTGCTAATGGGACTACCTTCTCGGTGGTTGGTATTGGTTCGGTTACTCTCAACAGGGATATTAGTTTACAGTCTGTTCTCTTCGTGCCCGAGCTTACGTGCAATTTATTATCTGTCAGTCAACTTAATTCCTCTGTTCATTGCCGGACTGTATTTAATAGTGACTCTTGTCTCTTTCAGGATCTGGCTTCGGGGAAGACGATTGGCTGTGCTGATCTTCGTGCTGGTTTATACCTTCTCCGTATGGACGCTTCTCCCAAGAATGGGCCTCCTCGTGTTCCTGCCTCATTGTTTTCTACTTCCTGCTCCGTGTTTAATTCCAATAGGGATAGTGACTTGTTATTATGACATTATCGCTTAGGGCATCCAAACTCTTTGTATCTCTCCAAGTTGTTTCCATATCTTTTCAGTAATAAAAATTCAAAGTTCTTACAGTGTGATATTTGTCAGTTTTCTAAACACACACATCGCTCTTTCACGTCTCAACCTTACACACCATCAGCCCCATTCTCCCTTATCCACAGTGATATCTGGGGTCCGTCGCGTGTGAATAATGTCACTGGCACCCGCTGGTTCCTCTTATTCGTAGATGATCATACACGGGTCTTTTGGGTCTTCTTGATGAAGGAAAAATCTGAAGCCACATCCTTGTTCAAAAATTTCCATACCATGATCCAAACACAATTCTCAGCTAAGATCCAGATACTCCGTTCTAATCGAGCCCGTGACTTTTTTAATGTTGTATTGGGTGATTACCTTGCCCTTCATGGCATTGTTCATCAAAGCTCGTGCGTTGACACCCCTCAGCAAAACGGGGTCGCTGAACGTAAAAATCGTCATTTGCTTGAGGTCGCTCGTTCTCTTTTATTCACGACCAAAGTACCTAAACACTTCTGGGGCGAAGCTGTCTTGACTGCCACATACTTGATTAATCGCATGTCTTCTCGGGTACTGAAAGTCAACTCCCCTGTCAGTTCCTTCCTTGCCTCATTTCCAAACACACATCTTATTCAGTCTCTTCCCTTCAAAGTTTTTGGTTGCTCTGCCTTTGTCCATATTCATTCCCAGCACCGCAGCAAACTTGACCCTCGAGCCCTCAAATGCATTTTTCTTGGGTACTCATCCAATCAGAAAGGCTACAAATTTTATTCCCCCATCACTAGAAAATTCTATCATACACTGGATGTTACCTTCTTCGAAAATGAGCCTTTCTACCCCAATTTCTCCATTCAGGGGGAGCGTAGTAGTGAATCTCCAAATTGGGATCCTTTACTACTTGAACCCTTGCATCATCCAGAATCGAATCCTTCATTTGACCTCCAGTCAACTCTGCCTGAGTCTCCGCCTGACCCCGCTCCTCGTTAAACACCTCTCAAGGTTTATTCTAGGAGACATAAGCTTCAAACGAGGAAGCCACATGAACCAGTACCAAATCATCCAGACCATGACACTTCTCCAAAGTCAAAATCTACAAAAGATGACCAAGGTACTGTTGACCTCAATTATGATTCGAATAATGATGACATACCTATTGCATTGAGAAAAGGGAAAAGGGCATGCACTCAACATCCAATAAGTAACTTTGTCTCATTTGAATGGTTATCACCTGCATATCGTGTTTTTGTTTTTGGTATAGATAAAGTTCAGACTCCATCTTCTATCGAGGAAGCCTTCAAAGATCCAAAATGGAAAACAGTAGCCTTTGAAGAAATCAAAGCCCTCGAAAGGAACCAAACCTGGCAGATTACTGAACTTCCACTAGGGAAGCGAACTGTGGGGTGCAAATGGATCTTTACAGTCAAACATAAGCCGGATGGAAGCATTGAACGGTACAAAGCACGTCTAGTTGCAAAGGGGTACACACAGTCATATGGAATTGATTATCAGGAGACATTTGCACCAGTTGTCAGACTTAACACTATCAGAGTACTTTTCTCCATTGCGGCAAATCTCGATTGGCCCTTATTCCAATTGGATGTAAAAAATGCTTTCCTGAATGGTAATCTTGAAGATGAAGTCTACATGGACATACCTCCAGGATTTATGCCAGAAACAATGAAGAACAAAGTGTGCAGGCTGAAAAAATCTTTGTATGGGCTGAAACAATCACCTAAAGCATGGTTTCATCGGTTTACAAATGTGCTGACTAGTGATGGATATTTACAGTGTTAGTCTGATCATACTCTGTTTCTTAAAAACTCTGATGGTAAGGTTACAATTCTTATTGTCTATGTGGATGACATTGTTCTTACTGAAAATCATGAGAGGGAAATGAATCGGATAAAAGGTGTCCTTTCAAAAGAATTCGAAATGAAGGACCTTGGACCGCTTAAATATTTTCTAGGCATGGAAGTGGCCAGATCTTCAATTGGGATTTCAGTCTCTCAGCGGAAGTATGTTCTTGATTTATTGAAAGAAACAAGAATGCTAGGGTGCAAACCAATTGACACCCCAATGGATCCAAATGTCAAGATAGGAACTGAAGAAAATCATGCACCTACTGACAAAGCCAGATATCAACGATTGGTTGGTAGACTTATATATCTTTCTCATACCCGACCAGATATTGGATTTGCTTTGAGTGTGATCAGTCAACATATGAATAACCCAACTGTAGAACACATGGAAGCAATATATCGCATACTGAGATATCTAAAGGGAACATCTGGAAAAGGATTACTCTTTAAGAAAACTACAGTCAGAAATGTGAAAATATTCTGTGATGCAGATTGGGCTGGTTGTCCAGTTGACAGAAGATCTACTTCTGGGTACTGCTCTTTTGTGTGGGGGAATCTTGTGACTTGGAGGAGTAAAAAACAACCAGTTGTAGCTCGTAGCAGTGCAGAAGCTGAATATCGTGCATTGTCCAATGGGATATCTGAAGGAATGTGGATAAAAAGGTTGCTCACCGAGTTGAGATTAGAAGATAATCATCCTATAGATATGATGTGCGACAATCAGGCTGCCATAAAAATTGCCAGAAACCCAGTGCACCACGATCGAACCAAACATGTTGAAGTAGACAGACACTTCATCAGTGAAAAGATTGAGCAGAAAGTAATCAATCTCCAGTATATTCCTAGTCACTTACAAATTGCAGATATCCTGACAAAAGCTCTTGTTCGACATACATTTGATGAGTTGATGTCCAAGCTGGGCATGATAAACATTTACTACCCAGCTTGAGGGGGAGTGTTGAATATTCTTTTCCTTAATTCCTATGATCTTCTATCTTTGTAATATGGGTAAATTATATTGGTAAAGTAGGAATAGATTATTTCCTTAATTTAGCTTTTATTCATATTTATAAATTTGGTTGTATCCTTGTTTCATAATCAATGAGAATAATATTTTTCTCTACAATACATTGTTTCTATACTTTCTACAGTTTTTCCTTTTTCAAGAAGTGAAGTTCTCAATAAATTGTATCCGGGTGAAAGATATCCTAGAATCGTTCGTTGAGTAGCCAAACTGAAAGCACGAACATAATGAAGATTCCTGACAATATTGAAAGATAATCCCCGGTGTAAAACAACCTAGCAATTTCAGAGTGAAGTTATCTCTAGCATTCAAGTTAAAAGCTTTTTCAAGAGGGTCAAGTGTTCCTTTCCTTTTCTTCGTTGTATCATCAATTTGCAAGGAAAAAGGATCACTAAATGAGGATTTTGAAACCATGTTTGATGATACAGATGATGAAGGCAGTGGAACTTCTTTCGATTTAGCATTCTTCTTTCTCAGTTCCGCGTCATCCACAAGCTGTTGCATACGCTTGATTTGATCCACTGTAACAGCCGTACAACCAGCAATTCCAACACTTTTTTGTTTTAACAAGTGTCCTTTCACCCTCGAATATGATCCTTTGCACATTTTAGTGCATATATTGCATGACCAAGTGGCATTTCCTCCTCCCTGGCTGCCTTTTCCACTTTGGTTACAAATCTCCACAAAGGAGAATAATCATCAGCATCCTCTTGTCCACCCTCATTTTGAATATTTTCCATTGCAATTAGCCTAAAAATAACACAAATATATCGATAAATATAATTTACAACGTCCTACATAAGCTATTCAACAAGTTATTAAAGGTGCAAACTGCAATGTAAATGGGCAGAGCCACAAAATTACATAAATATGCTATCCTTAGAGATTGTCTACTGTAAAAAATTTATTTTTGATTTTAGCATAACAATTATCAAATAATCAACAAATCATTCAACAAGAAATAAGAAAACACAATTCTGAAATCTCAAAAGAAAAAACAAGTATTTAAGAAATAAAAAAAATAACAAACTTACCAGAAACTGGAGGCTGCGTGCGGCACCTAAGGCAGCGGCGTGCGGCGGGCAACGGGCGGTGGAAAAGTTCAGGAGTGGTGTTGGTGATGATCGACGATGAGAAGCAGAAATAACGAAGAGAGAATGGAGAAGTAGCGAAGAAGAAATAATGGATGTCTGATGCGTTAGGGTTTTTTAAATCCAATACAAATTATTATATTTATTTATAAGTCCTTATAAATTTATAATTTTTCAATTGAACCCTTAAAATTTTAAATTATTTGCGATTTAGTCCAAACGTACCCGAAAACGTACCCGGGACGTACCCAAGTCGTACCCAGATCGTATCTAACTGGTCAAACATGAAAAAGGTCAACGACACGGGTTTGACCGTATCCAACACGCGTATCCGCGTGTCGTACCCGTACCCGTACCCGATACTCCAAAAATTTTTTTTCCAGCAATACCCATGCTACATAGAACTTCATAAAGGAGACGATTGAAGAAAGCATAATTTGTACTCCTTTGGTTCCCAATACAGTGCAGATAGTTGATGTCCCAACCAAGGGGCTGTCAATACAATTATTTGAAGAACAAGTCAACAAGTTGGGCATAATACATATCTTCTCACCAACTTGAGTGGGAGTGTTGAGAAGTTTATTTAGGAAAGATTTGTTCAAGATATGATTTGATTTGATCAAAGATTTGGTGGGATATGATTTTGAGTTTTTTCTGTCTATTTAACGTGTATCAATTGTTAAGTTTATATACACAGAAAAATAGGAGATGCTAATTTTTCTCTCCAATCTATCGTGTTCTATAATTCTACAAAATGCATGAGGAATAATGAATCAACCGTTAACAAACCCCATCTCAGAGAAGAATAGGCTCTTTGGATGCCTGTGCAACTGAATCGGTTTGCTCCTGGAGATCTTGCCAATGAAGATTGCATTTACATCTCTTTGGGGTTCCTTCCCAAACTGAAAACTGAACATAAAAATAAACAAAGATGTATATTATCTTCCACATATTTAGAAGAATCGAGATTTCACTTTATAGAGGATATCCGAATAGGTAAAAGTCTGCATATAAAATTCAACCATTATAAGGCTCTATTTCTGAAATATATGGCAATGCTAAGTGCTAACATCTATTATAACTGATACTATAAAATTTGATAAAATTAAAGCTCAGAAGCATTGGAGAAAAAAAGAAACCCTTAGGATTTCTTTCAATAGAAGCACTTCCTTAGTATTGTTGTGAAGGTATAATCATACTCCAATGTCATCCAACCGGTATGCTTCTGCAGGATTTACGAAAATCATGATTGAGGGGAGAGAGTGAGAATGATTATTGTAGATATTGTATCAATTATTTCCTCCAAATACAGTAAGAAAGTAAGAATTTGTCAAGTTTTAAATGCCACGGCAAGCTTCGCTATCCATAGGTAATAGAAATATCTACTCAGGCATAGGGACTGATTTACAAGGACAGCAACTGCCAGTTAATTAATAAATTAAGATCCTGAATATCTATTTTTCCCATGCTATCAACATTTTACAAATTATTTAAATTCCTCTTCTTCCACTTTTCTGTTCCAGTTTATATATCAAATGAAATGGCTCAAGTAGTCGAGCATTTTACTCTGAATTTAGAGCACATGATGTTCAATCAAATCTTTGTATGCTTGTTTCAGTATCTCATGGGAAACCACTTGACCCATTACTCAAATAAAAGTTTTAGAGATTTGATAGACAATATTTAGCAGCTGTAGAAACTTCAACCAGAGGCAATGCCTCCTGCTTTCATCCACATATAACCTTTAAAATAAATTTCAATGCCTGTATTCACAAGCTTCAAAATTTAAAAAAATTCCCCAAAAATAATCTAGCGCAAGTGTGAAGTCTAAAGCTTCTCCTTGCACCTGCAGGTATATCGACATGGAGAAAACATACCAAAGTAGGGTGGTAAGAACAACTTAACAGTATTGTTTTTTTCCAACTAATTTACTATTGGCATTCTCCGGAAATTGGAACCAGAAGGTAACGAAAATTAAAACTTTTCATTCAGGGCTCCTGAGAATAATTGATTTGCGTTCAATTCATACAATCAATCCCTACATAGAACCATGCATGAATATTATTCCTCATAACTTCTGTCGTGATGGAATATTGGTTTTGTCCCGTATCAAACTGCAACGGCAGAACTTTGCTGCTATACACGATCTGCCTTACTATCCGGTCCACCAACCCAAATGAACTACCGTCACAACATTGGCAACAGATAATATATGAACCAATACGAACAAGCTAATCCAAAATCGTTGTTAATACAACTAAAATTATGTATAATATGGCTTAGAACTAAAAAATCAGCTGCAGCAAAATTCACCAGAGTCGCACGTTTTCTTAGGTGAGGGGGGGTAAGATTTAGATTTTTTAAGGCTGAAACCAACCCCCTAATATTTTGAAACCGTCTTTTAACAGACATATACAAAGTATCCTATTTGGCTTAAAAATAAGACTCTTCATTAGTTAAGTTTCAGTCAAAAAAGTTAAAAACTAACAAATATTCTCAAATTCTAAGACAAAATTACCCATATCTTTCAAACCATGGTCCACAAAAATATATTGCATTTACTCTGGTGAGGGTGACGAACTTGTTACTATGGTACCCATATCACTATTTTCGCACCCTTCAAAAAATGGACACCCTTCTCAGTTTTCTTTCTACCTTAAATTAGCTTATCGATTATCAAAGCATTTCAATTTAATTTATTGAATTGTGATTACTGTAAGAAACCTTACGTCACAATACCCTAGATACAAATCTTTAGTCAAGAACCTTCGAGTACAGTTGACATACAGTACAATCGTTCAGCTCATATGTGCCGATCGGATCTTGGATATTGACTTTTCGAGGACCCAATATGAATCTAATAACTGTGTGTACATTCCAAAATGTTATATTTATCTGTATATAGCTAGAAGAAAAACTCATGTCTCTTAAACATATGTTTTGTTGTGGTGCCACAAATTTGATTGTTGCACATTCAAGAGCATGTTGACTTCATTTAGTATAATTTCAATAGTCTGAATGTCATATGCATACGGTAGATAAAAATTTAAAAATCCATTAAAATTAGATTGGAGGTGAACTTTAGATTATTAATGATAAGAGCGGGTGATTATTACAGGAACTTTAAGCGTTTCAATTTCGGATTAGAGGATCTACTTTTGGTATTTCCAGTAAAGTTACACATTTACTGACATAACTGGAATCAATTTAATAAAATGATTCAAATATATTATTTAATGAATCTTTGTTATATATTATTTCCTATCGCTTATGCCAAAACTTACGAATATTGTCAAATATTTATTATGTTCATATTTTAACCACCAAATCAAATTTCCAATTTTAAAAGGTTGGTGGCACCAAAAAATATTTAAGTGATACCAACAATACAATGTCAGGACGATTCATGTACAACAAATAAGTCAACCACTTTAAATGTTTGGTATCACCTATCACACTGCACAACCAAAGCTAATGATCACATCATCAACTTTGCTATTTGGGTTCGAATGCTATTTGGGTTATTGTTCGAAACTAACAAGCCCCATTATAGCAAAAAGATCAAACCAGTCTTTTTATTCCATAAAAACGAAATTCAAATTTACAACTCGAAAACAATAAATGAAAATATATGAAAATGAATTGTATGAGGAAATATGATATAACTACAACTTCGGGAATAAATCAATGCCTCCCTCCCCTCCATTTGTATAGTAGGGGTTGACCACAAGGTGTAGAAGACAAGCCAGGGACGACTGGACGAGAATGCTTTGATGTCAAAAAGTTGTGATGTGACATTTTATATTTTTTTCATAATTTTGTATGGGCGCGGGGTCCATGCAGCCTCAGGGTGGGTGCTTGTGTCTATTCATTTCAGCGTAATTTCATTTGAATTTCAAGGAAAAGGGGATCCGTGTGGGTGGTGCTTAGGCATGGGGTCCGCGCTTGCTCAATCACATGTTGCGCGAACTATAGCAAATTCAAAATATTTATCTGTGTGTGAGCATGGTTGTTGAGAAATAAGAAATTTCCAGAATATTTAACAACTAGCCGCTGCAATATAGCATCTTACAGAAAGGATAATCACATCCGTTTCAAGAAAGTGTCAAACAATAACTCAGACAGGCAGATAAAAGCCATAGGATGATTTTCCACGGACATAGTCATAAATAACTTCATTAATTACCTGAATCACGTGGTTTCAAGACATGAAAATGCTGCAATCACTCATGTACAACCACCACATAGTATCCAACACAAACACGAACAAAGGTAGGAGGAAGTGGAGGAATCAAAGAATTACCGTTTGCGAGACTCGATTCCCACCATCCGCTCATTCATATCCCGATGGCTCCGCCTACCGCTGGCCGTCAGCTCGTGTAGTTAACTCTGTCATTGCTTTCTTTGATCTGCTTGATCCTTTTTAATATCCGTTGAAAGGAGTTTGTTTCCGGTTAAAATCGTGCTACCAGCATAAATCGTGTAGCGCTTTCAGTTCATCATAATGGTTACTTTACAAATTACAATTTAATGTTATTCTCTTGTTTTCTTTTCCCTTTGTTTTTTTTTTTTTGCCCCCGAAACGATTGTGTTTATATGGGGTTAAAAATATTATTTAGGTTCTAGTAACAGCTTTAATTACTGTATTCATTTGTCACACAATTATTTCTATTTGGTCTGAGTGTCAAAAAAATTTGTTAATCTTTATTCTGATTTCGAGAATCGGAGTGTGTAGATTTAGCTCAAATTTGATGGTTGTACTAACTCGCGTATTATGTTCGTGTTTCCTCTTTCAATTTGTTTTAGATCCTATTCGTGATGTTAGATAGTTACCGGTAATAAAGTCAATGATTATCAATTCGTTTGATTCTTCTTGATGGATTCTGATTTGTGTGGTTCATAACAATGACAAGAATATAGTTTGAAAGAAGAGCCGAGAAATGATTCATTTCAACAATACATCGAAAGAGTAAACTCCATGCGTAATAAAATTACAAATCAGGACACAAATCCCAACAAGACGACTCAGTGATCCGTGTGTGTGCATCAATCAAAACTATTTATCCACCTCAAGATTTAAGCCCTGATGTAAAAAAAATACAGATAGCAACCCCAAACTTCAAATCCCTTTGGTCGAAGGCACCTAGCTGAGAAGACGGTTCCTGTAGCACGAACATATCCTTAATGCAAGATGGCAAGCTTAGAATGAATCTCAAACGATTTACCAGGAATCAAGTAATATATTTGCTGTTTCTTGTCTGTCTTTTAGTAGTGTCAAGTTGTGTAGGTGGTGCATCTTGCGCCTTCTGCTCAATAGTACAAGCGCTGGCTGTTGCCGGATCTTTCTCAACTTTCCCTTTTCTGGATTTCCTAATTCCAGAATTCTCTCCATTTGTGTTGGTTACCAGATTTTCCACACCTGCTCCGGGATTAAGCGTCTGAGGGGTAACCTGATTGGATGGTGTATTTTTTGTTATAATAGGAGCTTGAGACTCGTGTGGCTTCTCAGGTGTATTTGATTCCATCCGTGGTTGATGGTTATGGCTCCATCGGGCATTTTCAAACCATTTACTAACCTGCATGACAAACGTTCGTACATTGTAACAAGATATAATGCTTGCAAAATGACCACATTGAACTGTGGATCCGAAATAAAGGAAATATACATATGCAGACCTGCTGAAGTGTTAGACCTAGCTCTTTAGCCAAGTTTTCTTTTACATCTCTTTTGGGATATTGATCTTCGTTGAAGGATTGATATAGCCTCTGCATCGACGCAACAATAATATGATCAATCTACAGCCAAATCCCCGAAACTGAGATAATATCATTCTGGTACAAGAGCAAACAGCAGAAGAATAACTGAGGGTAGCTACTTTCTGGGCTATGTATGCACGTCATACGTATACAAATTATTTATATGAATGCTTCTATGCGGGTAAAGCAAGCATTTATGCCACACCTAAATCCTAATAAAGAAATTTTTTAAACATTTTCGCAATAATTGAAAATTTTAGTTCATTATATCAAAAGGGGAAAGCCTGTCGGTTGAGTGGAAGGACCTGTGTTACAGCTTCTCCAAGCCGCTTATGAGCTGGTCTCTTAGTACCAGAACCAGAAGAAACATTTTCAGCTGATGACTTATTTGTGCCACCATCAACAAGGTTTCTACGAGTTCTTTTTGGCAAACGATAAATTTCTTCTTGGTTTTCATCCTTGGTGTCTACAGCGCTCTTTGTAATTGGAGTTCTATTAGGGGACAAAACCATGGTTTTGTCACAACTAATCCTCCTCCGTTTGGGAGGAGCAGTATCATCAAAATCTTCATCACTTGAATCAGAAGAACTTGCACCAAACTCCTCATCACTTGAATCAGAAGAAGAGTTTCCATATGTTTCCTTCAGATACACGGTCATTACACCAATAGTCAACACAAATACAAGAAATGGATTAAGGTCAAGAAATAAAATCCTTTATTCTAGCAGTCTACTCTCGTGAATGATAGCATAAAGATGATCAAAGAACAATGCAGATATTTTCATCAATAAAATGCGATTGAATAAACTGTTCGGTTGCATAAGGTAACTTCTTATGCTCTAGTCAAATATTTATTTTCTGCAATTCAAATAATAAAAAAAACAGTAAATTATATGGGATCATTGGCATAGAAACTCAAAACCCATGATAATAGAAATATTACCAATTACCATAAATCAAACAAAGCTTTTATGGTACTTTAATAGTTTAATTAGAATTAAAGTGTACCATCCATATTTTAAGTGTCATCTAAATTATTCAGCTCAAGAAATAAGGTCTTTCTGATGCAATTAAAAAAATTTGTTAACAAACTTTTCCCAGCTTGATTAGGGTACTCAGCAGCCAAATACAAATTAAATGAAATCTAAGTTAAATTCTGTTCAATCCAAAATAGCAGAAGTTGCTGGACAGTTTTCTAGAAATTAACAGAATATGTTGCTTGGGAAAAACTTATTCAGCAACCAAAAATGGAGTATAAGATTGCCATAAAAGGCAGTAACACATGGACAACCATGCCATAAACCTTAACCATGCTATTAACACCACATTATTTCACAGATTTGCAAATTGAAAATTGAGAGTGCGTGTATGAATGTTATATTATCATGTCTATGCATCCTATGAGAGTGCACATAGAGAAACTCACTTCAAGCAATTTTTTGTAGTCTAACCGTTCTACATGTCTTTTGTCAGACAGAGACTGGTCACTAGTGTGCAGAAGGTAATCGAGCTCAGCTTTTAGTCCCTTCATTTTACCCCCTGCAGCATTTTCTTCTTCAGCGGCTTCGGAGGGCAATTTGCAGTCTGATGAAGGCGAAATGTATTCTGGATCTTTATCAGTCATGGTGGCATCATCAAGTAGAGCACCAAGATCCTCTGAATCGGAGGTAAAATCAGAACTTGAATTACTCAGCTTCACCTGCTCATCTTTATCTGGAGCTGTGGGATCAAAATCATTGTCAGCTGAATCATCAGAAGGAAGCTCCAGATAATTGTCCTTATCCGGAGCAGTTGCCAAGCCATCTGATGCTGAAAAATAACTGGATTCATCAGAACTGGATTCATCCCCTTGAATCTTTACTGTCTGCGGCTTATCAGGGTCAAAATCATCATCCTGAGAATCATCTGACGACCCATAACCGACATCCAGTTTCTTTCCAGCTGCAACAGCCTCAGGAAAGATCTTCTGCACAAAGAGACGACGGATTATAATTAGTGGCTAAGGTCAAGATATAGAAAGAATAATGCATAACAATGAATAGACAGACCTCCCAACCATCATCTATGTCGAGATTCGCTCCCTGAAAATCCTTCAGCATATCAATGCAATCAGCTTTACAATCACATCCAGGACAAAGCCAGCCTTCATCATCCGGAGGAACTGCAAATAACACCATCAAAGAGTGGATAAACTAAAGGCCGATGACAAGGTATAACCAGGATATGCTAAACAAAAACTAAAAATCCGCTATAGAACTTACTCTGCGCTTTTAACAGAGGTGGTTCCAAGCAAAACTGGTGAAATCCACGTTCACAGGTACCATCACACAGGATTATATCATTATCAAGTGATACATCCCTTGAGCCACATTTTGAGCAGAAAATCTGCAAAAAAAGAATACGGATGCTCAAGCATTCCTGAATGCCAATTCTGCGGCATTAAGGTATACGTCCAATCTTGTCAAAACAAAATAAATGTCATCATCATTAGGAAGAAGTCTTCTCTACAATTTTGAAGTTTCCGCAATTAAGCACACAATCCAAAATGAAATAAAGTTTCAAAAAATGAACTAATTCCCAAAAACCAGCCATAATGGAAAAACAGCTGTAATGTAGCAATTTGTGCTATTATATAATTTTAAGGAAAAAGAGAACTTTCATTGAATCAAAAGAATAAAATACCAATTAGAAGAAGAATGACGTGTGATAGCCTCGACAATGTTTTTGCAGGGAAATAATATGAAAATCAATAAAAACATCCCAAAACATTTTAAAAAATGTTTTTCTCTCCCTACTTTAAGCTCTTAATGTTGGTCAGGTTATTACTTGTGTGAATTTTCCTTTAACGTATAATTTAGATAGAAAAAGGTCCCCAGATTATTAGACTTGGTTCACTGAAAACCATGAAGGGCAAAAAGTAGTAAAACAACAAATAACCCTACATCTTCGCTGTCTATCTCTCCAACAGAGTCGAAGAGAGATTCTGGAAGTTTTCCCACAGTAAGTGACAGATCAAGAATCCGAAATAATTCCCTGATCCTCAATTTGTAACGCGAAATATGAGATTTTGCGTGTTGGAGTTCCTTCTCAGGCTTTAATTTTTCCATGCTGCAAAAAGTTAAAGAAAATCACATAGGTTGCAATTTTAATTATCAGAAACAGTTTGAAAATGAATGAATGGTGGAACGACAACAGCAATGATAAGAAAGACCAACCCAAAACATGTCATCCATTCATTCACCAAACCAAGGATGGAGGCTTCTATTATCAAACATTAAATCTTTAATCCTAGACATTCAAAAATCAAATTGGAAAACCTTCCATAAAATTTGAGCCACATTAACCAAAGTGAGGCAGCTCGTACACATATTGAAGGATTGTCCTTCGACCACTAAACCCCCCCATGCTTCGGTTTAAGGATATCACATTGTAATAAGATTCTTATAAATGATGGTGGAAAGAGTTCGTTGCTGCATATATATGTGGATAGAGGAACACATTTTAAATTTAATTGAAAAAAGGTTTGATAAACAGCGATAGCTAGAAGTAATTAATGCCTATGGTTATTAAAGCACATGGCGCACTAAAGCTTATATGTATTGTAGAGCCTACACATAATCCGAAGCACACACTTTATTAAAGTGAAACCCTAAATAATGATATGCTAAATGAAAATATCTAAAAAAATTAAATATCTAAAATGTAAATATCACAAAAATTTCATCGCATACAAGGCAATTTGTGATTTACAAATTATTAAGAAAACACTAAGGTTGCGCTTGAGTTGATGGATTTACTTTGAAGGAAGATAGAGAAATAGATTTCAAATGACACTCGTCTTAAGTGTAATTAAAATCCACTACAATCACAATTAAAATTGTTTAACTTGATATAGAGTGCTTTTGAAGTTAACTTGAGTTATTTCCAACCAAGCGAGAAAAGAATTTAAAATCATCAAATCTATCATCTCACATCCATCAATTAATCCAAACATAACCTAAAACAAAATTCATTAGGACATGAGCAAAAATATATGCTAATCATCTTGTATTTCATCGTTGATTTACCATATCTATATTTAGTGAGACAATACGGGTTACAGGATAATGGTTGGGATGCGGGATTAGCAAGAAATGTCACATTTAGAAGCCCATGGTAGTTTATCTCTATAATATACGGGGCTTCTCTTCAGTCGGTGAGGGAGTGGTAAAAAGGGGTAACTAAATCAGGTTCTGGAAGGATAGGTGGTGGGGGGATTCATCTTTTAAGGCTACGTTTGGTTCGGAGGATGAGATTATTGAATGAATAGTATATAAATGAAAAAAAAATGATTGACGTAGAAATGTAATGCAGGATGATAAACACTAGTTTAACCAGTGTAACAAACAATAATCCAGTCTAATCCTTTGTACCAAACATGCCATTAAGAGTCTTTATCCATCTTTATTCCAGATTTCAGTCGATTAACTCTTCCAGCTCTGCAATTATTACTTGGGGCATGCATTTTCGGCGGGATTTGAGGGACGGGGACGGGGACGTGAACGAGTTGAGTCTTTTGTTAGGTTCTTTAGAGCAGGTCAGGTAGGTCGAAGGGGTTGCAGATATTAGAAAATGGGTTGGGGGATCATTCAGGGATTTTTTCTGTCAAATCTTTCTACGAGTCTTTCTTTTCAGTCAGTGGTTTTCCTTGATTCTCTCTTTTTCATGTCATCTAGAAAGTACCCACCAATCGAAGGTTCAAGTTTTGTTGTGGATTGTGATGCAGAGAAAGTTGTCAGCTTGTGAGATGATGCAAAAACGATTGCGGACTAGTTCTCTTTGTCCGAGGTGGTGCATGTTGTGTCGGCAAGAGGTGGAGAGCCAGGACCATATGTTTATTCACTGCCTTGTCACGAGACGTTTGTGGTTCAGAGCACTGGAAGAGTTGGGTTTGGTTTGGGTAGCTCCGAGGTCAACGAAGGACTTATTTGATGCTGATCTTGGTGGTGATCTTTGTAGGAAGGGTAGAATTTTTGGTCGGTGGTAGTTCACTGCATTTGAAGGTCAGTTTGGTTGGAGAGGAATGGAAAGTTTTTTGACAATATAGCAGAGTCGGGAGAAGAATGTTGGGATAAAATTAAGATTCGGGCATCTACATGGATTAGGAATCATAAAGAGTCTAAGGCATTTGCCGTTTCAGATTTGGTTAGGGATTGGAGCTCTATATATTGTTTCCGAGCTTTAGTTGTTTAGTGTACGGATCTCTTATCCTCTTTTTGTAATTAATATCTGATTATTATATAATAATTTAATTTCCTATTAAGGAAAAAAAAAAGTAATTACATACGCTACCCCTGTTGAAATGCCGAGATTGCCAAAAACCCTTTATGAAAAAGGGTTGATTTTTTAACTCCCTGTATTTCTTAATCTTGAGCACAAACATCCCCATGTTTTCGAATTTTGAGAACACAACCCCTTGTCCATACGTGTTTTTAGGGGTATGTATGCTCAAAATTTGAAAACACAAGGGTTAATAATCATTGGGATTTTTTAGCAATCTCATGATTTCACATGGCTAGTGTATGCAATTATCCCAAAAAATAATTACCATATCTATGTTGAAGGCGCACTTAAAAGTGGCCTTAAACCTTTAAAACACTTCACTTGCACTTTGTGGTTAAGGCAAGGTCTTCATTGAAGGATTGTGCCTTACCTTGTGTCAAGGAGCAAAAGCATAGGCTCAACTAGTTTTGAGCCAGGCACATACCTTGTGGGCTTTTCATAAGACGTTAAGGTCAGAAACCAAGCACGTCAACTTTATCAGCCATAGAAATGGGTTAACCCATGTGATCCAATTTATGAGACTCAACTCCACTCAGTGTTCTAATTGGTGGTCGAGGGCCGTCTCCCTTGGCATCAGTGTTCGAAAACTCGGCCTAGGCGGCCGCCTATGCGCTAGGCGGCCGCCGGCCGCACCGAAAAAGTGGTAATCGGTCGCCCTAGGCGTCCTGGCCGCTTAAGCGGCAGTAAGCGGCCCTAGGCGCCGCCTAATCGGGTTGTGCGGCGTAGGCACTGCAGAAGAAGATGTAGGCGGCAGAATTCTGTGGAAGAAGAAGAAGAAAGGCGAAGAAAGCTGCAGAAGAAAGAAGAAGATGCAGAGGTGGCTGAAGAATGAAGACGTTTTATTTAGGTTTTGTTTTTTAGGTTTTGTTTTTAGGCTTTTAGTTAAAAGCCCAACTACCTTAAAAAAGTTAAAATCCCAATAAAAAATGAAAGCCAATTTTTTAAGGTCTTAAACTAAAGTCCAATAAGCAAACTCAAGTTTACCCTAACTTGAAAGATAATGATATATATTAATCTGTAATAAAAATTTGAGGTAGAAAATTTTTTTGAAGGGATTTATGATTATTTTTGTTCATATCGGGGAATCCGCCTAGCGGCGCCTAGTCCCCGCCTAGGCGGCCTAGGCGCTAGGCGCTAGGCGGGCGAATTAGAACCATGCTTGGCATCAGGCAGTCCAAGGCTAGTAGGCGGGCGAGGCAGACGAGCAGGCGGGTGAAGCGGTTGAGTGGGCAGGCGGTCAATCAAAGTTTATGAATTTAAAAGCCCTAATTATAAAAATGCATTCCACTTTCTTTAGTTTTTCTTTTTGGTTTAAAACATGCTCCACCATCAGCCAACACCCTCCTCAAACCGCCCACATCCACCAGCCACCGCCGTCTCTAGCTGCCATTTACTACTATTTTTTATGAATTATCTTGTTAGTTTGCATAACTATATTTATTTACACCTTGTCTAAATTGTATTATATTGTATGAAGCTTCTTTATGCATAAGTATATTTAATTACATATATTACATAAAAAATTACCAGGATAATTGCATATACTACCACTGTTAAATCATGAGATTGCTGAAAACCCCCTATTGCTATTAACCCCTTGTGTTTTGAAATTTTGGGCACAAATACCCCTGAAAACTCGTACGGACAAAGGGGTTGTGTGCTCAAAATTTGAAAACATGGCAAAGTACGTGCTCAAGATTAAAAAACAGGGAGCTAATAAATCATTCTTTTTTCATAGGGGGTTTTAGCAATCTCGGTATTATACAAAAGTAGTGCATGCAACTACCCCTTATAACTACTTGTAATTACATTTACCTATAAAATAATTGCTAAAAAAATTCAACCGCCTAAGTGGTACGCGGTCACTGACCACCCCGCCAACGCTTCATGCCATTTACAACATTGACTCCACTATACAAAGTGCAATCTGGGTCATTACTTCCAAGTTTCAACAACTACAAAACCATAAAAATCATCGCCTAGGAAATCAAAACTTCTGAGATATTGGCATTTTGTATCAATGTTTTATCTCTTGTTGTTTAAAATGTACATGTATATAGTGCCACCCTTGCGCATTTTTTCTGAATAAATAGAGTCGTGATACATTCCTAACTATTGTAAAGGTAAGTCTATTTTCGTCCCCTTCTCGATGTCTGTCTAACGACCTCTATCAATGTTTTGGAATGTTTAAGATCGTCTTTTGTAACAAGTAGACACACGATAAGGACTTATAAATGTTCCTGATCTCGTCTGCAAGTAATAACTATTCATAGTTGGTCAGTCAGTTGGACGTGGCTCTTAGATAGAATTTGTTCATGGATAGAGCTAAAACGAACCAGCCAGCCATCAGACATGGTGGAGCTGGTTGGAAAAATCACAACCCACCTTGGGTTGCGGGTTACATAGGCCAACCGGACTTGGATTGCGGGTTAAGCAGGCCAACCCACCAAAAATTGGAATAGGGAACTTAAAAAAAACACACAATAACAACAACCATATCCATATTTTATAGTACATATATCATTTATTGCATTTGACCAAATGGTTCAACAATCAATATCGTTACCGTTGGATCTTCATTATCTACACATAAATAAAAAAGAAAAATATAAGTAAAATTTTAAATTTTAATTAAGCAATATATCAAGTATCAACTAAGTAAACAAAATAACTCAATAATTTATTAAAATATTTACGAATAATAAAAAATGGGGATGGAGGATAAAAATCGATTGTTTTATAATTAATAAAAATTAATTTTTTTAATAAATAAGGCTGTTGGACTTGGCCCCCAACCCGTAACCCCAATGAGCTGACCCATTTTGACCACCTTTCAAACTAGTTGATAAAATTGTAACACATCGTCCCGCCCTTTTTTTAAACAGGTTGGGTCGACCCGACGAACTGAACCCAAATTGACGGCTCTATTCATGGATGAGCTTCTACCAAACCCAAAGTGACGGCTCTGATCATGAGGTCGTGACACGACATTGATAATATTTAATTCTTGTTTAGAAAATGAGTATGGTGAGTCCCCTTAGGCGAACTTCACATTCCATCCAATCAGAGTTGCCAATTAATCAGGCAAGCCTCTTAATTGAAAGAGTGGCATTTACCATGGATAGAAGGATGTCTTGTGGGTCTTGGTCGCCTGGAAATTTTTCTTCGTTTGATTGAAACCAATAATTTTAGGAGTTGGGACTTATGCTTGTTGGGTAAATAACTCCAAATTGAATAGTTTTAAGACACTTCTAGAGAACAGGAGACATAATTACAGTGTAGTACTACAAAAGGATCTTATTTCTCCAGGTTTTGGAATATGAGGTATTGATATTGTTTTGCAGCTGGGGCCAGCTGAACTGAAGACGGCTATTTGGTTCTGATGACAATTTTAACAGATGAGATGTAGTTATTTATGGCATTACACAATTCGTCAAGTTCAATCCAAGGTGCACCTTGCTCTTTTTTCAGGTAGCTTCTGGTGATGGCCGAAATTAATTGAAGAGATAAAAAGAAACGAAAGGTTTTTCTATGCCATTATTTAACCACATAACATCTTCCACATTTAGCTTGCCTTCATTTACCCATAGGCACACAGAAATTTAAGAGACATACCCACAACCATATACAAGTTGTGGTTACTCATGGCAGTACGTAACCACAAATGTATCCCCGATTAATACAAGTAAAACAACTTCCTATTATCTTAGTTCAGCTAAAATCAATGTCAAAATATGAGAACAGATGGCTACATTAAGAACCATATATCCCATCACATAATATATTCGAGACAGAATCAATGTAACCAGTAAATTCAAATAGCAAATAATATTATAATTTCCAGAGCACACAAATGACAAACCTTTGTCTTTTCCAGCCTTCTGCAGTGTAAGCATCAATTAAGTTTTGCTCACATTTTATCCGGTGCAATAAATATCTTAGATGGGTCTTTGTTCTTGAGAACTCACTGACAGAACCTTTATTCATCTGCTTCTTTTTTCTCCTCTTCCTTTTCTTTTCTCCATCAACACTGCCTTCTTTCACAGTCAGTTCAGGCTCCAGCACCTTGAGTTTCTCTTGAGATTTTGAACGCAGAACCCGGGAGCTAGTAACTGCAGATCTTGATTTAGCTTTATTGTTTCCCAGTTGTGCATCAATCCTGTTATCTTCATTTTCCAGGCGACCAAGACCATTGCTTCTTGGCTCCAATTCTCCATGAGCAGGACTTAAAGAAGCGCGGGCAGCAGGTATATCCAAACTCATAACATTCGCTGGCCCATCATAGGACGGCAATTCCATGTTTTCAGGAATTGACAAAGTATTCACATTTTCCAATAGTGGTTCTCTTTTTTCTGCACTACAATTCTGGAGAGTAACAACAGGATTTGGTCTCATTTCTTTACCCATGGAGATTTCTTCAGTTGAAACTATATTCATTTCATTTTTTTGTTCTCCAGCAAGCTTTATCTGATCCGCAGGTTCAACAACAACTGCATTACAACCTTTGTCTGGCGACAGAGGTTCACAACTTGACTTCTGAGTCAGAATTTCAGAAGCTTTCGATTTTTCAATTTCGTTTGACTCAAGTTCTTGAGCCCCATTTCCCGTTGAACCCATATTGCACTCAGAAACTTCCAGACTTTAGCCGCCTAATTCACTCTCAAAATACTACCCACAATCCAAATCTCCCGTTTCTGCTACAGCATATTGCTCGAGGCCTTAGAATTCCTTCAGCACTGCAATTAACGCTGCTCACATTAACATACATTTACGCAAAAACTGTGATTTTTTAATACTGTAGTTCAATTATAGCCAACGAATGACAATATTCGGTCCTCCAACTCCAAAAGGTTGTCAAGAGAACAACAGCAAAACCCAAGAACTGATTTTCCAACAGAGCCACAATAAATAAAACAATGGCCTGCAACTCACACGCTAACAAAACATTGCAACTAAAATGAAACCAAAACCCAACATAAAAACTAAAAACCAATCAAATTTCCAATTTTCAATTTAGAAATCTTCAAGAACATAACCACATAGCCAAGGAAGCGAAAAGAATGCGAACAAATCAAGCAATTACATGTATCTGCGACGTCGTGGCAACAAAAGAAGCGTGCAGAAAGCTAGGGATTGGTTACCAAAAGAAGAAATCAAAGTTAATACCCCAGGATATTCGGTTTCCAGAAGATTGTTCACACCGCAAATGAAACGCGAAACCGCCGCCAATAATTGCGTGTGTGAGCTTAACACTCTATATCATGCGAGGATGGCGCCGGTTCACGAAGAGAGGGAGACTGCTATTGTGCGCGGTGGACAAGGAAGCATTGAGCGGAAATGATTTACGCCGCATGCCTCTGATGAGAATGGATCTGGGCCGATTGACAACGAATACATTTGGCCCAATTGGCCCATCTTGTAGACCACGTGTACAAATAATATCGTCCATCTCATGTTTGTGTTTGGATTTATAAAAAATGAGAAATGGAATTAAAATTAGAATTGGAATTTCGTTTTGGTGTTTGATAAGAATTTAAAATATAGTAATGTGAATTGATAATATAATTTTTTAGATAAATGATATTTTGTAAAATTTGCAAAGAAAATTTGAAATCTAAGATTAAGTTATATAAATATAATTTTTAAAACTCAAATCATATGAAATCCCACGAATCCGACCAATTTTATAAGAATTTCATTTAGTTAATTGAAATCTCGTAAAATCCCATCAAATACCAATCTTATTTTAAAATCATATTTTACCAAACACTAAAATAGTATTTGTAATTCCGAATTCCATCAAATCTCATTGAAATCCTGGATTCCAAACACACTTATGTAAGAAACATTTAGTTGGTCTCTTGGTATACCCACAAAAATATAAAATAAATATAAAAACACACATCATAAACCGTTTTCCTCCACTGTCTCAATTACTTTTCTTTTTTTTATTTAACTATTTCTCCCTTTTTTCTCAATTTTTTATTTAATATAATATATTGTACAATCATTGTATTTGACAATTTTAATTGAAATATAATTTTATTATAAAAAACGGATTGTTTGGTGCAACAAGACACTAGTATTAAATTATATTTCAAGGCCACCTCACGTAGAACAATAAGAAAATTGTCTTTCAATTGGTTTAGGCAATATCTCTCTCAAATGGTCTTGTATAACAGTTTTGAATGGTATTTGGTTTTTTAGATCATTTTGTAATCATCAAAACATCATATTTCAATAGAGTGAAAATAGATTTGGTACTATGACAAATGGACTAATAAAAATTGTTATTATGGTGCACTTCGAATTCTGAAAATTAGTGCGTCAATAGCAACAACAGCAGCAACAAAGACGAACAAAGTCGAGGCGAGAGAAACTCTCTATCTGCAAGACGAAATTGCCCGTTAACAGTGCTCAACGTTGACGACAATTGTCTCTGAGATACAACGACTATACAATCGAGATATAGCAGCACAACAAATATCTCGATCTTCGTCGAACTAAAATATGTATCAATTTTTTCTTTTGTGAGAGATAAGGAAGATTTTGCAGAAATCTGATGTATACACGTTATCAAATGTTCTGTATATCTTTTCTGTGTTATAACTACCGTATATATAGACTTATACACGAAACAACACGTTATAAGGCGTAAGGATGCAACCCATGACAGAAAAAGCCCAGAAACAGTCCTGACTTTTCAGTCTGCAGAAGGCGGGCACGATCGGTTATTTTTGACCGATCAAGCGCCCCTCTTCTGACAGACATTCTGCCTCGCTCAAACCATGGTGCGTTCGGTCGGTTAAATTTAGCGGACCGAGCGCCCAACTTTTATGAAACATTCTGTCTTGGCAGAGGAGGGCTGCGCTCGGTCGGTTGTTTTTAACCGACCGATCGCACTCACAAAAATAATAAAATATTATTTTTGAACCAAATTTTATCCAAAAAGAATATTTTATCATAAGACCTCGCCTCGCCACGCCGCGCCGAGCCGAACCGCGCTGGCCGGCCGCGCGCATGTGTGTTTGTTGCATCGATTAGTGTCTTGCCCCTTTACAAAACATCGGTGTCCTAAGGGTCCAATCTCATAATCCTAAGTTGGATTATATAAGGTGAGCAACAAATTGGAGTTGTTCCAATGTAGGACAACCAATTCCCCATTTTCCTCCAATTTATTTCACCAAATTCAAATTATTTGTAACACTTGGGACAAAATTTTCAAGCCTTTTGGGACAAGCTTTTCAAGCCCATTATTTCCACAACTCATTCTATAACAATTTTCAACAATCCCCCACATGAATGAATTTCATGTATATTAGCATTCTCACTAGAAAATCAGTTTTAAGTTATTGTTACATCAGGATAGGTAGCTTGTGGCTTTGAACCTACCTTAGTAAAATACTATCGGATTTACTAGTTGCATAGTGACGCGATGTCTTGAACTAGTCAACCGTTTGTGTAAACCAAGACAATAGTACTTACATAACAATACTCTAACATATTTTGTTCTCACGTTGTGTTCATTTCGGCCCTGGACCATATCTTAGATTCATAAGTGTTACAATCAAAGCGGCCAATACTTTGCACTTATATAGGTGATCTCCTATCAAGAGTATCCTGCGTTACTCCACCTCATAGGTATAGGAATCATTAAAAGAAAACTTAACCTCACCACATTTTGCAGGTCATTTATACTTGGATATTTCAGGAATGAGAAAGTAACAATTCCAAGCACTCAAACTAATATTTATAACTTAGTTATCTCATTGAACCAAGATTTTAGGATCTTCAATTCTCAAGGTTGGGTTACCGCTATAAATATTTTAATTTGTGGATTTTAAACTCATTCCTCCAAGTAGTTTGTACATTTGATCTCTATTTATACTTTTTGTAAGCGGATCCGCAAGGTTTTCCTTTGACTTCACATAGTCAACCGAAATAACCCCATTCGAGATCAATTGTCTTATGGTATTGTGTCTCCGACGAATATGTCGAGATTTACCATTGTACATATTACTTTGTGCTCTTTCTATTGCTGACTGACTATCACAATGAATCGTAATGGAAGACACCGGTTTATTCCAACATGGAATATCTTCTAGAAAGTTTCGAAGCCACTCGGCTTCTTCTCCAGCTTTATCTAGAGCAATGAACTCGGACTCCATAGTCGACCGAGCTATACAAGTTTATTTAGAAGATCTCCATGACACCGCTCCTCCACCGATAGTGAACACATATCCACTCGTAGACTTGGAGTCTTTCGTGTCAGAAATCCAATTTGCATCACAATATCCTTCTAGGACTGCAGGATATTTTGTATACACTATTCCATAAATAGAAGTGTATTTCAAATATCCAAGCACTCTCATTAGTGCTTTCCAATGATCCTCACTTGGATTACTTGTGAATCGACTAAGTTTGTTTACAGTATATGCAAGATCAGGACGGGTACAGTTATTTAAGTACATTAAACTTCCTATCACCCTTGCATATTCCACTTGTGAAACAGGTTCTCCTCTATTTTTGGCTAAATGTGTACCTAACTCCATAGGTGTTCTAGCCGGAGGACGATTTGTGACATTAAATCGTTCAAGAACCTTTTCGACATAATGAGTTTGGGATAACATAATTCCAGCAGGAATTCTAGAGACTTTAATCCCTAGAATTATATCACACAATCCCAAATCCTTCATATCAAAATGTTTTCTCAACATTTTCTTGGTTTTCACAATCAATTCATGGTTGCTTCCCATGATTAACATGTCATCTACATAAAGGCAAACAATTACATATGCATTTGTAGTACCTTTAATGTAGACACATTTATCACATTCATTTATTGTGAAACCATTTGACAACATAGCAGTGTCAAACTTTTGATGCCACTGTTTAGGTGCTTGTTTAAGTCCATACAATGACTTGACAAGTTTACACACATTTTGTTCTTTTCCGGGTACAACAAACCCTTCTGGTTATTTTATATATATTTCTTCTTCCAACTCTCCATTCAAAAACGTTGTTTTAACATCCATTTGATATATATCAAGATCATGAAATGCTGCAATAGCTATGAGAACACGGATGGATGTTATTCTATAAACCGGAGAGTAGGTATCGAAGAAATCATATCCCTCCTTTTGTCTAAAACCTTGAACCACTAGTCGAGCTTTATATTTATCTATAGATCCATCTTCTTTGTATTTCCTTTTAAGAATCCACTTGGATCCCAAAGGTTTACATCCCGGAGAGAGATCAACCAACTCCCACGTATGATTATGTATGATGAAATCTATTTCATTTTGTATGGCTTCCTTCCAAAAAGGAGCCTCAGGATTTGATAAAGCCTCTTGAAGAGTTCTTGGTTCATTATCTAACATGTATGTTAGAAAATCAGGACCAAATGACTTTTCAACTTTTACACGCTTGCTGCGCCGTGGTTCCTCGTTGTTTTGTGGAGTTTCAGTTGTGTTTTCATGAGTTCGCTTGTTCGAACTAATTTCTTTTCTTTCTTTACATGGAAAGATATTTTCAAAGAATACAACATTTCTTGACTCCATAATTGTGTCTTCATGTACATCAGGAATGGTTGACTTATGTACTAAAAATTGATATGCACTACTATTGTATGCATAACCAATAAATATACAGTCAACCGTTTTAGGTCCAATTTTTATTTGTTTTGGTTTAGGTACTTCTACTTTCGCCAAACACCCCCACACTTTGAGGTATTGGTAAGAAGGTTTACGATATTTCCACTGTTCAAACGGTGTTTCATCTTTTCCTTTGATTGGAATCTTGTTTAGAATGTGAGTTGCTGAGAGAATCGCTTCACCCCACATATTTTGAGGTAAGCCAGAATTTATTAACAATGCATTCATCATTTTCTTTAATTTTCGATTTTTGCGTTCTGCAACGCCATTGGATTGAGGTGAGTAAGGGGCTGTCGTTTGATGAATGATGCCCGAAGTTGAGCAAAATTCTTCAAAAGGAGCCACATACTCTCTACCTCGATCACTTCGAATCATTTTAATTTTCAAACTTCGTTGATTTTCAATCTCAGTCTTATATTTCTTAAAGCTTCAATTGCTTCATCTTTGCTTTTCAATAAATATACGTAACAAAATCTGGTGCAATCATCAATGAATGTTATAAAGTACTTATTTTCAGCTCGTGTGTGTACCACTTTTAAATCAAATACATCAGTATGTATTAATTCAAGTGGCGTAGTACTTCTCGTGACATTATGAAATGGAGCTTTAACCATTTTTCGCTTCAACACAAATCTCACACTTGTTTTGTGGATTTCTTTTAAACGTATGTATTACATTTAAATTTGCAAGTCGTTGCAACGTATTGAAGTTAACATGCCCTAATCATTCATGCCATAATTCATAGCTTTCAAGCAAGTAAGCAGAACCAACAACTTTATTCTTCGTCTCAGGACGGATAACATTCATTACATTCAATTTAAAGAGACCACTATCTTGGTACCCTTTACCAACAAATACACCGGATTTTGTTAATACAAATTTATCAGACTCAAACACCATTCTAAAGTCTGCCTTGCTCAAGAGAGAACCCGAAACTAAGTTCTTCCTAATGTCTGGCACATGCAGCACATTCTTGAGCGTCACCTCTTTGCCCGAGGTCATCTTCAACACCACGTTTCCCACTCCCACAATTTCAGACGTTGCAGAGTTTCCCATGAACAATTTTCTATCCCCAACGGTGGCATAGGTGGAATACATATCTTTATCGGCACAAATGTGACTCGTAGAGCCGGTATCAATCCACCATCCTCTCGGATCATCCACCATGTTGGTCTCACAAATAACGGCTCTTAAATCAATATCAGAAATTGCTAAAGGTACATACCTTTGTTCAACCAAGTTTGATTGATTTCGTTTTTGATTTGTGTTGTTTTTCTTTGGAATTCGGCAATCCCTTGCCATATGATTTGGTTTGCCACAGTTGTAGCAACTTCCTTGGAATTTATTCGCTTTCCCCTTTTACTTTCCATCATGGGGGCGCTTCCTCTTGTGACTCGTACTAGATTCCGCCATATTTTCTTTGGCCTCGGTTTCCATCATCTTTTTATTTGACTTGGCCTCAGTATTCCTGTTGTCCTCCTCGATGCGAAGTCTTACAATCAGATCTTCAAGTTTCAACTTCTTACGTTTGAGCTTAAGGTAGTTTTTGAAGTCTTTCCACATCGGAGGCAACTTCTCAATGATATACGCGACTTGGAATGGTTCATTGATTTCTATCCCTTCGGCCAATAAGTCATGCAAGATGATTTGTATCTCTTGCACTTGACTCATTATAGTTTTTGAGTCTATCATCTTGAAGTCCAAAAATTTGCCAACCACGAACTTCTTTATACCGGCGTCTTCAATTTTGTATTTATTTTCCAAGGAATCCCAGAGTTCCTTGGCCGTCTTGACTGATGAATAGACACTATAGAGAGTGTCATCAAGGCCATTCAGAATATAGTTTCTGCACAGAAAATCGTTGTGGTTCCATGGATCAACTGCGGTCCTCCTTTGGGTGTCAGAATCGCCATCAACGACGACAGGGGGATCCTCCTTCAGGAATCTAGACAGATTCAATGTGGTAAGGTAGAAGAGCATTTTCTGCTGCCAATGTTTGAAGTCGGCACCAGAAAACTTTGGCGACTTTTCTCCATGTGCAGGGGCGGAAGCGAGCGGAGTGAATGAAACGGTATACATCTTCAAAATCTGAGAAATACAAAGAATTTTGTCTTGCGATTGTTATTAGGGTGTACTTCGAATTCTGAAAATTAGTGCGTCAACAGCAACAACAGCAGCAACAAAGATGAACAAAGTCGAGGCGAGAGAAACTCTCTATCCGCAAGACGAAATTGGCCGTTAACAGTGCTCAACGTTGGCGGCAATTGTAAGGCCCTGAAAGATTAAGTTATTAATTATGAAATTTGAGATTTAAATTCTATAATTTGGGAAAATATCAATTGGATAATTTATGAAAATTAGAGATTTAATTTCCGAGCTGGAAATATTTAATTTGAGAATTTACGGATTTTGAGATTTAAATTCCGGGATTCTTAAATTAAAATATGAAAATATTTGAATTGACTATTTTGGAATTTAAGATAGAAATTCCATGTTCCGGGAATTTAAGAGTATTTAATTCGGAGGTGAAACTCGAGCAGGGACTATTTTGTAAATATCGAAGAGTTGAGGGGCCAAAGTGCAATTTTCCTTGCAAGTGGGAAATCACACGTGAGTGCTATACATTTATAGGTGTAATTGATGTCTGAATCATCACATTCAGCAGCCAAAGTCGAGAGGCTCTCCATATTTCAGATTCTAAGTTCATTCTTGAGCTTCCAACTTCGATAACTTCTACTCCGGTTAGCCGATTTCAATTCTGAAAATAGCGTTGCGATCCTTTCAAGAAGAACTACGATTTGATGTAAGATTTCTTATGATTCAGAATGTTTTGAGATGTTATAATTTTGATAAATCATATTTGATTATGAATATGTGTGCTTGAGTTTCTATATAGTGTTATATCGAAAGCGGTTCGACGAACGAAAGCCGTATGCAATTGATATGAATATCTAGCATGTATTTCGAAACCTATGCCTATTGATCTAGCTGGTTTTTGATGTTATGTTGCTGGTATGAATTGTATTTGAAGTGGATGTGATTGTTAGAGTTGATAGAGTTGAGTTTTGGGTTACCGATTTTATATCGTTATGCCATCGGTTCAAGAATTTGATCAAGTTTGAGTTTATAGTGTTTGAACTGAGTTAGTTAGGAGTTAATTGCTGATATATGCAGCATATTTACACTTCATATCAGATTGAATATGAATGTTTCGAGTTCGGAAAGCTATATTTCGAATCGGCCAAGAATTGAGCAAAGTTTGTAACTTGTTTTGCCTTGAAGTTTGAGATGTGATTGAGCAGATTTTTATGTGAGTTTGTAGCTGATATAAATAGCTTGATATGCTATATTTCAGATTTGTAAAGAAGAGATTCGGACTCGAGACTTTATCATTTGAGAAACGAGATCGAATAGCTCAAGGTTGAAGTTATGCTACCTTGAAGATGAGATGATGAACTTGAGCAAGTGTGTTTGCTATTCTTTGATGTAGGTTGTTCAGATTTGAAGCAACTATGACTCAACGAAACGAAATGTATAAGATGACATCGAGAGTCAGGGATTCGATACTCGAGAATGATGCTTCTTGAGTTATCCCGAACAAATCACATACTTGTTTATGTACTTGTTCTTGAGGTAGAACTTATGTTATTATTGATCCATCACAGGTAGTGGATCTTTATTGCTTATGATATGATATGATTTGATATTGAATTGATTCTAATGCCAAGGTCAGATGGACCTTATTTTCGAGTCTGATGAGACGACGATAGATGGATATCCATGTCAAGATCGGATACGAATCTTGATGGCAAAGAGTGTGATATGAATCAATTCTTGTTAGCGCGCTATATAAATATTTTGATTTGAAGTATGATTTGAAGTATTGATTTATATGTTTTGAATTGATTTAGATATGTGTTATATTACTCTATCCTTGATTTAAAATTGTTAGAGTTGACATGTTTATATTTTAACGCATGTATATGTCTTTTATACTAGGAATTATATTCTCGCCGGAGTTTATCCGGTTCTTGTCTTGTTTTGTATGTGTGCATGACGAAAGGTGGGGCAGGAGCTAGTCTGAGACGACAAGGGTAGCTCGGGAGAGAGATTTAGCATGTGTGGACTTGGGTTTTAGATGTTGTATTGCTGTCACGAATTGAGTTGGAATCAAGTATAACATGTTTATATACTTGTAGAACTTGTTGTATAGTTAGTTCTTGTAGTGACCCTGCATGGAATCACCTACTAACTAGCAACTAATAGCATGTATTAAACTTAATACAGCAAAATACTTAACAGAGTAAAAACGTGCGGAAACATAATTCATAATTTACATATCAGCTTAGTAAAACAAATTCAGGCTTAAATCTATAGTGATACAACCAAATCGAAGAACTTAAAAGTAAACATTATACAGCTAAAACAAATCCTGCTGTATAAATTCCCCTGAAAAGCTCCGGCTCCCTAGTCCTGCCTCGAACTACCAGCTCCGTCCATCCTGCGACCTGCCCCATGGAATAGGATGTCTAAGATAACAACTAGGACGTGAGCGCTAACGCCCAGTACATAGACATGAATAAACATATGTATATAATGCATGCAACATGATGACTGGTAAAGGGTCATCTGAAAAGTCATGCTCAGTACCGGTGCCACATGAGTGTTGCCACCGCATGGATCAACCTCTGGGTGCAACCACACTCGTCTAGTACACCAGAGTAGACAGACATAAATGCCCCCGCCGTCGCGGTACTCTCAGTGACAGACTATCGAGTATAGAGCTGAGCGGCTCTATAGTCAGGTATAACAAGGTATAGGCTCAACGTGTATATGCACATGACATATGAATATAGAAAGCGGTAAATCATATATCATGCCATATAATAATGCCAAATAAATGCAACATATAAACATGTATACTCGCTGGCAATCTCAGTCAATGTGTACGTACCTCTAGGCTAGATCAAGTATAGTAGGATCCTAGGTTTCAAGCCTATATTCAAAAGTTCACCGTATCACTACATAAATTCTATAAGCCTTAACTAAGCTAATAAGTACTCCCAAAACTTAAATAGATTCTCGGACCATACCTTCGTCCGTAGATAGCCCTTTGGAGTCGCTAGTCCCGGATGACTATAACCACTCCTTGGTTATTCCAGAACCTCTATTATAACCGATAGGGCCCTCAAGTGTATAACTCATACTATATAACTGAACACTCGAAATACTTGATTTATATCTAATTTCTCGTCCGAATGGCCCTATTTATAGGCAAAATCTGCCGGAGTTCGGGCCCTCCGAACCTGAATGCTCGACACTTGTCGAAAATCGCGGATTAGTCATCTAGTATTGCTGTCTGGGGGAGTTCGGAGCCTCCTAAGAGCTGGGTTCGGATCCTCCGAACCAGGTTTGGATGGTCCAAACTTGGTATTTGAGTTCGGATGGTCCGAAATCATTTTGGTGCCTCCGAACTGTCCGAGATAGATGATTGAAGTGAGAATTACTTCGGATAATCATTTAGTTTATCAGATTTGATATTCCGATTGAATGTGATTTCGAGGACGAAATCATTCCTTAGAGGGGAGGAAATGTAAGGCCCTGAAAGATTAAGTTATTAATTATGAAATTTGAGATTTAAATTCTATAATTTGGGAAAATATCAATTGGATAATTTATGAAAATTAGAGATTTAATTTCCGAGCTGGAAATATTTAATTTGAGAATTTACGGATTTTGAGATTTAAATTCCGGGATTCTTAAATTAAAATATGGAAATATTTGAATTGACTATTTTGGAATTTAAGATGGAAATTCCATGTTCCGGGAATTGAAGAGTATTTAATTCGGAGGTGAAACTCGAGCAGAGACTGTTTTGCAAATATCGAAGAGTTGAGGGGCCAAAGTGCAATTTCTCTTGCAAGTGGGAAATCACACGTGTGTGCTATACTTTTATAGGTGTAATTGATGTCTGAATCATCACATTTCAGCAGCCAAAGTCGAGAGGCTCTCCATATTTCAGATTCTAAGTTCATTCTTGAGCTTCCAACTTCGATAACTTCTACTCCGGTTAGCCGATTTCAATTCTGAAAATAGCGTTGCGATCCTTTCAAGAAGAACTACGATTTGATGTAAGATTTCTTATGATTCAGAATGTTTTGAGATGTTATAATTTTGATAAATCATATTTGATTATGAATATGTGTGCTTGAGTTTCTATATAGTGTTATATCGAAAGCGGTTCGACGAACGGAAGCCGTATGCAATTGATATGAATATCTAGCATGTATTTCGAAACCTATGCCTATTGATCTAGCTGGTTTTTGATGTTATGTTGCTGGTATGAATTGTATTTGAAGTGGATGTGATTGTTAGAGTTGATAGAGTTGAGTTTTGGGTTACCGATTTTATATCGTTATGCCGTCGGTTCAAGAATTTGATCAAGTTTGAGTTTATAGTGTTTGAACTGAGTTAGTTAGGAGTTAATTGCTGATATATGCAGCATATTTACACTTCATATGAGATTGAATATGAATGTTTCGAGTTCGGAAAGCTATATTTCGAATCGGCCAAGAATTGAGCAAAGTTTGTAACTTGTTTTGCCTTGAAGTTTGAGATGTGATTGAGCAGATTTTTATGTGAGTTTGTAGCTGATATAAATAGCTTGATATGCTATATTTCAGATTTGTAAAGAAGAGATTCGGACTCGAGACTTTATCGTTTGAGAAACGAGATCGAATAGCTCAAGGTTGAAGTTATGCTACCTTGAAGATGAGATAATGAACTTGAGCAAGTGTGTTTGCTATTCTTTGATGTAGGTTGTTCAGATTTGAAGCAACTATGACTCAACGAAATGAAAGGTATAAGATGACATCGAGAGTCAGGGATTCGATACTCGAGAATGATGCTTCTTGAGTTATCCCGAACAAATTACATACTTGTTTATGTACTTGTTCTTGAGGTAGAACTTATGTTATTATTGATCCATCACAGGTAGTGGATCTTTATTGCTTATGATATGATATGATTTGATATTGAATTGATTCTAATGCCAAGGTCAGATGGACCTTATTTTCGAGTCTGATGAGACGACGATAGATGTATATCCATGTCAAGATCGGATACGAATCTTGATGGCAAAGAGTGTGATATGAATCAATTCTTGTTAGCGCGCTATATAAATATTTTGATTTGAAGTATGATTTGAAGTATTGATTTATATGTTTTGAATTGATTTAGATATGCGTTATATTACTCTATCCTTGATTTAAAATTGTTAGAGTTGACATGTTTATATTTTAACGCATGTGTATGTCTTTTATACTAGGAATTATATTCTCACCGGAGTTTATCCGGTTCTTGTCTTGTTTTGTATGTGTGCATGACGAAAGGTGGGGCAGGAGCTAGTCTGAGACGACAAGGGTAGCTCGGGAGAGAGATTTAGCATGTGTGGACTCTGGTTTTAGATGTTGTATTGCTGTCACGAATTGAGTTGGAATCAAGTATAGCATGTTTATATACTTGTAGAACTTGTTGTATAGTTAGTTCTTGTAGTGACCCTGCATGGAATCACCTACTAACTAGCAACTAATAGCATGCATTAAACTTAATACAGCAAAATACTTAACAGAGTAAAAACGTGCGGAAACATAATCCATAATTTACATATCAGCTTAGTAAAACAAATTCAGGCTTAAATCTATAGTGATACAACCAAATCGAAGAACTTAAAAGTAAACATTATACAGCTAAAACAAATCCTGCTGTATAAATTCCCCTGAAAAGCTCCGGCTCCCTAGTCCTGCCTCGAACTACCGGCTCCGTCCATCTTGCGACCTGCCCCATGGAATAGGGTGTCCAAGATAACAACTAGGACGTGAGCGCTAACGCCCAGTACATAGACATGAATAAACATATGTATATAATGCATGCAACATGATGACTGGTAAAGGGTCATCTGAAAAGTCATGCTCAGTACCGGTGCCACATGAGTGTTGCCACCGCATGGATCAACCTCTGGGTGCAACCACACTCGTCTAGTACACCAGAGTAGACAGACATAAATGCCCCCGCCGTCGCGGTACTCTCAGTGAAAGACTATCGAGTATAGAGCTAAGCGGCTCTATAGTCAGGTATAACAAGGTATAGGCTCAACGTGTATATGCACATGACATATGAATATAGAAAGCGGTAAATCATATATCATGCCATATAATAATGCCAAATAAATGCAACATATAAACATGTATAATCGCTGGCAATCTCAGTCAATGTGTACGTACCTCTAGGCTAGATCAAGTATAGTAGGATCCTAGGTTCTAAGCCTATATTCAAAAGTTCACCGTATCACTACATAAATTCTATAAGCCTTAACTAAGCTAATAAGTACTCCCAAAACTTAAATAGATTCCCGGACCATACCTTCGTCCGTAGATAGCCCTTTGGAGTCGCTAGTCCCGGATGACTATAACCACTCCTTGGTTATTCCAGAACCTCTATTATAACCGATAGGGCCCTCAAGTGTATAACTCATACTATATAACTGAACACTCGAAATACTTGATTTGTATCTAATTTCTCGTCTGAATGGCCCTATTTATAGGCAAAATCTGCCGGAGTTCGGGCACTCCGAACCTGAATGCTCGACACTTGTCGAAAATCGCGGATTAGTCATCTAGCATTGCTGTCTGGGGGAGTTCGGAGCCTCCTAAGAGCTGGGTTCGGATCCTCCGAACCAGGTTCGGATGGTCCAAACTTGGTATTTGAGTTCGGATGGTCCGAAATCATTTTGGTGCCTCTGAACTGTCCGAGATAGATGATTGAAGTGAGAATTACTTCGATAATCATTTAGTTTATCATATTTGATATTCCGATTGAATGTGATTTCGAGGACGAAATCATTCCTTAGAGGCTAGGAAATGTAAGGCCCTGAAAGATTAAGTTATTAATTATGAAATTTGAGATTTAAATTCTATAATTTGGGAAAATATCAATTGGATAATTTATGAAAATTAGAGATTTAATTTCCGAGCTGGAAATATTTAATTTGAGAATTTACGGATTTTGAGATTTAAATTCCGGGATTCTTAAATTAAAATATGGAAATATTTGAATTGACTATTTTGGAATTTAAGATGGAAATTCCATGTTCCGGGAATTGAAGAGTATTTAATTCGGAGGTGAAACTCGAGCAGAGACTGTTTTGCAAATATCGAAGAGTTGAGGGGCCAAAGTGCAATTTCTCTTGCAAGTGGGAAATCACACGTGTGTGCTATACTTTTATAGGTGTAATTGATGTCTGAATCATCACATTTCAGCAGCCAAATTCGAGAGGCTCTGTAGCACCAAGAACTTCTAAAATTTGAAAATCATGCCTAAAATTATTTTTAGTATTTATATTTTTATTTCTTGAAGTTAATTGTTTAAGTTTTAGTTAAAGATAGAATTGTTCGATTTATTTGGATTAAATGCCTTGAATTGTTTGGTCTAGTAAGTTTCTGTCCCGGCAGGCGACGACGGTGGGCTTCGGTGGTTTATTTTCAAGGTTTTTAATTTTAAGATTTTAAGTTAGAGGTAAAAGGGGGGTTTTGGCCAAAAATGCAAATTTTGAATTTTTAGGGGTCAAAAAGCAATTTTATCATTTTCTTGGGTTATTTCCTAAATTTTTCATAAAATAGGATTTTATTAAATCCGGGTTAGTGTAATTTCAATCAAAATGTTGTGAGTTGAAATTTTAAATTTAGAAGTTTGAAAATAGCAAAAAAGTTTGAGGTAAAAAGTTTTAATAGTACAAGTAGTACTTTTGCTAGTACAAGTGGAATTTTAAAACACTACACACAATACACACAATACACTAAACTTTTAACTTACACTATCATTTTTAAAACATTACAATAAAAAGAAAATCAAGACTCAACCAAAACCTCTCCCCAAAATCCTAACCTAGCCGCCTCCTCCCCTCTCCCTTGAAGAAGACCGCTCGCCGCCGCCAGCCACCCGTCCGCCGCCGCCTGCCGCCGTTCCCAGCCGCCGGAGAAGCCCCTAGGTGCTTAGCTTGGTGTGTTGGTTGAAATCCCACCTTCTTCTCCTCTCCTTGATTTCGAGTTCTAGGTATTTTTGGTAAAGGCAAGTGTAGCTACTCCTTTGGGCTCACATTCAAGCAATATCTACCCCCACCCTTATGATTTCTTGCAATATTTTCGAGAATGCATGTTGTTAGAAGGTTAGGGTTTCGAATTTTTCATGTTTAGGGGCTGATTTTTTCTAAATATGTTAGGGAGTTGAGTTTATGTGGATTAATGTTGAGTATATGTGCATTGACATGGAATTAATTGAGTGTCCTTGCCAAAATTCGAAATTTCAGATTGTATATGGACCTAATTTTCGAAATGTTGCATGTGTAGGGGCTGAAATTTATTTGATGTTGAAGTATTTAATGGTCTTGCATTGGTCTTGATTGATTGTTCAACATTTTGGAGTTTTGATGGTTAAATCTTGTTGTTCTTGTTATGTGTTGTGAAAGTGTGGATTGAGTGTAGCCCAAGTGTTTGGGAAAAGTCCTAAGAGAAGGTATTGGAGGTGTTTGGGTGTTTGGTGTGGAGATAAGTTGAGGGAAGTGGCTAAGTGTTTGAATTGTTGGAAATGGGAAGGTGAGAAGTGCAGGGCAGTACTGTTCGGGGCAGGGCAGGTCTGGTCTGAGGTCTGGGCAGGGTTTGGTCTGAACCATAGTAAAGTTCGTGTCTTTGTGGTCGCGTCGACATAAAATGGGCTCGAATCGGATAAGAATTGAGTGAGTTATGGATTTTACAAAATTGGGTGCAAGTGCAGATTTTTCCTTTGAATAGGGGCTGTCCGATTTTTGTGTTTTGTAAATTTGCTCTTTTGATCTTTTGATGATACCACCTATTCCTTGGGATGATTTGGAGTGTTTGTTGAGTGTCGGTTCAAGCGGGACGGGTTTTGGATAAGACATGACAAAGTTAAGGGCTTTTCGGTTTACTTGCTCGAGTTAAGTCAAGTTTGAGGATTTTGTTGGGTAAGTTGTCTTCTTTGGACTTAGGGGCAGCCACTCATCCACCTTAAACTCACATTTTTGAGTCGAGTCTCATGTCTTAAAGATTGCTTATTCGTGTGCATTTGACGTGTTCTTGAGTTTAATAAAGAAAAAGGAAGTTTACTTGTTTGCATGTCATTTAATGTATGAGTTGAGTCTTTATAAATGAAAAGGAAAAAGAAAGCAAATATTTTTGAATGAAGTGATCTGTTTGTGACAAGAGGGGTGTTGCTAGGCCGGGGGATGCCTCGGTCTACTCACCAAGAGGTTATAGAGGTTAGGCAAGGAGCAAGAGACATCTTGTTTACCCTTGCCACAGAGGGGCAATGTGGGATCGGGAGGCATCTCGGTCTCCTTGCCATAGAGGGGTTAAGTTCGTCGGGAGAAATCTCGTCGTCTTGCCGGCATAGTGCACTGCAGCCATGATCATGATCGAAACAGAGGGTCACAAATCAGGGATCGGATTTCTAAGAGGAAAAAGTAAAGAAAAGTTTAAAAGTTAAAGTTTCACAATTTTAGTTGACTCGTTTTGCATTGATGTCAGTCTTTGAGTTATGCATGAGTCTAAGTTGAATGTTATGAAAGTTAAAGTTTATCATAGTGTGAGTTCATTAATGCATGATTTCTATATCTTTCTAGTTTCATGCATATTACAGTTTAAGTTGAGTTTTTGCATCACGTATTTTAAACCCTTGTTATTATCCTAGTTATGCTTGTTGAGTCTTTAGACTCACTATGCTTGAATGTTTGCAGGTGAGGATTTTGTGGAGGAGACGGAGGGGCGTGATCTACTGGGATGAGGCCATCGGTAGTGCAAGGCCCAGTGACCGTTGCTTCCTTTTAGTTTATGTTTTTCCGCACAGTTATCGAATTTGTAATAATAAAGTATTATTTGAGATCTTGTAGTATTTATAGCCAGGATGTGCATTCCCTGTGCTACAGCTTATGTTTTGAAGTACGTTTTCCGCTTTTGCAAGTTTATGATTATCGTTGGAATTAATTTTAAATGCTTTAGTTTACTTTATGCTGTAACCGGGAGGTGGTTACTAGGATTGCATGTTTATGTTTAACACACTTAAGTTTTGAAGTCAATTTTCTTTCCTTATTTAAATTGCTGTTTGAGTCTTGATGGCTTATTTGTTTTACAAATAGGTCATGGCAAAATTTTTAAAAATCCGTAATTTTCCTTTATTTTAATTATAGTCTAGTAGCGAGTAGTTAGGGTCGTTTCAGTTGGTATCAGAGCACGTTCTTGGTTTGGGCTGAGCCTACTGCCGGTTGCTGAAACTCAGGGGATCTCGCCTCAAAGTCTGTAAGATTTAAGTTTAATGTCTCTATCTGTTTAAGTTTTGATGTATTAGTTTCTTGAGTTATTGAGAAGTTTAAATTTGAAGTAAAAATATTTTCTAAGGCATGAAATTTGAATGTTGGATTTTCTCAATGCGTTTAGATGGCTCGTCGTCATGATCCGCGTGCAGTTACGCCTCCACCGCCTCCACTGGCGCCGCAGGTGGATATAGGAGGGCAGGTGCTAGCAGGATTGGCCCGTATCCTCGAGCGTCATGTGGATGCTCCTGTTGCTAGATCGGAGACTACTTATGAGCAGTTTCGGAAGATGAATCCGAAGGACTTCGCTGGCACCACTGATCCGTTGATAGCGGAGGGTTGGATCCGCTCCCTTGAGGTGATCTTTCGCTATATGCAGATGAGAGATCCAGATAGAGTGAGATGTGCTGTGTTTCTCCTCCAGGATGATGCCGCCCTCTGGTGGGAGGGTATGGAGAAGATTGTGAACCCAGCTACTCTACCTTGGGCTGAGTTCAAGAAGTTGTTCTTTGAGAAGTACTTTACTGCTGATGTGAGAGCCCGTTTGAAGACGGAGTTTATGAGCTTGAGGCAGGGTGATCTGTCGGTAGCCCAGTTCGTGGTGAAGTTTGAGAGAGGCTGCCATTTCGTGCCGTTGATTGGAGATGATGAGAAAGAGAAGCTGGAGCACTTTCTTGTAGGGCTTCGACCTACCATCCGTAGGGATGTGCTGATGGCTGAGCCATCTGATTATGCTTCAGCACTGAGGCGTGCCTTGAGGTCCGAGCAGACGCTGAGAGATATTAGCGCGGAGGCGCATGGCAAGAGGCCCTTCCCTCATCAGGGCCACTCTCAGCAGCAGCACGGCAAGAAGCCGTATCATGGGCCCCCGAGACAGCAGGGACAGCAGGCACCGCAGGGGCGTCAGGCCCAGAGACAGGTTCCTCCCAAGGCTGGGGAGAAGCCTATTTGTCAGTTTTGCCATCGTCCGCATTTTGGGAAGTGTTTGAAGGATGCTGGAGTTTGCTTCAAGTGCAAGAAGCCAGGACATATGTCTACCCATTGTCCAGAGCTGAGGAGGCCCGTGCAGGGCAGAGTGTTCGTGATGGAGGCCGAGCAGGCCGACCCAGACACTACTCTTCTCACAGGTAATATCTTAACTTTTGGGTTAGAGCAGTTAAAGATTTTTTGATGCATGCGACTCTAAATCTTTGCTTGTTTGAGGTTTTACTCTAGTAACTTGTTGCATGCCTTAGGACCTTTGACTTTTAGCATGAATAGTATCTTGTTTGGGAATTGTTGAATTAGAATGAGCCTAAGTAGAACTCATGGTTTTAACTTCAACCTTTCGTCATTGTAACTACTGCTATGCAGGTAGGATTGTTGTGGCAGGCGTAGCCACGAGGGCCTTATTAGACTCAGGGGCTACCCATTCCTTTATATCGGAGTCTTTTGCCCTTGAGAGGGGCATTCAGAGCGAGGAATTGAAGGTTGGATTCTCAGTTACTATCCCCTCAGGGGAAGAGCTATCCACCAGGAGCTTGGTGAGAGACCTTGTATTGCTTTTGCAGGGTCAGTCAGTGGTAGCAGACCTCATAGTGCTACCTTTGCCAGAGTTTGACCTGATTCTTGGGATGGATTGGATGACGAAGAATGCGGTGATGATAGATTTTCAGCAGAGGTCAGTACTAGTCAGGCCTGAGGGCGAGGAACCGTTTTGGTTTGAGGCTGCTAAGAGCTTGAGGAAGACTCGAGTCATTTCTACTTTGCAAGCTCAGAGGCTTGTACTTAGTGGGTGCGAGTCATTTCTAGCCAGTTTATCTTTGACAGAGCTGCCAGAGCGACCAGTTATTTCTGATGTGGCTATCGTCAGGGAGTTTGAGGATGTGTTCCCTAGCGATGTTGTGGGAATTCCGCCCGATAGAGAAGTGGAGTTCTCTATAGATTTGATTCCCGGTACTGTGCCTATCTCCAAGGCACCGTACAGATTGGCTCCTACCGAAATGAAGGAGTTAAAAGAGCAGATTCAAGAGTTGCTTGACAAGGGATTCATACGCCCTAGTTTCTCCCCATGGGGCGCACCAGTTCTCTTCGTTAAGAAGAAGGACGGTAGTCTAAGATTGTGCATAGACTACCGAGGTTTGAACGGAGTGACTGTGAAGAACAAGTACCCATTACCTAGGATCGAGGACCTCTTCGATCAATTGCAAGGTGCATCCGTCTTTTCGAAGATTGATCTTCGTTCAGGTTATCACCAGTTGAAGGTGAAGGAGTCAGATGTGGCGAAGACAGCTTTTAGGACTCGTTACGGTCATTACGAGTTCCTTGTGATGCCGTTTGGGATGACGAATGCGCCCGCGGTTTTCATGGATCTTATGAACCGCGTGTTTCAGCCTTACTTGGACCGCTTTGTCATTGTTTTCATCGATGACATCCTCATTTATTCGAAGGATAGAGTGGAGCATGAACAGCATTTGAGGACCGTTCTTGAGGTGCTTCGAGAGCACAAGTTGTTGGCCAAGTTTGATAAGTGTGAATTCTGGTTGGAGAAAGTTGCTTTCTTGGGTCATATTATTTCTAAGAGCGGTGTGGAAGTAGACCCTTCAAAGGTTCAAGCAGTGAAGGAGTGGTCTATACCGAGGAGCGCGTCTGAGATTCGCAGTTTTCTTGGATTAGCCGGTTATTACCGAAAATTTATCAAGGGTTTTTCCTCCATTGCTGTGCCTATGACAGCGTTGACTAAGAAGAACGCCAAGTTTGTTTGGAGTGCCGAGTGTCAAAGGAGCTTTGATACTTTGAAGGAAGCTCTTACGATAGCGCCAGTGTTGACCATGCCATCCGGGCAAGGTGATTTTGTGGTGTATACTGATGCTTCCAAGTTGGGATTGGGAGCAGTTCTGATGCAGCGAGACAGAGTTATTGCCTATGCTTCTAGGCAATTGAAGGAGCACGAGAAGAACTACCCTACTCATGACTTAGAGTTGGCAGCGGTAGTGTTTGCTCTTAAGATTTGGAGACACTATCTTTACGAAGAGAAGAGTCAGATCTTCACAGACCACAAAAGCCTCAAGTACTTCTTCACCCAGAAGGAGTTGAATATGAGGCAGCGTAGGTGGTTAGAGTTGGTGAAGGACTATGACTGCAATATTAGCTACCACCCTGGTAAAGCTAATGTGGTTGCAGATGCTTTGAGCAGGAAGACTGCAGTGATTACCTCCTTGTCAGTGTCTAGACCGTTGCAGGTTGAGATTCAGAGGTATGGTCTTGAGTTTTATGCGAGTGGTAGAGCTCCCCGTTTGTCTTCCCTTAGTGTGCAGACTACACTTTTTGATCGTATCCGTGCAGCGCAGTCAGTTGATGAGCAGATCAGGAAGTGGAGACAGAGAGATGAGGAGAAAGACAGCGGTTTGTATGCTGTGGTAGATGGGATTGTGAGGTACAGAGGTAGATTTTGGGTTCCCGCAGGTGATTCTCTGCGAGTTACTATCATGGCCGAGACACATACATCTCCGTACTCAATCCACCCTGGTAGTACGAAGATGTATCGGGATCTTCAGCAGATTTATTGGTGGCCAGGCATGAAAAGTGACATTGCCCGATTCGTGTCAGAATGCCTGACATGCCAGCAGGTTAAGGCGGAGCATCAGAGACCCGCCGGTTTGCTTAAGCCTCTCCCTATTCCGGAGTGGAAGTGGGAGAATATCTCCATGGATTTTGTCGTGAGATTGCCGAAGACATTGAGAGGTTCGAATGCCATTTGGGTGATTGTAGACCGTCTCACTAAGTCGGCTCACTTTTTACCGGTGAAGATGAATTTCACGATGACTCAGTTCGCGGAGTTGTATATCCGGGAGATAGTCAGACTACATGGTATTCCAGTCTCCATAGTGTCTGATAGAGATCCACGGTTTACTTCGTCTTTTTGGAAGAGTCTTCATTCTGCTATGGGTACGAAGCTACTTTTTAGCACCGCCTTTCACCCGCAGACTGATGGCCAGTCAGAGAGGGTGATTCAGATTTTGGAGGATCTTTTGAGGGCATGTGCTATTGATTTTCAAGGTAGTTGGGAGTCGAGACTACCACTAGAGGAATTCGCGTATAATAACAGTTTTCAGTCCACTATTGGCATGGCTCCCTACGAGGCACTATATGGGAGGAAGTGTAGATCTCCAGTATTGTGGGATGAGATAGGTGAGAGATCAGACTTTGGTCCGGAGATTGTTCAGTTGACCACCGAGGTAGTGGCTAAGATCCGTGATAGGATGAGGACTGCCCAGAGTAGGCAGAAGAGCTATGCTGATCACCGGAGGAGAGACTTGGAGTTCTCGGTGGGTGATCATGTTTTTATCCGTATTGCACCCATGAAGGGTGTGATGAGGTTTGGAAAGAAAGGGAAGTTGGCACCGAGGTTCATAGGGCCCTTCGAAATTTTGGATAGGGTAGGGGTACTGGCTTATAGAGTGGCCTTGCCGCCTAACCTTGATAAGATCCATAATGTCTTCCATGTGTCGATGTTGAGGAAGTACATCTCGAACCTATCCCATGTGCTTAGTTCGGAACCGCTTCAGCTATCTCCTCACTTGACCTATGAGGAGAAGCCCATCCGGATTTTGGATAGACAGGAGAGAAGACTCCGTAACAAGTTGATTCCAATGATCAAGGTGAGATGGCAGAACCATTCGGATGAAGAGGCCACTTGGGAAGCAGAAGCAGATATCAAAGTTCGATATCCGAAGCTTTTTGGTAAGTTTTAATTTCGAGGACGAAATTTCTTATTAGGGAGGGAGGAATTGTAGCACCAAGAACTTTTAAAATTTGAAAATCATGCCTAAAATTATTTTTAGTATTTATATTTTTATTTCTTGAAGTTAATTGTTTAAGTTTTAGTTAAAGATAGAATTGTTCGATTTATTTGGATTAAATGCCTTGAATTGTTTGGTCTAGTAAGTTTCTGTCCCGGCAGACGACGACGGTGGGCTTCGGTGGTTTATTTTCAAGATTTTTAATTTTAAGATTTTAAGTTAGAGGTAAAAGGGGGGTTTTGGCCAAAAATACAAATTTTGAATTTTTAGGGGTCAAAAAGCAATTTTATCATTTTCTTGGGTTATTTCCTAAATTTTTCATAAAATAGGATTTTATTAAATCTGGGTTAGTGAAATTTCAATCAAAATGTTGTGAGTTGAAATTTTAAATTTAGAAGTTTGAAAATAGCAAAAAGTTTGAGGTAAAAAGTTTTAATAGTACAAGTAGTACTTTTACTAGTACAAGTGGAATTTTAAAACACTACACACAATACACACAATACACTAAACTTTTAACTTACACTATCATTTTTAAAACATTACAATAAAAAGAAAATCAAGACTCAACCAAAACCTCTCCCCAAAATCCTAACCTAGCCGCCTCCTCCCCTCTCCCTTGAAGAAGACCGCTCGCCGCCGCCAGCCACCCGTCCGCCGCTGCCTGCCGCCGTTCCCAGCCGCCGGAGAAGCCCCTAGGTGCTTAGCTTAGTGTGTTGGTTGAAATCCCACCTTCTTCTCCTCTCCTTGATTTCGAGTTCTAGGTATTTTTGGTAAAGGCAAGTGTAGCTACTCCTTTGGGCTCACATTCAAGCAATATCTACCCCCACCCTTATGATTTCTTGCAATATTTTCGAGAATGCATGTTGTTAGAAGGTTAGGGTTTCGAATTTTTCATGTTTAGGGGCTGATTTTTTCTAAATATGTTAGGGAGTTGAGTTTATGTGGATTAATGTTGAGTATATGTGCATTGACATGGAATTAATTGAGTGTCCTTGCCAAAATTCGAAATTTCAGATTGTATATGGACCTAATTTTCGAAATGTTGCATGTGTAGGGGCTGAAATTTATTTGATGTTGAAGTATTTAATGGTCTTGCATTGGTCTTGATTGATTGTTCAACATTTTGGAGTTTTGATGGTTAAATCTTGTTGTTCTTGTTATGTGTTGTGAAAGTGTGGATTGAGTGTAGCCCAAGTATTTGGGAAAAGTCCTAAGAGAAGGTATTGGAGGTGTTTGGGTGTTTGGTGTGGAGATAAGTTGAGGGAAGTGGCTAAGTGTTTGAATTGTTGGAAATGGGAAGGTGAGAAGTGCAGGGCAGTACTGTTCGGGGCAGGGCAGGTCTGGTCTGAGGTCTGGGCAGGGTTTGGTCTGAACCATAGTAAAGTTCGTGTCTTTGTGGTCGCGTCGACATAAAATGGGCTCGAATCGGATAAGAATTGAGTGAGTTATGGATTTTACAAAATTGGGTGCAAGTGCAGATTTTTCCTTTGAATAGGGGCTGTCCGATTTTTGTGTTTTGTAAATTTGCTCTTTTGATCTTTTGATGATACCACCTATTCCTTGGGATGATTTGGAGTGTTTGTTGAGTGTCGGTTCAAGCGGGACGGGTTTTGGATAAGGCATGACAAAGTTAAGGGCTTTTCGGTTTACTTGCTCGAGTTAAGTCAAGTTTGAGGATTTTGTTGGGTAAGTTGTCTTCTTTGGACTTAGGGGCAGCCACTCATCCACCTTAAACTCACATTTTTGAGTCGAGTCTCATGTCTTAAAGATTGCTTATTCGTGTGCATTTGACGTGTTCTTGAGTTTAATAAAGAAAAAGGAAGTTTACTTGTTTGCATGTCATTTAATGTATGAGTTGAGTCTTTATAAATGAAAAGGAAAAAGAAAGCAAATATTTTTGAATGAAGTGATCTGTTTGTGACAAGAGGGGTGTTGCTAGGCCGGGGGATGCCTCGGTCTACTCACCAAGAGGTTATAGAGGTTAGGCAAGGAGCAAGAGACATCTTGTTTACCCTTGCCACAGAGGGGCAATGTGGGATCGGGAGGCATCTCGGTCTCCTTGCCATAGAGGGGTTAAGTTCGTCGGGAGAAATCTCGTCGTCTTGCCGGCATAGTGCACTGCAGCCATGATCATGATCGAAACAGAGGGTCACAAATCAGGGATCGGATTTCTAAGAGGAAAAAGTAAAGAAAAGTTTAAAAGTTAAAGTTTCACAATTTTAGTTGACTCGTTTTGCATTGATGTCAGTCTTTGAGTTATGCATGAGTCTAAGTTGAATGTTATGAAAGTTAAAGTTTATCATAGTGTGAGTTCATTAATGCATGATTTCTATATCTTTCTAGTTTCATGCATATTACAGTTTAAGTTGAGTTTTTGCATCACGTATTTTAAACCCTTGTTATTATCCTAGTTATGCTTGTTGAGTCTTTAGACTCACTATGCTTGAATGTTTGCAGGTGAGGATTTTGTGGAGGAGACGGAGGGGCGTGATCTACTGGGATGAGGCCATCGGTAGTGCAAGGCCCAGTGACCGTTGCTTCCTTTTAGTTTATGTTTTTCCGCACAGTTATCGAATTTGTAATAATAAAGTATTATTTGAGATCTTGTAGTATTTATAGCCAGGATGTGCATTCCCTGTGCTACAGCTTATGTTTTGAAGTACGTTTTCCGCTTTTGCAAGTTTATGATTATCGTTGGAATTAATTTTAAATGCTTTAGTTTACTTTATGCTGTAACCGGGAGGTGGTTACTAGGATTGCATGTTTATGTTTAACACACTTAAGTTTTGAAGTCAATTTTCTTTCCTTATTTAAATTGCTGTTTGAGTCTTGATGGCTTATTTGTTTTACAAATAGGTCATGGCAAAATTTTTAAAAATCCGTAATTTTCCTTTATTTTAATTATAGTCTAGTAGCGAGTAGTTAGGGTTGTTTCAGTCTCCATATTTCAGATTCTAAGTTCATTCTTGAGCTTCCAACTTCGATAACTTCTACTCCGGTTAGCCGATTTCAATTCTGAAAATAGCGTTGCGATCCTTTCAAGAAGAACTACGATTTGATGTAAGATTTCTTATGATTCAGAATGTTTTGAGATGTTATAATTTGGATAAATCATATTTGATTATGAATATGTGTGCTTGAGTTTCTATATAGTGTTATATCGAAAGCGGTTCGACGAACGGAAGCCGTATGCAATTGATATGAATTTCCAGCATGTATTTCAAAACCTATGCCTATTGATCTAGCTGGTTTTTGATGTTATGTTGCTGGTATGAATTGTATTTGAAGTGGATGTGATTGTTAGAGTTGATAGAGTTGAGTTTCGGGTTACCGATTTTATACCGTTATGCCGTCGGTTCAAGAATTTGATCAAGTTTGAGTTTATAGTGTTTGAACTGAGTTAGTTAGGAGTTAATTGCTGATATATGCAGCATATTTACACTTTATATCAGATTGAATATGAATGTTTCAAGTTCGGAAAGCTATATTTCGAATCGGCCAATAATTGAGCAAAGTTTGTAACTTGTTTTGTCTTGAAGTTTGAGATGTGATTGAGCAGATTTTTATGTGAGTTTGTAGCTGATATAAATTGCTTGATATGCTATATTTCAGATTTGTAAAGAAGAGATTCGGACTCGAGACTTTATCATTTGAGAAACGAGATCGAATAGCTCAAGGTTGAAGTTATGCTACCTTGAAGATGAGATGATGAACTTGAGCAAGTGTGTTTGCTATTCTTTGATGTAGGTTGTTCATATTTGAAGCAACTATGACTCAACGAAACGAAAGGTATAAGATGAAATCGAGAGTCAGGGATTCGATACTCAAGAATGATGCTTCTTGAGTTATCCCGAACAAATCACATACTTGTTTATGTACTTGTTCTTAAGGTAGAACTTATGTTATTATTGATCCATCACAGGTAGTGGATCTTTATTGCTTATGATTTGATATTGAATTGATTCTAATGCCAAGGTCAGATGGACCTTATTTTCGAGTCTGATGAGACGAAGATAGATGGATATCCATGTCAAGATCGGATACGAATCTTGATGGCAAAGAGTGTGATATGAATCAATTCTTGTTAGCGCGCTATATAAATCTTTTGATTTGAAGTATGATTTGAAGTATTGATTTATATGTTTTGAATTGATTTAGATATGCGTTATATTACTCTATCCTTGATTTAAAATGGTTAGAGTTGACATGTTTATATTTTAACGCATGTATATGTCTTTTATACTAGGAATTATATTCTCACCGGAGTTTATCCGGTTCTTGTTTTGTTTTGTATGTGTGCATGACGAAAGGTAGGGCAAGAGCTAGTCTGAGATGACAAGGGTAGCTCGGGAGAGAGATTTAGCATGTGTGGACTCGGGTTTTAGATGTTGTATTGCTGTCACGAATTGAGTTGGAATCAAGTATAGCATGTTTATATACTTGTAGAACTTGTTGTATAGTTAGTTCTTTTGATAGCTTTTGCATCATTTGTTAATGTATAAATGCAAGACATGGTGTTTAGACTTGATTTATTTATGTATATATGTTTTAGACTTGAAATAACATGTATTGGATTGATGAGTTGTAGTTAAGAATGCTTGGAATCAGATTTCTGCAGATTTTTGAACAGAGCAAGCCCGCTCGATCGGTTGAATTTGACCGATCGAGCGAGGCCCTTTTTGGCTAAAACCCGAGACTTGCAATTTTGTGCTCGCTCGATCGGTTGAGTTTGACCGATCGAGCGAGGTGCAGGTTTTAAAAAAAAAAAAATTGTTAAGCATTCTTTTATTGTTTGATTAATGTTTATTGATCCTTTATTAATTAATCATGTTTAGTGATTAATTGCTCCAAGATTTAATTAGCAACCCGAGGTCCCCACAGCAATCGTTTCTAAGATACAACGACTATACAATCGAGATATAGCAGCACAACAAATATCTCAATCTTCGTTGAACTAAAATATGTATCAACTTTTTCTTTTGTGAGAGAGAAGGAAGATTTTGCAGAAATCTGATGTATATACGTTATCAGATGTTCTGTATATCTTTTCTGTATTATAACTACCGTATATATAGACTTATACACAAAACAACATGTTATAAGGCGTAAAGATGCAACCCATGATAGAAAAAGCCCAAAAACAGTAGTGAATTTTCAGTCTGCAGAAGGCGCGTGCGGTTGGTTATTTTTGACCGATCGAGCGCCCCTCTTCTGACAGACATTCTGTCTCGCTCAAACCATGGTGCGCTCGGTCGGTTAAATTTAGCGGACCGAGCGCCCAACTTTTATGAAACATTATGTCTCGGCAGAGGAGGGCTGCGCTCGGTCGGTTGTTTTTAACCGATCGATCGCACTCCCAAAAATAATAAAATATTATTCTTGAACCAAACTTTATCCAAAAAGAATAATTTATCATAAGATCTCGCCGCGCCGCGCCGCGCCCATGTGTGTTTGTTGCATTGATTAGCGTCTTTCCCCTTTACAAAACATCGGTGTCCTAAGGGCCCAATCCCATAATCCTAAGTTAGATTATATAAGGTGAGCAACAAATTGGAGTTGTTCCAATGTGGGACAACCAATTCCCCATTTCCCTCCAATTTATTTCACCAAATTCAAATTATTTGTAACACTTGGGACAAACTTTTCAAGCCTTTTGAGACAAGCCTTTTAAGCCCATTATTTCCACAATTTATTCAATAACAATTTCCAACAAAAAAATTTTCATTCCTTGGATAAATTAAGTTGTATTTCATTATTCGACTATTTTTGAATATATGTAGTTAACATTGTCGTTTTTTGTTTCTAGTTTTTTTCCCGAGCATTCCAAATCCTTGCTTTCTTCATTTGACAATTTTTTATTTTATTTCAATATCTAATTAATTTAATACCATCAAATAAGCGATACAGGACTACTTCATATATATCATTATTTCTCAATTAAAAATCATAATTTCAACTAGCAGATAACTTAATCTCCTATCGATGCTCCAAGTTTGGGATGCCCACTGACTCATTTGTAACAAACTTCTATTTAAACTGCAAAAAATACATAAATAAAAAATAATAATAATTTCACAAATAGACATTACGGTCATGGGCCACAATTAATAATTTCAGAAATCTTGCAGTACATTTGAATTATTATGTTAAATCAATTTGTAACAATGAACCAAGACTTTTAGAGCCGTTTTTTTTTGGGCATCCCCTCATCAAGTTACCCATAAATGTGTAATGGATTACATCGTACATGTTCTTAAAAATAACATATCTTGTTTTCTGTAAAGTTTACTAACTCAATATTGCATCAACTTGATTTATACATACTATTACTATTTTACTGCCGCATTGTGTTATAGAATTTACAAAATCATTTCTAATAATGAAGTAGTAAAATAAAATGAATGATGCCTTCAAAAAAAAATAAAATAAATGATAAATTATAACACTTTTTATTATAAGTATGTCTTTTATGATACGCTTTCATCAAGGATGGCAACAAGGTTGATCTGACCAAACTTGAGACCCGTCTCGTCTCCCTTTATACTCGTCTCACCTCATAAATCCATCGGGTCCAATCCAGATAATCCGCTAAAAATTCAATACTTTTTAAAATTAAGTAATTGTACAATAAAAAATTACTTTTAAAAATGAATATATCATTAAATTTATTTTCTAACTTTATATTAAAAATATTTAGAAACAAAAAATATAATCAGAAGTTGAAATCTATTAATTTTATTCAAATCATGACAAAATAAAAATTATAATTATATATTTTCATTTTAAACCCATCATTATAAAATAAAATTATATCAGTCTTATTATATTATTAGCAAAAATTAGAGATTAAGATATACATTATTCAATAAATAAAAATAAATATATTTGTGATAATATATACATAGAGTTTTTATATGTTGCACATCATCTGTGCTCACTATTGAAGTGACAGTCAACTATTGAATATACAATTCATCACATCCAATAGGTGAGTGACACCTTAATGGTAGGTACGTTGGACTGACATTGTGAATATATATATATATATATATATATATATATATATATATATAATTGTATACTTTAAAAAATTCGATCAAGTTCATGGATAACTTTAATAATATGACATTCAATTAAAGACAGATAAAGTAACACTCCTCAAATTATTTAAGCATTCAAATTACAGATGTTTATTAAACTCCCCCTCACTTTAATAATTATTTAACCAAATAATTCTTCCTCTTTTTGCGATAATAAAAAAGCAAATAAATTAAAGAAGAGAAAAATAAAAATACACAATAATTTCATTACAATAAACTTGAATTTTACATAAAAAGCATAAAAATTACAACTTAAAAATGTAAAATAAAATAAAATCTAAGAGTCATAATCGTGCTGCGACGGAGGATAGCGAGAGAGGAAGTCATCAAATCGAGTTTCCAAAGACGCAACTCTAGTAGTCAGCTCAGTAAAGTGAGTGGCCATATTCGTCTCTATGCGATGAAGAGTCTCGAAAAGACGATCAAATTGGTTTATTGATGTAGGAGAAACCTCAGGATCTTCGAAAGGAAGTTCGCCAATGGTAGCCGCAAAAGACTGAAAACCAGAGAAAAAGGGAACTTCTTCGGTAGGCGTACCAGTGGGAAATCCCCTTGCCTGAATGGATGGAGAAAGATCAGAATAAGGAATGAAAAAGTCGCTTTCCGGACGAAAGTGAGAAAAGATATGAGCTGGGTCGTTAACCCAACGGGAAAAGACAGGATTCCAAGATAACTACATCTTGGTGATAGTAGAATGGTTGAAAGTGTGAGTGTCAGGGATGGGTAAAAGGATCAGGTCATCGAAAGAAATATCAAAACGAGCTAAAATACGGTTAATAAAACGGGCAAAAGGAAGAGTTACCCATCTCTAGTATTTAGCTACATTATGCATAACCTTCATAATGAAGCGAGTAAGGTTAAAAGGACGAGAGGAGACAATATGAAAAAGAACATATAAATCGAGGTATTTGCAAGTGGAGGTGTCTCCACTGCGAGGAACGATGGAAATGGTGATGAGTTTTTGCATGATTTGATAGTCGGGGCGGAGTTGTTTAAGAACAAAATGATCATCAGCGGCAGTGGCCGGACGACCGAGAACAGTGGATAAGACCTCGTCACGATCAAAAGTAGGATCGTCTTGAGGCCATCCCTTAGAAAAGAAACGACTTGGTCCGTTCGTAGGAAGATCAAACCACTGACTAAGATCGGAAGTAGAAAAACGAATATACCGACCCTGAACAACTGTGATAATGTGAGGATCACTACCCAGTTCTAGTTCAAGGTTGGCGTAGAACTCGTAAATAAGAGCGGGAAAAACAGAATCAGGAGTAGAAGGCTGGAAAAAAGAATCCCAATGCTGAGCGGCGATAAGAGACAACAATAGGAGATGTGAAGTGGCTAAATAGGTAGCATCAAAAGTGCAACCGGGTAAGATAGGTCGGTTGGGGTAGTCTTAAGGAATAGGGCGTGAAATAGTGGGTTTGTTGGGATCGAAAATTTGGATAAGGAATCTAGAGCTCGCAATATCGCGACGACGTTTGGCAGACATTTTTAGGCTAAAATTTTGGATGAAGAATAAGAAAGAAGGAAGTTTTGGTGTGAAAAACTCGGAGGATCCGAGGCCTATATATAAGAGTAGGTTCGGACGGTCTGAAGCCTGGTTCGGATCGTCCGATCTTAATTATCGAGACGATAAGATTTGATCTTATCTGACAGGATGTGACGAGGTTCGGATGGTCCGATATGCGTTTGGATCGTTCGGACAGTAAAAAATTGGATTTGGATCGTCCGAATGGTTCCGGACGGTCCGAGGATGAGGCGGTCAAAATTTTTTAAGTTTGAAGGTTTTACCGCTTAAAAATCGGACGGTCCGAAGCTTGGTTCGGAGGCTCCGATCATATCTTTTTGGAGGGAATTTTGAAATTTTTGAATTGAAAGGGCGCGAGGTAGTTCGGATGGTCCGAACCTATGTTCGGACGGTTCGAACTAGCCAAAATCAGAATTTTCAAAGATGACCCTATAATTTATTAAATTTTGCAATTAAGCCCTAAAACAAATAAATCACATAAAATGTGATATTTTTAATTTTGAATAAATACAATTAATTTGTATTATCCAACATTAAATTTCTCGAATTTAATATTAAGCTCCCCCTTAATGTGACATTAAATTTAATTTATGTCTAAATGCGATTACAACTCAATCATTCCAAGTTCACCACGCAAACGAATAAAAGTATTTTCATCTAGTGGTTTTGTAAAAATATCTGTAATTTGATTTTTAGTGTCAACATATTGAAGTTCAACTTTCTTTCGTTCGATGTGGTCACGAATAAAATGATGATGAATGTCAATATTTTTGGTGCGCGAGTGTTAAATCGGATTCTTTGTAAGACATATGGCGCTAGTGTTATCACAAAAAATAGGGATTTTTGAAAAAGAGACGTCATAGTCGAGCAATTGATGCTTCATCCAAAGAATTTGCGCACAACAACTACCGGCAGCCATATATTCGGCTTCGGTTGTTGAAAATGCAACACAATTTTGTTTCTTTGAAAACCAAGAAACCAAACAATTTCCTAAAAAGAAACAGGTTCCACTAGTGCTTTTCCTGTCCACATTATATCCACCAAAGTCGGCATCACAGTAAGCTTTTAAATCAAAGAAAGAATTTTTGGAATACCACAAGCCGAGATTTGGAGTGTTTGAAAGATATTTGAAAATGCGTTTTAAGGCGAACAAATGTGATTCCTTTGGACATAATTGAAATCGTGCACACTAGAAAACACTAAATATAATGTCTGGCCTACTGAAAATAGCATATAGTAAGGAGCCAATCATACTACGAAAGGAAGATTGATCTACATATTTACCATTTTCGTCCTTGTCGAGTTGGATTGATGTGCTCATCGGCGTGGATGATGATTTCGTATTCTCCATCCCAAACTTCTTTAGAATCTCCTTGATGCACTTGCTTTGGTTCACAAAGAACCCATCCTTGCACTGTTTGATTTGCAATCCGAGAAAATAGTTAAGTTTCCCCATCATGCTCATCTCAAAGTGATCCTGCATAAGTTTGTAGAATTCTTGGCAGAGAGATTCATTAGTAGAACAAAAAATTATATCAACAACATAAATTTGCACAATTAATAAATCATCTTTGACATTTTTTGTAAATAAAGTAATGTCAATCAACCATTTGAAAGAAGGAAAGCAGATAATTTTTCATACCAAGCTCTAGGAGCTTGTTTCAAACCATACAAAGCTTTGTTTAGTTTATACACATGATCAGGCAATAAAAAATCAACAAAGTCATTAGGTTGTTCAATGTAAACTTCTTCTTTTAGTTCATCATTAAGAAAGGCACTTTTGACATGTTGGAACACGGTCGTTCTCGGGATCGAAAAAGAAAGTGATACCCGGTGCAGCGGAAGTTTTAAATTTTTATATGGAACGATTCCATATGGATATCAAATTCCTACGATTAAAATTGATAACATAAAATTTAAACAATATAAATTTTACCTTAAAATCTCGAAGCGAGATTCTGGACACCAACAGATTAATCTGCTCTTGTTGTATATCCCAGGAACTGATGAACGAACAATTCTTCAATCAGGTCCACGAACAGAAATTTAATCCCTCTGATAGACTGTACTAGAAAGTCTATCAGAAGTTTCTACGAAGAGAAATAACAGATTTGATCTGTTAAATTAGACTGCAAATTCAGAAATTTGCAGACTGAATTTTCGAACGCAGTAGGGGAGAGGGGCGGCCGAAAACCCTAAGAGAGGAGGCTCTAGGTTTTCGAAAATTATGTCTTGTATTGTGTAATTTTTGCACTGCAATAACTTATTTATAATGTGGGCTGCTAACAGCTTAGGGCCCATTAGTCATAAGTTCAAGCCTGACAAGCAAAGCCCGCATGTTCAAAAATTAATATAAAATTCATCGTGACTCAGATTGATAAACCAATTTCACCAATGTGCACAGAAACCATTTCTGCATCTTTTAAAGTCAAGATAAATTTTCTGAATCCGAATTCAGTGATTTCCAAAAATGTCCATCACTATGTCATTTTAAGAAATCTTACTCCCTCTACTCTTAAATAAGAAGTCCCACTTCTTTATTCACTAAATTTAACTCTTTAAATTTAATTATCTCAACGGGGATTAGAAATCCATTACTTGTGTGACCCTCAATGGTTCAGGGATACAGCTAGCCGTGGGCTCACAACTCCTTGTGACTTGGAACAACAATTTTCGACTTGCCCATCGAATCATGGTAAGAGCGCCTAGCAACATCGCCCCATGATTCCCTAGGTATTACTGATAGTGCCTGCAAGAACCAGTAGATTTTGGTTAGCGTACAATACGGTCCCTTCATCCATATATCCCGATCGAATCAACAACCATTGGTAAATCGAGAGTCGTTCGATATTCGATAACTATGCAATGCATCTTGAAGATCAAATAGTGACATCGCATGTGCTACTAGGAAACCAAGTAACCTAAAACACATCATGTACTCTGGCCAGAGATTCGTCACACTAATATCTCCTTAGATTTCATAGGATATCCACACTCGCAAGTATGTAGTGAATCCTTGACAACAAAGCATCGACTCCTATATGTGTCATAACTGTACCCAATCCCGACACCTGATGACCCCAATAGAGTCGGTAAACGAGTCAAAGTACAGTACTAGCATATAGAGTCTCAATGATGTTTCAAGTAGTAAGGACTAATGGTGTACAACCAAAATCGCGGACTTTATCCACTCGATAAGTGATAACCACTTGGAAAGTCCGGATAGGGTAGTTCGATCATTCATCATATGAATATCCATTTGCATGCTTTGAACATCTCTATGTTCCATACCAATGAAACGTGGTACTCGGCATCGCAAATTCTAGTCTCAGTCTCGAGCAATCATTATCCTTATTAACGGACGGCTCAATCGACTAGGAACTGTTTAGAATATACAGTGACTTTAAGATGTGTTTCATGATAGTCATCCCTATGTGCTACCACATCTTACATACAATATAGTATATTCAAGGTCTTCATCTAAACATCTTATAGTATGTCACAACATAATAATATGATAAAAGATAAAGTAAATGCCATTATAAAAGTGTAAATTATATTAACCAAAAGATTGTTTATACATAGAGTCATAAAAGCCCTTAGCCACAAGTTGGCTCACCGGGCAACCAATCTTTCAATCTCCCACTTGCCCTAAAGCCAACTAGTCATACTACGTAGTCCCATTGCTTCGCGATGTTTGTCAAATAATGGTCCTGGCAAGGGCTTAATAAGTGGATTAGAGATATTGTCTGCAGAGGCCACTCTCTCGACAGTGATGTATCCTCTTTTCATGATCTCCCGGATGATGTGGTATTTCCTCAGTACGTGTTTGGATCTTTGATGAGACCTTGGTTTCTTTGCCTGAGCAACGGCACCCATGTTGTCACAGTACACCGGGACTGGACCAACAGCTTCAGGAATAACGCCCAACTCTTGGACGAAATTTCTCATCCAAACGGCCTCTTTAGCAGCAGCTGATGCCGCAATGTATTCTGCTTCAGTGGTGGAATCCGCTGTGGTGTCTTGCTTGGAACTCGTCCAAGAGACAGCACCGCCATTGAGCATGAACACAAATCCATAGGTTGACTTCGAGTCATCCACGTCACTTTGGAAGCTAGAGTCGGTATAGCCTTCCAATTTCAGTTCTCTTCCTCCATAAACCATGAATACATTCTTAGTTCTTCTCAAGTACTTAAGAATATCCTTCACGGCTTTCCAATGCATTTGACCGGGATTGGCTTGATATCTGCTCGTGACACTCAGAGCAAATGCCACATCCGGTCTGGTAGATATCATCCCATACATGATACTCCCTATGGCTGACGCATATGGTATGTGTGTCATTTTCTCTATATCTTTGTCAGTCTTGGGACACATAGACTTGGATAGAGAGACTCCATGACACATAGGTAGATGTCCTCTCTTGGATTCATCCATTGAAAACTTTTTCAATATAGTGTCGATGTAGGTAGCTTGAGTAAGTCCTATCATTCTCTTAGATCTATCTCTATAGATCTGTATCCCTAGAATATAGGATGCCTCACCCAAATCCTTCATCGAGAATCTACCTGATAACCATATCTTTGTTGACTGCAACATCCCTACATCATTCCCAATGAGTAAGATGTCATCAACATAAAGTACTAAGAATGTCACAGCATCCTTAACTACTTTCTTGTACATGCACGGTTTCTCCGGGTTCTTGATGAAACCAAAATCCTTTATTGTTTCATCAAATTTCTGGTTCCAACTTCTTGATGTTTGTTTGAGACCATAGATCGATCTCTGAAGCCTGCATACCTTATGCTCGCTTCCCATGGATGTGAATCCTTTGGGCTGCATCATATAGATTTCTTCCTTAATGTTTCCATTAAAAAATGCAGTTTTCACATCCATTTGCCATATCTCATAGTCATACCATGCTGCTATGGCAATAAGGATTCTTATGGACTTGAACATTGCGACTGGTGAAAAAGTTTCATCATAGTCAACTCCTTATCTTTGAGTATAACCTTTTGCCACCAATCGTGCCTTGTAGGTCAGTACCTTTCCATCAGGCCCAAGTTTTCTCTTATAGATCCATTTACACCCTATTGAAACAATTCCATCGAGAGGATCTACTAAAGACCAAACTTGATTTGTATGCATCGAATCTATTTCCGACTGCATAGGTTCAAGCCATAAATTCGAATCCGCATCAGAAATTGCTTCCTTGAAGTTTCTTGGATCACATCCAATGTCGGGTTCACTTTGATCCCCTTCAAGAAGAAGACCATATCTAATAGGAGGCCTAGAAGTCCTCTCGGATCTTCTAGTAATAGGCGTGTCAATCAATGGTTCATGAGGTGTAGGATCATTATTTTGTATCTCGGGTTCTTCTCGAATTTCTTCGAGTTCCATCATCTTGCTTTTTTTATCCAATAAGAACTTCTTCTCCAAGAAAGTGGCATTCCTTAAAATAAACAGTTTTGTTTCAGTAGGATGATAGAAATAATATCCGATTGAATTCTTCGGATACCCTACAAAATAACATAAGGTGGATCGACTATCCAACTTATCTCCCACTGTCTGCTTCACGTAAGCAGGACATCCCCAAATCCTCAAGTACGAATACTTAGGAGCTTTTCCATTCCATAACTCGTATGGTGTTTTGTTCACTGCTTTAGTGTGGACGTTGTTCAACAACAATACCGCCGTTTCAAGAGCATAGCCCCAAAAAGAAGGTGGGAGCTCAGTGAAGCTCATCATAGATCGAACCATGTCCAACAATGTTCGATTGCAACGCTCCGAAACTCCATTCAGCTGAGGTGTCATAGGAGGAGTCCACTGAGAGAGAATCCCATTCTCTTTTAGATAGCTCAAAAACTCGGTAATCAAGTATTCTCCACCTCGATCCGATCGAAGTGCTTTAATACTCTTACCTAGTTTGTTTTCTACTTCAGCCTTGAATTCTTTGAACTTTTCAAATGATTCAGACTTATATTTCATCAAATATAAGTACCCATACCTAGAATAATCATCAGTAAAGGTAATGAAGTAGGTGTGACCAAATTTTGTACCAATACTAAATGGTCCGCAAACATCTGTATGGATCAAATCCAATAGATTTTGACTACGCTCAGGTTTTCCTTTGAAAGGAGATTTAGTCATTTTTCCTTTCAGGCAGGACTCACAAGTAGGTAGAGAGTTAATATCAGACATATCAAACATGCCCTCTCCCACTAGCTTATTCATCCTCCTTGAGGAAATATGACCTATCCTAGCATGCCAAAGGTTTGCCGGGTTTTGACTATCGATTTTTCTTTTGTTCGTTGTTACCGGTTTATCAACATAATTTATTGGAACGTCTTTTAATTTTAAGTTATATAGATCGTTTTCAAGTTGTCCATTTCCAATCAAACATTCATTCTTGTAAATATTGCAAATCCCATTCACAAAATTGCAAGAAAAACCATCTCTATCAAGCATAGAAACAGAAATAATGTTTTTAATCAAGTCTGGAACAAATAAAACATCTTTCAAAAGTAACTTAAAATCGTTCTGCAAAATTAAATAAACGTCTCCCACAGCTTTGGCTTCAACTCTAGAACTATTTCCGAGCCTTAGCTGGGTCTCACCCATCCTAAGCTTGCGACTTCTTGTCATCACCTGCAAATCATTGCAAATGTGAGATCCACATCCGGTATCCAATACCCAAGAAGTATTATTAAGTGAAACATTTATTTCAATATAAAACATACCCTTCGCAGTTCGCAACTGCTCAAGATATTCCTTGCAATTACGTTTCCAATGACCGAGTTTCTTGCAGTGATGGCAAACATCCTTAGATTTTTCCATGTTTGAAGCCTTTGTCTTGTTCTTCTTCTCGGGTCCGGTTTTCTTGGATGAGGCAGAATGTTTCTTACCCTGTGTACTTGGCCCCTTTTTAGCAGAAGAAGAGGAGCCCACCAAGAGAATCGGTTTATCCTTCTTTAAAGTGGCTTCATAAGTTACAAGCATATTGACCATCTCTTCAAGGGAGGCCTCTATCTTGTTCATATTGAAATTCACCACAAAATTGTCAAACGATGAAGGAAGAGAGAGAAGTAATAAGTCCACATTGAGTTCATGCTCCAATACCAATTCAAGCGTTACCAACTTCTGAATGAGCCAAATCACGCGTACCCCATGATCACGGACCGAAGTCCCTTCACGCATGCAACACGTCATTAACTCTTTTACAGTAGCGAACCTCTCAGCTCTCGATTGAGCCCCAAAAAGTTCCTTGAGTTGTGCGTGAATGTCAGCAGCATTCACGGTATCCTCAAATCGCCTCTGGAGTTCATCAGACATCGAAGCTTGCATATAGCATTTGGCCTTGATATCATGGTCCTACCATTTATCAAGTTTGGCCAACTCTTTCGGACTTATATCAGCTGGTGCTTCCTTCGGAGGAGATTTTTCTAACACGTAGAACATCTTCTCCGAGGTCAAGACAATCTTCAACTTACGGAACCATTCCGTATAGTTTGCGCCAGTTAGTTTGTATTATTAGAGAATAGAGAATAGTGGATTGCGCGAATTCATCTTAATGAAATACTGAAAAGAAACAGACAATAATCAGTGATTGTTTAATTAATTTACTAAGACATAAAATAAGGCAAAATTTATTTTATGAATCTCACTCCCACTTTTTTAACGATTTCACTACCCTCTAGTGAAAAACGAGAAACATTTTCTTTAGTGGGAACATGGAGTCCAATTGAAAACTATAGTCCCGAATAATATCAGCCAACCATAATTTTCAAATGGTAGAGCCCAATTGCTTCCAAAGCAACCTCCATGTTTTTACCTCATGTCCAATAAGGGCCCAATAATATAATGCCGTTTATTGTGACACGTCAAGATGACCCATCAATATTAAGTTGTGATGGACGGTCGCCATGTGGATCCCCAATAATATGAGCCAATCCCATGGGAGTTCCATCCAACTTACAACATGTGTTGATCCAATGTACAGCTTTCCGACGAACGGGCCCCCCCAATAATATGAGCCGGACCGTATCCGCGGGTAGCATCTCATACATTGATCGTTGATGGAAAGTAGGAATATTTAAATAATATTTAAATTTCCTTTATTTATCTTGATATCAATTTTAAATCATATTTAAAATGAGGGATTTTTAATTTTGAAAATTTGTCTCATCATTTAAAATTTGTATGCTTGCGGGATTCATACAATTTAGTCTAAACATGCATACAACGATAATATCATATATTATATTTTAGGATGATCGATTCCATTACTAATCGACCCGTGGTTGCCAATTACGAGTCTAAGTCCAATCCTAGGTGATATGCAAGTATGCAATGCAATCCTATTACATTGTGCTTCCAATTTACATTTCTTCAGTCTTTATCATTGCTTGCTGGTCCCACCTCCATCTTCAGAATCTCCCACTATTTCTAGTGAATTTATAATAAATTACTATGACAAATAAAGGGATACATTATAGGGGTGGGAGCGGACCATAAACAAGACCCACTTTTATTACAAATGATAAAATCAAATTTGGGCCATAAACCAGGCCCATTAATAAAAACCCAACAATCAATAATAAAGCCAAATGTAAACAACCTAACATACACCTATAATATTGGTCATGACAATCGATCATCCTTATCCAATAATATTTAATTCAAAATTAATTTATTGGATATCATGCAATGACAATAAATATAAATAGATAAAATCATATTTCATACATAAAATCTTATTTTATATATAAAATCATATTTTATCTAGTTTATCCATAAAATCATATTTTACATATAAAATCCAATTTTATACATAAAATCATATTTTATTATCAATTGTACCAAAATTAATAATTAAAGATTTAATTTATTGGATTAAATTTATAAATTTCCAAAATTCAAAATTTATCCAAAAATTAATTTTCTTAAAAATTTTGTGCTCAAACAATTTTGACCCATTGCCTCGTGGACCAACTGAAATAATTTTCAATCGGGCCAAAAACTGGGCTCGATAACAATTAACGGGCTGAAATTCAAAATTTCAAAAAAAAATAAAATTTTAATTTTTCTGGGCTGCCCGGGACGATCCCGGGCGGTCCCCGACAATCGGGCCGGGGGCCCAGCCCTTCGCTGGGCCGCTCGGCGCGGCCCAGCTGCGCGCAGGGCAGCGGGCAGTCCCCCCGGAAAATCAAAATTTTTTTTTTTCGTTTTATTTTTCTGAAAAATCGAGGCTTGTACAATTGAACAATATTTTAATCGTAAAATCTGAGAACAGGCTGGCTCTGATACCACTGTTGAAACACGATCGTTCTCCGGATCGAAAAAGAAAGTGATACCCGGTGCAGTGGAAGTTTTAAATTTTTATATGGAACGATTCCATATGGGTATCAAATTCCTACGATTAAAATTGATAACATAAAATTTAAACAATATAAATTTTACCTTAAAATCTCGAAGCGAGATTCTGGACACCAACAGATTAATCTGCTCTTGTTGTATATCCCAGGAACTGATGAACGAATAATTCTTCAATCAGGTCCACGAACAGAAATTTAATCCCTCTGATAGACTGCACTAGAAAGTCTATCAGAAGTTTCTACGAAGAGAAATAACAGATTTGATCTGTTAAATCAGACTACAAATTCAGAAATTTGCAGACTGAATTTTCGAACGCAGTAGGGTAGAGGGGCGGCCGAAAACCCTAAGAGAGGAGGCTCTAGGTTTTCGAAAATTATGCCTTGTATTGTGTAATTTCTGCACTGCAATAACTTATTTATAATGTGGGCTGTTAACAGCTTAGGGCCCATTAGTAATAAGTTCAAGCCTGACAAGCAAAGCCCGTATGTTCAGAAATTAATATAAAATTCATCGTGACTCAGATTGATAAACCAATTTCACCAATGTGCACAGAAACCATTTCTGCATCTTTTAAAGTCAAGATAAATTTTCTGAATCCGAATTCAGTGATTTCCAAAAATGTCCATCACTATGTCATTTTAGGAAATCTTACTCCCTCTACTCTTAAATAAGAAGTCCCACTTTTTTATTCACTACATTTAACTCTTTAAATTTAATTATCTCAACGGGGATTAGAAATCCATTACTTGTGTGACCCTCAATGGTTCAGGAATACAGCTAGCCGTGGGCTCACAACTCCTTGTGACTCGGAACAACAATTTCCGACTTGCCCATCGAATCATGGTAAGAGCTCATAGCAACATCGCCCCATGATTCCCTAGGTATCACTGATAGTGCCTGCAAGAACCAGTAGATTTTGGTTAGCGTACAGTACGGTCCCTTCATCCATATATCCTGATCAAATCAACAACCATTGGTAAATCGAGAGTCGTTCGAGATTCGATAACTATGCAATGCATCTTGAAGATCAAATAGTGACATCGCATGTGCTACTAGGAAACCAATTAACCTAAAACACATCATGTACTCTGGCCAGAGATTCGTCACACTAATATCTCCTCAGATTGCATAGGATATCCACACTCGCAAGTATGTGGTGAATCCTTGACAACAAAGCATCGACTCCTATATGTGTCGTAACTGTACCCAATCCCGACACCTGATGACCCCAATAGAGTCGGTAAATGAGTCAAAGTACAGTACTAGCATATAGAGTCTCAATGATGTTTCAAGTAGTAAGGACTAATGGTGTAAAACCAAAACCGTGGACTTTATCCACTCGATAAGTGATAACCACTTGGAAAGTCCGGATAGGGTAGTTCGATCATTCATCATATGAATATCCATTTGCATGCTTTGAACATCTCTATGTTCCATACCAATGAAACGTGATACTCGGCATCGCAAATGCTAGTCTCAGTCTCGAGCGATCCTTATCCTTATTAACGGACGGCTCAATCGACTAGGAAATGTTTAGAATATACAGTGACTTTAAGATGTGTTTCATGATAACCATCCCCATGTGCTACCACATCTTACATACACTATAGTATATTCAAGGTCTTCATCTAAACATCTTATAGTATGTCACAACATAATAATATGATAAAAGATAAAGTAAATGCCATTATAAAAGTGTAAATTATATTAACCAAAAGATTGTTTATACATAGAGTCATAAAAGCCCACAAGTTGGCTCACCGGGCAACCACTCTTTCATGACATCCATTTGAAATAACTTAAAATTTCTAGAGCAGACAAAAGCAAGTAACATGCGAATAGATTCTAGTCTAGCAACAGGTGCGTATGTCTCATCATAATCTATGTCTTTCTATTGACTATATCATTTTGCTACAAGTATAGCTTTATTTCTAGTGATAGTACCATGCTCGTCAAGTTTATTCCTAAAGACCCATTTAGTACCAATAATAGATCTATCATGCGGCCTAGGAACAAGACACCAAACATCATTATGCTTGAATTCATTTAATTAATCTTGCATAGCAATAATCCATGCATCATCTAACAAAGTATCATCAATGCACTTAGGTTCAACATGCGAAACAAAAGCAAGATGATTGCAAATATTATTAAGAGAAGATCGAGTGGTTACTCCTTTTGAAGGACTTCCAATGATAAGATCCATAGGATGATCTTTGTGAAACGTCCATTCCTTCGATAGTGGAGTTTCCTCAACAGAAACATTTATATCATTTAGACTTGAGGAAGCCATCTCTTGTTCTAGTAATTCTACATCATCATTAATAGTACGAGAAACTACATACATAGATTCATCAAATATAATATGCATAGATTTTTCAACGAGTAAAGTACGTTTATTAAATATTCTTTAAGCCTTACTTGAGGTAGAATATCCGAGAAAGATGCTCTTGTCAGACTTGGCATCAAATTTACCGAGATTATCCTTACCATTATTATAGATGTAGCATTTTGATCCCAAAACCCGAAAAGATGAAATGTTAGGCTTTTTTCCTCTCCATAATTCATATGGAGTTTTCTTGAGAATGAGCTTTATTGATACACGATTGATGATATAATAGGCAATGTTCATTGCTTCAGCCCAAAAATATTTTGGTAGAGAATGCTCATATATCATGGCCATCGCAATCTCCAAAAGAGTTCTATTTTTCCTCTCAACGACCCCGTTTTTTTAAGGAGTCCTAGGACAAAAAAAATTGTGACCGATGCCTTTCTCTTCACAAAAATTTGTAAAACTCTCATTTTGAAATTCAATTCCGTGGTCACTATGGATCTGCTTTATTGAAATGTTTTTCTCATTCTCAACACGTTTGACAAAAGTTTTAAAATAATCAAAGGCATCATTTTTGTGGGCTAAAAACAATGTCCACGTGAAACGTGAGAAATCATCAATAATGACAAATGCATAATTTCCTACTAGGCTAGCGTTCCTCGAGGGACCACATAGATCTAGGTGGAGAAGTTCAAGGGGCATATAAGTAGATACAAAATTTTTGCTTTTAAAAGATTCTTTTGTGTGTTTGCCAAGATGACACGCATCACAAACAGAATCTAATTTTAAATTGAGTTTTGGCATACCGACAACTAAATCAAGTATAAAAAGTTTTTCAATGGTACTAGTACCAACATGACCTAATCGTCTATGCCAAAGAATGTTGTCATAAACATTCAAGGATACAAGACTTTTAATATTTGACAAAGATAAATTATTTAAAGAAACCTTGTAAACATTTTCACTTCTATATCATTTGAAATTTATGGATTTGTCAGTTGTAAGTGATATAGTGCAGTTTTGGGGAGTGAATTTGACTTCATAACCTCTATCGCACAATTGACTTATGCTTAGTAGATTATGCTCAAGTCCTTTCACTAGGAGTACATCATCAATCAAGCAGGATTTAGATATACCTATTGAGTCGATTCCTTCAATTACTCCTTTGTTGTTGTCTCCAAAGGTGACAGTTCCCTTCTCCTTTGGTTTGACTGATTGGAGTAGCTTCTTGTTCCCCGTAATATGTCTAGAGCATCCACTGTCTAGATACCATATAGTAGGGAGAACATTTTTCCTATTTCCTTGAAATAATTGATTTTGGTACCCTTTAGTTCTTTGGGTCCACAGTGTTAGAAAAGAGAGATATAAAATAGATTTCTAAGAGTTCAGTCTCTCATAGCGACATCATCGACACTTTTCAAGAGTTCTCCCAGTAGTAGATATGGTTATGGCCTCTTTAAAAACCTATTTCCTTGGGCAGAGCAGCGTTCATTGGGAAGACCTATTGCAAGTCAAGACAGTTTAAACCGGTCTATGATGAACTCCCTTGAATCATGTTCTCATAATGCCGAATGATGAGTTGTTAAGTACTCTTAGACCTCCATTTCATATAACTCTTTTTATCATATTGATATTTCAAGGATCTACATTTATATCTAGCATGTCCTATTTTACAACAGTAAGGGCATGTAGGGGGTGATCTCATTTTAGCTTTAGCAATAATACTAGTAAAGCCTATAGATTTCTTACCATACCCTATTCCACCTTTATCAAAGCTACATTTTTGCATGCTTAGTAAATTATTCAATTTATTACTACTAACATTAAATATATCAAATGATTTTTCTAAGTGAGTTATATCATCCTTTAATCTTAGGTTTTCATGTTCCTTAGATTCTAATTCATTTTTGATGTTTCTACTTTCCTTTCTAAGTGATTTAGTTATGTCAAACATAATCTTATAAGCATGTATTAATTCATCGTAAGAAGGTACCTCATCATCGTCGTCGGAGACGATGTCATCATCCCTAGCCATGAGGCAGATGTTGGATTCCTCTTCGTCATCATCACTGTCGCTCCAAGTTGCTATGAGGGCTTTCTTCTTTCCTTTGTCAACCTTCTTCTTGAGGGGACACTCATTTGTATAGTGGTCTTGCTGTTGACAGTTGTACCATGTTACTTCCTTGTCCGACTTCTTCTCTTTCTTGAATTTGTTTCCTCGCATGAATCGTTTGAACTTCCTTGCGAAGAGTGTCATGTCATCATCATCTTCTTCTTCGACTTCTGTATAAGGCAATCCCCTTTGCCTTGATCTTTTCATCTTCCTTCTTCACTTCTTTCCTTGTGGATAATTCCAACTCATGGGTTTTTAGGGTCCCATGTAGTTGATCAAGATCGTAGGAAGCGGTGTCGCTTTTGTTGGACTCAATGATGGCTGTTCTCTTTGCATCCCACTCTTTGGGTAAGGCGCGAAGAGCTCTCCTCCACACTTGATTGGAAGTATATTGTTCTCCAAGTTAGGCTAGTTCGTCGATAATTTGGACGAGCCTTCGGAACATTGTATCTACGTCTTCATTGGGATCCATCTCAAATGTCTCGTATTTGAGTTGTAGAAGATCGATCTTTGTCTCTTTGACTTGGTTGGTTCACTCGTGGCATATCTCCAATTTGTCCCAAATCTCTTTTGTAGAGAAGCACATCGAGACCCGGTTGTACTCGTTCATATCTAGAGAACAATGCAAAATATTCATAGCTTTAGCATTTTGAGAGATTAATTTCATATCCTCTTTTGAAAAGTCATCAATTCTCTTAGGAATTTCAATCCTATCAACTATTTTCATAGGTGTATAGGGACCTTTCACCGTCACTTTCCAAAGATCATAATCTACGGATTGGATATATAGGGACATTCGATTTTTCCAATATCCGTAGTTTATGCCGTTGAAAAAAGGATGATGATTGGTTGATTGCCCTTGAGCATAATCACTCGCTATATTTGCCATTAGAACCTTTTGAAAATTTTTCAAAAGTATAGCTCTGATACCACTTGTTAGAACCTAATGGGGGTGGGGGGTGGGGGTTAGGTTCTATTGGCAACTTTATCAATTTAAAACGATTATGCAAGTACGCAAGCGAAAGACTTAAATCAATCAAAATAAATGCGGTAAATAAATGCGTAAAGTAAATAAAGCGATAAAAGATATATGATATGTTTATGGAAGTTCGACGATAAATCTTCTACATCTCCCCTTCTTGGTTAAGGTCGATTAACCAAGGATCCACTAGCACTTCAAACGTCTTGGCCTTGATGGCTCCAAGGATAGCCATACAACAACAACACGTTCACCGCGCCGATACAACTCGATACACTTGACCTTAAGGGCTCCAAGGATATCCTCAAAAATAGCACAATATACTTGGCTTCACACACAAGTGTTTACAATGATAGCACAACCAACTCACAAATGATTTTTACAAACAACTCTCGATTTTTTAATATATCGCACAAATCTTGATTGAACACTTTGTAGATAGAAGATTGCTTGAAAAGGAGAGGAGAGTGAATTGAGATGCTTCAAATGGCTTGGAATGACCTGTATTTATAGTTGCAAACTCAGGCAGTTTCGCATGATCCAAACACGTTTTTGGAGCCTCCGATTGTCACTGATTGAAATTCAAATTTCTGAGGCTAATGAACTGTTCGGATGGTCCGAACATGGCTTTGGATCGTCCGAACGGCTGCATTAATTTCATTTCGGCAAATTTTCTCCGACAAAATCTTTTCATCGCCGTAAAGCTATTCGGACCGTCCAAACATAACTTCGTATCCTCCGAACAGTGTCCTCGTCTCCTCCAAACCGTGCATCCGAGAAATATAAAATTCTGAATAAGTTTGGACCATCTGAGCTCACTTTGGATTGTCCAAATAGTTTCTTTGTGGCCTCCGAGCCTTGCATCCGAACATTTTATATTCATGGAAAATCTTCGGATGATCCGAACCTGGGCAGACTCGAGCACGTCAATTATTTTCTTTGATTTTCGATTATCGGTTCTTGCCTTCAATTTTGTCCATATACAAAAATTTTATTATCTGCAAATTGCTCACTTTAAACTGTTAGCAACAATTAAGCGAGTTTTGTAATCATCAAAACATAATATTTTGAGACTTGTTAATGTTTTAAAAACATTAATCTCATACACGATATTTGTATGCGTTTAAGGCGTAACTAGTGCCATAAAAATCAATTCCAAGGCGTTGATGAAAACTCTTGGCAACCAGACGAGATTTATGATTGTCAACAACCATCAGAGTGGCATTTAATTGGAAACACCCACTTGCAACCAACCAAATTCTGAGAGTGGGGAGGAGGAAAAAGATCCCAAGTTCCATTATGGAGAAAATCATCGAATTCAGAGGACATGATAGAGCGCCACTATCGATCATGAAGTGTAGAGAAGATAGAAGTGGGATCAGGAGAGTCAACTGGTTTTGTCACAATAAGAGAATATCTAGGGTTTGATTTAGTGATATGACTCTTGGAACGTGTGGTCATGAGATGGATATTTTGAAAAGGGGGGGGGGAGGCAGCGGAGGTGCTGTATGTACTGGGATTGACGATGATGGAACATGAGCAGAGGCCATTCCAAGGCATAGGATGGGATCCGGGGAAGATAGAACATACGCATGTGGTGATGGAACAGGGAATATGGGGCTGGATGGATTAGGATCGAGGGCAGGGTCTGGGGGAAGGCACGAGGGTGGAGTTTTGTAGGGAAAGGTAGATTCAACAAAGCGATCATGATGGGAGATTTTGGAGGAAGACATATCAAGGCAGATGTAAACACTATGAGTGAGAAAGTAGCCAAGAAAAATACAGGATGAGGAGCATGGATCGAGTTTATGAGTGGTGTAAGGACGTAACCACAGATAACATAAACATCCAAAAATGCGAAACTTTGCAAAGTTGGGAGGACGATGGAAGAGTTTTTCAAAATAAGAGAGCATGGAGAGATTGACTTTGGGCATGCGATTTATTAGGTAAGTGACAGTGGCAAAGGCATATGGCCAGAAAGAGGAGGGGAGGGACGCTTGGTGTAGGAGTGTGAGGTCGGTTTCAACAATATGGCGATGAAGATGTTTGGCATAGCCATTATGTTCAGGGGTGTGAGGCGGAATGGTAAGATGGGAAATGCCAGATTGTGAGAGGAGAGGTTTGAGAGCAAGAAATTCACCACCGTTATCGGTATATAGAGTGGTTATCTTTCTTTGAAAATGATTTTCAACCATGGAGAGATTGACTTTGGGCATGCGATTTATCAGGTAAGTGGCAGTGACAAAGACATATGGCCAGAAAAAGGAGGGGAGGGACGCTTGGTGTAGGAGAGTGAGGCCGGTTTCAACAATATGACGATGACGATGTTTGACGTAGCCATTATGTTCAGGGGTGTGAGGTAGAGTGGTAAGATGGATGGGAAATGCCATATTGTGAGAGGAGAGGTTTGAGAGCAAGGAATTCACCACCGTTATTGGTATATAGAGTGGTTATCTTTCTTTGAAAATGATTTTCAACATGATTTTTATAAGTAGTGAACACATATAAGACATCCGATTTTCTTTTGAGAGGATAAAACCAAATGTATTTGAAAAAATGTTCAACAAAAATTAAGTAATATTTGTAACCATTATCCAAGAGAACAGGAAAAGTCTAGACATCCGAAAATATTAAATCAAAGGGAGAGGATGAAGTAAGAGCAGAAATAGAAAATGGAAATTTATGGTTTTTATTAATATGACAAGAGTTACAATGAAAATTCGAAATTGAAGAAGATGACAGTGAAAAAACATTGGAGGAGACTAAATTGCTGACAATATCTAGAGAAGGGTGACCTAGACGGAGTGCCACAGTGCCAGCGACATAGTGGTGGAAGTATAGGCTGAGGGCGACGGAGAGGAAGAAGTAGAAAGTGGCCAGGTATAGATCTCATCCTTACATGGTCCTGTTATTAGAGTGGCCCCCATTCGTAGATCCTTCACCTGAAAAAAGGAAGGAAAAAATAAAATAAACACATTGTTAGTGCAACAAAGTTGAGAAGCATAAATCAGATTTTTGCACATGGAAGAGACACACAAAGTATTGGGAAGGAAAAAAGGCATATGGGGTGTGGGTAATGTAACGGCCCACGTCCTTCCACAACATCCCTCCCCAGCCTATAGCATGGGCTCGGACCGCATGGTTCGACGGGCATCACACTCATGACCTCCCCACTCCTGGCAGTGGGTTTTGGCCCTCTCCAGGAATCGAACCTTGTACCTCCAGGCTTAAGTACAAAGTTTTATGATTCTTGGTACCATTGAGCTAGCGCCATTTTTTGTAACGACCCACGTCCTTCCACCGCATCCCTCCCCAGCCTATAGCCTACTCATGACCTCCCCACTCCTGGCAGTGGGTTTTTGCCCTCCACAGGAATCGAACCTTATACCCCAAACTTAAATACAAAGTTTTATGATTCCTGGTACCATTGAGATAGCTAGGTTCGATGCCCGTCGAACCATGCGGTCCGAGCCCATGCTATAGGCTGGGGAGGGATGCGGTGGAAGGATGTGGGTCGTTACAGGTAAGGTCAGAGTGTCAGTGTGAGAGATAGATAAACCAGTTCCATTGCCAACAACAATGGAATCGAAGCTATCATACGGGGAGTGGAGAGACAGTGGCGAGGTCAGTAGTGACATGGTGAGAAGCACCGGTGTCCAAGAGCCATTCAGTGGGAGTAGTAGTGGCCATTGGAAGTGAGGCTATATGGGCCTGTGGGGTACTGTAGGTTGTTCGAGATGGAGGAGATGGGTGGGGATTCCGCGGTAAATATTGATATGAGGTGCAACGTTCGACAGAGTGCCCAGTGATGCCACAAATTTGGCAATGTCCTTGATAGGGGCGCGGGGTGAACGATGGTGCTGACGACCGCAGTTGTGATTGTGGATGGGGACGAGGGTCCCTACCTCGCGATCCACCAGAGGAGCGAGGAGACCCAGTAAGCAAGCTGTGCAGGGAAGGCTGGCCGGTGCAGGAGGCAACAAAGCAGTGGCAGTCGCGGGCGAGGAAGTCGGGTTGGCCGCAAATTGAGCTTCGAAAGGTGAGAATTATTTCACGCAGCTAATCAAAAGTAATGTTCGAGATATCCAGACTGAGTATGCATGTATTATGTGTTTGCATGGTTTATCTGATTATATGGAATGAATTTATCTACATATACCTGTCATGACTGTATGTTACATACATGAGCATATTGATCCTGTATCTTTGAGATATCCTGTAGTAGTAGGGCGCTCACCCTACGAGTAGTGGATGGTTGGATACGTAAGTCTTGTGTCAGGTCACCGTTATGGTTGGACTCTTGTACTAGTATCAGGTCACCATTATTCATGGGGTATATGAGTCACCTTCTGATGCGATGGCGCAACGTGCTATATACCCTGGGCCCGGTCTTTGAACTTCTTTTTTTAACCTAAGAGTCTTGGTAACCAGTAAAATTGCATACATGCACATATAATATCGTATACCCATACTCTCGTACTGAGCATTTTATACTCACGTCCTCATACTGTTGTTTCTGGACACCCTATTCCATGGGGCAGGTTTGCGATTGGATAAGGCGGGTGGTTCCAGGAGGGCTTAGGCTACAGGTTGCCAGCATAGATGTCTGTCTAAGCTTTTTTGTATTGATGTATTTGGGTTAATACATTTGATTCGAAATGATTGTATAACAGAGTATTTACAGATTTCTTTTCTTGGGATTGTAACCTGTTTTATGGTTTTTCGCTGTTAACTTTTAATTACTGTTTATTTAAGTTAAATGCATGCTTAAGCTCTTTATTAGTAGGTGATCACGGTGTGGGTCACTACATGTATACGTGCTTATCATATTGAACGTAGTCACTCACGTCCAGTGTTTTATTTCCTTGGAAACCCTATTCGATGGGACAGTTCTCAGGTTGGACGACGCCCGCGGTTTGAGACAGGGTTGAGAGATGGAGAAGTGGTTTTTGTCGTGAGTACTTGTTCGTGCAGGGTTATGATACAGTACATTTCGATATGGTTGTATAACAGTTAATTTATTTTGGGTTTATAGTTATTGGGTGTTTTTCCACTGTTATTTATATTTATCGCTTTTCTTAAGTTGATTGCATGCTTATTAAGTTTTGTAGTAGGTGATCCGAGTTGGGTCACTGCACATTAAATGATAAAAATTTATTATATCAATATACAATAAATTTTTTTCAAACATACAAAATAAAAATAATCAATCTTTCTTAATAATAATAATAATAATAATGCTTTCAAAAAAAAAATAAAAAAAATAATAATAATAATAAGTTTTGGGTCATCTCGGCTTGATCCAAGCCAAACTTGAACCCGATTAATTTTTTGGGTTAGCTTTCGGGTCCAACCTGATTCAACCCGAACACAAAAACCCCCTAGCACTAACCTAATATCTTCGGGTCGATTTGTGTCAGGTTGATGAGTTGGTTCATTTTTTACACCCTATTATTGATTACATAAAAATCTAAATTCTAGAAAAAACAAATGTTCAATATATATCGAATACTCGAATCAACCAAATACTAAATTGATACCCGACACAAAAAAGAGAAAAAAAAGGAGCTTGGATATTGACCCAAACCCCAACCGATTAGATCTAGAGGTGATCACGATGCGGTTTTGCTAGGGATGACAACGGGGTGGGTTCGGGACGGGTTTGGGCAAACCCGATGTAAGAGTGGGTGCCCAGTGAGCCAACTGTGTGGCTATGGGCTTTGATGACTCTTTGTATAAACAATCTTTTGTTTAATATTATTTACACTTTTATGGCAATGACTTTATATTACTTCATATTGTTATATTGTGATATACTATTGTTGTTTTGATAAAGACCTTGAATATACTATAGTGTATGTAAGATGTGGTAGAACATGGAGATGTCTATCATGAAATACATCTTATAGTCACTGTATATTCTAAAAACCGTTCCTAGTCGATTGAGCCGTCCGATAATAAGGATAAGGATCGCTCGAGTTTGAGACTAGCATTTGCGATGCGGAGTACCACGTTTCATTGGTAGGGAACATGGAGATGTTCGAAGCATGCAAATGGATATTCATAGGATGAATAATCGAACTACCCTATCCGGACTTTCCAAGTGGTTATCACTTATCGAGTGGATAAAGTCCGCGGTTTTGGTTGTACACCATTAGTCCTTACGACTTGAAACATCATGGAGACTCTATATGCTAGTACTGTGCTTTGACTCGTTTACCGACTCTGAGGGGGTCATCAGGTGTCGAGATTGGGTACAGTTACGACACATATAGGAGTCAATGCATTGTTGTCAAGGATTCACCACATACTTGCGAGTGTGGATATCCTATGCGATCTGAGGAGATATTAGTGTGACAAATCTCTGGCCAGAGTACTTGATGTGATTTAAGAAATGGTTTCTTAGTAGCACATGCGATGTCACTAATTTGATCTTCAAGATGCATTGCATAGTTATCGAATCTTGAGCGACTCTCGATATACCAATGGTTGTTGATTCGATCGGGATATATGGATGAAGGGACCGTACTGTACGCTAACCAAAATATACTGGTTCTTGTAGGCACTATCAGTGATACCTAGGGAATCATGGGGCGATGTTGCTAGGCACTTTACCATGATTCGTTGGGCAAGTCGGAAAGTGTTGTTCCGAGTCACAAGGAGTTGTGAGCCCACGGCTAGCTGTATCCCTGAACCATTGAGGGTCACACAGTGTAATGGAGTTTTAATCCCCGTTGAGATAGTTAAATTTAAAGAGTTAAATTTAATGAACTAAGGAGTTGGACTTCTTAATTAAGAGTAAGGGAGTAGGGTTTCCTAAAATGACATAGGGATGGACATTTTTGGAAACCACTGAATTCGGATTCAGGAAAATTTATTTTGACTTTAAAACGTGCAGAAATGGTTTCTGTGCACATTGGTGAAATCGTTTCATCAATCGGAGTCACGATGAATTTTATATTAATTTCTGAACGAGCGGGCTTTGCTTGTCAGGCCCCAGCTTATGATTAATGGGCCCTAAGGTGTTAGTGGCCTGCATTATAAATAAGTTATTTCAGTACAGAAATTACATACAACAGGTCATAATTTTTGAGAGCAAAAATCGAAAACCCTAGTTCCTCTCAAAGATTGTTTCGGCCGAACCCTCCCCATACTCTGCCCGAGATTTTCCGGTCTGTGATTTTGAATCGCAGTAAGGAATAACGAATCAGATTCGTTTATTCTCTTCGCAGAAAAACTTCTGATAGATTTTCTAGTGCAATCTATCAGAGGGATTAAACCTCTGTTCGTGGACCTGATTGAAGGAGTTCATCGGTTCCAGGGAGAGACAACAAGAGCAGATAAAATCTGTTGGTGTCCAGTAATCTCGTTGCGAGATTGAAGGTAAAATTTAATTAATTGTTATTTGAATTTTACACACACAATAATTTAATCGTTGAATGGTTGATACCCACACCATGGAATTGTTCCATGATAAAAATTTTTAACTTCCGCTGCACCGGGTATCAATCGTGATTGATCAGAGAGCCCTGTTTTTCAACAGTGGTATCAGAGCCAGGTTGCTCAGATCAAACGATTAAATTAATCGATTGTACAAAATTTTTGAATCTCGGTTTTTGGAAAACAAAATAAATATTTTTAAATAAAAAAATTTTTTTTTTCCGGGGCAAAACCCGGGCAGCGATTGGATCGCTGCCCGGTGGGGCAGCAATTGTTGCTGCCCCGGGCGGCGCACGGCGCCGCCCAAAGGGGGCGCATGGCGCCGCCCAGGACGGCGACCGTCGCCGTCCAGGGCGGCGCACGGCGCCGCCCAGCGGCGGCACCAGGCGCCGCCAGGGCAGCGATAGTCGCTGCCCTAAGGGGGCAGCCGGGCTGCCCCCGGCCCGCGCCCGGGTGCGGGCCGGCCCGGGAGTGTCCCGGGCGGCCCGCGGGAAAAATTTTATTTTTATTTAAAAATTAATTTTAATGTGTTGAAATTTTATTTTTGGTCCGGTCAAAAATTGTTTTTGATTGGTTCACGAGATTTCGGATCGAATTGTTCGAGTCCGTAAATTTTAAAATTGATTTTGGATAAATTTGAATTTTTGGAAAATTTTAATGTTTTATCCGTAAATTGAATTTTGAAATCAATTATTTTGGTACAATTGATGATAAGATATGATCTTATGATATATTGAGTAAAATATGATTTTATTTGTAAAATTGGATTTTATAGATAAAATATGATTTTATTTGATATAGAGATAAAATATGATTTTATATGTGAAATGAGATTTTATATATAAAATATGATTTTATCTTGTTTAAATTTGAATTGCCACTGCATGTTATCCAATAAATTAATTTTGAATTAAATGTTATTGGATAAGGATGATCGATTGCCATGACCAATTTTGTAGATGTATGTTAGGAATTTACATTTTGTTTTTATTGTTGTTGGTTTTATTAATGGGCCTGGTTTATGGCCCGATATGAATGTCATATGTAATAAAAGTGGGCTTGGTTTATAGCCCGTTCCCACCCCTAAAAATGTATCCCCTACTTGTCATTGTTATTTACTGTAAATACATTAGATTTAGTGGGAGATCAAGATTTGAAGATGGTGGGCCCAGCAGACAATGAAGACTGAAGAAATGTAAATTGGAAGCATATGTAATAGGATTGCATTTGCATACTGCATATTACCTAGGATTGGACTAAGACCCGTGATTGGCAACCACGGGTCAATTAGAAATGGAATCGATCATCCTAAATAATATGTGATATTATGATTGTATGCATGTTTAGACATAAATTGCGTGAATCCGGCAATGCATGCAATAAATTAAATATGATGAGACAAATATTTTTATAAATAAAATCCCTCATTTTAAATATGATTTAAAATTTATATCAAGATAAATAAAGGAAATTTAAATATTGTTTAAATGTTCCTACCTTCCATCAACGGTCAATGTATGTGATGCTACCCGCGGATACGGTCCGGCTCATATTATTGGGGGGGCCCGTCCGTCGGAAAGCTGTACATTGGATCGACAAATGTTGTAAGTTGGGTGGAACTCCCATGGGATCGGCTCATATTATTGGGGGATCCACATGGCGACCGTCCATCACAACTTAATATTGATGGGTCATCTTGACATGTCACTTTAAACGGCGTCATATTATTGGGCCCTTATTGGACATGAGGTAAATACATGGGGGTTGCTTTGGAAGCAATTGGGCTCTACCTTTTGAGAATTATGGTTGGCTGATATTATTCGGGACCATAAGTTTGTCAATTGGACTCCATGTTCTCACTAAGGAAAAAGTTTTCCGTTTTCACTAGAGGGTGGTGAAATCGTTAAAATAATGGGAGTGAGATTCATAAAATTAAATTCGCCTATTTTATGTCTTAGTAAATTGTTAAACAATCATTGATATATGTCTGTTTTCCTTTTCAGTATTTCATACAATGAATTCGCGAAATCCTTTATTCTCGATCCTCGAACAAAACAAGTTGACTGGCGCCAACTATACGAAATGGTTCCGGAAGTTGAAGATTGTCTTAACTTCGGAGAAAATGCTCTACGTGTTAGAGAAAGCACCTCCGAAGGAAGCACCAGCTGACATAAGTCCGGAGGAATTGGCCAAACTTGATGCATGGTGTGACCATGACATCAAGACCAAATTCTATATGCAAGCCTCGATGTCTGATGAACTCCAGAGGCGATTTGAGGACACGGTGAATGCTGCTGACATTCACACGCAACTCAAGGAACTTTTTGGGGCTCAGTCGAGGGCTGAAAGGTTCGCTACTGTTAAGGAGCTGATGACGTGCCGCATGCGTGAAGGGACTTCGGTCCGTGATCATGGGGTACGAGTGATTTGGCTCATACAAAAGTTGGCGACCCTAGATTTGGTGTTGGAGCATGAACTCAATGTGGATTTATTGCTTCTGTCTCTTCCTTCTTCATTTGATGGATTTGTGATAAATTTTAATATGAACAAGATAGAGGCCACCCTTGAAGAGATGGTCAATATGCTCGTTACATATGAATCCACACTTAAGAAGGATAAGCCAGCTTTCTTGGTGGGCTCCTCATCTTCTGCGAAGAAGGGGCCAAGTATGAAGGGCAAGAAACGTTCTACCCCACCCAAGAAAGTCGAGCCCGAGAAGAAGCAAAAGACAAAGGCTTCAAACAATGGAAAATCCAAGGATGTTTGCCATTACTGCAAGAAGCCGGGTCATTGGAAGCGCAACTGCAAGGAATATCTTGAGCAGTTGGGAACTGCAAAGGGTATGTTCTATATTGAAATAAACATGTCACTTAATACAACTTCTTGGGTATTGGATACCGGATGTGGATCTCACATTTGCAATGATTTGCAGGTGATGACAAGAAGTCGCAGGCTTAGAATGGGTGAGACCCAGCTGAGGCTCGGGAATGGTTCCAGAGTTGAAGCTACGGCCATTGGAGATGTTTGTTTGACTTTGCAGAACGGTTTTAAATTATTGTTAAGAGATGTTTTATTTGTGCCAGATTTAATTAAAAACATTATTTCTATTTCTATGCTTGATAGAGATGGTTATTCTTGCAATTTTGTGAATGGGATTTGCAATATTTACAAGAATGAATGTTTAATTGGAAATGGACAACTTGAAAACGATCTATACAACTTAAAACTAAAAGACGTTCCAATGAATTATGTTGATAAACCGGCGACAACAAACAAAAGGAAAATCGATAGTCAAAACCCGGCAAACCTTTGGCATGCTAGGCTAGGTCATATTTCCTCAAGGAGGATGAACAAGCTAGTGTGAGAGGGCATGTTTGATATGTCTGATATTAATTCTCTACCTACTTGTGAATCCTGCCTAAAAGGAAAAATGACTAAATCTCCTTTTAAGGGGAAACCTGAGCGTAGTCAGAATCTGTTGGATTTGATCCACACAGATGTTTGTGGTCCATTTAGAGTAGGGACTCAACATGGCCACACCTACTTCATTACCTTTACTGATGATTATTCAAGGTATGGGTATTTATATTTAATGAAATATAAGTCTGAAGCATTTGAAAAGTTCAAAGAATTCAAGGCTGAAGTAGAAAACAAGCTAGGTAAAAGTATTAAAGCACTTCGATCGGATCGAGGTGGAGAATACTTGAGTACCGAGTTTTTGGACTATCTGAAAGAGAATGGGATTCTCTCTCAGTGGACTCCTCCTATGACACCACAGCTTAATGGTGTATCGGAGCGTCGTAATCGAACTTTGTTGGACATGGTTCGATCTATGATGAGCTTCACTGAGCTTCCACCTTCGTTTTGGGGCTATGCGCTTGAAACGGCGGTATTGTTGTTGAACAACGTCCACACTAAAGCAGTGGACAAAACACCATACGAGTTATGGAATGGCAAAGCTCCTAAGTATTCGTACTTGAGGATTTGGGGATGTCCTGCTTACGTGAAGCGGACAGTGGGAGATAAGTTGGATAGTCGATCCAGCTTATGTTATTTTGTAGGGTATCCGAAGAATTCAATCGGATATTATTTCTATTATCCTGCTGAAACAAAGGTGTTTGTTTCTAGGAATGCCACCTTCTTGGAGAAGGAATTCTTATTGGATAAGAAAGGCGAGATGATGGAACTCGAAGAAGTTCGAGAAGAACCCGAAATACAAAATAACGATCCTACACCTCAGGAACCATTGCTGGACACGCCTGCACCTAGAAGATCCGAAAGGACTTCTAGACCTCCAGTTCGATATGGTCTTCTTCTTGAAGGGGATCAAGATGAACCCGACATTGGATGTGATCCAAGAAACTTCAAGGAAGCAATTTCTGATGCGGATTCGAATTTATGGCTTGAAGCTATGCAGTCAGAATTGGATTCGATGCATACAAACCAAGTTTGGTCTTTAGTAGATCCTCCCGATGGAATTGTTCCGATAGGGTGTAAATGGATCTACAAAAGAAAGCTTGGGCCTGATGGTAAGGTATTGACCTACAAGGCGCGATTGGTGGCTAAAGGTTATACTCAAAGGCAAGGAGTTGACTATGACGAAACCTTTTCACCAGTTGCAATGTTCAAGTCCATAAGAATCCTAATTGCCATAGCTGCATGGTATGACTATGAGATATGGCAAATGGATTTGAAGACTGCTTTTCTTAATGGAGACATTAAGGAGGAAATCTATATGAAGCAGCCTGAGGGGTACACATCCATGGGAAGCGAGCATAAGGTATGCAAGCTTCAGAGATCAATTTATGGTCTAAAACAAGCATCAAGAAGTTGGAACCAGAAATTTGATGAAACAATAAAAGATTTTGGTTTCATCAAGAACCCGGAGGAACCTTGCGTGTACAAGAAAGTAGTTAAGGATGCGGTGACATTCTTAGTACTTTATGTTGATGACATCCTACTCATTGGGAATGATGTAGGGATGTTGCAGTCAACAAAGATATGGTTATCAGGTAGATTTTCGATGAAGGATTTGGGAGAGGCATCCTACATTCTTGGGATACAGATCTATAGAGATAGGTCTAAGAGAATGATAGGACTCACTCAATCAACCTACATCGATACCATATTGAAACGGTTTTCAATGGATGGGTCCAAAAGAGGACATCTACCCATGTGTCATGGAGTTTCTCTATCCAAGTCTATGTGTCCCAAGACTGATGAAGAGATAGAGAATATGACACATGTACCATATGCGTCAGCTATAGGTAGTATCATGTATGGGATGATATCTACCAGACCGGATGTAGCATTTGCTCTGAGTGTCACGAGCAGATATCAGTCTAATCCTGGTCAAATGCATTGGAAAGCCGTAAAGGACATTCTTAAGTACTTGCGAAGGACTAAGAATATGTTCATGGTTTATGGAGGACGAGAACTCAAATTGGAAGGCTATACCGACTCTAGCTTCCAAAGTGATGTGGATGACTCGAAGTCAACCTCTGGATTTGTGTTCATGCTCAATGGTGGTGCTGTCTCTTGGAAGAGTTCCAAGCAGGACACCACAGCGGATTCCACCACTGAGGCTGAATACATTGCAGCATCAGCTGCTGCTAAAGAGGCCGTTTGGATGAGGAAGTTCGTCCAAGAGTTGGGCGTCATTCCTGAATTTGTTGGTCCAGTCCCGGTGTACTGTGACAACACGGGTGCCGTTGCTCAAGCAAAGGAACCAAGGTCTCATCAAAGATCCAAACACGTACTGAGGAAATACCACATAATCCGGGAGATTGTGGAAAGAGGAGACATCATTGTCGAACGAGTGGCCTCTGCAGACAATATCGCTGATCCGCTTACTAAGCCTTTGCCAGGACCATTGTTTGACAAACATCGCGAAGCAATGGGTCTACGTAGTATGACTAGTTGGCTATAGGGCAAGTGGGAGATTGTAAGAGTGGGTGCCCAGTGAGCCAACTGTGTGGCTATGGGCTTTGATGACTCTTTGTATAAACAATCTTTTGTTTAATATTATTTACACTTTTATGGCAATGACTTTATATTACTTCATATTGTTATATTGTGATATACTATTGTTGTTTTGATAAAGACCTTGAATATACTATAGTGTATGTAAGATGTGGTAGAACATGGAGATGTCTATCATGAAATACATCTTATAGTCACTGTATATTCTAAAAACCGTTCCTAGTCGATTGAGCCGTCCGATAATAAGGATAAGGATCGCTCGAGTTTGAGACTAGCATTTGCGATGCGGAGTACCACGTTTCATTGGTAGGGAACATGGAGATGTTCGAAGCATGCAAATGGATATTCATAGGATGAATAATCGAACTACCCTATCCGGACTTTCCAAGTGGTTATCACTTATCGAGTGGATAAAGTCCGCGGTTTTGGTTGTACACCATTAGTCCTTACGACTTGAAACATCATGGAGACTCTATATGCTAGTACTGTGCTTTGACTCGTTTACCGACTCTGAGGGGGTCATCAGGTGTCGAGATTGGGTACAGTTACGACACATATAGGAGTCAATGCATTGTTGTCAAGGATTCACCACATACTTGCGAGTGTGGATATCCTATGCGATCTGAGGAGATATTAGTGTGACAAATCTCTGGCCAGAGTACTTGATGTGATTTAAGAAATGGTTTCTTAGTAGCACATGCGATGTCACTAATTTGATCTTCAAGATGCATTGCATAGTTATCGAATCTTGAGCGACTCTCGATATACCAATGGTTGTTGATTCGATCGGGATATATGGATGAAGGGACCGTACTGTACGCTAACCAAAATATACTGGTTCTTGTAGGCACTATCAGTGATACCTAGGGAATCATGGGGCGATGTTGCTAGGCGCTTTACCATGATTCGTTGGGCAAGTCGGAAAGTGTTGTTCCGAGTCACAAGGAGTTGTGAGCCCACGGCTAGCTGTATCCCTGAACCATTGAGGGTCACACAGTGTAATGGAGTTTTAATCCCCGTTGAGATAGTTAAATTTAAAGAGTTAAATTTAATGAACTAAGGAGTTGGACTTCTTAATTAAGAGTAAGGGAGTAGGGTTTCCTAAAATGACATAGGGATGGACATTTTTGGAAACCACTGAATTCGGATTCAGGAAAATTTATTTTGACTTTAAAACGTGCAGAAATGGTTTCTGTGCACATTGGTGAAATCGTTTCATCAATCGGAGTCACGATGAATTTTATATTAATTTTTGAACGAGCGGGCTTTGCTTGTCAGGCCCCAGCTTATGATTAATGGGCCCTAAGGTGTTAGTGGCCTGCATTATAAATAAGTTATTTCAGTACAGAAATTACATACAACAGGTCATAATTTTTGAGAGCAAAAATCGAAAACCCTAGTTCCTCTCAAAGATTGTTTCGGCCGAACCCTCCCCATACTCTGCCCGAGATTTTCCGGTCTGTGATTTTGAATCGCAGTAAGGAATAACGAATCAGATTCGTTTATTCTCTTCGCAGAAAAACTTCTGATAGATTTTCTAGTGCAATCTATCAGAGGGATTAAACCTCTGTTCGTGGACCTGATTGAAGGAGTTCATCGGTTCCAGGGAGAGACAACAAGAGCAGATAAAATCTGTTGGTGTCCAGTAATCTCGTTGCGAGATTGAAGGTAAAATTTAATTAATTGTTATTTGAATTTTACACACACAATAATTTAATCGTTGAATGGTTGATACCCACACCATGGAATTGTTCCATGATAAAAAATTTTAACTTCCGCTGCACCGGGTATCAATCGTGATTGATCAGAGAGCCCTGTTTTTCAACACCCGAGACCTGCCCCGCCCCGTGGATCCGGTGGGTCCAATCCGGGTTAAACCCGTTGGATCCGCCAAATTAAATATAATTTAAATTATATTAAATAAAATTTTAAATAAGTAAAAAAATGAACAAATCATTATTAAATTTATTTTTCAAATTTATATTAATAATATTTAAGATAAAAAAATGTTTTTACAAGTTAAAATATATCATTTTAATTTAAATAATAATTAATAACTAAGAAAAAATCATAATAATATATTTTTATATTAAAAATATCATAATATATTAAAATTATTTAAATCCAAAAATATTATAAACTCAAATTAAGGATAAAGTATTGATTATGTAATATAAATAATATAATTATATATTGTTAATATATATACATATATAATTTATATTTATATTTAATATATATATTTTTTGGCGGGACGGGTCCGGCCAAACCCGGAACCTACCCCGGACCCGCATCTGGATCCGCTTGGCCGGGTCTAAACCCGTCCCGCCGGGCCGGGTTCAATGCAGGGTCGGGTTTAGACCCGACCCATTGCCATCCCTTAGGTTTTGCGGTTTTTTTTAAAAAAATTCAAACTGAATTGTCATCGGCGATCGGTTATTTTCTAGGAAAAAAATCGCGATTTCACACATAAAATTAGAATTACGATTTTGGGTGGTTTTTGGTCGATGACGGTCGTTTTGAGGTTTTTCTTTTAAATTGATCAAGTGTAATGCGAAATATTAAAGCATATATTCAAATTGATTTGAAAACTATAAAAATAAAATGTCTTTTAAATATAAAATATAATTCAAATTTTAAAAAATTAAAACTAGCTAAAACAATAATCAAGATTCAAAATCAAGTTAATAATTGATTATAACAAGACATTTAGAACAAAAATGAAATTTAACCTATGATGTAAATTTTTTTACTTCAAACAAAATATTAATAGTAAAATTTAAAAATACTTTAATAAATATTTGAGTATGTTGAATAATATTTACTATTTAGGAAGAATATGAATATTTTTTCAAGAACAAATGATGCTATCTTTAGTTGAATATTTTTTGTATAAATAAATAACTCTAGGTCAATTACTATGACAAACGATTTAAATGGGATGGTTTTTGCCAAACAAATAATCGCACCATGAATACGGCACGGTTAATTATTATTATTATTATTCACGATTTTTAAATGAGAAAAAAACTATGAGGTACAATTTGGTTCGAACCATCCGAACGGTTAATAAATTTTTTTTATGAGTCCTAACTAGAACCCGATGGGTTCAATTTGGAGATGGGATGCCCGAATCCGAATGCCCGCGTCTAGACTCTTCCACTATGGAGACCAACAACTGGTGGCAATATTTGTATGGAAAAAAGTAGTCGTGGGCCCCACATATTTCCCTTCTCCACACGACACGTCGACACCTAGAGAGGACTCAAAACACCGCCACATTTCGGGGTCTCTTCTTGATTTTCAGGTTCCCAACTAACGAAGCAAACATAGATTTTCCCTAAATTTACTGAATTCTTTAATATTTTAGGTTGTATTTCCTTTATCGGAACCACTTTTATTGGAATTCGCCGCCCTCAAGAAGGAGAAAGGAAATTTTATATATATTTTTTGTCTCCAGCAGGTTTTGGGGATAATCGGCCGGAATACAGGTTCAATTTTATTCTATGAACTCTATGCATTGGCTTAAGGTTTTATAGTTATGAGGTTCGATCAGTTTGTCTAAGGATTTTATTTTGCTTAGCATCGGCAGTTTTGGATTTTTTATTCAATTTGTTGTTGGGTGATTTCTAGGGTTTTTTGGGTGAAATTTATAGTGCTTGATTTTTTTTATGAACTGGGGATTTGTATTCAGTGTGGCATATTGCACTGAACGTGTTGATCATTCGATTTTTTTTTTCCTTTTTGGGTATCTAGGAAAAATCAGCTATCATCCGGTATTATTGATCGGGCATATTGGATGAAGCCAGACTACTTGAAAACCGTTGTGGTGGTTGATCGACCCGGGTTTTGTTGACTGCACACATTTTTAATGTTTATGAAGCTTTGCTCGTTTGTCTGTTAATAGGAGGTTGGTTTGCTGGAGCTCTTATGCCCTGTTGATAAAAAAATTTACCTCAGTTGATGTGTTGGAATCTTGTGTGAGCTGCTGTAATGGGATGGAAGGGGGTTTTTCTGTCATTGTTATATCTTGCCACTTTAGTGGAATCGACTGGCAGAGCAGGAAGATTGTTTTTCGAAGGTTTGAATGCTGCAACTTCGTCCCTCTATAGCTGGGCAGTTAGCAGTGCGACGATATTCGTTGCTGTGGCTCTTATTCTTTCTATGTTTCTCATCTTTGAGCATTTAGCTGCATACAACCAGCCGGAGGTTCGTCTGTTATTATGTCTCTATTACCTGGCTTTGATAAATAACTTGGTTTACTCCTCATTTATTTCATTTGAGGACCTAAAAGTTATCATCTTTTGTTCCATTTCAGGAGCAGAAGTTCTTGATCGGACTCATTCTAATGGTTCCAGTTTATGCTGTAGAATCGGTAATTACAGCTTTTAAAAGTTTGTGCTTGCTACTTTATTCCTTCAAGCTTTAAAGCATTACAATAATAAATTGTTTCTTGGGTGTGTTAGGAAGCTTTTATGATTTATTGGCTCTGATGTCCCGGATTTCATAAATCGTATTGACGTATTGTTGTGTTGTGAACAGTTTCTATCACTACTAAATTCCGATGCTGCTTTCAACTGTGAAATCATACGTGATTGCTATGAAGCTTTTGCTTTGTATTGCTTCGAAAGATATCTCATAGCCTGCTTAGGTATGTGTTCTCCTGGAGCCTATTGGATCTAAACCTTGCCTTAAATCCATTTGCATATTTTAGGCTTCTCATTTATGACTTTTGCTGGTTCTGTCAACTCATCCTCAAGCTTAAGAATGGTGTTTCGACTTGGTTCTTGTTCTATCAAAGGATTTTTTGAAATTTGTAATCGATGAAGTAGGCTGCTAAAGTTTGATAGGTTATAGGTAATTGATACAATGATGCCGAAGTAGAGGCTTTTCATTGTATAGGAATCTGTCAAATCTCTGACAATTTTTTATACAGACATGTTTTGGTTTCAACTTTCAAGAAGAGAGTATCATATCTGACCAGCATATCATGCCTTGCAGGTGGAGAAGAAAGCACCATTGAATTTATGGAAAGTCAAAGCGTGATCACTTCTTGTGTACCTCTACTAGACGAAGCTTATGCATATGGTGTTGTCGAACATCCATTTCCGTTGAATTTTTTTTTGAGTGAATGGCAGCTTGGCCCTGACTTCTATCAGGCTGTGAAAATTGGCATTGTTCAATATGTATGTCCTATCTTTTCGGAATTTTCCCATTTTTCGTTGTTTCTTTTTGTCATTTGCTAAAGTGTTTTCTTCGCAGATGATATTGAAGATGATATGTGCATTACTGGCAATGATTTGTGAAGCTTTTGGGGTTTATGGGGAAGGGAAGTTCGAGTGGACATATGCGTAAGCTATCCTTCTCGGCACAATCAATCTGACAATTTATTCTAGTCAATTGTTCTGGTTATCTAACCATGCTGGAGTGATTTCCTAGTCATTTGTTATTTCTGTCTATCTAAGCAACTAGATGCTCCAGATTGACTTCTTCGTTTATCAAAAATAAAAACGATCCTACTATTGATAGTACAACACATCAATTTGATTTGAAACATTCTAATTTATTTTCAGATAAAATTAATCTTTAATTCCTTGTAATTTCACATGCAGCTATCCTTATCTGGCGGTGGTTCTGAATTTCAGCCAGACTTGGGCCCTTTACTGCCTTGTGCAGTTCTATTCTGTGACAAAGAATAAGTTGGCACCAATCAAACCTTTGGCCAAGTTTTTGACATTCAAGTCAATTGTTTTCCTTACATGGTGGCAAGGCATTGCTGTTGCCTTTCTTTTATCATTCGGAGCCTTCAAGGGGTCATTGGCACAGGTTTTGAAAACACGCATTCAAGACTACATCATATGTATTGAGGTGTGTGGTGAAGCATTTAATAGGTTTTAGTTTTATCTCTTGTTTCTGTTGTGCGAGTTATGCATCTGGTTGTTGTATTGTGTCTTGACTGGTAGTTTTTTCGATTTTATTCTTCAGAAAGCAATGGAAGTTAAATGGGTTTTATCAACATTAAATTAATGACATCAAATTGCCATTATATATGATCTCTAGGTGGTGAAGTTACTATGTTGTATTGCGGACCATGTGTGTAACTTGTTTCTAGACCAAGAAGCTAGTTTTGCGGTTAATTTGTCATTTGAATTTTGAATTGTCGACTGTCTGTGTTAGTGTAGACATGTTTTATTCTGTTTTAATTCTTGTCGGTTTCTTGTTTATTATTGGTGATTGCTATGTTAACATATAAGGTATGATTAGGGGAACGATTCTCCGTTGAGGGCATTACCATTTTTTAACCATGTAGTACATTGCTAAAGCAATTGGTTTCCAAGACATCTGTCCAGTTTTGACCATACTTGTAGAATTTATATAAAAAAGCGAAGGTATTACCTCTACTCGAGGTTGGAGTTAGAGTATGCTGATGGTAGATTTCTGAACCTTAGTTCCCCTGCTCCGTGTAAACAGACAAATTCTGTGGAATGTGCAACAATTTTTTGGTTGCATCGGTAGTTGGTTCTCTCTATTTTTCTTGTTGTCTTTAGGACTCTAACAATGTTTACCATCTTGAGATAAACCTTCCATTTGCAATTAATTTTTATTAAAAAGAATTCCAGCATGTAACATTTGATGCACAAGAACTCTCTTGAGGAAATTTTCTCAATTTTAATGTTGCGATTCAGATGGGCGTAGCTGCTGTGGTACATCTTTATGTGTTCCCTGCTGTCCCATACAAGCGAGGAGAAAGATGTGTTAGAAATGTTTCTGTGATGACGGATTATGCATCTTTAGGAACTCCACCTGATCCTGAAGAGGTCCAAGACTCTGAAAGATCTACGAAAGTACGCATTTCTCGGCATGGTGAGAGAGAGAAAGAGAAGCGTCCGAAACTCCATCAAAGTGTTCGTGATGTTGTATTTGGAAGTGGTGAAATTGTGAGATAATCGTTCCTTCCCTTTTCTAATAATCCTTTCATCATGTTTTTCTAGGTGCTAATTATTTTTGCAACTCGTGGTTGTCATATGCTCTTAGATTGTTGATGATATGAAGTACACAGTTTCGCATGTCGTGGAACCATTCGAAAGAGGAATATCTAAAATGAATAGAACTTTCCAGCAGATATCAGAAAACATGAAACGACATGAGGAGCATAAGAAGAAGAATTCAAAAGATGATAGCTGTCTTGTTCCCTTGAACCCATGGGCGAATGAGTTTTCCGATGTGCATGATGACCTCATTGAAGGGAGTGTCAGCGATAGCGGTGTGTCTAGTAGTAAGAGACCACATCTCCAGTCCAGAGGTCAATCTTCCCGGTTCAGATACAGATGACATATCCTTTAATCTACTTTCAGAACAAACATGTGTACACTGCCTTTCTGTCTCTTTTTTTTACTCGCTTACCATTAGATTTTCTTCCAATATCAACTATTCCGGCCGGAACTCACTCAACTTTTTAGGAAGATGCTAACTATTTTAGGGCGTAACAATGCCGAGATATTTTGATTAGTCTCGGACAGGCGGACTCAGAACCTTGAAGCAACTTGGGCTTGAAGAGGTTGCTACCTACAGAAAGTGCATGCTGGATTGTGGCTTTGCTGATAATATTACTGATGACAACTGGAACATTTTTCTTCACAGCTTATCAATGATAATGTTTTACATGCTTGATTGTGTATACACAAAAGATTACGAACATTCAGTCATTCAAAAGACTAGCTAGTTTATCTCTTTTGTTCCATTCGATATTGGTGAGAAGTATGGCGTGTGCTGAAATGGCACGGAACACCCCAGTTGTCAGCGACCAATGGGCGACTGCTGCGTTACCGCTCTACTACGCCTGCCTGAGGCATTGTTGTGCGCATCGAGCCATGCCGATCACATGCACTAGCTTCCTGCCCAACCATCTTAAAACGCCTCCAGTGGTTTCTGGTTAAGCAGTGCCAGAGACCGCTCGAGGCGTTTCATAGCCTTGGTAAAATATTTTGGGAGTGATTAGGCCATTTTTCAATGTGTTGGAGAACAAAAAACTGTATCCTTTTTATGTCTGTTTGTTATTTTTTTATTTTTTTTAAAAAAAGAACAAGTAAACTAGTAAAATTGTGTTTCATAATACCTGTCATCGGAGAAACGATGATAAAGATAGCCTCGGTAAATAAGAATTTACTTATTTTTTAAATTGTTTACGCTAGCTCGGATATAGTTTTTATTCCTTATATTTTGACCATAATTTAAATTCCTTTTATCCTATTTTATTTTTGTTTGTATTAATATTTATAATTTTTAGTATCATAATAAATAATTTTTTCGTCCTGAATACATAGACTTCCTTTCTGCGGTTTTCTAAAATATTTAATTTAGTTTTTATATTTAGTAGTGCTTTGTTTTTTTTTTTTGGTTTTCTAAAATCTATAATTCAGTTTTTATATTTAGTAGTAACTTGTGTTATTAGTTTTTTTTTTTTTTTTTTTACAAATACATCCATCTTTATTAAGTAAAATTTGGAAATATATGTAATAATTTGTGTTATTAGCTTTTTTTATAAATATATCCATCTCTATTAACTAAAATTTTGAAATATATGTAATAATTTCCTAAATGAGTTGAAGATAAAATAAAAAATTTGTTTGAAAACTTTGATTTTCCAATGATATTCTTAACATGTATAAAAAAGGTAAAGCAATGTATATATATTTGAGAAAAATAAGTGATATATATATATATACTCATATTATTAATATTGAATAATATATTACCCTGTACGTTCTAATTATATAGGTTTTATTCATTTTTCGGCATCCCAAATATATAGTTAATTTTTTTATTTAGTACCATGTATTTTACTGGTATACTTTTATTAACTAAGTCGTGAAAAAATGTATCACTATTTTTAAAAATAAACTAGATAGATATAAAGTAAGAAATTTAATTTAAAAAAAATTAAGTAAGAAATTTAATTTAAAAAAATTAAGTTTCCATTTATTTTTTTAATTTATATGAAAAAACAAACAAACTAATAATTTTTTTCTCTCCTCGTTTCACCCAATTTATATCTATATCTATATCTATATCTATCAAAACAAGAAAGTATGCTAAAATAATAAAACAAAATTTTTCCCGCCCAAAGCAGGTTACTAAGTATAGAAATATTGCATTGAAAAAATATTAACATAAATTATTATGAGATAATAAATAACCAATATTTTTGCCTTTTGAAGTAGAAAAATTGTTACTGAATAAGAATAAATTTGATCTATTACTTTAAATATTACTTTAAATTTATTTAAGGATTATATTGTAAGAAAATAATAAATTAAATTTTTGTCGCTTCACAGCCGTTGACAAGATAATAAAAATATTAAATTTTTCTTTCTATCAACAATCCATTTCAAGATCATGTTGAATTTAAATTTTTTAAATTTAGTAATCAATCCATAGATTAATATAAAACTAAATATTTGCTTGAAAAAAAAAACAATCAACATGATTTTCAGATCCATTTCACGTTATAATTCAATAAGTTTCAAGATAATACATTTTAAAAAAAATCTGAAAACTCATTTTAACGTGATATTTAAAATTTTAAATTTTTAACAAACAAAAATTCATTCCAAGATCATGTTGAATTTAAATTTCTTAAATCCAGTAATCAATCCATAGATTAATATAAAGCTAAATATTTGCTTTAAAAAAACACAATCAGCATGATTTTCAGTGTCATTTCACGTTGTAATTCGAATACTTCCAAGATAATACATTTTTAAAAAAAATCTTGAAACTCATTTTAACAAAATATTTAAAATTTAAATTTTTAACAAACAAAAATCCAAGATCATATTTAATTTTAATTTTTAAATATGCTAATCAATCCATATAGAATAATATAAAGCTAAACATTTGCTTTGAAAATAATCAAAGCAAACCGATTTTTTTTTTTCATCTTACGTTATATTTCAGCTCAACTGAGATTTTGATAAATGACACCCATTGACCGCGTTAATCGGTGTGAATAAATTCAACTGGCAAGCGTACCAGGTCAAGTAATAATATAGTGGACAAAGGTCCAAGTGTCGAACTCACAGGGACTGTATAAAAATGATTACCAAAATATATTTATTTCTACCTAATCTAGACTAAATAAAAAGATGATTTCAGATTTTTAACTAACAAATAAAATTACAAATAAAATTAAATTAAATAAAAACGCAGCAGAAAAAATTGGATTAATTCAAATTTGGGAAAAACTTCGATCAAAGACACACGTAGGTACCAGACAATTCGTGTAACAAGCAGTCAATCTAAGATATCAGACTTAATCGTAATTCACGGGAATTTTCCTAATTTGTTCAAAGGAATATTTCTAGAACAATCAAACCTATTCAAATATTGATGAACTAATCTTTCGTAATTCTAATCAAATTTGAATGCATAAATTGTTGTGAAAATTCAGTAAAAACCTAAACCGCATAATGAAACCGAATTCTATTTCTAGTCAGTTTTACACTATGTTGATTATCGAAGTGATCAAAATCGAGACCTCCTCTGTCGACTTGGAATCGATTAACAAGCAAACAAATAACTGGCCAAGAAATTTGTAAGACAAATATAAATTCGATAATTAATAAAATCAAATCAAGTCTAAAAATCTCAAACAAACAAACGAGTTTTCTACATAAATTGTCTGGCCCAATCACGTGGCCTTGATCGAAAAATAAAAACTACTCACAATAATTCAAAACCAAATTTTAATCATGAATTGATAAAAGAAAATAAAAGAAAAGAGAAAAGAAAATAATTCTTCTTCCAAGCGTGTAGCCGTCTCTGCCTCCGTCTCCAACTCAAAAAATTTGTGGAACCCTTATAAAATAATAAAAACTCCTATTTATAGTGTTTGGAAAGCCTTAAAAATTAATTTCCTAGTTGAAATATAATTTTCAGAATTTTCTGGCCCGTCGACACGCGCGCGTGCGCCTTGGAGTCCTCGCGCGCGCAGTTATATAAAACAGTGACTAGACTTCCTCTCTCGCGCGCGCGAGGTAGAAGCTCGCCCGCGCGCGTTCTTCTCACAATTCTCTGGAATTTCCTCTTGCGCGCGCGCGAGGGAATCTCTTTTATTTCTGAACATGCGCGATAGCGCTGCTTCTTGCGCCAACCACAGCCATAAAGCGCGATAGCGCTAATTCTTGTGCTAACAACTTGTTTCTCAGCGCGTTAGCGCTTCTCCCATGCTTATTAGCGCCAAGACAAGGGCAAACGCGCAACAACTCTCACCATCAGCGCAACCTTCAACCTGCTCCGAGCGACGATTTTGAAAAATTCATATCTTGAGTTCTAGCCGTCGGATTGACCTGAAATTTGGAATGCAGCTTCAAAACATCTTGAACTTCATTCTGAACAGTGCAGATCGGATTTGAATTTCTCTAAAATTAAATATGATTTTTAGATCAAGGCTGCTCCGTAATTAACTTTTCAAAAATCCATTTTCCTACAAAATTAACCCAAGGAGTGAAATACACACATGAACTAAAACACATAAAAACACATAAAAATAATATGAATGCCCACAAAATAGACATAAAAATAACATGAAATAATGCATACAAAATGCACTTATCAACACCCCCATACTTAAACCTTGCTCGCCCTCGAGCAAGACATGCAAAAACAAAATGCAAACAAAAACATAAGTAAGGACAAGTCATGAATATGCACAGCCTCTGAGAAGTTCAATTACCAACAAAAAATCACCGACATGCTCTCAACTTTTCATAATACACCTTCGGTTTAGCGTGAACGTGTGTGTGTGAAATATCATTCCAGTTTCATGCAACTTAGATCGAATTCGTTTCAAATCTGCTTAGCGACCTATGACAAATCAGTGCAAGTTTCACTTTTCAAGTGCTCATTCCTTCTAACGACCTCTAGACATACCCACCTCCCTTGAAATAATGAATTACACACCTTCGGATTTTGCACCCGGTATTGCTTTAGCCCCAATAATTACCCGCTGACTTAGCTACAACTGGCTAAGATACGAAAAATCATTCTATTTTTTCTTTCTAATCTCCTTGTCTATAGCCCGGATGGAGCATCAATCCCATTTTACCCGCATACTTAGCCTTAAATTTAATTTTTTTTTTTTAGGATTTAATTCCTTTCAAGGCCCGGATGGAATTGTAAAAAATTTTTTTTCTAGGTGCGCCCAAGATCATAAGTGTAAACTAGAGCTTCATCAAAATTCATAGAACACAATCAAGATCCACAAACCACCTATTGCCGTGCAATGGTCAAACAGACAGAAACTTCATCAAATCTTTTGTTACAGTCCACTGGTCTAACATTAGTGCTTAAAAATATTCACGGTTCAACCTACAGTTTCTCATGTCCAGTCAAGAGCAAAATTTTTCAAAAAAACATTTTTTTTCATCATAACTTCATCATCATTGGCTATCATGACTCATCTTACTCATGCAATGCAAACAAAAACAAAAAACACACTATATGCAAACAAAAACGAAACACGACAAATGAAAAACAAACACACAAATGCTATAAATTAGTCTACCCCCCCATACTTATCCAAAGCATTGCCCTCAATACTTCAGAACAATAAACAAAATGCAAGACAAACAAAAACACAATGAAAACAAAAATAACACTCCCCTGGTTTTCGATGCATTCTCTTCCTTCTTGATAGTATCCTCTGGGACGGTATCAGCAGTCTATATTATCGGCGGGCACGACCAACTGGCATGGGAAAGAAACAATAATCAAATAAAAACAAAAATAAAAACCAAAAACATAATAAAAAAAACAAAAACACTGGGTTGCCTCCCAGTCAGCACTAAATTTATAGTCTATAGCCCGACTATACTCCTCTTTGAGTGGTGAAATTCAAGGTGGTTTATCCACCGTCTGTGAAAAACTCGAATCAGTCCTGCACTTGCATGCTACATCATTAAAGAACTTGTGCAAGGGATTAATTCTTGCAGACAACTGCACCTGCAGACATGCACCAACATCATGCATCGCATCAACCAAACGAATAGCAGAACAAGATTTCAAAATTGGGCTCTCAGTAGCCGACTTAGACATAGTAAAAACTACTTGTTCATCGTTCAATCTCAGAACCAACTCTCCATTCTCAACATCAACTAGGGCTCTACTAGCAGCAAGAAAAGGACGCCCTAAAATCAGTGGAACCTCACAGTCCTCATCCATGTCAAGAATAACAAAATCTACAGGGTATATAGAGTGTTCTATCTTGACTAGGACATTCTCTACGATCCCTCTCGGATATTTAATAGAACCATCAGCAAATTTAAGAGAGATAGCAGCAGGTTCTATATTTTCAACTCCTAATTTTCGAGCAATAGAATAAGGCATTAAATTAATGCTCGACCCAAGATCACACAACACATTCTCAAAAGACAAACTTCCAATATGACAGGGTATAGAAAAACTCCCTGGATCCTGAGATTTTGTTGGAAGCTTCTTTTGCAACACTGTCGAGCACTCTTCCTTCATTGTGACTTGCGTAAGATCATTCAGCTTCTTTTTATTTTTCAGCAAGTCTTTCAAAAACTTTGCATATCTCGGCATCTGAGCTAAAGCATCTTCAAAAGGTATGTTAATATGCAGTTTCTTGAAAATTTCAAGAAACTTCTTAAATTGAGAATCAAATAATAGTTGCTTAGCTCTAAGAGGGAAAGGTAAAGTAGATAAATCAACATTTTTATTAACTTCAAATTTTGAAGTCTTACCTTTCTTACCTGTCGTGGAGGATTTTTCTGTACGCACCTCCTCTTTTTCTTCATCAATTTTTGGCCCTTCCACAGCCTTCTCGTCTTCCGGTTGCTTCTCAGACTGTTCAGATTGTGATCTCGTCACTACCATAATTGCATTCACGCTTTTGGGATTGAGCTCAGTGTTGCTCGGTAGAGATCCAGTAGGACGATTTGACAATTGGGAAGCAATTTGACCCATCTGACTTTCCAACCTCTGCATCATAGCTTCTTGATTTTGTAAACGAGCCTCAGTACCCGCCACATATTTCATCATTATTTCCTCGAAGCTCGGCTTCTTCTCCTCTTGCTTGGACTGCCAGTTCTGATTATAATTGTTGTTGTAGGAGTTGTACGGCTGTCGTCCTTGATTTCCTGTAAAGTTAACCGCTTCAACTTCAAACAACTTTTGTTCATGTTGCAGATTCCCTTGAACTGGTGCTGTTTTCATGAGTGCCACTTGGTGTGTCAGAGCGTCGATCTTTGCATTCAGAGCCATCAAAGCATCGACCTCTAGAACTCCGGCCTTCTTTTCCTTCTTTACATCCGGCCACCCAATATTACTCTCTGCCATGTTGCCAATGATCTCCCAAGCTTCAGCTGGCGTCTTCCTGAATAAGCATCCAGTGGCGGCAGCATCTAGCATAGATCGAACCGACTGATCGGCTCCGTTGTAGAACGTCTGGGTCTGCTGGCTTTGAGTAAGATTATGCTGAGGACATGTCCTCAACATCTTTTTGAACCTGGTCCATGCCTCATGTAGAGATTCTCCCTCCTTTTGCTTGAAAGATATAATATCAGAGAATAACTTAGCCATCTTCGTAGGAGGGAAATATTTCTTTAGGAATTCTTGGACAAGCCTTGTCCAAGTAGTAATAGAACTAGTCGGTAGGTCATCAAGCCACTCCAAGGCTTCGCACTGTAGAGAGAATGGGAATAACCGTAGTCTTACTGCATCAGAGGTTACCCCATTGACTTTGAAGGTGTCGCAGATCGACAGGAATCGCTCCAGATGAGCGTAAGGATCCTCAGTAGAAGTGCCTCCAAATCGTGCTTGAAGTTGGATCATCTGAATATTTGAGGGTTTAAGCTCAAAGCTGTTCGCCTCAACAGCGGGGCGAACGATGCTGGATCCATAACCTTCAACCGGAGGCCTAATAAGATCCCAAACAGTGCGGTTTTCAACTTCTTCTGCCATTTCTTCCTCAGACTCAGAATCAAGCTCCAAATTAAGATCTTTCCTAGCTCTCCGAATCCTACTAAGCGTGCGTTCTATCTCCAAATCGAGTGGTAGGAGATTTTTGAATAGTCGAGATCGATGCATGCACTAGCAGATGAGTACCTGACAAACACAAATAAAATAAAATAAATTCAGAAAGCAGATAAATAAAAAAAAAACAGTCTAATCTCAAGAGAAATAAAAATTTTGATATCAAACAGTCCTCGGCAACGGCGCCAAAAACTTGACCGCGTTAATCGGTGTGAATAAATTCAACTGGCAAGCGTACCAGGTCAAGTAATAATATAGTGGACAAAGGTCCAAGTGTCGAACCCACAGGGACTGTATAAAAATGATTACCAAAATATATTTATTTCTACCTAATATAGACTAAATAAAAAGATGATTTCAGATTTTTAACTAACAAATAAAATTGCAAATAAAATTAAATTAAATAAAAACGCAGCAGAAAAAATTGGATTAATTCAAATTTGGGAAAAACTTCGATCAAAGACACACGTAGGTACCAGACAATTCGTGTAACAAGCAGTCAATCTAAGATATCAGACTTAATCGTAATTCACGGGAATTTTCCTAATTTGTTCGAAGGAATATTTCTAGAACAATCAAACCTATTCAAATATTGATGAACTAATCTTTCGTAATTCTAATAAAATTTGAATGCATAAATTGCTGTGAAAATTCAGTAAAAACCTAAACCGCATAATGAAACCGAATTCTATTTCTAGTCAGTTTTACACTATGTTGATTATCGAAGTGATCAAAATCGAGACCTCCTCTGTCGACTTGGAATCGATTAACAAGCAAACAAATAACTGGCCAAGAAATTTGTAAGACAAATATAAATTTGATAATTAATAAAATCAAATCAAGTCTAAAAATCTCAAACAAACAAACGAGTTTCCTACATAAATTGTCTGGCCCAATCACGTGGCCTTGATCGAAAAATAAAAACTACTCACAATTCATAATTCAAAACCAAATTTTAATCATGAATTGATAAAAGAAAATAAAAGAAAAGAGAAAAGAAAAGAAAATAATTCTTCTCCCAAGCGTGTAGCCGTCTCTGCCTCCGTCTCCAACTCAGAAAATTTGTGGAACCCTTATAAAATAATAAAAACTCCTATTTATAGTGTTTGAAAAGCCTCAAAAATTAATTTCCTAGTTGAAATATAATTTTCGAAATTTTCTGGCCCGTCGACACGCGCGTGTGCGCTTTGGAGTCCTCGCGCGCGCGCAGTTATATAAAACAGTGACTAGACTTCCTCTCTCGCGCGCGCGAGGTAGAAGCTCTCCCGCGCGCGTTCTTCTCACAATTCTCTGGAATTTCCTCTTGCGCGTGCGCGAGATAATTCCCTCGCGCGCGCGCTCTTTTATTTCTGAACATGCGCGATAGCGCTGCTTCTCGCGCCAACCACAGCCATAAAGCGCGATAGCGCTAATTCTTGTGCTAAAAACTTGTTTCTCAGCGCGTTAGCGCTTCTCCCATGCTTATTAGCGCCAAGACAAGGGCAAACGCGCAACAACTCTCACCATCAGCGCAACCTTCAACCTGCTCCGAGCGACGATTTGAAAAATTCATATCTTGAGTTCTAGCCGTCGGATTGACCTGAAATTTGGACTGCAGCTTCAAAACATCTTGAACTTCATTCTGAACGGTAAAGATCGGATTTGGATTTCTCCAAAATTAAATATGATTTTTAGATCAAGGCTGCTCCGTAATTAACTTTTCAAAAATCCATTTTCCTACAAAATTAACCCAAAGAGTGAAATACACACATGAACTAAAACACATAAAAACACATAAAAATAATATGAATGCCCACAAAATAGACATAAAAATAACATGAAATAATGCATACAAAATGCACTTATCACCCATCTTCAGCGCAATCAGTGAGATTTCTCCAACCATGAGTTTATGTGCTATGAAGCTGCGTTTAGTTCATCTATATGAACCCAAGTCAAAAAAAAACAAAATTTTTAGTATATAATGTGTCTTCCACGATCGTGAGGTAAAATTTAGCAATATAATTGTTTGTTTTCTTGCTGAAACATTAGAAATATAAATATAAACTGTATACCTGTCGTATTTTACAGGGTTCACGCATTCATGGGACGATCACAAATACGGTTATGGACAAGTTTAGACAAATTGTTAAAGAGGGACATTTGTTTGCTCTTAAAGATATTATAATTGTTCAAAATCACATGTTTTACAAAACAATACAAAATAAATACAAATTTTTGGTTGTTAAGAATTCTCGTGTCTGTGAGATTTTTGAAGAAAAATTTTCGTCCTACATGTATGAATTCAAATCATTTGGAGAGCTGAAAAATCAAAAAGTGGAGGATGAGAAGATACTTTTTGGTTAGTCAAATTTATTTATTTTTTAATTACTTTTTAACGTAATATTATCAAACAAAAATTTAAATCTAATCATTTTTTTTTTTTTGTTTTCCAGATGTGATAGGTAAGATAGTGACGAGGGAATATCCGTGAAATAAAGAGATAGATGGACGTGTTACAAAACTCATCAATATCATCCTTGAAGACAAAGAGTAAATATTAATATTTTCAACTTTTTACGTGTTATTCATGCTAATTCACTTTTATTTATTCTCCAAAAATAATCGATTAACATGTACACCTTGGAAAAGTTTGGTTGATGATTTAATGGCTCACTTTGACAAATATGGTGAAGAGTTTGTTGTGATTATTCTTCAAATGTGTAAGTCAAGAATATTTCAAGGTGAAATAAGTGTATCTACTTCCTACCAAATCACCAAGATGTTGGTGAACAAAGATTTGGATAAAATCAAAGATTTTCGAAGAAGGTATTTTTTATATATTTTATTGATTTATTTATTGATAATGACATTAAATTGTTTTTTGTTTGATAAGCAATTGTAACCATTTGATAATAAAATTTATTGCATGTACAGATTGAGCACCGAGTGCAACAACCCCAGCACTATAAGTACAGCCTCTCTAACAATTGCACAGAGTTTATTAGAAGAAATTACAACTTCAAAAGAAATTTTCAAGACTATTGAACAAATTTATGAGAACAATGAAATATAGTTATGAGATTAAATATCATGTTAATCTTTCTATATGTTATTTTTGACTTATGATTATTTTTCATCATTTTGTGATTTGGAGGTCGGTAGCCTTTGAGTTAATGTTAAAATAACAAGTTTTGAAACACATGGTAGATGGTATTATTTTTCGTGTGCAAATTGTCCAAAAAAAAGTTACTCCTGTTGGTGAGAGACTCTATTGTGAAAAATGTAATCGTTTTGATTCAAATGGAAAAATGAGGTTTGTTACAAAACTCTATTGTCATAAGTTTAATTTTTCAATACTGATAAATATGATGTATAATAAATTGAATTTATTTCATAGGTTTAAGATACAACTTCGTGCGATGGACCACACGAACAATGCTTCATTCTTGATATGGGACAAAGAGTGCATTGAGCTTATTGGAAAAACATCAATAGATATGAGATCTTCGGTACTAAATGAGGTTTGAGAGCCATATGCAATTTTTTAAACTCCTTTTTAATTATAGTTTTATAATATAAATTGAGACAATTGACAAAATGTACATGATTCAAATGATGAAAAAATGCCTAAGGAGATACAAGATTTGGTAGATCGAAGAGTAATGTTCAAAATTCAAGTTAAGCCAGGACAAAATAATGTATTTAGAGGGTTATATACTGTCATCAAGCTTACAATAGACACTAACATTATTGAAAAATGTAGTGGAAGCATTCTAGACAATCAAGTAAACTAAGAATTGATGATTTTTTCTATACATTATTATCATTTGCAATACATCAACAATCTTACTCATGTCTTTAATTTTATTATTATATAGGAATCAAGTGTTATTTCCAGATCAAAGAATACTGAACAAGAAAACTTCCAGGTGGTATTTAAAGAATTTTTTTTTCATATATTAATTAATTTATAATTTAATTAATGATTTTTTTTTACAAAAAAATAAAGTTAATTAAATGTAGATTTGTTCGGATGACGATGTGGTCCCAACGTCAAAAACAACCAAAGTCGTGTCAAATGATGATATGAGCGACAATGCTTTGATATGAGCGACAATACTTTGACAATGCTTTCAACTCCCATTTGGAGGCAAGACAATTGTATTCGGTGGTGATTTTCGACAGATTTTGCCTGTTATTCCGAAGGGAAGTAGACATGATATTGTTCATGCTACTATTAATTCGTCATATCTATGGAGACACTGCAAAGTTTTGAGATTGACTAAGAATATGCGACTGAATTTGGATTGCGATGAAGGTGATGAAATTAATAGATTTTCAGATTGGATTGCAAATATAGGAGATGAAAAAATTAAAGAACCAAATGATGGTTATGTGAACATTGATATTCCGGATGAAATGTTGCTGAAAGTTTGCAATGATCCTATTGCAACAATAGTGGAGAGTACATATACGTTGTTTGGTACTATGATAAGTGATACACCGTACTTCCAGCAAAGAGCTATATTAGAACCGACTCTCGATGTTGTTCAATCCATAAATGAATACATGACATTGCTAAACAATTCAGAGGGAAGATTGTATTTAAGCTCTGATTCTGCGTGCCATTCGGATAAAAATGTTGATCTATTTCATGATGTCCATATGCCCGAATTCTTAAATGGAATTAGATGTTCTGGAGTTCCGAATCACGAGCTAAACTTGAAGGTTGGAACTCCGGTTATGTTGTTACAAAACATAGATCATTCTCTTAGATTATGCAATAGAACTAGATTGATTATAACGAGTCTTGGGAACCATGTTTTGGAAGGAAAAATTCTTACCGGAAGTAATACTGGTCATATAGTTCTTATTTCAAGAATGTCATTAACTCCTTCTGATCTAAGACTTCCTTTCAAGTTCCAATGAAGAAAATTTTCGTTGATTGTTTCGTATGCAATGATAATTAACATAAGTCAAGGACAATCATTATCTCATGTAGGACTTTTTTTTGAAGAAACATATTTTCAGTCATGGCCAAATGTACGTTGCTTTATCTAGAGTTACAAGTACTAAGGGCCTCAAACTTTTAATATGTGATGCAGATGGTAACCAAGAAAATTCAACGACAAATGTCGCATTCAAAGAAGTTTTTCATAATTTGTAATTGTTTTTTTTCCCACGTTAGATGTAGTAGTCACTGTTAAGTTAGCTTGTGTATACATTTTAATTGAATTGCCAAAATTATAGTATTATTTAATGTTTAAAAAAATTATATACGAAATAAGCTCCGTGCATCGCACAGGTTGAATACTAGTATATATAAAAGCAGAGTTTTCTGCTACTTTTAGTAAGTTCCCGCCAAAAGTTAATTACTAAAAAAAGAAATAATGTTAACAAATGATATATCTAGATAATGTTTCAAATTTTTGTTCAAAATTTGAAAATTCATGAGTTATCATTTTTTAAAAAAATATCAGTACATTTTTTGTTTATATATGTTAAAATTTTTATAAATATTATTTATGATAATATAGCAATTATCAGTTCAAAAATAAAAATTTGATCGAATGTTATCACTATTTTCTAATTTCAGTTATTTTTTGTGTGTCCATATATATACATATATTTTCATAAAATTTATATATGATAATGTACTAATTTTTGGTTCAGTTGATTACTTTTTAATTTAAGTTAATTTTTTCATCCATGTATATGTGAAATTTACATAAATATTGTAAATGATAATGTGATGAACGATATCAATACTCTTCAATTACAGTTAATTTTTTGTATCTATATATTAATATATATGTTAAAACTTTATTAAATATATGATAATTTATCAATTTTTACTTCAAAATTTTATCGGATATTATCATTAATTTTTTATTTGAGCTATTTTTGTTATTTTCATACGTATTTGAATATTTTCATAAAATCTATATCTGGATAATGTTCTAATTTTTGATTTAAAAATTAAAATTTGATCAAATATTATCACTAAATTTTATTTTCAGATATTTTTTTAAACCATGTAGATTTTAAAGTTTCCTAATTTTTATATATAATAACATACCAATTTTCGGATCAATATTTGAAATTTGTTCGAATGTACGCACACACACATATATACTTGAAAATTTAATAAAAACTATATATGATATTGTATCAATTTTCATTTAAAAATTTGAAATTTGAATTTTCAAAAATGACATATATAATATGTACCAATTTTCGGTTAATATAAAATTTGATTGAATGTTATCACTACTTTTTTAATTTCAGTTATTTTTTATGTTCATATATATGTGTGTGAAAAATTTCACATTTTTATATTTATATATATGATGACATACCAATTTTCGATTCAAAACTTGAGATTTGTTTGGATGTTATCATTATTTTTTAATAGTATAATTTTTGCCTTCATATATATTTAAAATTTTAATAAATTATATGTATGATAATTTAATTTTTTTTGGTTTCCAAAAATTCGATATATATGCGAAAATTTACACGAATATTATATAAGATAATATACCATTTTTTGGTTCAAAATTTGAATTTTTATCGTAGGTTATCACTAATTTTTAATTTTTTTTTCAATTTTATGCCTATATATATGCAAAATTTTCCATTAATTATATTCACCTACAAAATATAAAATTTATTTCAAAACTTTCCGAATTCATATTGAGATTGAAATTAAGAACAATGTTGGAGATCAAACTCTAGAATTTCGGTGATTACAAAGTCAAAACAAAACCAAGTAAATAAATTAATCGGACTCATCAAATATTAAAGACTAAAGATTTCTACGAAAGTTGGCAGATCAAAGTATCGTGATTAAACCAAGATACAGATCAAGCTCCACAGATCTTATTACACCGGATCGATTGACACAAGAACAAATGGTCAACAACCAAATCGAAGCTTCATCAGGAATCTATCCGTTGCTGTAATTGAAGAAAACGACAAAATCATTTAATGAAAATTTGAACGTTGATCGGCTTTCGCTTTAAGTCAAGATTTGTGAGCTATTTATGAGATATGCTGGCAGCTCAATATCAAAAATTGTTGGCGGCTCACTGTCTACTTTTGGAAACTATAAATACTCAAGCATTTCGAAGATTCAAGACACGAGACCAAGAGTGAAAATTACAAAGCAATCAAATTCAAAGTCGAAAAAGCCTTCACTAAATATACCAATTCAGATACTTATTTCATCAGATCAAAGTCTCGATATTCTGAGTTAGAACACAACACAGATCGATCAAGCTCAAAGATACACTTCAAATCGATCCAGATCAAAGCTACAACTTTCCAGTTCAAACCATCGAAGCATACTCTGTTGCTTCATCTTGTAAACTCTAAGTAAAAAAATTGTTCTACTTCGAGTTAGAGTATTTCTAGGAGTTCCTATCAAAGGATTTATTGGATTGGATTTGTACAAAGAAATTGTATAAGTCAAAGTCTTCTAGTGGAATCCTTCTGGAAACAGAAGAAGGGGTGACGTAGGAGAATTCATCTCCGAACATCCAGAAACAACTCTATCTCTTTACTGCAATTATTTCATTTCATTTGCATTAGTACTATTAGGCATTAAATCTGTGAGGAAAATTATTTCCGCCTGACTGCTCAGATCTTTCGAATAGATCAAAAGTTTTAAGCAAACGAAACTTATGTCTGATTATTACAAATCAGATCGAAGTACTCGCAAAATTTTATATTGTGTATTCACCCCCCCCCCCCTACACATCCTAACAAGTGGTATCAGAGAGGTTCTTGCTTATCACCTGAATCGTCTCTTAAACTATGACATCTTTAGCTATGACATCGTTTAGCAAAATCCCTATGTTTTCAAAAGAAGATTATGATGACTGGAAAATTCGTATGCAGGCACATCTATCAGCACTGGATGATGATATGTGGTTCATTGTAACAGATGGACCAATGAAGATTATGAAAGTCAACACTGCTGTTGCTATTACTGAAGGTGCTCCTCAGATGATAGAAAAGCCTCGATCTGAATGGACTTCTGAAGATAAAAGGAAAGCCAATCTTGACAATGTTGCCAGAGGTATTCTATATAAAACTCTGGACAAAAACATGTTTAGCAAAATCAAATGCTGCGCTACTGCCAAAGAAATATGGGAGAAGCTCACTCAATTATGTGAAGAAAATGATCAAACGAAGGAAAACAAACTCATGGTGGCTATTCAAAAGTTTGACAATATCAAGATGAAATCAGGAGAAACAATGAATGAATTTGATGAAAGATTAGCAGCATTATGATCGAGCTAAATGCACTTGGAAAGAGTTACAACAATCGTGAAGTAACACTCAAAGTCATGAGAGCTCTGCCACGAGAATGGGATGTAAAGACAGTCGCTATGAGGGAATCCAAGGATCTCAATAAGATCAAACTACATGATCTATTTGCAGATCTTAAAGCTTATGAATTCGAACTGGGAGTTCGAACTGAGGAAGACACATCAACATCACAAGTTACCAAAGCTCTAACTGCAGCAGATGAAATTCCAGCAACCAAGACTGCAGAACAAATCAGTAGCGATGCAATGTGACTATTTGTAATGAAGTTTGGAAGATTCATGAGAAAGAATCACAACAGTTTCCAAAGAGCTAACAGATCAAGCTTCAAACCAAAAGAACCAGTTGAAGAAAATCGAGCTTGTTACAACTGTGGAAAAGAAGGACACTTCATAGATGACTGTAACAAACCCAAAAAGGATGAGAAAAGAACATCATACAAGAAGAACTCAAGAGAAGAAAGGAAAAGATTCAGCAGGAAGAAAGAACAAAAGACCCTCTTAGCAGATGAAAGCAATAGCAAATGGGCAGAATCAGATTCCACCTCATCCGACTCAGAAGCATCGTCAAGTGAAAGTGAAGATGAAGCTGTCAAATGTCTTATGGCTAATAACGCTGACATTCCAGACGATGGAGAGGTACTTGACTTTACTTTTGATGAATTTAGTAAGGAAGATCTTATCAATGCATTAAATGAGATGGTTAATGAATATCACATGCTATCTCTTAAGTTTGATGAAGTCAGAACAAATGGAAAGAACACAACAGATAAGTCAGATCAAAGTAACTCGAATGAGTACACTGGATCAAATAGTCTAAGAGCTCAGATAAATTTGCTAATGACCGAAAACAATGATATGATAAGCAAGCTACAAGAAACTTTATCTGAAAATCAGAGATTAACAGATCTAGTAAACTCTTGGAATAAAGCATCGATATCCTTAGATAAACTTATCGGAATGCAAAAGCAAGCTGGAGATAAATCTGGCTTAGGCTACATCACAAATGAAGGAAGTTCATCTACTCCAATCACTCAATCGTGTCTGGAAAATAACAACTTAAAGTATATGAAGTTTGTGAGATCCAGCACGATATATGAACCAGAGATCCCTATGACATATTCAATACCTCATCAGAGCAAACTCTTACACAGAGGGCTGGGATATGCTGAGCCAGATAGATCTAAGTCAGGATGGACTAGATCTAGAAAAAATTGGTCTAGAAATAGTTCTGAAAGATAGAGAACTTCGTCAACTCAACATAAACCACATTCTAACAGCTCGTATAGAAAGTATTGGAATTCAAATGGGAATAATTGATCTGATCACAACACTTGGCACACACAGCACAAAGCACAAAGGTCGTTAGATAAATATGTTATTCCCAAAGGACAACATCATGGAAAGCCTGTAAGGATAATCCAAGTATGGATTCCAAAGGGATTAATCCAGCGTGGACCCAAGTAGGAATGGGGACCAAAGTTATTTTACTTTCTTTTTGTAGGAAAACAAGGGAGAATTGGTCAAACAAACAGTGTGGTATCTGTATAGTGGATGCTCAAGGCATATGACAGGAGACAGAAGAATGCTATCTGAATATATACCAGGATCAGGACCTAAGATTACTTTCGGAGATAACTCTAAAGGTACAACCATGGGTAAGGGTAAGCTTATCCATGGAAATATTCATATTAAAGATGTATTACTCGTAGAAAATTTGAAATACAATCTGATTAGTATTAGTCAATTGTGTGACTATGACTACTGCGTAGAGTTCCAAAAGCACACTTGCACTGTAAAAGATCAATCTGGACTAATCATTATGACAGGTGAAAGAAATGGAAACACTTATAAAGTCAATTGGTCGGATCAATCATTCACTTCAGTCTGTCTGGTAGCAGCAAAAGTGAACCAAAATTGGTTATGGAACAAGAGACTCAATCACTTGAACTTCAAAGCTTTAGCCAATCTGAGTAAACATGAATTGGTTACAGGTCTGCCTAAAATCGAGTTTTCAAAAGATAAAATTTGTTCTGCCTGCCAACTAGGTAAGAAGATCAGATCAACTTTTAAAAACAAAGGATGTAAATCATCCTCAAAAAGCTTAGAACTATTGCACATGGATCTTTTTGGTCCTATACCAGTAACAAGCTTAGGGGGAATGAAGCACACCTTGGTTATTGTTGATGATTTCTCAAGATTCATTAGGGTGATATTTTTAAAATTCAAAGATCAAACTGCCACCCAATTGATTAAACTCCTTTTAAGACTTCAAAATGAGAAATCTCAATCGATTGATAAAATTAGAAGTGTCAGAGGAACCGAGTTTACAAATCAAACTCTGTCTACTTATCTTGAAAATCATGGAATCAAGCATGAGTATTCAGCAGCTAGAACGCCACAACAAAATGGTGTTGCAGAAAGGAGAAATAGAACTCTAAAGGAAGCTGCTAGAAAAATGATTGCTGATTCAGGTATTTTACAAAAGTTTTGGGCAGAAGCTGTAAACACAGCTTGTTACACTCAGAACAGATCAATGATTACTAAGAAAGTTGGAAAAACACCTTATGAGATCTGGTATGGTAAAGTTCCAGTGATATCATACTTCAAGGTATTTGGTTGCAAATGTTTCATTCACAACAATGGTAAGACTCATCTGACTGCACTCGATGTCAGATCAGATGCTGGTTTGTTTATTGGATATTCATCTGTTAGTAAAGCTTATAGAGTATATAATACTAAATCTCTAATAGTTGAAGAATCTATTAATGTTGTTTTTGATGAAACATCTGTCACTAATGAATCTTCAAGCCTAAATGATCTCAGTAACAGAATTGAGGATGCAAAGCTTGATTCAGATGATGAAGAAGAAATCCAGATCATACAAAATATTCAATGTGAACCAGATCAAGTTGAAGAACAGAGACCAGAAAAACCACCAGTTGAGAATGAGATTACTACAAACACATATCATATTGCACATCACGATGATCAAGATCAACAAGGAAACACGGATCAACTTGGTCCAAATTACAGATGGTCCAAAACTCATCCACCAAACTTAGTAATAGGTAATCCATCTGCACCTTTGAGAACCAGAGGTCAGATGATTAATGAATTCATGCATGCTGCTTTTATTTCTCATATAGAACCTAAGAAAGTAGAAGAAGCTCTTCTTGACAGTAATTGGATAGAAGCCATGCAAGATGAATTGAATCAATTCGAAAGAAATTCTGTCTGGCATTTAGTTCCTAGACCTTTAGATAAATCTATAATAGGAACTAGATGGGTATTTAAAAATAAACTCAATGAAAGTGGTAATGTAGTAAGAAATAAGGCTCGATTAGTAGCATAGGGTTACAGACAAGAAGAGGGCATTGATTTTGACGAAACCTTTGCTCCTGTAGCTAGACTTTAAGCTATTCAAATTTTCCTTGCTTATGCTGCTTTCAAGAATTTTAAGATATTCCAGATGGATGTTAAAAGCGCATTTCTAAATGGTCTTCTCCAAGAAGAAGTGTTTGTAGAACAACCCCTAGGATTCGAAAGTCAAACTTATCCAGATCATGTATTCAAACTGGATAAAGCTCTTTATGGGTTAAAACAAGCTCCACGAGCTTGGTATGATACTCTTTCACTTTTTCTTAATGTTCACGGTTTTACTATTGGATCTGTAGATAAAACTCTTTTTAAGTTTGTCAAAGACGATCATACTTTATTAGTACAAATATATGTTGATGATATCATATTTGGGTCATCTAACCCCAAATTATGCAAAAAGTTTTCTAAGATGATGCAGGACAAATTCGAGATGAGTATGATGGGAGAACTAACATTCTTTCTAGGATTGCAAGTCAGACAAATGGAAAAGGGAATATTCATTAACCAGGTCAAATACACAAAAGAACTTCTAAAGAAGTTTGGAATGGAGAATTGCTCTGCTGCTAGTACTCCAATGAGTGCTTCAATAAAATTGGATAAAGATGAAGCTGGACCTTCGGTAGATCAAACTCTATTCAGGGGACTTATAGGTTCCTTACTCTATCTGACAGCAAGCAGACCGGATATTATGTTCTCAGTCAGTCTGTGTGCAAGATTTCAATCTGATCCGAAGCAATCTCACTATATTGCCGCAAAAAGAATCCTAAAATATCTCAAGGGAACTCAGAATGTTGGATTATGGTATCCAAAAGATTCTAGTTTTAATCTAATTGGTTACTCAGATGCAGATTATGCAGGTTGCAGAATTGATCGTAAAAACACAAGTGGGACTTGTCAATTTCTTGGTGACAGGCTTATTTCTTGGTTCAATAAGAAACAAACATCTATTGCTACATCTACAGCAGAATCAGAATACTTAGCCGCTGGAAGTTGTTGTGCACAATTGCTCTAGATACAACAACAACTCAGAGATTATGGTGTTGATTCATCTGAATCACCAATTTTCTGTGATAATAGAAGTGCAATTGCTATCACATACAATCTGGTTCTACATTCCAGAAAAAAGCATATTGATATTCGTCACCATTTCATTCGAGATCATGTTCAAAAGAAAGATATTCGTCTGGAACATGTTTCAACTGATTTGCAAGTTGCCGATATTTTCACCAAACCATTACCCGACGCTAAGTTTTCTTATTTTCGAAATGCTCTTGGTTTAGTTGATATCGATTAAATAAATCACATGTTTAGGGGGAATATCTGCTTAACACTTAATTTTTATATCTGCTCGTTCCAGTACATTTAATAGATAAAGAACATAAAACTTATTACATTTCACTAATTTGTCTCATAAGCCATACGAGCTAGATCTATTCTTCTACGCATCTCATGGCTCCAGTTGATCATCCAAGTACTTAGGGAGCCTTGACCATTGCAAACGTCATCTTCAAAGCAATTGTTCTGCATTTTATCTCGTTCTGTGAGGAGAATGACAAGACGAACTCCAGAAGACTTCAAGACATCTCTAGCACGATGAGTACCTAGCATGATTTTACACCACTGCATCCTAGCACAATTTCGACGATGCATTGCCTGAGTCACCGGAGGAGGATTCGGATGAGGAGAGCGAATGGAATCATGGAAATTCCACATCCTTATTCCGTGCTCAAACACCATTCTCCTGTATAAATCCTTCCGGATTTCATACTCTTGCTCAACAGATGGAACAACGGTGTTATTATTCTCACTTGCCATTTACTCTTACTGCTTTAAATTATGAGTTGCTAGTGTCTTGTAACTTTGCTTCTTATAGGGACAGATAAATGGATGAAAAGGCTTCAACCACTTCATCTTCTTTAAACTTCCAATCAACTTCTACCTATTTATTATGGGAATTCAATTTTATCTGCCTAGATCGTGATAATTCTTCTTGAGATTATCAAAACCTTTCTAATTCTCTTTGATTTTATTGCAGAAAGTTGATAAGTCGCAAGACTATTTCACAGATGATAAGTGTATTTTATATACTTAATTTATATATGATTTTAATTTTTAAATATTTGTTTCGAGCAGATTTATGTGGGTATTTTGTTGTTTTTGCGTTTACAGTGATTTATTGAATTTATTTGGAAAAGAGAATAAAAGAAGAATTTAGAAGAAAAAGGAAAAGAAACGATCAGACAAGGAGAAAGAAAGTTAATGGGCTTTTCTTTAATGGGCCTGAAGAAAGATTAGCGCTCCTTGTTAGCGCTCATTCAAGAGCTAACACGCAGAGTGTTGAAGATTGGAGAATTGAATCTGCGAAATTAAGGCGCGCCCGCGCCGTTCCTAGAGCGCCCGCGCGATCGTGATTTGGAAATTTATTATCTCGGTCAATTAATTATTGGGCTTTTGAGTGGGCTTTTTCTTGAGCGATATAAAAGGGAATTCTTTGTCAGAGAAAAAGAGGAGAGCCGCCACACACACATTAGGATATCAGAGATTGAGATCGTGAACTTTTGTGATTTTTCTGGAGCTTAACTGAAGAACAAAGACGGAGTTCGATAGTCCGGACACGGCGTCGACGACGGATTTGATTTCTTACTTTTATTTTATTCTGAATATGTTTGGATTTTTGAACATGTTTTGTTTTATTCAGAATTTTATTATGAACTAAATTTTTATAGTCTAGAGGTCGGATGGAACCTGGTGTAGATGCTTTCATGAATTATTGATTTTATTGGATTGAGTTTCTTCTAGATTAATTGTTTTTTCTAGAATTGATTGTCTTTTCAATTATCTGATCAATAATTGATTTGTTATATTTATTTGAAATCATTGCTCGGAAGAGGGGATTTTGAATAGGACATTAGAAACTACACTGTTAATTATTTATACAGCTCGGGAGAGTGTATGATTTTAACAGAGCTTTTAAAAAGAACATTTTTTTGTGATAGATCACTGCGAAAAATTCTTAATAGGAATATTGGAATTGAATTGTAGTTGATAAACATTATTTGTTGCTCGGAAGAGAAATAATATACGCAAGTGTTCTTGGTTATTAATTGATTGGAATTCATGAAGATTAATCATTTAGGATTGACTGTTGTTGAAACCAGGTGAAATCTATACCTCTAGACCATTTTTCTCTGATTGATTATTCCTGAAATTTGTGTGCGTGCTATCTAAAATCATCTGATTATTTATTTTATTTTATTGCAAAATTCTCAAAGTTTGATTTTCTAGATAAAGTTTAGACTATTCTAATTACAAGTACTAAATATTTTCATTTTACTCCCTGAGGGATCGATATCTGATTTAATCAATATATTAAAACTTGACACTCGTACGCTTGCGAGGAAATTTTACAACAAGTTTTTGGCGCCGTTGCCGGGGAGTAATTTTGATTATTTTTTTTAGTCTTGTTACCAATTAGTCTAGATTTTAATTTAGAGTTTTTTTTTTAATTTTATTTTGAAGAATTAAATTCTTCTTACTTTTAATTACAGTTTATGCGACGATCTCAAAGTTCTAATTCTCTACTTTTTGATCCGGAGATCGAGCGCATTGCACGTGCTTTGAGAAGAGAGAGAAGAGAAGAAATTAATAACATGGCTGAAGAGAATGTGAATCAAGCTCCCTTGGTGCCAATTAGAGATCACTTCAGGCCGACGATCCAGACTTATTACTTTGGAATAGCTCGAGGAACAATCAATGCCAATAATTTTGAGCTGAAGCCGGCGTTAATCAACATGGTTCAGTCAAACCAATTCAATGGAAGCGCTACAGCTGATCCTCACCTGCATCTCATGACCTTCTTAGAAATTACTGATACGGTAAAATTTAACGGTGTTCCTGAAGATATTATTCGCTTACGCTTGTTTCCGTTTTCTCTCAGGGATCAAGCCAGAAGTTGGTTGCAATCACTGCCGCTTGGAAGCATCACTACTTGGGAGGGGATGGCAGAAAAATTTCTTGCTAAATATTTTCCACCTGCCAAGTCCACCCAGTTGAAGATAGAGATCAGCACGTTCCGGCAGCTAGAAACTGAACAGCTCTACAAGGCATGGGAAAGGTACAAAGAATTACTTAGACGTTGTCCTAACCACAATTTTGCAGATTGGGAACAGATCGAGTGGTTTTACAACGGACTAAATGCGCCTACGAGGATGAACGTGGATTTTGCTTCTGGAGGACCTATTTTTGCAAAGGACCCTGCTCAAGCTTATGATATGCTGGAACAGATGACGATAAACAGTTTTCAATGGCCATCTGAGCGTGTGGGAGTCAAGAAGCCAGCTGGAGTGTATGCAGTAGATCCTCTCACATCTATCACGGCCCAATTATCTGCACTGACTACACAGGTAGCTTCTTTGAATAAGATAACTGTTGCAGATTCCATTGGAGTTGAAGGATCACATAACCCAGAGGAAGTTAATTATATCCATCCTAATGGCTACCGAGGTTATGGAGCATACAGAGGTAATCCTATTCCCAATACTTTTCACCCTAATTTGCGGAATAATGAAAATTTTTCATATGCTAACAATACTAATAAGGGTGATGGTAAGCCATCTTTGGAGGATGTGGTTAGTACTTTTGTGCAGGAATCAGGTAAGAGGATGACGAGAACTGAGTCTCGCCTTGACAGTTTGGAGACGCACATGGCCAACATGGGCGCGGTGTTGCAATCCATGGAGACTAGCATTGGGCAGTTGGCGAATGCACTGAAGGATAATATCAGAGGCCAGTTTCCGAGCAACACTGAGGTAAATCCCAAAGAGCAGTGCAATTCCATAGAGTTGCAGAGTGGAAAAGAAGTTGAAGTCCAAGAACCTGCGGTTGAAGAGAAGGAAGTCGAGAAGAAGGAGCCTGAACTGGAGCCGAAACCGATGTACAAGCCTCCACTTCCCTACCCGCAAAGGTTCAAGAAGAAGGCGTTGGATGAGCAGTTCTCCAAGTTCTTGGAGATTTTCATGAAAATTCACATCAACATCCCCTTTGATGATGCGTTGGAACAAATGCCAAACTATGCAAAGTTCATCAAAGAGGTGATATCCAAGAAGAGGAGGCTGCTAGAGAACGAGGTGGTGAGCTTAACTGAAGAGTGCAGTGCCGTGCTTCAAAAGAAGATGCCACAAAATTTGAACGATCCAGGGAGTTTTACTATTCCTTGCACAATTGGTTCTTCTTATTTTAATAATGCACTTTGCGATTTAGGAGCTAGCATTAATCTCATGCCTTTGTCGGTTTTCAGAAGCTTAGGACTTGGTGAGGTGAAGCCCACAATGATTGCGTTGCAGTTGGCTGATAGATCTATCACATATCCGCTTGGAATCATTGAAGATGTTCTGGTAAAAGTAGATAAATTTATTTTTCCTGCGGATTTTGTTGTGTTAGATATGAAGGAGGATGCAAATATGCCCCTAATATTGGTGAGACCTTTCTTGGCCACTGCCGATGCCAAGATAGAGGTGAAGAAGGGTGCGTTGTCGATAGGTGTGGACGGTGAGAGTGTAATTTTTAATATATTCATGAAGTCATCTAACACCCCTATTGAAAAATTGTGCTTGATAGAGCCGATTATGAAACTAGAGGGATGTCAAAGAGCCGATATTGAGGTTGCAGCGTCGAGTTCAACAAAGAAGACCACGAAAAAGAGAGAAAAATTTAAAAGGCGGTTCGTGGAATTTATTTGGCGAGTAAAAGAGAAAGGGAAGATCTAACACCGGTGACAGTCGGGCTGACGACTTTAAACCAAGCGCTACTTGGGAGGCAACCCAAACATTTTCATTTATTTTATTTTATTTGCTTTTATTTTCAGTTTATTTAATTTTTGTTATTTAACTGTTTTAAGTTTTTTTTTTATTTTAAATTTTTGAGCTTAATTTTTTTTTATTTTCACAATTTTTTTTTTTCAGGCTCTAGAAATCTCAAAGTCGAGCAGACGGCGCGCCCGCCCCATTTATCTGAGCGCCCGCGCCTTACCTAGATGAAATTGGAGTTATTTTGCGACTTAAAGGCGCGCCCGCGCCACACCTGCTGAGCGCCCGCGCTTCCTTTGCGCCACACTTATTCAAGAAAAGCGCACTACCTAGCGCTATCGCGCAACTCAAAGGCGCTACATGAAGCGCTATCGTGCTACCACAATCCCCAACAGCCCTCAACCAAGTGCTATCGCGCCAACCACTCCCATCTGCACTACTTCCATGCGCTAACGCATCATACATCAGCGCTACACATAGCGCTAACGTGCTACCAAACCCTTTCCATTAGCGCACCCTATGCGCTAACGCGCAGCCCCATCCACCAACAGCCCCCCCCTTGCGCTAACGCGCGTCCCAGCACTCTCCATTAGCGCAGCATGATGCGCTATCGCGCCACCCCACTCCACCATCAGCGCTTCACCTTGTACTATCGTGCGTCCAAGCTGCTGCACTTCTCAGCCAACCATGAGCAATCGCGCTCCTCAATTGCCCAAGACCATGCCCGAACCAGCTGCTACATCACCTGCTCATAATCATGCACATCTTGACACGCATTTCATCCATGCGCAGAACCTACGCATCCTCACCCCACGTCCATGCTCCATCTAGCTCTCCAAAAACGCATGAGCACTAGCACATTTGAAGCTCGCAATGCCTCGCACTCTTCTTTTTTTTTTTTCTCTATATATTAAAGCATTGTATATTTTCTTGCATGCTTTGGGCTTTCTTATATGTCTTTATCGTGTGCATGTCTCCTTTTCAGGTTAACAGGTGTTCATGTTGTGTGTCTTCATTTTCCTCCGATGATCAGATTCTGATGGTGTTCTACATGCTGGAAATTATTTTTTCATCACCATGATGGTTACGCCGAGTACTGATGCTCGGTGTCGAAGGTATGAGTCCCTTGTTCTTTTATTGTTTTTAATCATTAGGGACAATGATTACATTAATTTTGGTGGGGTGAATCAATGTATGATTTAGTTGTTTAGTTGGTTGATAGTTTATAAGTTGGAATTTATTGTGTGCTTTATAGATAAATTTTTTGTTGAGTTTAGTTGTTGTGTTAGTTGAGTTGAGTTTAAAGAAGTCAAGAAAGAAATGGATGCATGGCTGATAAAAATTTTTTTTGCTATAACTGAAATCCATGATTGTCTGCCTATTTGAAAAATATTTTTGAAAAAATGGAACCAATTGGATGAACAATTTCCTATATACTCTGTGATTAATACTTGAATCTGATTTTTGAGACATACAGACATAGATATGATTGAGGCATTGTTTGAAATTTTTGGGCCTGATTTTCATTGAATTATTTTATCCTTTGTTGCCCATTTGAGCTTACACGCATATTAGTACATTGAGGTACGAGAAAATCTGAAATTTTTGTGAAAATCATCATTAACTGCTGATGATTGTTCTCTTTCTGCATTGATTGAATTTTTATGATTTAATTGTGGATTGAGACTTGTCTAGAACTAGTTCGAACACTCTTCGAGGCGAAAAACGGGCAAAACTGAGATTAGAAATGATTTAGGCAATTTTTCTGAATTCGTTTGAGCCTTTCAAGCTACCCTGTAATGAATTTTATCCCTAGTACCTTGTTTGAGCCTAATTGAAAATCGAATGGCATGCGTGTAAACGTGTGATTAAACCCCCATTCTTCATTATTTCAAGGTCCTACATTGACTACCTAATTAGCCTAAACACTAATTCCTACCTTTAAGGGAGTAATTTGAATGCTAAATTGTTGTATGCTCCTAGTTTTATTTGTGAAAAAAATGGAATGGTGTGGTGGATGAATTGAAAAAATAAAAAAGGTAGTAGAAAAAAAATGATGAAAGTTGAAAAGAGTTGTGAAAGAAGATGAAGTTGAGAAAAAATTAATGAAGTGAATTGAAGAGAAAAAGTGTGAAATTGTGAATGAAAAAGGAGTCGTAATTAGAGTTTGATAAAATTATAAATTACTCCTTATTTTGAATTCTTATCCTTCGTTTGTAGCCATGAGCCAGGCCTTACATTATAAGCGATTAAGTCCTATTGACCGAGTCTCAGTTGCCCAATATACTAGTGGAGAAGAGTTGCGAGAATTTAGCCTATGGAATGTTGATTGATGCTTTTAATGATTATGAATTTTGATCGAAACACGCACATTATTATTCTTTGCATTTACCTATTTGTGAGTGTTTTTGATTGTATATCCTTTATTTGATCCTATGCCGTCTTGAAAAAGTCCTCATGATCTATGAATGTTTGAATTGAACTTGGAGAATGGTGTTTTGAACATGAGTTGCGGAGATTGTGAGTTTATGCGGTTATTATTTTGTGATTGGCTAAAACTTTCAAGTGTTAGTAGGTGTGAAATGATTGGATTTGATATTTTTGAAATCATTGATGAGGCCATTGTCCCATATTATTTCTTGGCTATTTTTGTTGGTTGTTGGGTAGTAGTAGTTTTTGAAGTAATTTGGTTTTGAATAGTTTTGCTCGGGACTAGCAAAAGTCTAAGTTTGGGGGTATTTGATAAGTGTATTTTATATACTTAATTTATATATGATTTTAATTGTTAAATATTTGTTTCGAGCAGATTTATGTGGGTATTTTGTTGTTTTTATGTTTACAGTGATTTATTGAATTTATTTGGAAAAGAGAATAAAAGAAGAATTTAGAAGAAAAAGGAAAAGAAACGATCAGACAAGGAGAAAGAAAGTTAATGGGCTTTTCTTTAATGTGCCTGAAGAAAGATTAGCGCTCCTTGTTAGCGCTCATTCAAGAGCTAACGCGCAGAGTGTTGAAGATTGGAGAATTGAATCTGCGAAATTAAGCCGCGCCCGCGCCGTTCCTAGAGCACCCGCGCGATCGTGATTTGGAAATTTATTATCTCGGTCAATTAATTATTGGGCTTTTGAGTGGGATTTTTCTTGAGCGATATAAAAGGGAATTCTTTGTCAGAGAAAAAGTGGAGAGACGCCACACACATATTAGGATATCAGAGATTGAGATCATGAACTTTTGTGATTTTTCTGGAGCTTAACTGAATAACGAAGATGGAGTTCGATAGTCCGGACACGGCGTCGACGACGGATTTGATTTTTTATTTTTATTTTATTCTAAATATGTTTGGATTTTTGAACATGTTTTGTTTTATTCAGAATTTTATTATGAACTAAATTTTTATAGTCTAGAGGTCGGATGGAACCTAGTGTAGACGCTTTCATGAATTATTGATTTTATTGGATTGAGTTTCTTCTAGATTAATTGTTTTTTTTTAGAATTGATTGTCTTTTCAATTATCTGATCAATAATTGATTTGTTATATTTATTTGAAATCATTGCTCGGAAGAGGGAATTTTGAATAGGACATTAGAAACTACACTGTTAATTATTTATATAGCTCGGGAGAGTGTATGATTTTAACAGAGCTTTTAAAAAGAACATTGTTTTGTGATAGATCAATGCGATAAATTCTTAATAGGAATATTGGAATTGAATTATAGTTGATAAACATTATTTGTTGCTCGGGAGAGGGAAATAATATACGTAAGTGTTCTTGGTTATTAATTGATTGGAATTCATGAAGATTAATCATTTAGGATTGACTGTTGTTGAAACCAGGTGAAATCTATACCTCTAAACCATTTTTCTCTGATTGATTATTCCTGAAAGTTGTGTGCGTGCTATCTAAAATCATCTGATTATTTATTTTATTTTATTGCAAAATTCTCAAAGTTTGATTTTCTAGATAAAATTTAGACTATTCTAATTACAAGTACTAAATATTTTCATTTTACTCCCTGAAGGATCGATATCTGATTTAATCACTATATTAAAACTTGACACTCGTACGCTTGCGAGGAAATTTCACAACAACAGACAACTTGTCCAATCACATTTATTTTATTTTATCTTCTGTGCTTTTTGCTTCGTAACCTTCAAAATATCATCATCATTTTTCGTCCATTTTTTTAATTAGTTCAATTTCTTTAATGATCTTTCATCTGACTTTGGATCTTTTATCCGACTAAAGATGAAACGTTTAGTTTAAACTTTTATCTGGATAAATCTTCATTTTATTCGATGCTGGTTAAGTTTTCTCAAGTATTTTTGTTTATACTCACAAGTATCAATCGCACGCACAAAACACAAAACTTATAAGATAAAACATAATATTTCATTGCATAATTCAAAGGTAGTACATCATACTCTTCATACTAGCTTAATCCCTTAAATTTTCTCTCATTGGCCCCCATACCCGCTTTCTCACATCAGCATCCAAACGCCACCTGTTCAACCATTCCAACACAACCGGATCAAAATTCCTTCCTTTGAACTCACCTGCATTGATCAGATGAGTGAGGACCCTCACTTCTTTCCTGTACATCAGAAAGGAAACACCCTGATTCGAGAGGATCTCCTCAACGCTTATGGCACCCAGCAACTCCTTGTACTTGTCCTTGCGATCCTCAAGCTCGCAAACATCCTCATGCTTGCGTGGAGGAAATGGCGCCTGATGATACATCCGGATCTCTTCCACTTTGAACCAGAGACGCATTACCCACTTCAGGATAAATTCCTGAAGTTCTTCCTTAAATTCCTCAAGAGACAGATTAGAACTCATTTTCCTTATTTGAGTTTATAGTTTGAGTATGAAACGGAATACTCGGAAGATACATCCGAGTGATCTATTTATAAGGGATTTATTTACTTATTTATTTATTTATGTCGATATGCATTCCCAAGATAATATTAAATAGTATTTTTTTTACCGCGTGCTTGGCATCCCACATCAGATGCACTTTTTGAATTTGAAAAGTCGCTTACGTCATCTGCCACGTGCTTAGCCTCATAAAAATTATCAAAAAAAAATGCTCTTCTACACTTCGCATTCTTCTGAGCCCTAATTTGCTCCTTCTTTGCAAAAACGAGATTACTCGCATTTATTTTTCGATTTGCAGGACAAAGATGACGCCCATTACCCAAAAAGTTCTTCTCATCGATTTTCACACAATATTCGATCTGACAGATCAAGGATTGGTGGATATGTTCAGAACGATTGAAGCATCTGGGCTGCGGAAATTTCTCGAATGCGGGAAATTGCTTTACAAGCAAGCCCTACCCAAATTATTTCAGACGGCCAAAGTTGAAGACGACTCCATCTCTGCAAGTCTTGGTGGAGAATCTGTCCGCATCACCTCTACCCTTTTCACTTCGTCATTTGATTTTCTGAGACAGGGTATCACTGATTTCTCATCAGTCTCTGCTGAAACAAAGAAGCAGATAAAGAGCATGTACTCCTTGACAAACAAGCCAATTCGCATTCCGTGCAAGAAGAAGGAATTGAAGATGAAATTCAGGATTCTGCACGATATTGTGGCCAAATCTCTTCTGGCCAAAGCAGGTTCTTTTGATGCAATTACATCTGAGAAATTTGATGTTGTGGTTGCTATATCTGCTGGTATTAAAGTAAATTGGTCAGTTGTTCTGTTCAATATTCTATCTGCTATGATAACTACACCTACAGAACAATCTCAAGGATTTGCAGTTCAAATCGGAGATATTCTGAATGATCTGAATGTCCATCTGGGACCCTCGTCTGCACTTCATCCGCACAAGACTTTAAATAAAAGAGCCATTGATGTATACAAATCTAAACAGCTGATTATTTTCAAGCATGGTTCATCTCACTTGGATGTGATTGAATACTTAACGCTCCAGGATGAATCTAAATCATTGGCCATCACATCAACAAAGGAAGCTACGACTACAAGGAGAACAGTTCCTAGAAGGAAGACTACAACAAAGAGAAAAGTTTTAGCAATTTCATCTGAGTCCGAATCTTCTGAATCAGATCAAATTACTACTGCTGTCATCATTCCACCACATCCGCAAAAAAGAAGAAGAATAGTCAGGCTTTCTCGGATTCCAATGCCTATTCCATCTGCACCAGTTCCAGCTATTCCTCTCTCTATGGTAGAAGATGTTGTTCCACCAGTGACTCAACTTAATGTATCCATGCTTCAGTCCGAATTCTTCAAACAGCCTGATGATGTACCAAATCTACTGTCAAACATTCAAAGGATTATTGATCTGACTGCTGAACACATTATCAAAATGTGGATCTAAAAATGAAGTCCTTTGACAAATGGGTCTTTTATCGGACTGAGGATCATTTCTCCAACATCAAGGAATTGAACACACTGGACAAAATTGCAGTCCTTGAAGATAAAATTCTTGAATGGGCTGAAACAAGAATGGTGTCTAGAGCCTTGAACAGAAGAGAGTTTGTTCAACTTAGGCTACGGAAAAGCACTCTTCGACACATCATTCGAACACAGAGAGCCAAGTTCAATCCAACCAGTTTGGATATTTTTTATAAGACCGCCGCATTTAACCAACTAGAGAATGATGCTAATCTGATGACAACAAATGCTCAACTTATGAGACAAAATTTCCATCAGAAGCACCAGTCAGAGTTCAACCTTCATCTTCAGCTCATCCGTCTGAAACAGATGAACTATCTCTGATAGATGAACTCACTCTGTGGCGACCCCGGGCTCGTCTATGTTAATCCAATGAGTAAACCCTAAGCCTTAGAACAAAGCACAAGAATACAAAAGAAATAAAAAAAAAAAAATTTTTTTAAAAAATATTTGGACCCACCGCTCGATCGGCCACACTTGACCGATCGAGCGGCCAAGAAACTACCAACCCTCGGGTTGGCATTTCAAATGCACCACTCGATCGGCCAAAGTACGCCGATCGAGTGGCACCAGCAGTGCAGAAAATCTGTAGATTCCTCTTATGCTCTTGTGCTGTCCTTGGCTAGTGTCTTGCTATCTAACAACATAAAAATAAATATAACCAAGGCTATATATACTAGAACAACATGTACAACATACATGACAAGTTTATTCAAAAGCCAAGTTTACATGATACTAAAAGTATTCAAACTAACTCCAAGTTTAGATCTATTGTTTTGGTACAACACAACCAACATATATGCCATAACAAAACTCATATTCTTGACAGCACTTTTTCAAACTTAGTCCGGAACGCCACTTCTCTAACTCCCATCGTTCAAGACCTTCTACGACTCGGCCCTGCATCCTCTGTTGTAATGCACACACGAAACAAAACAATAGCCGGATAACCGGTAAGTATAAACTTAGTATGAAACAACGGAAACATATATTGAAACACAAATAACAAGTTTCATGCATTTCAATATAAAAACCAACCTAAATACCACAAGGCAGTTAGATACACAATAAATATTCAAGGCCTAATGTCGACACGGTTTAGATGCTAGAACGCACCACTCATCATCAGGCTCAAACTCATCACTGATGCTATAACCGAAGTCGATCTATCAATGATAAATACTCGTCATTGATATTTGATATCGAATTTTACAACTCATCAACGATATCGGCAAGACTTGAATAAATATTAAACTCACAAAGATAACAGGATAACATAACCATAATCTAAACATATATGTCAAGTATTGTGTGATTTAAGGGAATCGAGAAAGTGAACTCGTCTCGACGAACATTTCCAACTTGATCATCGTCGTATCATACCTTAATCTTGATAAAGAAACGAGCTAGATCCACAAGCTACAAAATACACAATTTCAATCACAAATCTGCTCAAGGTAAACTCAAGAATCAAAGTCTAAAGCTCACCCACTTTGATCAAATCTTTCCCGGTTCGAAACTGAAACTCCCGACGTCGATGTCCTTTGATTAAATCTGAAATAAATGGTATTCAAGACCATAACATCAGCAAGAATCTATTTATACCACAACTCAATCATAAGGATTCAAAATCTATCAACTTCGTAAACCGGCGGCGTAACGGTAACAAAACCGATAACCAAAACTCACAACCAGCAAGTCTAACCATCTTAACCAGCTTTTAAACATAATATATGAGCAAGATAGCATCATAAACCAGCCAAATTAGAGAGCATAATTTTCGAACAAGAGCTGGAAATTCATATCACTTTCCAACGATGTCTTTTCTCCGGCCCGACTTCGATACAATAACGCATACAAACTCAAGAACGCATAACCATAATCAAATTCCAAGCCCTCCCAACAAAATATTTTCGAAATATACTGAATCAACATGATACTTACATCACATCGAAGCTCTTGTCGCAAGGATTCCAAAACCGTGCTCAGAATTTTATTCGGATGGACGGATCTTGAGATACAAAAGATTGAAGATCAAATTTGGACAAGGAAAAGAGCTCTCGGTTTCTTGCTGTTGAAGAAGGAAGAATTCTGATGAAATTGAGATGATATACACGTACAAAGCTAGGACCAAGACAAGTGTCATCCACTATTACAAGAAATTGCATTTTGGCCCTTCAAAACCTCACTATTTGCAATTCAGTCCTTATGAAATATTTTAATTCAATTTCAATCCCAAATAATTTAAGAATATTAGAATTTAAACTCAAACTCCAAAATTCTCAAATTAAATATACTCAGATTAAAATTAAATAATCTCGGGCCTTTACAATTCTCCCCTACTAAGATATGATTTCGTCCTCGAAATCGCATGCAGTCTGACTGTACATAAGATAATGAAATAACAGAAACACTGAAGAAAACTCACATCAGTGAAATAGTTCTGGATAACGCTGTCTCATATCCTGTTCTGTCTCCCAAGTAGCTTCCTCAATTCCGTGTCTACTCCATTGCACCTTAACAAGTGGAATGGATTTGTTTCGAAGCTGCCTTTCCTTATGATCAAGGATTTGAATAGGATGTTCAAAATAGCTTAATGTTTCATCCAACTCAGCTTCATCTGGACTAAGGATATGGGAAGCATCGGGCTCGTACTTCCTCAACATAGACACGTGAAATACGTCATGTATACCTGACAGTTCTGGAGGTAATGCGAGTCGATATGCAAGATCACCAACTTTATCAATGATTTCGTAAGGTCCAATAAACCTCGGTGATAGCTTACCTCTTTTTCCGAATCGCACAGTGCCTCGAAAAGGAGATATCTTCAGGAATACCCGATCACCTTGTTCAAACATCAAAGGTCTACGCCTTACATTTGCATACTTTCCTTGTCGATCTTGCGCTGTTTTCATTCTGATCTATATCAACTTCACTTTATCAGACATTTCTCTGATCATGTCCGGCCCTTTAACTGGTGTTTCAGAAAGATCATCCCAAAACAATGGCGATCTGCATTTTCTACCATACAGTGCTTCAAATGGAGCCATCTGAATGTTTGACTGATAGCTGTTGTTATAAGAAAATTCAACAAGTGGCAAAGATTCTTGCCAACTTGTACCAAAATCAAGTATGACAACTCTCAACATATCTTCAAAAATCTGTATAGTACGCTCTGACCAGTCTGAGGATGATATACTGTACTCAAATGCAGACGAGTACCCAAAGCTTCCTGTAGACTATGCCAGAAATGTGAAGTGAATCGAGGATCTCGATCTGATACAATTGACTTAGGTATACCATGCAATCGCACTATATCTCTGATATAAATATTGGCCATCTGGTCATGACGATACGTCATTTGATAAGGAATAAAACATGCAGACTTAGTTAGTCTATCAATCACGACCCAAACTGCATAACATCCCCTCGAAGATCTAGGTAGTCTTGTGACAAAATCCATAGTGATATGATCTCATTTCCATTCAGGAACTGCTAAACTGTGCAATAAACCACTTGGTCGTTTCCTTTCAGCTTTTACCTGTTGATAGTTTAAACATCTAGATACAAATTTTGTCACATCAGCTTTCATTCTTTTTCACCAAAACTATTGTTTCAGATCATTATACATTTTTCTGCCCCCTGGATGGATACTAAACTTGCTGCAATGAGCTTCATTCAGAATTTGCTGTCTCAATTCTGCAATATCAGGTACAACAATACGTCGATTAACAAATAAAATTCCATCCATACTGACCTGAAACTCTGACTCATGCCCAGTCCTAACTCTTTCAATCGAATTCTGAATGTTCTGATCAACTTCCTGAGCTTCCTTAATTCGCACAAACAATTCTGGCTCAGCTGTGATTGCATAAACTCGTACAGGTTGTATATCTGTCTCAAAATCCAGACCAGAAACACAGCAATTTTCAATCAACTTAGAGACACGCATAGTAGATAAGGATAAATCACATACCTTTCTACTCAGTGCATCAGCCGCTGCATTAGACTTCCATGGATAATACTTAATTTCACAGTCAAAATCTTTCAGCAAGTCTAACCAACGTCTTTATCTCATATTTAACTCAGCTTGAGAAAACAGATATTTCAAGCTTTTATGATCAGAGAATATCTCAAAGGTCTCACCATATAAATAATGATGCCAAATTTTCAACGCAAAGACAATAGCTGCTAGCTCAAGATCGTGTACTGGGTATTTGATCTCATGAGGTTTCAATTGCCTGGAAGCATATGTTATCACATGACCTCGCTGCATCAAAATACAACCCAAACCCTTATGAGAAGCGTCAGAATAAACAGTAAAACCGCCTGTACCTGATGGAATAGATAATACAGGTGCACTAGTCCACCGTTTCTTCAATTCCACAAAACTAGCTTCACATTCATGTGTCCAAACAAACGGAGTATGTTTCTGTGTTAACTGGGTAATCGGCTTCGCAATGCTAGAAAATCCTGCAATAAATTGACGATAATACCCGGCTAAACCCATGAAACTACGAATCTCAGGTACGGACGTAGGTCTAGGCCAGTTAATAACCGCCTTTACCTTGCTAGGATTAACATATATGCCGTCTCCTGAAATTACATGGCCAAGAAAAATAACTCTGTCCAACCAAAACTCGCATTTGGACAACTTAGCATACAGTTGCTCAGTTCTCAAAATCTGCAAAACAATCCTCAAATGCTCTGCATGCTCAGTCTTATTCTTAGAATATATCAGAATATCATCAATAAAAATGATAACAAACTCGTCTAAGTACTTCTGAAATATTCTATTCATTAAAATCATAAAGACAGCAGGAGCATTTGTTAAACCGAATGGAATTACTATAAACTCATAGTGGCCATACCTCGTTCGAAAAGCAGTTTTAGACACATCTGATTCTCTGACCCTCAACTGGTGATAACCAGACCTCAAATCGATCTTTGAATAGACGGAAGAACCCTGCAATTGGTCAAACAAATCATCTATTCGAGGTAATGGATATCTATTCTTTACAGTGACCTGATTTAATTGGCGATAGTCGATACATAATTTCATCGACCCGTCCTTTTTCCTTACAAACAAAACCGGAGCACCCCAAGGTGACACACTTGGCCTAATGTAACCTTTGTTCAATAAATCTTCAAGTTGATCTTTCAACTCTTTCAGTTCAAGTGGTGCCATCCTATAAGGAGCTTTAGAGATAGCCAAAGTACCTGGTACCAACTCGATACTGAAATCAATCTCACGCATCGGAGGCAATCCCGGTATTTCATCCGGAAAAATATCTGCAAATTCACATACAACAGGAATATCTGCCAATACAGGGCTAGCTTTCAACACACCCAACGCATAAACAAGAAATCCCTCAGCACCAGTCTGCAATAACTGTTCCATAGATAAACTAGAAATCAAAGGAATCTTTGCACGAGAACCCTTACCGAAGAATTTCCAATCATCTGCCATGTCTGGTCTAAATCTAACAATCTTATGAAAATAGTCAACTGTGGCCCTGTACTTGGTTAGTGTATCAATGCCAATAATACAATCAAAATCAGACATACCAAGTACTATGCAATCAAGCTCAATTGCATTACTGTCAAACTGTAACTCACAACCCCTGAATATACTTGCAGATGTCTTATCTTTTCCCATGGGCGATGAGATAGCAAATATAGAAGACAAATGCTCAACAGACAAAGCATGTAATGTAACAAATTTTTCAGTTATAAAAGTATGTGATTCTCCAGTGTCAATCAACACATAAGCAGGATAACCAGAGAGAACACAATTACCTGTAATCACATTGTCTAGTGCTGCCTGTGCCTGATCTTCTGTCAATGCAAAAACTCTAGCTGGCTGTCGTGGAGGTTGGGCTACACTCTGACTTTCTCCTTGTCTACTCTGAGCTGGTCTACCTGAAGATTGGAAGGAATGCACAGCAGGAGCTTGTCTATCAGCTTGAGTTGCTCCCTGTGATGGTCCACGTGTAGGACACACTCTAGCATAATGTCCAGGCCGATTGCAGAGATTACAAGTTCTAGAAACTCCTTTGCAAGCATCACTAGAATGTCTTGCCCCACATTTGCTACAAAACCAACCTGTAGACCCTGAACCCTGAACCCTGACTTGATCCATATGGCTTTGAACCACCAATACTAGAGGAACTACTTCCTGGCTTCTTGAACTATTTACCTTTAGGCCTAAATCGATCCCTTTTGTTGCTACTGCTGCCACCTCCTTCATACCTGCTTTGCTGTTGAGGAAAGGATGCTTGAGGTTGCATTGTTGGTGGCTGTGGCTGTGAAGATGGTTGAGGCCTGAACGGAATTCCTTTCTGTCTAAAAATACTAGCTTCAACACCCTTGGCTTTGTCCAGAGCATTAGCAAGATTATTAGGTCGCCCGCATTGACCAATTTAAAGACATCAGGATTAAGACCGTTAATGAATTGATCGGCCTTTGCTTCCTCATTATCCGCAATATGAGGTGCAAAACGGAGTAAAGTAGAAAACTTCGCAACATAATCTTCAATACACATATTACCCTGTTGCAAATTAGCAAACTCCGCTCCCTTGTCTTTTCTGTATGACTGAGGAAAGAAACGTTTTAAAAACTCAGCTTTAAACACATTACAGGTAATAACAGTATCTCGATTTTCCAACGCTTTCATAGTCATGATCCACCAATTTTTAGCCACATCATGCAATTGATGGATAACCAATCGAACTCGTCGATCATCAGTGTAATCAATGGATTCAAATAGTTGCTCGATATCATCAAGCCAGCTTTCACATGCTATAGAATCCTCAATACCATGCAGACTAGGTGGTTTGAATAACTGAAATCACTTCAACAACACCTCCATCGGATTAGCAGTAGTATCCATTGGAGTAACAGTAGTACTGCCCTGCTCAGTCATAGGTACTGGTGGAATATTAGGAACTATTGGAGGAGGAACTTGTTCATTCAGAGGTACTTGCTCAGTCGGTGGTGTCTGTGGATTAATACGACCACTGCAAAGAGGTAAAGATCGAGGAGGCATAGCTGATAACTGACAGTAAACAACAGTTCAGCACATAACAACATCATATCTCAGTTCCAACATCTCATACTCTTTAATCTCATGAGCATGCTTTATCTCATCACACATAACTTCCTTTACATGTTTAGCCATTAACTCATATAAGCACATACTTACAATAAGTAAACATGCTAGCATATAACATGTGATTACAAGAGTAGAACATGCTTGCATAACATTCATATAAACAACCATGCATTAAACTCATACATCATGATTTTATGCGACTCACTCTACCCCGCTCAGCTTCTAATGTCGACTCAAGACAACTTAAGCTCTGATACCAAACAATGTGGCGACCCCGGGCTCGTCTATGTTAATTCAATGACTAAACCCTAAGCCTTAGAAAAAAGCACAAGAATACAAAAGAAATAAAAAAAAAAATTTAAAAATATTTGGACCCACCGCTCGATCGGCCACACTTGACCGATCGAGCGGCCAAGAAACTACCAACCCTCGGGTTGGCATTTCAAATGCACCGCTCGATCGGCCAAAGTGCACCGATCGAGCGGCACCTGCAGTGCAGAAAATCTGTAGATTCCTCTTATGCTCTTGTGCTGCCCTTGGCTAGTGTCTTGCTATCTAACAACATAAAAATCAATATAAACAAGGCTATACATACTAGAACAACATGTACAACATACATGACAAGTTTATTCAAATTCCAAGTTTACATGATACTAAAAGTATTCAAACTAACTCCAAGTTTAGATCTATTGTTTTGGTACAACACAACCAACATATATGCCATAACAAAACTCATATTCTTGACAGCACTTTTTCAAACTTAGTCCGGAACGCCACTTCTCTAACTCCCATCATTCAAGACCTTCTACGACTCGGCCCTTCATCCTCTGTTGTAATGCACACACGAAACAAAACAACAGCCGGATAACTGGTAAGTATAAACTTAGTATGAAACAACGGAAACATATATTGAAACACAAATAACAATTTTCATGCATTTCAATATAAAAACCAACCTAAATACCACAAGGCAGTTAGATACACAATAAATATTCAAGGCCTAATGTCGACACGGTTTAGATGCTAGAACGCACCACTCATCATCAGGCTCAAACTCATCACTGATGCTATAACCGAAGTCGATCTATCAATGATAAATACTCGTCATTGATATTTGATATCGAAGTTTACAACCCATCAACGATATTGGCAAGACTTGAATAAATATTAAACTGACAAAGATAACAGGATAACATAACCATAATCTAAACATATATGTCAAGTATTGTGTGATTTAAGGGAATCGAGAAAGTGAACTCGTCTCGACGAACATTCCCAACTTGATCATCGTCGTATCATACCTTAATCTTGATAAAGAAACGAGCTAGATCCACAAGCTACAAAATACACAATTTCAATCACAAATCTTCTCAAGGTAAACTCAAGAATCAAAGTCTAAAGCTCACCCACTTTGATCAAATCTTTCCTGGTTCGAAACTGAAACTCCCGACGTCGATGTCCTTTGATTAAATCTGAAATAAATGGTATTCAAGACCATAACATCAGCAAGAATATATTTATACCATAGCTCAATCATAAGTATTCAAAATCTATCAACTTCGTAAACCGGCGGCATAACGGTAACAAAGCCGATAACCAAAACTCACAACCAACAAGTCTAACCATCTTAACCAGCTTTTAAACATAATATATCAGCAAGATAGCATCATAAACCAGCAAAATCAGAGAGCATAATTTTCGAACAAGAGCTGGAAATTCATATCACTTTCCAACGATGTCTTTTCTCCGGCCCGACTTCGATACAATAATGCATACAAACTCAAGAACGCATAACCATAATCAAATTCCAAGCCCTCCCAACAACATATTTTTGAAATATACTGAATCAACATGATACTTACATCACAACAAAGCTCTTGTCGCAAGGATTCCAAAACCGTGCTCAGAATTTTATTCGGATGGACAGATCTTGAGATACAAAAGATTGAAGATCAAATTTGGACAAGGAAAAGAGCTCTCGGTTTCTTGCTGTTGAAGAAGGAAGAATTCTGATGAAATTGAGATGATATACACGTACAAATCTAGGACCAAGAAAAGTGTCATCCACTATTACAAGAAATTGCATTTTGGCCCTTCAAAACCTCACTATTTGCAATTCAGTCCTTATGAAATATTTTAATTCAATTTCAATCCTAAATAATTTAAGAATATTAGAATTTAAACTCAAACTCCAAAATTCTCAAATTAAATATACTCAGATTAAAATTAAATAATCTCGAGCCTTACACACTCTTTCTGCCGAACCAATCGATACGAGCATTTCATCAGCTAAGGATACTTCTTTTCCAGAAGAGTCATTAATCATTGATGTTGTTCTCACAGATCAGTATTCTCAGGAATTTCAATACAAGGAACCACTGATTCCTCCGATCTCTGAAGATGTGTCAGCTGATCGATCTGTCAATACAGAACAGCCTGACTCTTCTGTTCCTCCTGACCTTTCAACCACTGAGAAAGAAATAGAAGTACCACTAGCTGCATCTACGGTTCTCAACACTCCACCAGTTGAAACTGTTATCTCTGGTGAAGAACAAGTTGCAGATGAATTGCAAGTGGATACCTCTGTTCCGAATGATTCCCATATTGAAGATATCATCATGGACTCTCCAGAACGAACAAAGACCTCTGCTATTGATCCACACATAGCACTGGTACCATTTGTTCCAATGGAAGAACAAAGTTGTCTCTTATCTGACGAGTCTCTGATGATAGATCCTTCTGAGTAATTGGTAATGGATTTGCCTCCTATCTTTGAGATGGTTAGAGCTGATCTTATTCATAGTATATTCAGGCCTATTACCATTATGTTCAAAGACAAGTTGGATCTTCCATCTACATCTCTCTCAGAGATTTGCATCACAGATCCAGAGAGAACATCCAAGCTTATGAAGGACATTACCCTTACACCTCCTGTTGCTTCTGCTTCACTACTTCAAATTAGTGCTTCTACTTCTACTGACGCCACTGAAGCTCATCTCTCTCATCCGGTTGACATCAGACCAGATCAACACTTGGCTAATTCACTCACTCAACTCTCTACTATAGTCGGTGAACTGCAAGCTAATCAGCTGCAAACTTCTACTGAGCTGCGTGATTTCAAATCACATGTGCTGACAATGGTAAACAACATTAGTGAATCTGTTCTGCATGTCCGAAAAAAACACACTGCAGAATATATAAATATTCTTCGGAAGCTTGAAGGTATCGAAGCCTCCAGTGAAGCTCACACCAAACAGATTCATGATACTTTTGGTACTCAGCTCAAAGTTATTCTAGATCTTTTATCTGAGGGTGGTGCTGCCAAAAAAGGGGAAAATGCTAAAGGCAAGGGAAAGAAGTAAAATTTTCAGATCAGAAGAAAAGCAGAGACAAGCAGATCTGAAGAATTAATTTTCGTCATTTATTTTGTCTAAAATTATTATTTGATCTATGACAGAAAATTTTTGAAAAGATTTTCGATCTATCGTCTTTATCATATTTTTGATCCGAATATTAACTTGGTTTTGACATCACCAAAAAGGGAAAAATTGTTGGAGATCAAACTCTAGAATTTCGGTGATTACAAAGTCAAAACAAAACCAAGTAAATAAATTAATCGGACTCATCAAATATTAAAGACTAAAGATTTCTACAAAAGTTGCCAGATCAAAGTATCGTGATTAAACCAAGATACAGATCAAGATCCACAGATCTTATTACACCGGATCGATTGACACAAGAACAAATGGTCAACAACCAGATCGAAGCTTCATCAGGAATCTATCCGTTGCTGTAATTGAAGAAAACGACAAAATCATTTAATGAAAATTTGAACGTTGATCGGCCTTTGCTTTAAGTAAAGATTTGTGAGCTATTTATGAGATATGTTGGCAGCCCAATATCAGAAATTGTTGGCGGCTCACTGTCTACTTTTGGAAACTATAAATACTCAAGCATTTCGAAGATTCAAGACACGAGACCAAGAGTGAAAATTACAAAGCAATCAAATTCAAAGTCGAAAAAGCCTTCACTCAATATACCAACTCAGATACTTATTTCATCAGATCAAAGTCTCGATATTCTGAGTTAGAACACAACACAGATCGATCAAGCTCAAAGATACACTTCAAATCGATCCAGATCAAAGCTACATCTTCCCAGTTCAAACCATCGAAGCATACTCTGTTGCTTCATCTTGTAAACTCTAAGTAGAAAAATTGTTCTACTTCGAGTTAGAGTATTGCTAGGAGTTTCTATCAAAAGATTGATTGGATTGGATTTGTACAAAGGAATTGTATAAGTCAAAGTCTTCTAGTGGAATCCTTATGGAAACAGAAGAAGGGGTGACGTAGGAGAATTCATCTCCGAACATCTAGAAACAACTCTATCTCTTTACTGCAATTATTTCATTTCATTTGCATTAGTACTATTAGGCATTCAATCTGTGAGGAATATTATTTCTGCCTGACTTGCTCAGATCTTTCGAACAGATCAAAAGTTTTAAGCAAACGAAACTTCTGTCTGATTCTTACAAATCAGATCGAAGTACTCACAAAATTTTATATTGTGTATTCACCCCCCTCCCCTCTACACATATTTCGATCCTAACAAGAACATTGAAATATAAAATAACTTTAAATATTTGTATCGATTACAATATTGCATTTATTTTTATTTTAGGTTTATCGATTGTTTTCTTCTTCTTATTAATTAATTGATTTATTTTTTTAAAAAAATAATTACATTCATAATTATTTCTCATATATTTATGTGAATATATTGATTTTGAAGTAATATTAATATATTTGCATGAGTGATCAGCAATTACATGTTATCAATAATAACTACTAGTTATACAACAAATAATAACAAAAGTGTAATAAATAATTTGATTTGTCTTTAAGAATTTTTATACTTTATTAAATAAATAAGTATTATCAATAAAATTTAAAATACTTATTTGAAATATTATTAATTTAATTTCAGTCAATTATGTATGTGTGTGTGAAAATTCTCATTAATTGTATATATATGATAATTTTCGGTTCAAATTTGATATTTGATTGAATATTTCAAATTTCAAAATTTGATTGAATTTTTTAATATTTTAGGTTTCAATATTTTTTTCATAAGATGATTTTTTGTTCAAAATTTATTCGATATTTCAAAATCTTAAAATTTTTTATTCTAAATTTGAAAATTTTTAATGTACCAATATACGGTTTAAATTTTGAAATTTGATCGTATATTGTCACTATTTTTAATTTTAGTTAATTTATTATATTATATTGATAGGTTACACCTAAAAATTCAACTGGGCCTGAGCCAATTCATGAAGGTCCACTCCAAATATTTTTGAGGCCCAAACTTATTTAAATATTATATATATTTAATTCAAGCTGGCCCTGAATTCTAAAAACGCCCATAAGAGGCTCAATCCCGTGAAACTCTCCGAACATCTATAAATAGCTCAAGTCACCTCATTATTAAGGTACACACTTTCTTAAGCACTATATCACTCTACTCTCGATTATTATTTCTTGAGTAATAACTGACTTAAGCGTCGGATTGCCTTCGCCGGGAACCCTCCCGGCTCCTCTGACTTTATTTTGTGACGTAGGAACAACCCACTGAAGATCTCCCAAGGGAACGTACAAGGACTTATTGATACTCCGGACTTTGCGGAAGCAACGTGTCGAGTACAAGGGATTTTTGGCTACATCAGCTTGGCGCCGTCTGTGGAAAACTGTTCTTTACGTCATTGAGAGCACATATTACTTCAAAAATGTCTCAAGGAAATAATAACAATGGAAACGCACCGCCGATTATTACTATCACCTGTGAAGACTTGACTGAGCTAATGGAAAATACAGCAGCACTCGCAGCAAAAGATGCAGTTGCTTAGTACCTAGAAACCCGTAAGCGCAAAAGCAGCAAGAAAAAGGCTCAAAGTAAAGGCTTGTCATCTCTTGACCCTAATAACGAAGATCCAAATAAAGATAAGTCTAAAGTGAATGATAAAGATCAAGGGGGGACCAAGAAAAATACTACTCAGAAAGATGGTGAAGGAAGTGTTCACACAGTTCATGACATCTCTGGCAAAAACAAGATAACTAATCCAACTCGGAAGGATGGATCTCGCACCCATGTAACTGGAGAGAATATGTCCGAAATTTTGCCGTCACGTCGAAGCCCCTTCACTGATGACATATTATCTGAAGCATTACCAAAGGGAGTCAAAATCCCCAGCTTACCTGAGTTCGATGGAACGAGTGACCCCCAAGACCATATTGACAAATTCTATGCGAAAGCGGATTTATATGATATCACAGATGCTGCATACTGTAAAATCTTCCGAACAACATTATCAGGAAGAGCACTCACATGGTTCAATAAATTACCCTCTGGATCTATTGCCAATTTGGAGCAACTTACTGACTGCTTCCTCCAGCAATTCTCAATTAACAAGAAATACCCAAAAAATACAGCATATTTGTTCACAGTCATTCAAAAAGAAGGTGAAAGTTTGAGGGACTATGTTCGATGATTTACTCATGCGGTGCACGAAGTCTTACACGTGAACCATGATTTGTTAGCTGGAATAATGCAGCAAAACTTGCGCCATCGGAAGTTCAAGGAATCAATAGCAGGAAGGCCGCCCAAAAACCTAGAGGAATTATTGGAAAGAGCTAAAAAATACATACGGGTTGAAGAATCTGTAGAGCCACACTACTTGAATAAAAGAAAGAGGGAAGAAGATAAGCAAGATATTAGAAATCGAGACGAGAAGCGACCAACACAGAGCCCCCGCCTCCAGAATATACCCCTCAATGCACGTCTGACCGATATACTGGTAGTGGCTGAAAAACAAGGATTGTTGCGTCTCCCTCGCCCAATGCAGAATAATCCAAAGCGCCAATGTTCGGACAAGTACTGCCATTTTCATAAAGATAAAGGTCATACTACAGAAGATTGCTTCAGTTTGCGAGCAGAAATTGAAAAACTCATAAAGCGCAGACACTTGGGGAATTTTGTGGACAAATCCCGCGGTGAGAAGCGAGATGACAGGGGTCGGGACGAACAACAAAAATGTGACTATCAAAAGTGCCAAGATGAAACTGGGAAACAACATGAACGAGATGATGAAAATTTGCCCTCGGGAGGGGTAATCACCGTAATCACTGGGGGGCCTGCAAGTGGCGACTCGAACAATGCAATAAAAACTCTTCTGCGATCAGCAAAAGGAACCAACAATTTATCTAGCCCCACATCCTTTTCGATATATGAAATTGGAACCATCCAAGAGGGATTATCATTCAGTGAAAAAGATCTGGAGAACCCTCGGGGGTACCCATAATGATGATTTAATCATCTCAGCCACAATCTCCAATTTTTGGGTAAAGAAAATTCTAGTGGATTCAGGAAGTTTGGCCGACATAATTTTTCATGATACATTCGTGAAGTTGGGTATTAGTAATGCACAGTTAACTACAGTCAACACTCCACTAGTTGGATTTTTCGGAGAAATAGTTGAAGCTTTGGGAGAAGTAACGCTTCCTCTTTCCTTGGGTTCTTACCCCAAAAGGTCTACTAAGATGGTGAAATTCCTTGTAGTAAAGGCTTCATCTACATACAATGTGATATTGGGACGACCAAGTCTCAATATATTCCAAGACATCAGATCGACATATCATATGAAACTAAAGTTTCCGAATCCAGGAGGAGTAGGAGAAGCCATTGGTGACCATCATCTATCCAGAGAGTGTCATGCGGTGACACTACGGGGTTCATCAGGAAATCGTAAAATACAAGTTTCTAGTGAGGAAAGAGCACCGAAACCTGGAAAAATTTTTCATGAAAACGGGATACATTTGGTGGATGAGGAAGCTGAGAGCAAAGAAAGAATAACAGCAACCGAAACTCTAAAGCACATAGAAATTGTTCCAAATGATCCCGAGAAGAAACTGAAAATCGGGACCGAATTACCTCCAGAATTGGAAGAGAAGCTGAAAAATTTTCTTGGTCGCAATTTGGACGTGTTTGCTTGGGGTGATGAGCCTCTGCCCGAAATACCTCATGAATATGCACTCCATCACCTCCGTGTTGATCCAAAAATGAGACCGGTGAAGCAAAAGAAAAGAGCATTCGGTTCAGAGAAAAATCGGCATATAGCCGCTGAAGTGGAAAAACTCTTAGCAGCAAGATACATCAGGCCAGTTACATACCCAGATTGGCTGGCAAATGTTGTCTTAGTACCAAAACCTGGAGGAAAATGACGTTTGTGTATAGATTTCACTGATCTCAATAAAGCATGCCCCAAAGATCCGTTTCCACTCCCTCTAATTGACTTGTTAGTAGATTCGACAGCAGGATGCGAGCTGCTCACTTTTCTTGATGCGTATCAAGGATACAATCAGATTGTTCTAGCATGAGAAGACCAAGAAAAAGCAAGTTTCATCACCGATAGGGGGATTTATTGCTATAATGTTATGCCGTTTGGGCTGAAGAATGTTGGAGCTACCTATCAACGTCTGGTAAATACCATGTTCGAACGCTTGATCGAACATAACATGGAAGTTTATATAGACGACATGCTCGTCAAAAGTACCCATGCATCTAATCACTTGAAAGATCTTGGGGAATGCTTCAGTATACTCAGAAAATACAGGATGAAGCTCAATTCGGACAAATGCACTTTTGGCATACGAGGAGGCAAATTCCTTGGTTACATGGTGTCAGAACGAGGAATAGAGGCCAACCCTGAAAAAATTAAAGCAATTTTGAACATGAATCCTCCGAAAAGTGTGAAAGGCATCCAGGAATTAACAGGATGTTTGGCCGCCCTCAACTGGTTTATTTCAAGATCTGCAGACAAGGGGTTACCATTATTCAAACTGTTGAGGAGTGGAAAAGGTTTTTGATGGACAGAAGAGTGTCAGCAAGCATTTGACAAATTGAAAAGAGATCTGACCTCTCCGCCGTTGTTGGTAAAACCAAAGGAGGGAGACACCCTGCTGATTTATCTAGCAATATCTGCGGAGGCGGTAAGTGCAGTATTGGTATCTGAAGTAGGACGTGAGCACAAACCAGTGTATTATATCAGCCGAACTTTACACAGAGCAGAATTAAGATATACAAAGATCGAAAAACTGGCACTGGCTTTGGTAACTGCAGCAAGAAAACTACGTCCTTACTTTCAGCCTCATCCAATAATTGTACTCACCAATCATCCTCTCAAACAAATTATCTCGAGTCCTGAAGCATCAGGAAGAATGGTTAAGTGGGCTGTCGAATTGAGCCAATATGGAATTAAATATCGCCCGCGTCCAGCGATTAAAACACAAATTCTGGCTGATTTTCTAGTAGAGATGACAGTCACTCAAGAAGAAAGCTCCACCCAGACATGGATGGTTTATGTCGATGGGTCATCAACATCTACAGGAAGCGGTGCAGGTATAGTTATAGAGAGCCCACAGGAAGATAAATTTCAATATGCCATCAAATTTCTATTCCCTGCAACGAATAATGAGGCAAAATATGAAGCTTTCATCATGGGAATTAAATTGGCCTTGTCGGTCGGAGCAAAAAAACTGACGATACACAGTGACTCCCAACTTATTGTCAGTCAGGTTAATGGAAATTATGAAGCGAAGGAAGATAAAATGCTTGAATACCTCACTCAAGTGAATGAGCTTCTCTCGCGTTTAGACAACTATGATATAAAGCAGATACCTAGAGGGAAAAATGAGTTAGCAGACCGTCTCGCCAAGTTAGCAAGCTCCTTGGCTAACATTGATAGTAGGAAAATTACATTCCTAACATATGGCAAAGAAGAAACTGATCGAAATGATGTTACGATCTTCTGTGCTGACAGCGAAGAACATAGTTGGAAAGATGAAATAATCGACTATTTGATGCGGGGTAACCTATCCACTAACCAAGTAGAAGCTCGAAAACTTAGAGTTCGAGCTGCTCGGTTCACGATCATTGATGGAGAACTGTATAAAAGAGGTTTCTCTTCACCGTAACTAAAGTGTCTAACGCCAGCCAAAGGAAACTATGTGCTCCGTGAAATTCATGAAGGAATTTGTGGGAATCACTTAGCTGGCAGAGCTCTCGCGGGGAAAGCGTTACGCCAAGGATACTTTTGGCCAATGATGAAGCAAGATGCTATTGAGTTAGCAAAACATTGTCACGCATGTCAAGAGCATGCTAACTTCCATCACCAGCCGGCTACAATCTTACAGCCCCTGGAAAGTCCTTTACCTTTTGCTCAATGGGGAATGGATTTGGTTGGTCCTTTTCCTCCTGCTACCGGGCAAAGAAAATTTCTGATAGTTGTTGTGGATTATTTCACCAAATGGGTCGAAGCTGAACCATTGGCCAAAATATCCGAAAGAGATGTAATCAATTTCTTATGGAAGAATATAGTATGCAGATTTGGCATTACTCAAACCTTGGTTTCAGATAATGGAACTCAGTTCTCTGGAGCGAAAATAAAAGATTGGTGCAAAGGACTTTCCATCAAGAAGTTCTTCACTTCTGTCGGGAATCCTCAAGCCAATGGGCAAACCGAGGTCACCAATCGGACCATTCTACAGCACCTCAAAACACGCCTAGGCAATGCCAAAGGGAAATGGGTAGATGAGTTGCTAAGTGTTCTATGGGCATATCGAACCACTCCACGCTCTTCAACTGGAGAATCTCCTTTCAACCTGGCCTACGGAGCGGAAGCTGTGGCTCCTGCCGAAATTGGAGAGCAATCATGGCGAGTGAAACAATACACTTCATCTGGAAATGACCAAGCCCTTCAAATTTCATTGGACTTGGTGGATGAATTGAGAGATGAAGCTTCGACACGAGCCGAAAGATATCGAGCTTGTATGACTAAATCATACAATGATAGAGTCAAGCCAAGGTCTTTCCAAGTTGGAGACCTCGTATTGAGAAAATCTGACATTTTGAAGTCCGTTGGCAAGCTAGATCCGAAATGGGAAGGCCCATACAAAGTAATTGAGATTTTGAAGATGGGAACATATCGCCTCCAACATTCAGATGGAAGAATACTTCCCAGACCTTGGAACGTGGCCAACCTGAAGAAGTTTTATGCATAAATTGCAACTCTCTCCAACATTAGGCTATATTTATCCTTTTGTTATTATCATATTTTCCTTATGTTTTCATATTACAATTTTGTGATACATTTTTTAACTAATATGATTATTTTGTTATACAAGCAGATTACTTTGTCGAAAGCTTATCATATCTCCTCTCCTATACTAACGCTTACTTACGATGTAAATGTCATAGACCCTAGCAATCATAAAAAAAATTTCCCAACAATAAGAGGCTTGGCCAGCCCCATGGGATTTGAAATTATGACGCACTAAGAGGTCAAGATGAAATAATAATATTACAAGTCCCGGGATACCTCACCACGTACTAAGTGGGTTTAGGACTTCCCCATGAGACAAAATCTTGGGAGACTGATCCCCTCCCAAGTACTCCAATATTAAAGCGATAGTATTTTATCCATCAAGCAAGTATGCAATAGCAACTTCAAAATACAAAGAGATATGATAACCGACAAAATTGAATATATAAAAAAGGGGAAATAATTGTTTTTCCTTTGTTCCTCCACCAACTGCTTACACACTCAAAAAAAGCAAACAAAATCTAAGACTTCAAAACCTTTATTACAAATGAAAAAATATTGCCCAAAAGTGGCAAGAAATAATAAACTAAAACCGCTCCACGGCTCCTAAGAGTACTCTCCATGTAGCTTCGACACACACCCGGTCGTCGTTATTCAAGCTAGAAGTTCGAACGCAAAGCTTCGATCATCTCCTCGTCACCCAGACCTCCCAATAAATTTCCTAAGTTTGGGTCTGAGTCATCTTCAACTCTTTCAAATGCAGTCCTAGGCTCCGGAATTTTAGGGTAAATCTTCATAATAATTTCCTCCGGAACTAATTGTGTTTTCCGCAGTTCTTTGCGACAATCCACTACAACTTCATCATGAATAACAATCGCTCATTGAATCACTTCATCTCTAAAATCTATGCACTCTCGGTAGCCTTCAATTGCTTTTTCTCCGGTGCTTCGCAAGAGATTCTTGTCTATTGACGAATTGAGAAAAATCTCATCAGTCTCCGATTCATGGGAATATGTTCCCCTAAGTAGCTCCACCTCCTTACACATTGCATCATACTTTTTGGATTTCTCTTCAAGCTCTTTTTGCAACTTGAGAAAATCATCTCGAGCCTTAGCACCTTCCTCGCCGAGTCTTTTGCACTCTCCCCTTAATGACGCCACTTCTTCATCCAATCTTTTATCGGAATTTCAAGATCTCTCTTCTCAAAATTGAAAAGTGTGGGCAAGCGATAAAATCTGCAAACACCCACAGATAAAGAGTATTATTTACTGCATAAAAATAAAAACAAGTAACAAGCAAATAATAATATACCTGGAAGGCGGACGAAGAAAGAGAATGAGTTAATACTTCGGTAGGCTAAGGCAGTAGATGCAACCTATCATGATCTCCAATGAGGTTAGCTCTGGTTCTCCAACCAATCTCTGGATCCTTCAAATCCCAAAAAGAGCCAGCATTAGTCCTATGATTCACACCCTCCAAGAACAAGTGGCGACCTTCACGATTGTCGGGAGGAACTGTTCGTTCATCGGCACGTCTTCTTTTTGGATTTATTCAACCATTGTCATTCTCCTTAATACGGGTATCACGATCAGCATAATTTCTTCTACCACCATTCCTTCTGTCATGAGCGTTAGTATTTTTAGATGGTGGACAAGAGCGATTGACACGGTCGGATGACCCCGGAGAAATCCTCCTCCTTGGAATCCCTTAGAGATAATGATCAATAAATAAATTTAATAAATTTTAAAACAACAGGAGTAGAAGAATCCCAAGAAGACGCAAAATACAGTTATCAAAATTCAACTTGGACAAAGCATTACCAGTAGGAACCAAACTCCTAGGATCGACTATTTCGTCAAAAAGACCTAAGGATCGACAGTCAAGCTGCAAAGTACGGTGAGTTTTACCAAGTATGATTTTTCTAGGCCCCGGACTCCAATTCGTGGGAACCCCCCCACTATAATCCAAAACGTAAAAAAAACTCCGATCTCCACACACTCTTTGGAGACGAAAAATGAGATAAAAATTTACAGTCCACACGAGGTTGAAAATAAATATAAGAGTCGGGCATGGAACGACGCACCACAAAGAGAGAGAAAAATAGCCCCGCGGTCGAAATCAATTGAATTTCGCTCATTCTACGTAGAAAACATGAAAATACAAGGATAGCTCCTGGGGTCAACTGACTAAAACTCACACCAAGCCTACAAACAATTTCTATCAGAATGACATTAGGAAGAAGAAAAAACCCGTAATTAAAATACTCCAAGTAAACAGTGAAATATCCCGCGGGAGGATACTGACAAGAATCTTCTTTTGTCGGAATTTTCATAATATGTTTTGACAAAAACTCAAGTTTTTTGTGAGGGTTTAAAAATTCTGAGTTGCCTACTACGCACTCGTCAGACCACTCTGATAAACCTCCAGATCTACTCATCTCATAATAGTCAGGTTCACTAAAAAATTTTAAGGGAGTTGGACTCTCCGGATCACGTGGCAAAGGGGCATCTAAATCACTCAAAGGCGAAGAACAGCCGTCAGAATCACTATGGTCACTAGACTCCGGATAAGGAGGTATATCGCTCCGATTTGCCCTTAATAAGGACAATATCTTACCCCGAGGTGGACACCCTGCACAAATATATATATAAATATATATATATATATATTAACAAAATATTTATATCATATACTGCTACCAATCAATGCGATTAATCAAGTGATAATATTTTTAATATTTTGGCAAAAGAAATCAGAATGGGAAACACAAGGTTATCACGATTTTATGTTAACATTGAATAATACTTTCAAACAAAAACATAAATAATTATTGTTCACAGATTACATAAGAGTTATATAGCAGAATAAAATATATATGCGTATATATGTATGCGGGTATCCGTATATCCATCTATTTTTCGCACGGCCCACAGAATTCGTCACTGCCCGCCATCTAGCCATCTTGCGCTGACTCGCCGACATCTCACCGCATGAAACAATCGCGGGCCGCCACTCTTCCTTCTTCGCAGATCTCGAACCGCTGTTCGTCGTCGTCATCTCACAACGGAGGTATCGGTTGCTGCCGTTTCGTTCTTCCTTAAGATAGGCCGCTGCTGCCTCTCCTCCTCTTCTGGAATTGTTCATCGCAGCTGCATCTTGGCAGATCCAAAGCCACCGCCTCTGTTCCCGATCTGGAGTTGCAGCGTATTGTTTTTTCTTCGCAGAGCATCGACCACGTGCGTTTTTCTCCTCCTTCACATCACATCACCATCTCCTACCCTCTGGAACAGCTACGCGTCGCCTCTTCTCTCTCGATCTGCTGCTGCCATTGCTCCTGTTTCCTTTTTTCATCGCCGTCGCCGCCTCTTTGATAGTGGGCCGACGATCCATGGAGATCGTGGATTGATAGATCGATAGGGATTTACTCATATACACACATATATTCGACATATTCATAAGCACAGAATCTCACATAAAAGGTACAAAGCGGACGAAACAAAAGAAGGAAGAAACTTGGGAATAATACGGTTCAATGAATAAAGGTAGGGGAGAGGAGAAAAGCAAAAAATAAACTAAAATAATAAGCACATGTGTGGTCAATTTTAAGGCCAACACGTGAAGGCACATTGATGGGTACCTGCCATGTTGATTTTTCCCTTTGCTTATTTTTAATTGAACGTGATGAAACGTGCTGCAATCACAAATCAGATAAATCGAATTGCGTTAGAAATTGTGCTGAAACCATATTGCGGTGCTGAATTTATAATGATAGTAGTTTATAGAGTTCTACTGGAAGTCTACAATTATTATTCTAGTAGGATTTGATTCCTATCCAATTACATGGTGATTGTTATTATTTTGCGAGGATGTTAATTCCACTCCATCATAGTCCTAATACGGTTTCCCCTCGACCCCCGCAACCTGACCGGGCAGTTTGATCCCCGCAACCTGACTGGACAGGTCGATCACCGTAATTTTTGCAGTAGCAAATAATATTCGTTCTCGACAACTAAATTTCTGACAATACTTCAATAAAAATTCTACTCTCGGACCTCTCAACACACGCGACACGCCCGAGAGTGGGGGGCCTATGATAGGTTACACCTAAAAATTCAACTGGGTCTGAGCCCATTCATGAAGGTCCACTCCAAATATTTTTGAGGTCCAAGCTTATTTAAATATTATATATATTTAATTCAAGCTGACCCTGAATTCTACAAAAGCCCATAAGAGGCTCAAGCCCGTGAAACTCTCCGAACATCTATAAATAGCTTAAGTCACCTCATTATTAAGGTACACACTTTCTTAAGCACTATATCGCTCTACTCTCGATTATTATTCCTTGATTAATAACTGACTTAAGCGTCGGAGTGCCTTCGCCGAAAATCCTCCCGGCTCCTCTGACTTTTTTTTGTGACGTAGGAACAACCCACTGAAGATCTCCCAAGGGAACGTACAAGGACTTATTGATACTCCGGACTTTGCGAAAGCAACGTGTTGAGTACAAGGGATTTTTGGCTACATCATATATATATATGTGAAAATTTCATAAATATTTTTTAATGATAATATATCAATGTTTGGATCAAAATTTGAAATTTTATCAATATTATTACTATTTGTTAATTTCAGTTAATTTTGTATGTGAATATATATCTAATTCGATTACTATTTTTATATGTTAGTTATTTTTGTGTTCACACACACACACACATATATATTTATATATATATATGAGAATTTACATTAATTTAATATATCATAATGTATCAATTTTCAATTCAAAATTTTAAATTTGATCGGATGTTATCACTATTTTTTTATTCAGTAAAGTTTATGTTCATATATATATATATGAAAATTGTCATAAATATTATATACGATAATGTACCAATTTTTTGTTCAATTTTGAAATTTTATTGGATGTTATGTTATCAGTACTTTATAATTTCAATTAATAATTGGTCAAATATGTAAAAAAAAAAAAAACAAATTGTAAATTTTATGTATAATAATGTACCAATTTTCGGTTTAAACGTTGAAATTTCATAGGATGCTATTAATACTTTATAATTTCTGCTATTTTTTTGTATCCATGTATATGTGTAAATTTTGATAAATTTTATATATGACGATGCATCAATTTTTAATTTAAAAAATAATTTTGATCGGAATTTATCGCTATTTTTTTGTTTTAGTTAAATTTTTTATGTCTATGTATAAGTGAAAATTTTCATAAATTCAATATATGATATAGTACCAATTTTTTATTCAAATTTTAAATTTGACAAGATATTATCAATATCTTTTAATTTAATTTCATTTTTTGGTGTACATATATGAAAATTATCATAAATACTATATATTATAATGTACAAAATTTTTGTTTCAAAATTTGAAATTTGATAGAATGTTATCACGAATTCTTAATTTCGGTAAAATTTTCAAAAATTTTATTTACCATAATGTATCAATTTCGATTCAAAATTTGATTCTATATCATTATTTTTCAATTTCAGTTTATTTTTTTGTGTCCCTATATATGTTAAAATTTGCATAAATGCTATAAATGATATTTAGGTTTTGCTTAATATAATCGATGGTATGGCTGAACCCACCTGAAAATATAGGATGCATTAAAATATATACAATGATGTATCATTTTATTCAATTTATGTTATTATTTTGAGTGTTGTGTTATTTATATGTTTAGTTCTCACTAATATTTATCGTATTAAATATATAAAAATGTTTTTTAATATAATATTATGTTTTTAAATTTTTAAAAGAGTATCGTTTTGAATGTTTGATATATTGATTGTTCGTAAATCAATTTTATATGTATATTAATTATAAACTTGATATAATTTTTTATGATATATATTCTAAAAATAATAAAAAATTTTCATTTATTAAAATATTAATACTCCGTGCATCGCACGGGTGAAATACTAGCTTTACTAACACTGTGTTTGGATCACGGAAATTGGACGGGATTTGGTTGGATTTGGAATTGGAAATACCGTTTTAGTGTTTGGCAACTTGGAATTTCAAAACGGGATTGGTATTTGGTGGGATTTCATAGGATTTCAATTAGTTAAGTGAAATCTTGAAAAAATTGGTCGGATTTCACGGGATTTCACGGGATTTGAGTTTATAAAGAAATAAAATTATTTTTAATAATAAATTCATATACCTTACTTATAAATTTTAAGTTTTTTATAATTTTTTATAAAATATCATTTATTTAAAATTATACTATCAAATTTCAAAATATATTTTAACTTTTTGTCAAACACAAAACGGAATTTTAATTCCATGGATTTTAAAATCCAAATCCAAATCCAATTTCAAATCCAATTTCAAATTCCATTTTTTAGACATCCAAACACACTGTAAAAGCCAACCAGTTGCATTTGGTGTAGCACTGCAATGCCTCAGACAGGTTTATTTATACATAATATATTTTTAGAGAGGTGTTTTTATTTAATAAAGTTCTAACAACATTCTGCTTAGGGATAATATGGGCCCGTATTACAAAATTTTACTTCTACCCCAAAATTCAAATGCAATAATTTTTTTGTTTTAACAACTAAAATTAATCCTTCAAAAAAAAAAAACTAAAATTATCAATTGTGTTAAAAAAATTAGTCATAATTCTTATATACAAAAATATGACATAAAATAATGAAACTAAATCTACTTTTTATTCTTAAATTCTATGAAAGTAGGGGATACAAGATTTTAATTATTTTTAACTATGCACCTAAAAATATGATTGCACAACATTGTGATAAAATGTCAATGTAACCAAAAATTTTACTTAAAGTTCGGTCTGGTAAGAGAATTTTCGAATCCAATTTCTGGGTCGGGTACGTAGAAATTAAGGAGTCTGCATACGAAAATAAAGCTAGGGGCGTCGAAGATATTTCCGGCGTAACCTCTCTAATGCTTAAATCAGTACTCCAATTAGGAATGCAAAGAACATAAAGTAAAATAGTGAGAAGAGGTCAAAAAGGTGTAAATGGTGAATCATACATTATACCTGGTATTTCTCTGAGCGGGGTTGGTTACCATGCTCGAATAAAATCCTTGTTGGAGTATAATTTTATTCAAGGTAGGAGACCTCTGAAAGTATGAATTAGTTGTTGTGATAACTAGGACTCTTGAAGATTATGGTAGATTTGAGGTGTACTTAAAACCTTTAAAAATAAGTGATTTATGGACTCGGACTAGCTTTGGACTAGTGTAAGGCCCAAGTCTTTGCGAGATAGGGCCTAATCAAGCTTACTGTGAAGAATGGGCTTTGTCCGCACGAACTTTCATGCATAACTTGCAAAGATTATCATTCTATAAAAGACGCAAGATTTTTTTTTCAAAAAAAAATTTAATATCTGAGTGATAGGATCGGTTGAAAGTGTAGAGGGGGGGGGAGGGTTGAATATACTTTCAAGCAGCTTAGTATAAAATAATTGAACTCGATCGGTTTAGTGACTGAGTTCTAGACTTATCTTAATGTCTGATGTAATTTGACAAACAAGAATATGTGCGGAAATATGTCAAATTACAGATGTGAACACTGAGTGGTTATCAGTTTAGGTTAGGTGATGATAGTGGGTAAACTGAAATAACGCAAGCAAATGTTTATGGATGTTCGGAGATTTCAAATACTCCTACTGACCCCTTCTTCCACCTCGAAAGGATATCACTAGAAGACTTTGAATTTTACAAGCAATTTGCAAAACCCCGATCCAGTTTAGGACTTAAACACTGTCTAAACAAGAACTCTTAGTATAACAACTCAGTTTCAGTCATAGGCTGATGATAGAACAAAGATGAATACAACTCGAAATTCTTAGCACAAAATTGAACCTTCCATGATCACAATAACACTTCGGCGTTTGTGCTTCGAGTTTCTTGATCAAGTCTTGAGCGTGTAAGACTTTAAATATTCTCGTAAAATAGCGGAAATTGCAGAGCGTGAGAGAGAGCTCATTTGTTCGATCAAGATCTCTATTTATACTCTTTGATTGTTAACGGTCATAAATTCAAATTGAATCTTAAGATAGGGTTTTCAATTATTTCCGTTGGATTTGTCACTATCAACAACAAATTCTGGAGCCGACATTGCCCTTTGCATCGCGGCACTACCTTTTGCAAAGTGTGTCAGAGTACGGAAGAACTTATCCAAAAGTGGCGAGGTAGTATACTGGTGAGGGTAAACTGATGAAGTCAGTTTAGCGAGGGTAAACTGATGAAGTCAGTTTAGCATCTTCGGCCAGTTGAGCGCGATGATTGAGCGTGAAGTAGTTTAGCTCCATATATAATTTTAGCGCTTCTTAGTTGCTTGATTAGTTTAGCCTTCTTTTGATCTTTGTAATTGTAAACACCAAACCTAAATTTCCCAACACTAAGATACATATCAGTTTTTTGGTTTTATAAGCACAGAAAATTATCTTTTATAATCGAAAATGCTCTAAAAAATGGGAAAAGATAATTATTTAAATAAATTCTTATTCTTATATGCACAATAGAATTTTTTAAAGAAAAATTAAATGTTTAGATACATAATTTTTTAGGATTTTATTTTATTATTACTGGAATTTCTCATTTGTTTCGGAAATACTTTTAGAAAACAATTGGAAATGTTGATTATTTAAATAAGCCTCGATAGTTTTGTTAGTGAATTCAGTGCTTCTATCACTTCTGATTCTGGAAACTAAGACTGATTTTTCATTTTGAACTCTTTCCAGAAGTTTGATCAGAAGGCCACTGGTGTGGTCTATACCACTGAGAAAATTAACCCATGTAAAATGAGAATAATCTTCAACAACAACTAAAGTGTACTTCATTCCTCCCAGAATTATAGTAGAGATAGGTCCAAATAGATCCATGTTCAGTAGCTCTAAGCATTGTGTAGTGTGATTGTTTTCCTTGCTTTTGAAGCTGTATCTAATTTGATTTCCCATATGGCAGGCAGAACGCGCATGATTTTTGACAAAATTAACATCAGGTAATCCATCGACAAGATTCAATCTACGCAGATTATTGATTTATTTGAAATTCAAATGATTTAAGCTTTTATGCCAAAACCAAAGTTTTTCTTTATAAGATTCTACCAGACAAATTAGGATAAGGGGTTGACTAACATTCCAATTGACTTTTTAAGTGTTTCCATTTCTAATGCTTTCTAATAGAGTGGTGACTGTGTCGTCCTTAACTATGCATGATAATTTATGAAAGGCTACTGTATATCTATTATCACATAGCTGGCTAATACTAATCAGATTATAACATAGATTTTCTACTAATAGAACATATTTAATGATAACATTAATAGATTACCCTTACCACAGTTTTACCCTTAGAGTTATCATCAAAAGTAATCTTGGGTCCACTGCAAACGATAATGTAAGTCAGTAGAGAGCTTTGTCAGTCATGTATCTTGAGCAACCACTATCTAAATATCAGGTTGATTTGTTGATTGTAGCTACTGGCATGATTTCCTGCAATCACAGACGTAAGATGATTGGTACCCAATCTATTTGGGTCCAAAGCTGATTAGTCCTTTTGGAACCCATACTTGCACAATTCTGATTCCTCTTGTGCTTCTGGTTTCCAAAGGAGTGTGTGCCTAAAATGAGTGAGAATAATTTATGACCATATGCATCCTAGTATGTTGTTTTAGCTTGTCATTCTTATTGTTCAACCTATACCTTTTATGAACAGGCTTGCAATTCCAGTACTGAAAATTTTTAACCTTCATAGAGGTGTGCCTTCCAGTAGCAGGTCCATTTCTGGTCCGATCTATTGATTGGCTACTCCTCTTTGGGTTCAGTATAGCCAATTCCAAAGTATTTTCTGCTGTTATTCAGAGGTATGGTTCTGGTACCAATTGATAGGATCAAAATGTGTAGAAGGGGGGGGGGGGTGAATTGCAAGTTGAGATAATAAAAACATTTTGGTTGAAATATTTTATCAAATACTTTGTATGCAATATTTTGGTACTTTAAAGAATATATAAAATACTTCAACAAATCATCCACAAAATAGCAACAAGAAGTAAATGCGATAAAGTAAAGACACACGAATTTGTTTATGAATGTTTGGAGACTCAACCGCTCCTACGTCACCATTTCTTCCATTTCCGGAAGGAATCCACTAGAAGACTTTGAGCATTAAAACTTCTTGTAACTACCACACTCCATCCAATCTTAGGACTTACCCGCTACCTAAATCGGAACTCCTAGTACTCTTGATTGTAGGCCTCAACCTCACAACCTGCATAATGTTTAACGTCTCTTATGCCAAGAACTAAAAAAAATCTTTAATGTCTTTGTGTGAAGACTCTCTCTCAACTAATATTTACAAATCATCTCTCATATGTGTGTAGTGAGTTGGGGTGTGAAAAACTTGACTGTGAAGGCTCAAGAGATTTGTTGTGTTCTTTATACCAAGGGCAAGCTCTCAACTAGCTGATGAATATGTTTAGATGTCCTTCTTCTCTCTTTGATTCATCCTTCTTTGGTTTTGTGCAATCTACGATGAAATGACCTGTTTTGCCACAGTTGAAACACGCGGCATCTCCAGCAGTTCCTTCTTTCTTGTGATTATTGTGCTGGTAAGTGTCTTGGTTTTTTTTTCATGAATATGGATAATTTCTTTATGAACAATGACATTTCTTCATTGTTGATCTGTTCAGCACTTTTTTCCAGTGCGGGTTCAGTAATACTGGTGCTAGCAGATATATGACCAGTAGTGACCGCTAAAGCTTTAATAGGAGGTTCTGATACTGTTGCTTCTCCACTTCTGATATGAAACTCAAATTCATATTCTTTGAGGTCTGCAAATAAGTCATGGACCTCAATTTTGTTCATATCTTTAGCTTCTCACATAGCTATAGTTTTTACATCCCATTCATTTGGTAGTGCCCTCATCACTTTGAGAGCCATCTCTCGATTGTTGTATTCCTTTCCGAGAGAATTGAGTTCATTAACCAAGTTGCTGAATCTTTCTTTGTAGTCACTCATGGATTCACCAGTCCTCATCTTGATGCTTTCAAACATCTGTACAGCTACTGAAAGTTTGTTCTCCTTGGTTTGCTCGTTACCTTCACAAAGTTGAATCAACTTCACCCATATCTCCTTAGCTGTGTTGCACATCTTTATTTTTCTGAATGTAGTCTTATCCAACGTCTTATACAAAATATCCTTGGCCACGTTGTCTAGATTCGCCTTTTTCTTATCTTCATTCGTCCATTCTCTTCTGGGTTTTTCAATCATTTGTGGAGTGCCGTCTAATATGGCTACAACAGTGTTGGCATTCATGTTTTGAGTCGTCCATTTGTAATCACATACCACATGTCATCATCTTGTGCAGTAAGATGAGCTTGCATCCTGATCTTCCAGTCATCAAAGTCTTCTCGGGAAAAGATATGATCTTACCGAAGGAATCAATTTGTAACGCCCCGTTTTTATCTTAAATAAGTTTATTTGAGTTAATCAGAGATTTCAGAGTTCTCGAGCCGACTAGTTTTTTTATCAGGGTCTATTTTGCAAAATTTGGAAATTTTAGAGACTAAAACGCAAATATTAAAATTGTTATTATATCTAGCATGGGTTGACTAGTTCAACCACTCCATCTCCTTACCCAAATCGTTACCCTCTATTGAAGCCGATTCATTGAGCTTCCAAGCTTTCTGATTTCAGTCTGAGCTCGATCCGGCCGTTGAAAATTATTTCTGAAAGGCAGATTAGCGATCACTGCAACGAGAGCTCCGTTATATCGTAAGTTTTTCTACGATCAGATACGTTCTATTTTTCGGATGTTGTTAGAATCGTTTGAGATTCGAGTATGTTGTTCGTGGCAGAGTTCTGATCGTTTATTATCTGTCGGTTTTGAAATAGAGCGACGTTCGAAATTCTTTTGATTTTTGGAAGCCTTGTTCGAAAATTTGGAGTTTGAGTGATAGGAGTCGTTTTTATGTGTTTTTATTGCTTGTTTTGTGTTTGTTTTGCTTTCGTTTCGTTTACATTTTGTCCGTTCTTTTCCATTCTTGTTCTTTATATTGTTTTATGATGTTCGTATTCACTCCTCTGGTTTATCTATTTTAATGGCAGGAAATCACCAAGAAATGCCGATACTTGGTGGGAAGGTGATGCACAGTAGAGGCCATGCAGATAGAACAAGAAGAAAGACAAAATTCTGGAAACGAAGAAGGGCGCGCGGGCGGCCACTATCTACCGCGTGGGCGCATACACGGTTGAGAAAAACAGTAGCGCAAGGAATTTCGAGGCGCCCGAGCGGCCATATTCTACCGCTCGGGCGCGGTCACGTATTTTTGAAACAGTAGCGCAAGGAATTTCGAGGCGCCCGAGCGGCCAATTTCTACCGCTCGGGCACATCGCACAGTTTTTATTTTTTTATTATTTCGAGAGTTTATTTCGGAGAGGATTCTTGGGAACTATAAATACAATTATTTCTTTAGTTTTTGAGGGTTACACGGGACGCATATCAGAAGACTACTGGCGGCTGAACGTTGGAGATTTCTCTTCTCCGTTGGGAATTTCCTTTTCTTTTTCTTCTTAATTTTTATGTTGAACATCTTGGAGATTGAATTTTTGTAATGAATTCGAGTAGCTAAACTATTATTTTGTTGGAATCGAGGGGATCCTGATCCCGAAACACTGTAGTGTGATTGAATCACCGGACGTATTGGGAATTGATTTATGTTTATAATTTATTTTATCATGTTTTTCTTTCTATGTTAATGATTAGCTACCTTTAACATAGATTCGTAAATTATGAATTGCTGTCGAGAGATAGGTTTATAATTAGGACGAATGATATAATCCATGGACTTAAAATATGCATAGAGATATGGTATTTAGTACATGTTGATAGCCATAGACCACCAGGTTGAAAGTTGTAGAATTCATAGAACGCAAAGCAATCAGTCGTGATAAATAATTAGAGAGATTTAATTATTTCACTGATTTGATTAGTTTGGAATCACCTCGAGAGAGAGTGTCAATGTTATAGGAACTTCTGTTAAATTTATAAAAATAAATTAAGTTCCAATCGTCCAGTTCAATTAGGGAAAAGGTGAACCGAAATTCCAACAAAATCATTTTGAATTGTTATTTTTCACTCTGAGATTTGTTGTCTTGGTTGTGAAATTTAAGTTAATTTATATTGAGTTTTAATTTTAGATGTTAGTTAATTCACAAATCACTTTTTCGATACTTTGTGTAGTTAAAAATTGAAAAGACAAATTATTTTTGTTAGTCCCTGAGGACGATACTCGTACTCAGTACATTCTATTATAACTTGAATCGTGCACTTGCGATTTATTCGAGCTTAATTGATAGATATATTTACGTTGATTTTTCGTGGTAGTATTTGCTCGATCATTGAGATTGATGGGTTTGCTTTATTGTTGTTGTTTTGGGCATTGATATGAGTTGATATCGATATTGAAATGCTGTCTGCGTTTCCGGTTTGTTCAGTTTATAGCCGTTATGCCGTCAGTTTGAGTTTCGAGATTCGAACCGTTTTGAGTTGTTGAACTTGGCTTGTAAGTTGATCGTGGTTATTGATCATTTATTTATATCTGAACAGTTTCGTTTGGAGTTGTCAAGCCCGGAGTTAACAGCTGTTGATCGTCAAGAGTTGGACGAAGATCGATAAAGAGTTTTCCTCGAGCCATTGATTATTGTTTAGGTTGCATAGTTGTTGATAAAATCTTTTGTTGTATCTTTTCCAGAGTTGGAACTACTTGCCTTGAAAGGTAAAAGCAGTCATCGTTAGCGGGATAGCATACTCGGGACAGTTGGTTCTCGAATTTTCCTTAAAATCACATTCTTGCATCAATACGTGTTCTAGCATGTGGAACTTGTACTTTTCTTATTGATTGAGCTTTTGTTATGTGGCATATGTTTTATGTTATTGTTATGCATTCATCTTGAGCCAACTTTGATTTCAGCGGGCAGAACAACCCTTTTTGTTTAGACGTTTTGGGGGCTATGTTGCGAGTGGTCTGGGTTGTAGAAGTTCACCTAGTGTCAGAATACTCCTCATAGTCGCACCAAAGTCTAGGGGATTGAGATACGTGACACCACCTCGATTGGGAGAGTCGGTGAGTTGTTACGTGGTCTCATCCTCGGGATCCCAAAAGCACAGCAGTAATTCCTCGTTTATTAGAATTGATATCCCGATTTAAAGACATGCATTTCATTACGTTGATATTGATTACGTTGTTTCCTTGAAAGCATGTTTGTTGTTGTATTACTTGTTATGTTGCTTTTACTGGGATTATTATTCTCACCGGTTTATCCGGCTATTGCTTTGTTTTGTATGTGTACTTGGCAACAAGTGGGGCAGGATCGAGTCAACAAAGACCTGGTTAACAGCAAGAGGGAGAGTTAGTATTGGGACTCGGTTTAGAAGTCAAATCAGAATGTTTATCTAGTTTAAGATTGAAGCATGTTAGAACTAAAACTTGTTATGTTTGTTATTCGAATTTGTTTTGTATTCAAATTGTAATCTAGAATCGAAGCACGTTGGCGTTGTATCGATTTAGATCCTTGTTGATCTTAGGCTTTATGAAAGCATGTTTGATTTTGAGTATTCTCTACACCCTGCTTTAGTATTTGTAATTGAATGCACATCAGAAGCAAGCGCGGGATTTTTTTGTTAGCCTTAGCATTCTGCCCAGGCCTTCCGTGTGCGAGCGAGGTGGTGCCTCGCGCGCACGTGAAGCATTCCAGGGGCCTCAGTTTTGTTGGCACTCGCGCGGGCACGAGCCCTCGGTTGGGCTCGGGTTGAGAAGCCCACGCAGGCACGAGATTGCTATCTCGCGCGGGCGCGAGGCGTTCCTTTCAAAAAAAAAAAAACATATGACTTGCTTTTAATCTTGGGTTCTGGTTTGATTATTTGTTGTTTAATCCGAGATTAGTTGTTTAGAACCAAGGTCTCACATTAAGTGGTATCAGAGCGTTAAGATTTTTGGTTGAACTAGAGTGAGCAGGGTAGTTCGAGTCCGCATGTATTGGCTCCTCGCATTTGTTTGAGTTCTTTAATTGTTTAATTAATACCATGCGAGCATGCTTTATTATTTGAGAATTAATCGAAGTACATGATTTGCGATTTAATTTATAAAGCATGAACTACTTGAGATATAACTTCTTTTGTTATCGATTGGTATCCGGTATTCCAAGCGGTTGTAAGGGCACCGAATTGTAGCAATTGAGATATCTCGTGTCTTAACCTTTGATTATCAGATGGGTCCTCGTCGAGTGATTAACAGAAACACACCGCCAGTCATTACTACGACTGAACAAGCTAGCACTGAAGTTGATCAGTTGGATGCTACAGCTACTCCTATGGAAACCTTGATGAAGAGGTTTCAGTCGTTTAATCCGCCGTTGTTGATGGGTACTGAGAACCCAGTTGACTGTGAGAGTTGGTTGGATGACATTGATTAGTTGTTCGATTCCATTGATTATGCAGATGACCGCCGAACCAGGTTATTCATTCATCAGCTTCGTGGTGTGGCCAAGAACTGGTGGATCACGACCAAGAGATCCATGGAGAACAGAGGTACAGTTGTAAATTGGTCTCTTTTCAAAACTGAGTTTTATAATCGGTTTTTCCCTATTTCGTACCGAAAGGACAAGGGAGCAGAGTTTGCCAATCTGAGGCAAGGGAATCTGAACATTGAGGAGTACATAGCAAAGTTTGATAGTCTGTTGCGTTTTGCACCGCACATTACCGACAGTGAAGAAGCCAAAGCCGATCAGTTCATCAACGGCTTCAATCCCGATATCTTCACGTTGGTGAACACTGCTAGGCCAGATAACTTTGCGGATTCCATGAATCACGCAAAGAGAGATGAAGCAGGCTTGTGGAGGCAGAGAGGTAATCAAATGGTGTCTCAGCAGCAGAGGCAGTCTCAGAACCAACCATCTTAACATCAGAATCAGCCACCTCAGTATCAGAACCAACAGAAGAGGTACGAAGGTGGAAACGGTGGGGGAAACAGAAGGGATCAGTACAAAGCAAGGGGGAAACAGTTCAAGAGGCAAGGGAACAGTTCTTCTAGTTCCAGTGGTTCCAAGAAGATCGGTTCATGATAGAGTTTTGGATCATCTGTTGGAAAACTGGCGTTCAGATCAATCACGATTGATACCCGGTGCAGCGGAAGTTTAAAAATTTTATTATGAAACAATTCCATAGTGTGGGTATCAACCGTTTAACGATTAAATTATAAGTGTGTGTAAAATTAAATAACAATTATTAAATTTTACCTTCAATCTCGAAGCGAGATTATTGGACACCACACAGATTTCTCTACGCTTCTTGTATCTCCCTGGAACTGATGAACAAGCTTTCCTTCAATCAGGTCCACGAATAGAGGTTTAATCCCTCTGATAGATTGCACTAGAAAATCTATTAGAAGTTTTCTACGAAGAGAATAAACGAATTTGATTCGCTATTCCAGACTGCAATTCAAAATCACAGACCGGAATTTCTCAGGCAGAGAAAGGGAAGGGGCGGCCGAACTGAGAGGGGAGGCTAGGGTTTTTCGAAAAATCCTGTCTCAATTATGACCAGTTGTGTGTAATTTCTGTACTGCAATAACTTATTTATAATGCAGGCCACTAACACCTTAGGGCCCATTAGTCATAAGTTGAGGCCCGACAAGCAAAGCCCGCATGTTCAGAAATTAATATAAAATTCATCGTGACTCCGATTGATAAACCGATTTTACCAATGTGCACAGAAACCATTTCTGCACATTTTAAAGTCAAGATAAATTTTCCTGAATCCGAATTCAGTGGTTTCAAAAAATGTACATCCCTATGTCATTTTAGGAAATCCTACTCCCTTACTCTTATTTAAGAAGTCCAACTTCTTTATTCATTAAATTTAACTCTTTAAATTTAACTATCTCAACGGGGATTAAAACTCCATTACACTGTGTGACCCTCAATGGTTCAGGGATACAGCTAGCCGTGGGCTCACAACTCCTTGTGACTCGGAACAACGATTTCCGACTTGCCCAACGAATCATGGTAAAGCGCCTAGCAACATCGCCCCATGATTCCCTAGGTATCACTGATAGTGCCTACAAGAACCAGTAGATTTTGGTTAGCGTACAGTACGGTCCCTTCATCCATATATCCCGATCGAATCAACAATCATTGGTATATCGAGAGTCGCTCAAGATTCGATAACTATGCAATACATCTTGAAGATCAAATTAGTGACATCGCATGTGCTACTAAGAAACCATTTCTTAAATCACATCAAGTACTTTGGCCAGAGATTCGTCACACTAATATCTCCTCAGATCGCATAGGATATCCACACTCGCAAGTATGTGGTGAATCCTTGACAACAATGCATCGACTCCTATATGTGTTGTAACTGTACCCAATCCCGACACCTGATGACCCCCATAGAGTCGGTAAACGAGTCAAAGCACAGTACTAGCATATAGAGTCTCCATGATGTTTCAAGTAGTAAGGACTAATGGTGTACAACCAAAACCGCGGACTTTAGCCACTCGATAAGTGATAACCACTTGGAAAGTCCGGATAGGGTAGTTCGATTATTCATCCTATGAATATCCATTTGCATGCTTCGAACATCTCCATGTTCCCTACCAATGAAACGTGGTACTCCGCATCGCAAATGCTAGTCTCAAACTCGAGCGATCCTTATCCTTATTATCGGACGGCTCAATCGACTAGGAACAGTTTAGAATATACAGTGACTATAAGATGTATTTCATGATAGACATCCCCATGTTCTACCACATCTTACATACACTATAGTATATTCAAGGTCTTTATCAAAACAACAATAGTATATCACAATATAACAATATGAAGAAAGATAAAGTCATTGCCATTAATAAAAGTGTAAATTATATTAAACAAAAGATCGTTTGTACAAAGAGTCATCAAAGCCCATAGCCACAAGTTGGCTCACTGGGCACCCACTCTTTCATCATCATCCTTGTATTGCATCAAGTGTGGAGGTAGACACTCACCAGATCAGTGTGTAGGAGTCTTTGGTAATTGCAACACCTGTCAGCAACCGGGTCACTTTTTCAAGGTGTGCCCTCAGCGTAGTAGAGATCAAGCTCAGAGTGAGAGTTCATCTAGACCTACAGCTCAACCTGAGAGACAGTCTTCTGCAGTTCACTCCTTCCAGCCTCAGTAACAGAACAGACAGGGAGGTAACCCTAGTGCGAACCAGCCTCCGAGACAGCAGACACGAGTCTTTGCTCTGACAGAGGATCAGGCTCAGGCAGCACCTGACGATGTTATAGCAGGTAACTGTTTGATTTTCGGTTATTCTGCTCATGTTTTGATAGATACAGGTGCTTCCCATTCCTTTATCTCTGAGAAATTTGTGTTATTGCATGCTTTGCCTACTGAGTTGTTGTCTACTGTAGTAGCTGTTACTTCACCTTTGGGTGGAGGAATTGTTTCTGTCCGATTAGTCAGGAACTGTGAACTCTGTTTTGAGGGAAACTTGTTAGAATTCGACTGTATTGTACTTGGGCTATAAGATTTTGACTGTATTGTTGGTATAGATGCTTTAACCCAGTACAGGGCAACAATCGATTGTTTTCTGAAAGTTTTCAAGTTCAGACCTGAAATGGCAGATGATTGGAAATTATTTGGTAAGGGTTCTCGATCTAGAATTCCTTTGATTTCAGTGTTATCTATGACTCATTTATTACAGAGAGGTGCAGAGGGATTTTTGGTCTATGCAGTTGATGTACTGAAATCTAGCCCAACATTGGTTGATATATCCGTGGTTAGAGATTTTGCGGATGTGTTTCCGGAAGATGTTCCTGGATTGCCGCCTATTCGAGAGATCGAATTCAGCATTGACTTAGTGCCAGGTACTCAAACTATTTCCAAAGCTCCTTATCGTATGGAATCTATTGAATTGAGAGAGTTGAAGGAGCAGCTTGAGGATTTGATTGCCAAGGGATACATTAGACCTAGTGTATCACCTTGGGGTGCTCCTGTTCTGTTTGTTCGGAAGAAGGATGGTTCTATGCGGCTCTACATTGACTACCACCAACTGACTCAGGCTACAGTCAAGAACAGGTATCCTTTACCCCGAATAGATGACCTTTTTGATCAGCTGCAGGGTTTTTCTGTCTATTCAAATATTGATCTAAGGTCAGGTTATCAATCGCTGCGAGTGCGAGAGGAAGATGTTCCTAAGACCGCATTCAGAACGAGGTATGGTCATTTCGAGTTTATAGTCATGCCGTTCCGTTTGACTAACGCTCCAGCAGTTTTTATGGGTTTGATGAACCGTATCTTTTAGCATTATTTAGATGAGTTTGTTATTATCTTCATCGATGATATTCTTATCTACTCAAAGAACCGTACTGACCACGCTGAGCATTTGATGACCGTATTGCAGATTTTGCGAGTTGAATAGTTGTTTGCTAAGTTGTCTAAATGTGAATTCTGGTTGGATCGAGTTGTCTTTCTCGGTCATATTATTTTTGGAGATGGGATTTCTGTCGATCCCAGCAAGATTGAAGCGGTGATGAATTGGCCTAGACCGACATCAGTACCTGAGATCCGAAGCTTTATGGGTTTAGCTGGTTATTATTGCAGATTAATCGAGGGTTTCTCTTCTATTGCCAAGCCGATTACCCTGCTGACTCAGAAGAATGCGCCTTTTATCTGGACTTCGGATTGTGAGGCTAGCTTTGTTGATCTGAGGAGGAGACTGACCAGTGCTCCGATTCTTTCTATTCCGAAAGGTACTGGAGGTTTCACAGTCTATTGTGATGCTTCTAACCGAGGCTTGGGTTGTGTTCTTATGCAGCATAAGCATGTGATAGCATATGCATCGAGGCAGTTGAAGCCGCACGAGACTCTTTATCCGGTTCATGATCTTGAACTAGCTGCGATCGTTTTAGCTCTGAAGATCCGGTGTCACTAACTTTATGGTGAGTCTTTCGAGATCTTTTCAGATCATAAGAGTCTTAAGTACTTGTTTTCACAGGCAGAGCTGAATATGAGACAGAGGTGATGGTTAGATCTGTTGAAGGATTTCTACTGCGAAATCAAGTATTATCCCAGAAAGTCGAATGCAGTTGCAGATGTCTTGAGCCGAAAGCTTTGTTTTTTATCTCTTTCTAATATTGTGTTTCTCAGTTGATCGATGATTGTTGCACTTCTGGTTTAGAGTTCGAAACAGATAGAGAGACTATCAGAGTGTTTGCTATTCAAGCCGAGCCAGAGTTGTTTATTGCGATCAAAGAAACACAAAAGTCTGATCTGAGCATTCAGTTTTCAGTGGAGAAAGTCAGATCGGGGCATCAGTCTGAATTCCAGGTTAGAGACGACGTTTTGTTTGTGAATAACCATATTGTTGTGCCTGATATTTCAGAGTTGAGACAGCGTATTCTCCGAAAGACTCATTGTAGTCGGTTCAGTGTTCATCCTTGAGGTCGTAAGATGTACAACAATCTGAAGAACCAGTTCTGGTGGAAGAAAATGAAGAGCGATGTTGCGAGATTTGTATCACAATGTTTGAACTATCAGCAAGTGAAAACAGAGCGGAAGCGGCCTGGTTGTCTGTTGCACAGTTTATCTGTTCCTAAATAGAATTGGGATCACATTTCTATGTATTTCGTAACAAAGCTATCGCGATCTATTCGAGGATGCGATGCTATTTGGGTAGTGATCGATCGATTGACGAAGTCTGCATGTTTTATTCCGTACAGGATGACATATCGTCACGATCAGATGGCTGAGTTGTATGTTAGCAATGTTGTGAGATTTCATGGGGTGCTGAAGTCGATCGTTTCAGACCGAGACCCTAGATTCACTTTGCACTTCTGGCACAGTCTTCAGGAGGCACTTGGTACTCGATTGCACCTGAGTACAGCTTATCATCCTCAGACCAACGGACAGTCAGAGCGGACTATCCAGACGTTAGAGGATATGCTGCGAGCGGTAGTGCTAGACTTTGGCACTAGTTGGCAAGACTCTTTGCCTCTCTTCGAGTTTTTTTACAACAACAGCTTCCAAGCGAGTATCGGTATGGAGCCTTTTGAAGCATTGTACGGTAAGAAATGCCGATCTCCATTGTTTTAGGATGATTTGTCCGAGTCACATGATTTGGGACCGGATATGCTTAGAAATATGGCAGAGCAAGTTAAGATCATTCAGTCTAGAATGAAGTCAGCTCAAGATAGACAGGCGAAGTATGCGAATGTCAGACGTAGACCTCTGAGTTTCGAGCAGGGAGACCGTGTATTCCTTAAGATTTCTCCTTTCAGAGGTACTGTCAGATTTGGCAAGAGAGGGAAGTTATCTCCGAGATTCATCGGACCATACGAGATTCTCGAGAAGATAGGAGATCTTGCCTACAGACTTGCACTTCCTCTGTCTTTATCGGGTATTCACGATGTTTTTCACGTCTCTATGCTGCGAAAGTATCATCCAGATCCTTCTCATATTCTTCAGCCTGACGAAGCCGAGTTAGACGAGACTCTGAGCTATTTTGAACGACCAATTCAGATCCTTGATCGGAAGGAGAAGCAACTCAGAACCAAGTTGATTCCATTGGTGAAAGTGCAGTGGAGCCATCACGGGGTCGAGGAAGCGACTTGGGAGACAGAATCTAACATGAGACAATGATTTTCGGAGTTATTCGGATGACGTGAGTTCTTCTTACTGTCTTTAGTTCTTTATTCTATCTTATGAGTTGTGATTCGTATTGATTTCGAGGACGAAAAATCTTCTTAAGGGGAAAGAATTGTAAAGCCCCGTTTTTATCTTAAATAAGTTTATTTGAGTTAATCAGAGATTTCAGAGTTCTCGAGCCGACTTGTTTTTTATCAGGGTCTATTTTGCAAATTTTGGAAATTTCAGGGACTAAAACGCAAATATTGAAATTGTTATTATATCTAGCATGGGTTGACTAGTTCAACCACTCCATCTCCTTCCCCAAATCGCTACCCTCCATTGAAGCCGATTCATTGAGCTTTCAAGCTTTTTGATTTCAGTCTGAGCTCGATCCGGCCGTTGGAAATTATTTCTGAAGGCAGATTAGCGATCACTGTAGCGAGAGCTCCGTTATATCGTAAGTTTTTCTAAGATCAGATACGTTTTATTTTTTGGATGTTGTTAGAATCGTTTGAGATTCGAGTATGTTTTTCTTGGCAGAGTTCTGATCGTTTATTATCTATCGGTTTTGAAATAGAGCGACGTTCGGAATTCTTTTGATTTTTGGAAGCCTTGTTCAAAAATTTGGAGTTTGAGATTGATGGGTTTGCTTTATTGTTGTTGTTTTGGGCATTGATATGAGTTGATATCGATATTGAAATGCTGTCTGCGTTTCCGGTTTGTTCAGTTTATAGCCGTTATGCCGTCAGTTTGAGTTTTGAGATTTCGAACCGTTTTGAGTTGTTGAACTTGGCTTGTAAGTTGATCGTGGTTATTGATCATTTATTTGTATCTGAACAGTTTCGTTTGGAGTTGTCAAGCCCGGAGTTAACAGCTGTTGATCGTCAAGAGTTGGACGAAGATCGGTAAAGAGTTTTCCTCGAGCCGTTGATTATTGTTTAGGTTGCATAGTTGTTGATACAATCTTTTGTTGTAGTTTTTCCAGAGTTGGAACTACTTGCCTTGAAAGGTAAAAACATTCATCGTTAGCGGGATAGCATACTCGGGACAGTTGGTTCTCGAGTTTTCCTTAAAATCACATTCTTGCATCAATACGTGTTCTAGCATGTGGAACTTGTACTTTGCTTATTGATTGAGCTTTTGTTATGTGACTTAAGTTTTATGTTTTGTTATGCATTCATCTTGAGCCAACTTTGATTTCAGTGGGCAGAATAGCCTTTTTGTTTAGACGTTTTGGGGGCTATGAAGCGAGTGGCCTGGGTTGTAGAAGTTCACCTAGTGTCAGCATACTCCTCATAGTCCCACCAAAGTCTAGGGGATTGAGATACGTGACACCACCTCGATTGGGAGAGTCGGTGAGTCGTTACGTGGTCTCATCCTCGGGATCCCAAAAGCACAGTAGTAATCCCTTGTTTATTAGAATTGATATCCCGATTTAAAGACATGCATTTCATTACGTTGATATTGATTACGTTGTTTCCTTGAAAGCATGTTTGTTGTTGTATTACTTGTTATGTTGCTTTTACTGGGATTATCATTTTCACCGGTTTATCCGGATGTTGCTTTATTTTGTATGTGTACTTGGCAACAGGCGGGATAGGATCGAGTCAACGAAGACCTGATTAATAGCTAGAGGGAGAGTTAGTAGTGGGATTCGGTTTAGAAGTCGAATCAGCATGTTTATCTAGTTTAAGATTGAAGCATGTTAGAACTCGAACTTGTTATGTTTGTTATTCGAATTTGTTTTGTATTTGGATTGTAATCTAGAATCGAAGCATGTTGGCATTGTATCGATTTAGATCCTTGTTGATCTTAGGCTTTATGAAAGCATGTTTGATTTTGAGTATTCTTTACACCCTGTTTTAGTATTTGTAATTGAATGCACGTCAGAAGCAAGAGCGGGATCTTTTTTTGTTAGCCTGAGCATTCTACCCAGGCCTTCCGCGCGCGAGCGAGGTTGCGCCTCGCGCATTCCAGGGGCCTCGGTTTTGTTGGCCCGCGCGCGCGCGAGCTTTGCACCTTGCGCGGGTGCGAGCCCTCGGTTGGGTTCGGGTTGAGAAGCCCGCGCGCGCGCGAGGCGTTCCTTTCAAAAAAAAAAAAGACTTTTGACTTGCTTTTAACTTGGGTTTTGGTTTGATTATTTGTTGTTTAATACGAGATTAGTTGTTTAGAACCGAGATTTCACACCATTGTTGTTAGCTTCTCAGAGACAAGATGAACCTGCTCTGATACAACTTGTTAGGATCGGTGATGAGTTTTTAGAGGAGGGTGAATGAACACTCCTACTTTTTTTGCTTTTTTCAAGGAACTGGAGTTAGCAGCAATCCAAGCACATATTGTCTGTTTGAAATAAGAGACAACAGTCTACTAAATTAGTGCGGAAACAGACTACTCGATGTCAACTAAAGCTCAAGAAAGTAATAAAGTTGACACAAATTTTTTTTATGGAAGTTCGAAGGATAAAACCTTCTATGTATCCCCTTCTTCTGTTTTCAGAAGGTATTCACTAGAAGCTTTGATTGGTACTCTTAGGGCCTGTTTGGTAGACAGGATAAGGGGTTTATTAATTAATAATCAGTCATTATCATTGGTTTGGTACGTTTTTTGGCTATCTCAATGGCCCGCACTGTACACCTAAAATGGCAGATAATTTAACCCTGCTGAGCCACGTGATTATTTATGTTGGGGCAAGGATAAAGTGCATATTTACTATTCTACCCTTTATAAATGAATATAAAATTCCAAAAAACTTTTCAAATTGTTTTTCTTGTACAATACGCTACTGGGAGAGAATGAAATCTTCAAAACTAATAATAAAAATATATGTTCTTTTCGAAAATTGTGCTAAACCCAATGAACAGATTTACTACCCACTTTTTAATTTTAATTTATTTTTCAGATAATATTATTAACGAGAATAATAACATATAAAATGATTAATTAAAAATCAATAATAAAAAATGAAATAATGAGAAATATTAATTAAATTAATATGAATTCATTTAATAATATTATATTAATTATACCATTATCTAATAAGAACAAATTATTGATGGATGATAAGAATCAAATTTATTTAACTAATATTGAAAAAGATTGTTAAGACGAAGTATAAGTTCTAAGTAAGAAATACATGTCAATAAAATAATAAAAATAATGAATATTAATATTTAAATTAAATTTAAAAATTAAAAAATAATTTAAATTTCAAATAATAAAACTATTAAGAGTTGCATCACTATTTATTATAAAAATATTTCATATTCTTAAAAGTTAAAAATGAGAATTAAACTGCATAATTTAAAAATAAAAATTTAAAATTTATGACAATGTTGTTACTAATATTATTATCATTCTATTATTATCACATTTATTTTCATTTATTATTATTTATACTATTTATTATATATATATTTTAATTATTGGGGGTATTTTTGTCATTTCGAGGTAATACCCAAAATTAATCAATCATATTAAAATCATACCAAACATCATATATTTTATCATGATACATTATTTCTCCTTACATCTCAATATTTTATCACTTCAATTACATATCCTTTCACTATCCTATCATTCAAACCAAACAGACCCTAATACAAACTCATTTCAGCAGGACTTATCCACTGCCTACTGAAAATCCAAGCATTCTTACAACTCTAAGTGTTTTTGGATAGACTTCGTTCAAAAACTTACAATACTCAATATTTGATACTCATCAAATGATTACAATTATAGACGCACAGTGATGATCTTGAAGATCTGATATATTGATAAGTGTGTGCAAGAGTATTCTTCGAGTGGAGACTTTGAATATCTTAACTTGAAAGCAGAAGAGTTTTCTCGTGAGTTTTTCTTTTAAGTATCTGTGTATATCTATCGAAGTAATCGAAGATCTTTATATAGCTGTTGGTTCCAACGTTCACAGACGACTATATTTACTTATTCAATGATTATCTCTGAAACAGGGAATATATGTATCTTAGTACATCAAATTTGTGTGCTCAAAATGGATATATAATAAATGCTCATTTAATGCTTGGTATGGTGCATTAAATACGATGTCCTATCATATCAGAACGACTATTTAAGACATGTTTTATTGAACCTTGCTTACGGATTCTGCTTTTTCGTAAGTCTGTTGGTTCTGAAGTGCTTAAAGGACAACTCTATATGAATTTTGTTACGCTTAAGTTCTACTGGTTCTGAAAGGCTTAAAGGACAACTCTATATGAAATTTGTTACGCTTAAGTTCTACTGGTTCTGTTCTACTGGTTCAGGATATCCACTGTTTTATACCAGTACTATTTTTAGTCTAAGCGTATTTTTCTTATCATTATATGGTCGTCTGTTCTATTCGATTTACTGCTACTGGTTCGCTCATCACCAAAATTAAAACCTTAACAATATACATAATAAAATATTTTAGGTGTATTCTACTCAACCATTATTACAGTGAAACATTAGAGATGAAAGAATGATAAACAATGATAAACAATCTACCTTATTTTTTTAATTTTTTTCCACTAGATGACACGAACTTTTATTAAAGTTATTATTACATATAAATGCACAAATAAATTTATGTGCTAAAATTTAAGGAAAATATTTTTCGATTCAACTTTTCAGCAAGTGAACATGAGTTACGTTATTGAGAAGTAATCGGAACTAATGAGTCAAATTTATCTCCCAAAGACATTAAAGTACATAACATTAAGGCCACATGGGATTAGGGTGGGATAAGGACTCAAGTCCTTTGTTTGACTCGTTTTTAGTGCAAAATCTGCAATCTCTTGGTCCGCGATTAACTACTGTGGATGAAGGAAAAAGACGGTGAATAAGCCTCCCTTTCACCCTGGTATTAGCAATCCCTATATCTACAGTGGAAGAGAGAAGGAACTCTGCTTCCCCTTTTACCCTTCGCCCTACTTCACCTCCATATCTTATTTCAAACTAGGCGTCGTGCTCCACAGCTGGACAAAATATGAGGTTCCAAATTTGAAGTCCACAATTTGAAGATGTAAATGATTTTTTTTAATTTTTTTACAGCAAACTTCAGAGCAATTACCGACTAATCAAGCCACCTCCTGCATGATTTCTCACTACCAATATCAGTAACATTACTTATGGAGAACCACACGAAGGCTTCATTTGTGAGAGGAAAAGAAGGGAAAGGAAATAAAATTTTAAAAAGTTGATTGTTTGAGAGTTTTTTAAAGGAAGGAAAAGAAAGCAAGAGAGAGGTAGAAACAGTTGAAATGGACAGAAATGGGAAGAAACACAAAAAAAAAAAATTGATTTTAAATAAATTTAACTCATTTCTTTTCTTTTCTTTCTTCAACTCCCAAACAAAGAAATACACTATTTCTCTTCTCTTTCTTTCCCTCACCTTCTTTTATTTTCTCTTCTTTTCCCTTTCAACTTCCAAACTAAGACTTATGAATGATAGAAGAAATGGACAGATTTGAACGCAAAAAAAAATTGAGATACTATGAGATAGTTGCCAAAAATCAAGCTTACTCATAGTTTGTCGTAGATCTGGCTGAAAGAAGCATCGAATACTTGGATCGAAAAAATTGAGATGTCGAATTGTTGGTCTCCAAATTTGAGGCAATCCAGCAGTTAGTGTGTGTGGGTGGCGAAAAAGGAGAAGAACTGAAGATGTCTATTCTCATTTCCCACGTGCGTATACATAGGGGTGGTAAAAATTCTCGACATCCTGATCCTTTCTGAATTCCATTTCATTTCATTCCCGTCCCTATTAATATCGGGAGAGAGAATAAGAGATTCAATTTGACAATCTATTAACAAAACTTATTTAATAATTTGTATCCGAACGTTTTATTAATAATTATCCGATGTACTTCTTCTCTTGATAAAACTTTAAAGCATTCTCCGAAATATTTTAATATTATGTTGAATATTTATTTTTTATTTAGATATATAAGTTTCTAAATATTATTTTTTTAATAAATAATCACATATTTTTTTTGTTTTTTGAACGAAATCTTGAGCAAAAAAAAAATTCGGGATTTTCTCTCCATACCCAATTCGGGATCCCGAAAATTCGGGGTCCCAAAATATGTCGGGTACGGGATCGGAAGAAAAAAATTCCCGATTATTTTCGGAACAGGAATTGGTTAGGAGGGTTACGGGACGGATCCCGACCCTATTCCACTCCGACCTATACAGTGATCGGGGGAAATTTTGGAAAAAAACTTGATAATCCAACTTTTAATCCTACACACAAAAAACCAAACAAAAAAATTAAAGTTTTATAAATATATTTTATAATTATATTCATAAAATATACACTTATCCCAAAAATTATCTTTACATTAATAATCTCATCACACGTACCAAGCGCAATCTAATAGGTTAGAAAACAATATATGTCAATACAGAAAAAAATAAAGACACATGAATAGACAAGCAAATCGAAGATTCAACTTTGACCGCTATTGATAAAAACACAAATTGAAACATTTCAAAATGTAAACTTCGATTATTCCATTACAATTTAAGAAAAATATCAAATATTTTATTAGATGACAAGAGAATCGAAATCATACTGAAATCCTCTTCTTTTTTAAAGAAAAGAAATCATACTGAAATAAAAAAAATGATATCAGTATTAGCAAAAATTTTAGTACACTTCCCAAATTTATAATATATATATATATATATATATAAAATAACTAAAATTTTAATTTAAAAATAAAATCTGAATTTCTTATCTTAAAAAATATCCTTTGAATAAAAAATATCACAAGTGAAAACAAGACAATATCGTGGTACGAGGCATGAAACTATATGAGAGCTATAATCAAAATGACTAATGGAGATTAATTGCTCAAAGTGTTCAGGCATAAAAATCAATAGAGTTCTAAAGTCGGTAATAATTTAACATAAAAGATTCAGTTGACCAACCTCAACTGAATCAAGACTAAGTATTTTGAAGATAAAATGCCACCATTATATCAAACGATCAGTTTTCCTAGTCGTTTCACTTGTACAAAATCGATTCTTTCTAGTAAACCGATCCTAACTAGTGGTATCAAAGCGAGACTCCTTGTTTCTGAGCTTATATCAAATGGATGCATTCAGAGAACTTGCTAAGAGCTTTTGGAACACAACTCTTGACAACTGCACCACCTAGACTATTGAAGTATGTTCAACTGCCAAAAATCTTTGGCAGCAGTTAGTCGAGATAGAAGAAGAAGAGATCAAGACTGAAGAAGGCAAGAGTCAATTAACAGAATCCATTGAAGAACCCTGATGTTAAAACAAAGTCATGAATGTAGATGAGAAAAGCTGTTTTATGGCTCATGATAATCTTTCATCAATCAGTGAACAAGCTTCAGAGAAACCTCCATAATGCATGACATGGAAAATGAGTACCAAAGACTGTGCCTAGAATTCGAAGAAGTTAAATCTAAGAAAAATGACTTGTCAGACTATTCAACTGAACCTGACTGGGAAATTTCGGTTGAGAAGATGAGTCTAGAGGCAGAGATTGCCAAACTTAAGACAGAGAATAATAAGATACAAGTTGAGAATTAGCAGTTGAAATCAGAAAATCGAAGGATTTCTGAACTGATTCGAACTTGGAATAAGTCTTCAGTTTTTTTGACCGAATTGCATGAGTCACAAAAACCATTAGAAGACAAAATTGGTCTCGGATTTAGTGATAAGGATTGCAAACCAACTAAGAATAGTACTCAACCTAAACTGACTGCAAATGGAAATATACTCACTTTGTCAAGTCCAGTTTGTGATGTGAGCAAAGTAATCCTACCCAAGAGAATGATGAATCTGTTGAGACTTGGAACAATGTCCGAAAGTTTTGAATTGGATATGTGCAGGAGAGTTCTTGTGAGAATCAAGACTGCAAGTTTAGTCAAGCTAAACACACCTCAGCAACGGAGCATCACAACTGTAGATCTTACAGAAGATTTGATCTAAAAGGCAACAGAGTATATCACAATGAATGAAAGATGAATGCACACACTATCTCACAAACATTTTCACATCACTCACTGCACAACATTCATCACGCACAATACTCACAGCGCAGCGCAGTGCATATAATTTATCTCACAAACACACAAAGCACAAATCATGAACCTTGTGGGATTCATCCAATAATCAACCAGTTAGGTTAATTCAAGTATGGATCCCTAAAGGATTGATCAATCAAGGACCCACGTAAACTAGGTACCATAGTCGATTTTATATTATGCTTATAGAAGACAGGAAAAGAAGAATTGCAAAGAGTCAGCTTAGTCAAACCAAACGTTGATCAGCTGATAAACTATCAGTTCAGGAGGGAAACTGAAGTGAGGGGAGGGGTTCCGTTAGTCGCGCAAAGTCATACAGAAGACTGATCAACTGACGAATACATCAACTGAATCATCCATTAAACTAAGCCTTTAATTTTTAATTTATTAATTTTAGTTGATATTACTTTGTATTCTTTTAATGTTTTACTTATGATTTGATAAAATTGATCGTGTTTACAGAATATAATAAATGCATAAAATAAATGAACAACAATGTAGTAGATATAAATAAAATTTCATTTATACATGTTTCTTGGAGATACAGATTTAATACTCTACAGATATCATCCAGTAACCCATCTCGAAGAACAATCATCAGTTTCTATCTCCTGATAGTCTGGAGAGGCTGTAATCCTCTTGAGAATCTTAAGGTCTTTTAAGAGCATCAGTCGAGTGATTATTTCATCGATGAAGACATCCTCAGACTTGGAAACACCAAGTCGCCTCTTGTATTTCTCCATCCTCCTATACTCACGCTGAGGAAGAGGCAATGGAATTCCCTGCAGATTCTTCACTTTGGACTTCAAAATCTCGACCTAGCTGCAACTCCCGATTTTTATTTCTTCATTTGAGATCCCATTGATAACACTGCTGATATTGTAGTAAAACTGAAGTATATGAGCATTTCTTTTATAGACAATGATAAGAAGATGAAGAGTCATTCATGCGCTCATGATTCTCCATAAATATTTTAGGCAATGATGAGAATATGAAGTGACAGCTCGATTCCCAATGCTTATTTTGCAGCCATTCCATTGATGAAAAATATTAAAAACATGTTTCAATGGTCAACTGAGGATAAAATTAAAGCAAAGCAAACCCCAACAAGCAATGTCAGTTGATGAGATCAACTGATCTCATCAAATCCAGCAGATTCAAAAGATATCATTAATTGAGGGGAAATGACTCAGACCCAAAGAGCAGTTAAGATGATCCGTAGATTCTAAACAGAAGAATGATGGAAGAATCAATAAAAATAATATCACAAAGTCCAATAATCTTATGCCAGAGAGAAAATTATTGAAAAAGTTTCGCCAAAAAAGAGGAAGTGTTGAATAATTCTGCCAATATCAAAAAGAGAGAAATTGTTGAAAGTGACAAATTTTTGATATTGACAAAATTAAGTCTATCTTGCAGATCAACTGATTCTGTCTAGATCCAAGTACAAAAGATATAAACTGGTCAAAATTCTCTAAAGCTAAACCAACCACATCAAATGAGTTGACTTTGACCAAGAGCTAAAATGAAACCATCAAGTGGTCATCAAGGAGCATCGAGCAGTCAACCTCACACAGGCAAACTGCATTCAGTTTATAGAGCTAAATTGTTTCTCAAGGGCAAACAATTGTATGCGACCAAAACTAAATCAGTCTCTCAAAGCTAAACTAATGTCCAATCCAACTGAACAAAATACTGAGCAAGCTAAACTGAATCAACGAAGGTCTTTTGGATAGACTTGTCCACACAAGACAACACGCCACATTTAAAGATCTCTTCAGTATACGATTATGTCTTAGAATGTCTGTGGATGGTACAAGCTAACGGTATTAATTCAAATTCAAAAGAGCTGTTGCCCGTCAAGTATAAATACTCACCTAGAGATTCAAAAATTGCATCCGACTCAATAATAATTCTCGCATATATACTCCAGTTATCAGAGGTAAACTGAACTCCTTCAGTTTACCCACTCAATCGAGAAAACCAGCAGAGAGAATCTTGAAGCTTATCATCTGAGAGTTGAAGAACACTAGCAAGAGCATCCAAGCATAGCACATCAATGAGGATCATATAATGATAGGTGTTGTAACAACAAGTATTGTGTTAGTGATATATCAGTTGAGGTGCTGCAAACTCGTTGTAACAAGAAGTAGTCGTAAACTATGTTCTTGAGTGTTTCTAGGAGTTCTGGGATATGCGATAGTGTAAGTCCTAGTCTTGGAGTGGGCTGTTGCGAGTTGATTGTAGTAGTCAAAGTCTTCTAGAGTGAATACTTCCAAGGTGGATGAAGGGATGATGTAAGAGTCTTTGAAATATCCGAACATCCATAAACAAACATCTGTGTTCTTACTTTCAGTTTATCACACTCACACACTCACTACATCTGTCAGCCCATCAATCCATTAGTTCAATCTGTTAGTTTGCATTATTCCGCACAACAAACTTGTTTGCAAATTAATATCGACGCGTGAGGAAGAAAAGATTCAGTTGACCAAACTCAATTTGATCAAGACTAAGTATTTTGGAGATAAACTATCACCATGATATCAAGCGATCAGTTTCCCTAGCAGTTTCACTTCTCTAGGACCGATTCTTTTTAGTAAACCAATCCTATCATTTTTCAATCGCACAACTCAAACATTGTAAAAAACAACTGATTTATAAGATGAAATTTTTTATTATCTAGAAATACAAAATCAGCTATATATCACACGATAGTACTTTAATCACGTATATGTTTTAATAAGAAATCGAAAATTACTGATCATGTATCAAAATTTGAGAAGATTTAATTTGTACATTTTTATGGGAAAAAAACTGAAATGGAAAATTTTCAAAATAATAGAATGTGACCGTAATTTGACCAGCACAAATATTGGAGAAAGCATTTCGAACACAAAACTTTAGTCCACTTATGTGGAGGAGTGGGGACCGTAAAAGAGTGGTTGGGTGGGTTTGAGCATTGTGGATATAGTAACCCGTATAATTAAGGATTAATTGTAATTAATCCAATGATCATGTTTATATTAAGTAAAAACATGATTAAAAAACTTCCAGATGGATTAACGGAGTCCAAAAATGGAGCCATGACACTTGAAAATGGCCGCGAATGTTTCGAGTCTTAGGAAGGATCGGAGGCTCCGAATCTGAGATCGGATGGTTCGACGTGTCCAAGTTCGGAGGGCTTGAAGATGTTCGAAAGAGTGAAGTTCGAACGATCCAAAGAGGGATCGGACGGTTCGATCTCCATAAGATAAGATATGATAAGGAAAATAATCTGATTGGTTGGAAATAGAGTTCGGATGATCCTAACTCCAGAATCGGATGGTCCGAACAGTAGCCAGACAGGTGTCCAAAAGGGTGACATCATGAGTGACATAATATTCGAGTTTGGATGATCCGAAGTCCTGATCGGATGCTCCGAAGTGCTATCAAGTGACACTTGTCACACATGCAGATATCGGACGGTCCGAACCCTCGTCTATAAAAGAAGGCCGAAGAACTCATTTCAAAATTGCACCAATTCCTCTCCTTCGCCCGAGTGGTCCTATTTTAGGGCTTTGGGAACTCTTCTTTTAGAGTTGGAGTAGGAATTATATTTTAGTATAGTCAGACAGTGTCTGACATAGTAGCGGAGCGGTGTTCGAGTAGTAGAGCTGTGCTCGTAGCTGTAGAGCTGCAGCAGGGGTGTGCCCATAGTTGCGGGATAGTCGCCATCAGCGGGCTGACGATGGACGCAGGTATAGCTATTGATATGAATTCTTATGAATGAAAGACAAGTATGATTATAGTGAATCGCACCCTCAATTCGAATACAAAATAAATCAAATATTTTGTCCCGACTTTTGAAACAAGTAACAGATTTGGATCCCCACTTCTAGTTGAACCCGTAACTAGCAATAGAGAATCACGATAGAAAACATTCAATAATTCAATTAGACCTTCAAAGGAAATTGTCTTTGACAACCCAAGTGAAAAATCGATTGACAAACAATTAATCACAACGGAACCTTCAGAGGAATCTGTCTCTGACAATTAGACCTTCAAAGGAACCTGTCTTTGACAACCCAAGTGAAAAATTGATTGACAAAGAATTAATCACAACGGAACCTTCAGAGGAACCTTTCTCTGATGATCCACGAAGATAATCAATCAAAAAACGTCACAAAGTGGTTAAACTTTGATAAGTTTGATTTGATACACAAAGCAAAGCTTTGTCCTAATTCTAGAAAGAATTATAATTGATAAAAATCAACTTCCATAATTTTCAATCTATTGTCCATAATGAAGGTATTATGTTGTATTTATAATACAACTACAAAATAATAAAAGATAAAGAAAAAATAATACAAAAGATATCAAAAGACATCATCTAAAAGTTTCTTAATAGACTTATAATACTCAAAATAATAAAAAATACTCAAAAATCCGAAAACACACACTACACGCCGAGTGTGTGTAAATCCCGTACTAGAGCCTAGGCGCTTGGCTCTGGTGCTTAGGCGCTGAAGCTGTTGCAAATTGTGCATAAATATTGAAAAATTCATATCTCGAGTTCTAGCTGTTGGATCGAGCGAAAATTTAACCGTAGCTTCATAACATCCTAAACTACATTTTGGACAGTGGAGACTGGATTTTGACATCTCTAGAGTTTTCATAAAATTTCAGTACTCCACCACGAACTCCATGCATTCCAACTTGGCTCCCTTGCTCCCTAATTTGATTGTCATGGATCCCAATTCCTTCTAATCTCGATGACAAATTATGAGAAAAATCTTGGAACAATATAAATCTTTGATAGCTTTTTAGATTCATATCAACCTCCTTTTCTTTAAAAAGATTTGTCCTCAAATCTTGCCCTTTACCTGCAAGAAAATTTAGCCACAAGTTTTCTCGTTTCTTCTCTTCTTCTTTTTTTTCACCCCTTTTTTCTGAATTTTTGAATTTTTTTTGTTTTTTTTCAAAAATAACTTGTAGCAAAAGATACAAGAAACTTGGGCAACAAGATTGACAGAACGAAGAACGAAGAACGATGAACAAAGAATGAAGAACGAAGAAAGAATATAGATTAAAGAAGGATACGACTTACTTGAATAAAAAAACTTCGCTCTGATACCAACTGATATGAATTCTTATGAATGAAAGGCAAGCACGATTATAGCGAATTGCACCCTCAATTCGAATACAAAAGAAATCAAATATTTTGTCCCGACTTTTGAAACAAGTAACAGATTTGGATCTCCACCTCTAGTTGAACCCGTAACTAGCAACAAAGAATCACGATAGAAAACATTCAATAATTCAATTAGACCTTCAAAAAAAGTAGTTTGATTATTCTTTTTGTATATGATTAATTGTTAATGTATCATTAATTTCCCTAAAATAAGATTAGCAACCCGAGGTCCCCACAGTCATGTTCACATCATATTGAGCCTGTACATATTTTGAGATGAGCTATGTAGGGCTGCTCAACCCTGTTCGGACGGTTGATGTCGAGCGCCCCGCGATCGACGGGTTGGCCGACACTGGCATCAGTAAGACTCGGTCCACGTCTGGTAGGAATGATCAGTGTACGCAGGGTTTGACTCTCGGGTTGTACCATTCATGTCCTAGGTGCCATACTTAGCAGTTGTATAAAGTTATCCCAGATATGGATACCATGTCATTTGCATGTATCATGCTTGTATGTTTACCCCTACTTTTGTATTGAGAGTAGTCGCTCACGTCCAGTATTTTTGTATGTCTGGATACCCCATTTGACAAGGCAGATACAAGTATAGGTGGTGTACCCAGTAGCTTGGAGTGGCCAGTGACCGTGGAGGCAACAAAATTAGCTATAGGTTCTACCCTTAGGATTAATTGTAATTCAATTGGGTTGTATATTGGTTTATTTAACCGGTTGTATTCTGCCAGTCAGATTTTATTTAAATCTTTCGTAGTGATTCATTTTAAATGCATGCTTTAACTCTGATTAGGTAGTGGATTCGGGTTGGATCGCTACAGTGGATGCCCTTTAAGATGACAGTAAGCTCACTTTTGAGAATCGATCCTGGATTTCGAATTTGGTATCCATAACAGCTAAGATTAACCATTGACTATCACGTGTAATATCACCTATTGAAAACAAGCCTTGATATCATTAAATCCCACTTCAACATCCTGTATAACTAGCATTTTTAAATTTTGAACATAAATCCTGAGCCCACTCAATGGCTATACGTATATCGAATAAATCAACATCAAATTTACCAAGCTAATTATACACAAAACAATTCAAGTTCCTCAGCTGACACATGTTGTGTGTTTTTCGCTCGCAAGCGTACGATGTCAAGTTATAATATAGGAATTAAGTCCAAGTCGATCCCACGGAGAATGAATAAATGATATTATATCAAATATTTGCAACTAATAAAATCCTAATCCTATGTAAATCTATGAAATTGATTTGATTTTTATAAAACTAAAATTTGCAAGAAATAAAATTAAATAACCACGAGTTCACGAGATGAAAATTCAATAAGCGATGAATGCTAGAGGTTCGACTTCACTTGACTGTCCATCACAATTTATCTCTAATGATTGTTCAATTATCAATTCTTCTAGTTTATTAGAAAAGAATCCCTATTATTTTCTACTCCCTCGCTCGAGTGTCAATCAGAAATTCGTATTCAATAACAAACTCAATATCTCTATCAAATTTCAATTATTAAATCCGGTAATAGCACGAGAATTCTTCTATGACTTCTATGGAGTTATATGCCTCTCGAACAATATAAACACCAAAGATGTATTTTTCTATGTCGTATTCAGAATCTCCTCTCTCGAGTGATATATTTTAAATAAAATATCATTCAATCCATGGCCAGTAAATTGAAAGCATTAAAATCAGAAAAACACAAATAAACTTTGAGAAGAAATCAAATATATAAAATCAAAATATCCAAATCATGGTTTTCAGTCAAGATCCGTCTATCTCTAGATAAATAAATTAGTTCATAATAAATTCAAAGATAAAAAAAAAAAAAAAAACATGTTCTTAAATCTAGACATCAATTCAATAATAATAAATTCAAAAGGAAGAAAACAAATCCGAATATTCGACGCCGTGTCCGGTCGATTGATTTTCGTGCTTGATGTTCTTCATGTTTCCCAGATTTCTTCCTCCAAAATCACGTTCAAGATATCTAGAATTTTTCTGAATTTTTGCGGCTGCTTGTGTCTCAGTTAGCGTTATCAAAAAATCCTTTTTATACCTTGCTTCCAAGCCCATGAAAGCCCATTATCTTGAGTTTTTAGATTTTCCAAAATTCTGATCTGTTTCCAAAATTTATGCCGATACGCATAATATTCCAGTTTCCCGCAGATGCACTAAAATAGGCGCAGATGTGCGATTCATTCGTTTCTTAACTTTTGGAACTTCACGCAGATGTGTGAGATTTTCCCGCAGATGTGGCTAAACTTTGTTCTCACCTGTTGCCGCATATGCTCCACTTGTTCCGCATATGCGCTACTTTGTTTCTTGTTTTCTGGATTTTTCCGCATATGCTTCAAATTGTACCACATATGCATGACTTCGTTTCTTCAATTCCCTGCCAATTACCGCATAGGCATGAAGTTTTACCGCATATGCGGTCTTTTTTTTTCAATGTTTCTGCCTTTTCACGCTTCTGCACAACTTTTACCGCATCTGCGCCATTTTGCTTTCTTAAATCCCTGCCTCTTCACGCATAAGCGTGACTTTCTCCTGCATATGCGGCACCTGACTTCTTCAATTTCTTCTTCTTTCATCTCTAAATTCACCAACTCATGAATCCTCCTACATACACATAAACAACAACAACGAACGCATAAAACTGCTCGAACAACGCAAAATTCAATTAAAATCATAACCAAATTAAGTGCATAAAATGCACTTATCAAATTCCCCCAAAGTTTATCTTTTGCTAGTCCCGAGCAAAACAATAATGAGTAATCTATTGGCCTCCGAATTTTTACATTCCAAGATTAAATACACATGTAGGCTAATTTTCACAAGAGTTCTCGTGTGTGTGTGATTTTGCCAATCTCATCTACTCACCCAACTTTTGATAAAAAAATCATGCAATCCGTAAGCTTCACAAATTCATTAATCCCGCCCTCAAGTTTCAAGACACTCTCCACCAAGTTCAACTTCTAATTGCACAGATCAACAGGACTTTTTCGGTTAACATTAGGCTCAAGTATAATCAGCATGAGATAAGCATCCATATGTATATCAATGTATACAAGGACTCAGGATTCAAAGCAAAGAGAATTGAATATTTTCAATTTGTGCAGGATGATGAGTAGCTAAATTTTTTTTATTTGTATTGCCAGACATTAGTCTTGGCTTTCTTCTACTCCATACATCTTCATCTTTATGCCTTGTATTTGGACTAGAATTTCAATCCATTTTTTTTTCTTTTCAAGGCCTTTCCTCATCTTACTTTCTCTGCCATTACTTTTCTTTGAACTTTTTAGCTACTTAATTTGTTTTGGATTTTTTTATGAATATAGAATGGCTAAAAAAAAGCTTAATAGATTCGAAAAAAATGCCTAAATCACTTCTGTGTTCATAAAAATCTATCTCAGTTTCAAACAAAAATCACAAGAGTTAAGAATCAATTCCTCTAATCCACATCACAAATCCACATAATTTTTCTCTAATTGCTAGGAGTATCGAAAATCATGGCATTCGTGCATAAATGTGAGAAATCAAGATTAAATATAGCTAACATGAACTTTTTCAGCGAAAAAAAAAATTTATTTTCATCATAGGCCAACACAATTACAACATCATACTTTCAACTCCAACTAACTCATAAAAAATTTCAGATTTTCACAATTTTTAAACATTCACCCAAACTTAAATTGTGCATTGTCTTCAATGTATAATATTCATTAAAAACAAGGGACACATACCTTAGGCACCAAGCGTCAGTACTCGGCACCATCTTAATCACTCAAACCTCTTTATCAGGGGTGGCTCCTCAACTCTTTCAGCTCCATATTTTTTCACCTACACAATTCAAAATCATTATTAATGTCTAGTTTCCTCATGATAAAAATAAAAACAACTAAAAAAAATAAAAAAATGCATTTAGCTTGGGTTGCCTCCCAAGAAGCGCTTAGTTTATAGTCCATAGCCCGACTGTATTCCAATTCTAGCCCGGTTCCGCTTTGTTGAGGGTCTTTCCTTTCGTTTTCACCCTCCAAATATATTCAACAACCTTTTTAAACTTTGATTTCTTCTTCGTTTTCTTCTTCTTCTTTGGCACCTTCGGATCATTCTTCTTTGAATCTACCTCATGAACAAGTTTGGGATGGCCATCCAGCTTCACAACTCACTCCATCATGCATAATTCCTCGATGGGTGGATTATTTTATTTCTTGAATATATTAAAAATAACTCTTTCGCCATCCACACCCATCGACAACTCACCATTCTTCACCTCAATCTTGGTATCAGCAGTGGCCAAGAAAGGTCTCCCCAATATCAGTGGCATATTTGCATCCTCCTCCATATCCAGCACAACAAAATCCGTCGAAAAAATAAATTTATCTATTTTTACCAAAACATCTTCAATGATTCAAAGCGGATATGTGATAGATCTATCAGCTAGCTGCAATGCGATCATTGTGGGCTTCACTTCGCCAAGTCCTAAGCTCCTGAAAAAATACAAAGTCATCAGATTAATGCTAGCTCCTAGATCGCAAAGTGAATTATTAAAATAGAAGAACCAATAGTGCAAGGAATAGTAAAACTCCTTGGATCCTTCAGCTTTTGTGGCATCTTCTTATGGAGCACATCACTACATTCTTCAGTTAAGCTCACCACCTCATTCTCTTGCAGCCTCCTTTTCTTGGACATCACCTCTTTAATAAACTTCACATAATTCGGCATTTGTGCCAAAGCATCAGCAAAAGGGATGTTGATATGTATCTTCTTGAAAATCTCCAAAAATTTTGAGTACTGCTCGTCAACTGCCTTCTTCTTGAACCTTTGGGGGTATGGAAGAGGAGGTTTGTACATCGGTTTTTGCTCAGGTTCAGACTCTTTCTCCTCGACCTTCTTCTCGATCGCAACTTTTTCAGACGTCTTGCTCTCAGATTTTACCCTCTTCATTATCCACCTGCTTCCCACTCCTCAATGTGATAGCATTACACTGCTCCTTGGGATTCACCTCAGTATTACTTGGGAATTATCCTCTGCTATTATCTTTCAATGCGTTTGCCAACTGCCCAATGCTAGTCTCCATGGATTGCAATACAGCACCCATGTTGGCCACGTGCGTCTCTAAGCTGTCCAGGCGAGTCTCAGTCCTTGCCATCCTCTTGCTTGATTCCTACACAAAAGCATTAACAACATCCTCCAAAGGAGGCTTACCCTCACCCTTATTTGTATTGTATCCCGGAGGAGGATTCAACACATTATTATTATTTGCATATGAAAAATTCTCATGATTACGCAAACTAGGATGATATTGATTGGGTACAAGATTACCTCGATAGTTGTTGTAATTTCTGTTGTTCACATATTGAGCTTGCTCCACACTCTCAAATCCATCAGCAGAATTTACGGCAGTCGCTAGCAATGCTGTCTTAATAGAACATTGATTCCCTTTGGTCAGTGAAGTCAACTGTGTAGAAATAGTAGCCATATGAGCAGTCAAAGCAGTGAATGCATCAACCTCATGAATTCCTGCAGGCTTCCTTATTACAGATCTCTCACTCGGCCACTGATAACTGTTAACAGTCATTTGCTCAAGCATCTCATAAGCCTGTTCAGGAAATTTAGAAAATATTGAACCTCCAGCTGCAGCATCCACAGAAATCCTCGTTGGGAAATTCAAACCATTGTAGAATAACTCAATCTGTTCCCAGTCCGAAAAATTATGGTTCGGGCACTTCCTAAGAAATTCCTTGTACCGCTCTCAAGCTTCATACAATAGCTCATAATTTTGCTGTTTGAAAGTAGTTATCTCAATTTTCAGCTGGGCAGAATTGGCAGGAGGAAAGTACTTAGCCAGAAATTTGGATATCATGTCTTCCCATGTAGTGATACTCCCAAGAGGTAATGACTGCAACCAACTACGAGCATTGTCCCTGAGAGAGAACGGGAACAATCGTAGTCCGATGGTGTCCTCAGTAACGCCATGAATCCTCACTGTGTCAGCAATCTCCAGAAAAGTACGCAGATGCAGATTTGGATCTTCAGTAGCTGCACCCCTGAACTGATTTTGATGCACCATATTAATCAAAGCTGGCTTCAACTCAAAATTATTTTCTGTGATATTCTGCCGAGCTATCCCAGAATAATGATTATTGATCACCGATCGAAAGTGATCTCTGATCGGCACCGGAGCATTATTACAACTCTTTCCCTTTCTTCAGCCATTTGTTGCAACTCTTCTCTTCTAGCTTTTCTCAAAGCTTTAGCAGTTTTTTCAATTTCCGGATCAAAGAGCAGTGAGTCGTAACTTTGGCTTCTTTGCATAAACTGCATAGACAGGAAAAATTTTAAAATTAGAACCAACAAAATAAAATAAAATGCTCTAAATCAAAATTAGGACTAATTAGCACAATTTAATATAAATCAAATAAAATTCAATCCCCGGCAACGGCGCCAAAAACTTGTTGCATGTTTTTCTCTTGCAAGTGCACGATGTCAAGTTATAATATAGGAATTAAGTCCAAGTCGATCCCACGGAGAATGAATAAATTATATTATATCAAATATTTGCAACTAATAAAATCCTAATCCTATGTAAAGCTACGAAATTGATTTGATTTTTATAAAACTAAAATTTGCAAGAAATAAAATTAAATAACCACGAGTTCACGAGATGAAAATTCAATAAACGATGAATGCTAGAGGTTCGACTTCACTTGACTGTCCACCACAATTTATCTCTAATGATTGTTCAATTATCAATTCTTCTAGTTTATTAGACAAGAATCCATATTATTTTCTACTACCTCTCTCGAGTGTCAAGCAGAAATTCGTATTCAATAACAAACTCAATATCTCTATCAAAGTTCAATTATTAAATCCGGTAAATAGCACGAGAATTCTTCTATGGAGTTATATGCCTCTCGAACAATATAAATATCAAAGATGTATTTTCTTATGTCGTATTCAAAATCTCCTCTCTCGAGTGATAGATTCTAAATAAAATATCATTCAATCTATGACCAGTAAATTGAAAGTATTAAAATCAGGAAAACACAAATAAAATTTGAGAAGAAATCAAATATATAAATCAAAATATCCAAATCATGGTTTTCAGTCAAGATCCGTATACCTCTAGATTAATAAATTAGTTCATAATAAATTCAAAGATCAAACAAAACATGTTCTTAAATCTAGACATCAATTCAATAATAATAAGTTCAAAAGGAAGAAAACAAATCCGAATATTCAACGCCGTGTCTGGTCGATCGATCTTCGTGCTTGATGTTCTTCATGTTTCCCAGATTTCTTCCTCCAAAATCACGTTCAAGATATCTAGAATTTTTCTGAATTTTTGCGGCTCCTTATGTCTCAGTTGGCGTTCTCAAAAAAACCTTTTTATACCTTGCTTCCAAGCCCATGAAAGCCCATTATCTTGAGTTTCTAGATTTTCCAAAATTCTGATCTGTTTCCAAAATTTATGCCGATACGCATAATATTCCAGTTTCCCGCAGATGCTCTAAAAAGGCGCAGATGTGCGATTCATTCGTTTCTTAACTTCTGGAACTTCACGCAGATGCGTGAGATTTTCCCGCAGATGCGGCTAAACTTTGTTCTCACCTGTTGCCGCATATGCTCCACTTGTTCCGCATATGCGCTACTTTGTTTCTTGTTTTCTGGATTTTTCCGCATATGCTTCAAATTGTACCGCATATGCATGACTTCGTTTCTTCAATTCCCTGCCAATTACCGCATATGCATGAAGTTTTACCGCATATGCGGTCTTTTGTTTTTCAATGTTTCTGCCTTTTCACGTTCCTGCACAACTTTTACCGCGTCTGCGCCATTTTGCTTTCTTAAATCCCTGCCTCTTCACGCATAAGAGTGACTTTCTCCTGCATATGCGGCACCTGACTTCTTCAATTTCTTCTTCTTTTCATCTCTAAATTCACCAACTCATGAATCCTCCTACATACACATAAACAACAACAACGAACGCATAAAACTGCTCGAACAACGCAAAATTCAATTAAAATCATAACCAAATTAAGTGCATAAAATGCACTTATCAACACCCTTTTGATAAGCAATACAATTTCTTTGAAGAAAGATTGCTCCCTAAGGGTGCCCGTAACGACAACTGCACGAAACCCAAAAATTGGTTTTGTGGAGCTTCTGCCGTTTCAGACTCCCATGCAAGTTTCAGAAGTTGTAGTTGGCGTCCACTTTTGGACGACAACTGTTATTATATAATAATAAAAATATTTTTTAAAAAAAAAATAGGTGCAAGGCATGAGGTGCATTGCACGCACCCCATGCCCTAGAAAGGGCGTGACACTTGCGCGTGGGGCGCATGCCCCACACATCAAGTTTTTTTGTTAAATAAATGAAAATTTAAAGAAATCAACAAAAATGAAAAATTTTGAATGGTATGCAGCAAAAAAAATATGAACCAGTGTAAAATCAAATTTTTGATTGAAAAAATAAGATAAGATATGTTTTTTTTAAAAATAATTTAATTAAAATTAAATTTTAAATAATAAAATATCATATATATATATATATATATATATGATGCAGTGCTATCAAATTGTTGAAGTGCAAACCGTTGCTTTCTTCATAAAAAATTTTAAGATATCATTTCTTTCTTCGAAATTTTTATCCCAGTCCATTTTGTTTTATAAATAAAATGGCTGATTAATTTAGAGGTCCATTCAATATTTTTTCGGTTTCTCCAATTACAGAAGAAAATCAATCTCTCAAACTTCAGAGTCTCATTCTTATCTCAATCCTCATCCTTCTGAATTTCCATATGTAAATTATTTTCCACAAAATATCCTCGTTAGTTCGAATATTGTTCCTAATCCTCAATATTTTAACACAGTGTTTCCGATCGATTATTATGCTTCGAGGGTTGGCCCTTATATGATGCCACATAATTCTCATGTATTCTCTCATACACCATCATGGAACATCCCACCAAATGAATCTTAAAACATCTTTTTCGTAGGATCTGAATCCGACATAGAGCCGACACCATCAATTTCAAGGTTCGATACTCAAATTCCATCACATTCGATGCAGCTTGGTATAGAAAATGTTAACCTCGATGATGATGATGCGTGTGAAAAAGAAAAGTATGTTCATCGAAATAAATTTAAGGTGATGTGGTCAACTGAGGAAGAGATTTGTCTTGCAAGAGCTTGGAGAACTCTTACCAACGACCCAATAGTTGGCAACACACAAAAAAGTAAGAATTTTTGACAAAATACCGCCACATATTATAATGTTAATGACCCCGTGGAAACACCAATGAGAGAATGAAATGCGATAAAGTCTCATTACTATCGTGTTATGCCTGATGTTGACAAGTTTTTGGGATGGTATAACAATTTTTTCAACAATCGGACAAGTGGTCAAAGTGACGCTGTTGTTTTATGTTCTTTACATGATATGTGGAAACCTTCACACAAGAATAAATCATTCAAATATGAACATGTGTGGAAGATTGTAATATAGTGCGAGAAATGGGCTCCCCAATCACTTGGGCATCATGCTAACAAGAAGTCGAGGACCTCCGAGTCAGGGGCACATACATCTTCAACCAATCCCGATACTGATGACGCGTTTGAAATTTGAGCACGTCCAATAGGGCAACAGAGTGCCAAAATAAAAAACAAATCCAAGGTCAGATGACGGAGATTTTTCATTGAAATGAGAGCAAATTAAATGCAGGAATATCAAAGAGAAAAATTGACGATAAAGGAAGCCGAGTTAAGAAATAAAGAATTTGAGATAAAGAACAAGGAATCGGAGATTAAGAATAAGGATTGCACGATATAGAAATTCAAGGAGATATGTGAATCGAGATCGTGAAGACGGATGTTCTTGCCTTGTCAAAATTATTTCTCCAAAAATTCTACATACTACGCTGAAGTATTCCCGAGACAATTTCGAATGCATAGATAGTTATTCATTTGCATAGTCGATGCTCTTACAAATCATTCAAACTACTTTCAATGGAGGAGAGATGCTGCATGAAGACAAAGTTTGTCGTGGCTTCAAAAATGCAGAGTGGATATTCGTCAATTTGCATATGAAGCCCCAACCGACTCTCTCGATGAGTACATACCGATGGATGAAAGAACTACATTGGACTGCTTGATCAACTTCTATCAATACGTGATTGATGTGTTTGGGGCACGATATTTGAGAGAACTCAATGATGCAGACACTCAACGATTGCTTCAAATGCTTGAAGAGAAGCACGACTTCCCTAGAATGTTTGACTTCCTTGATTGCATGCATTAGGAGTGGAGGAATTGTCATGTAGCTTGGAATGGACAATATACTAGAGGTGATTATGGCGTCCCAACGATAATTTTGAAGCGATCACATCTATAGACTTGTGGATATGACATGTTTTTTTGGCATTGCAGTATCGCGTAATGATATAATGTTCTTAACGAATCATCGTTATTCAACGCCGTCCTACAAGGAAATGCTCCGGATGTTCATTTCATGGTGAACGAAACATATTTTCCAAAGGATATTATTGTTGCGAAAGATGTGTAAAAATTCGAGTGGGCAATGAAATTCGTATATAGGTTAGGCACACCAAATTTGTTGCTTTCTTTAAAGGTATTAAATCCTCCCACAAATGATATAAATGGTTCTAAAGGAATTAACCTTCCAGGATACAGGGTCGATCCTAACAATTTTTGGGCTTGAGTCTAACTTTTAAAAGAGGGCCCTAAATCATAATGTGTGTTCATATTCTTTTAGACTAATAACAAATTTTTTGATTTAAGAAATGTGCAATAGTCAAAATATTTTTATTTTAATTGAGTAATAAGATCAAACATGTACAAAATGATTACTATAAAATATCTCGTCTAACAGTTTAAAGCTAACAATATTGATCAAATTGTTCATGAATTTTTTTTAAATTAATAGCATAACCAATTCATTCAATCTTTTCATATAACATGATTTATTAAAGAAATGTTTTGAAAAACTTTAAATTTGAAAATTTTTGTTTTGCACTTACAACTGTAAAAAATATAGTCAACAAGATTTTATAAGCAATATGAGTATTTGAGAAATATCCATCAATTTTTTTTCAAGTAATTCACTACATCCATTGTCGATTTTGTTTCTCTTGGTAATGAGAACTTCAAGAATGTCAACTCCAAAAATAAATCATGCTCATTAATATTAGAACAACCCTTATGAGTCAAAAAATATGTTTTTATATTGGTCCAATTACACTAATATATAATAAATTTAGGGAATAAAAATGTTTTTTGTTTATATTGGGCACGAAAAAAATAATTTATATTTGAAAAAAATATCAAGAGACATAGGAATAATAAACTTCATAAATAAATTTATCAAAAAGCCCAGAAATAATAAAAAAAAAAAAGTTAAGAAAAAATAATTTCCTGAGATATGAATGAAAAAATCCCAAGAATAAATAATTTATATTGGATCAATTTATACTTTTATATAATAAATTTTTTTTTCAAAATTATGGGCCCCGAAAAAAAATGGGCCTGAGTCGGACGACTTTCGGCCTCCAAATAGGAACGGCCCTGCCAGAATACAAAACCTATAATCACCAAAATTCTAAGTTTACATTCCCTCGAATTTCCAGAGCAAGAAAACACAAGTTTTATCAAAGTAAAACACGAAAGATAGTATTTAAGACGAAAGCTTTGCTTCTCCGTTTTGCAAGTTTTGTGCAGATTTTTTAAGATGGAAAAATTCATTCTTATTTTTAGTCTTTGAATGATTATATAGTTTCCTAATAAATGCCATGAAATGACTTGAACACAGATAAAGAATGACTCTCCAAAATACAAACTATAATGCACCGCTTAAATCGAAAGAAATCATCCTTTCATTTAAATTTAGAAACCGACCACTTATTTTGAATTTTAAATGTTAAACGGTAGTTTCTTTTGTTATTTATATTCTATGTTATTTAATTATTATATTACAACAATTATCTTACAAATGAAATCTACCCGAAATGGACTGCTTTCGTCAAGAGTTTTCCGTGCTCCGAGGATCCCAAGAGAAATAAATTCAAGGAGAGACAAAAGTCTGCAAAAAATGACGTTGAGAGAGCATTTGGAATGCTGAAAGCTTGTTGAAAATTGTTAGAGGTCCTGCACGATCTTATTACAAGAATGACTTAAGGAATATCATGCATGTACACGTGTTTTATTTTGAACAACATGATTATTGAGGACAAGTGAGATGAATCAGTCAAATGATTGGATGAAGACTCTCCTACACCAGCAGAAATTGTCATGGGCTCTACAGCCTCTACCTAAGAATTCCGAGAGTATCTCCAGAATTATATCGAGCTACGTTACAAAAAAACACATCACCAACTTCGAGCCGACTTGGTTGAATATATCTGGGTACGATACGTTTGCGATTAGTGAGAAACAACTTCATCGTTCAATATTTCGGTTGTGTACGTTTATGGTTTTTAAATTTATCTTGGTATTTGTCACTTGTGCACGTTGATGTTTTTTTTATTTTAATTTATGGGTCCTTATTTGTTTTGTAAGGATGCAATTCATGAATTCAAGCTTTATTATTAATTATGAATATTTTAATTATATCGTTTCTTAAGTTATTAAATTATTATAACACTTTAAATTGTAATTTAATATATTATTACAATTATCTATTAATAAAATATTTAATAAATCTATTTCAGATATAGTTTATTTATTTTATACATACATGAATTTTGTAATAGTTATTAAATTTTTATTAGAGATTAATTAATTAAATAAAATATAAAATATTAATTAATAAAATCACCTTACGTGTTTAAGACAAAATTTTTGATTATATTATAAAAATTAAAATTTAAATATATGGATAATAATTAGAAACTGTATAACTTATGATTGAATATAAAACACAATAGAATCATATTCTCAATATGTAGGATTTCTTGCTCTTTCTAAATTTAGGCAGCACATATATAATATATATATATATATATATATATATATATATATGAGCCTCGTGCTGAATCCTGGATCTCGCAAGTACTCTAGGATTTCACCGATTTAATCCATAAGAAGCGGCCTCTCACTTCTCTACTTGCATAGGTAGACTCATCAAGAATGTATACAATGCATTCCACAAAAGCTACAAGTCTATTAAAGATTTTAAAACCATCATTTTCTTGTTGTAGTAAAAATAAGTGCATAGGCCAAATTATAGATGCAAATTTCCATTTCGACAATGTCTAATATTGAATTTCCTTTTTAACTCCTTTGTTAAGATGACAAATTCTTGACTTGTACCTTAATATAGAGTTGGTTTCAATCAAGACATCATATTAATCGGTAATAACCCCATATTTATCATGACCTTAGTAATCTTTTCTCCATTCAAGGATTACGTTAATGGATCCGCTAACATTTGATTTGTTGAAAGATACTCGAGTTCAATATTTCCACTTTTAACCATATCTCTTACATGGTTATACCTCATAGTAATATGTTTGCTATGATTTGATATTCTCTCATTCTTTGTATTGTAGATGACAACTTGATTATCACAATATAAAGTAGTAGGACTCTTTTTAGGATAAAGAAATAGTTTGTAGGAATCTTCTAAATGATATTATATCTTTACTTGCCAAAGACATAACTATATATTCAAATTTCATAGAAGATAAAGCAACACGAGTATTATTTTTAGAAGTTCAAGCAACTATGGCCCCTCCAATAGTAATTAACCAATCACTAGTCGACTTTGAGTCGGTTACATTAGATTCCCAATTAGCATCACTATAACATTCAAGTATAGACATCTTACACTTATAATGTAAGTTATAGTTCATTGTGTACTTCAAATATCTCAACAACCTTTTCAATTTCTTCCAATGTTTCTGTAGTGACCCTTACCCGGATCACCTACTAAACAGAACTTAGGCATGCAATTAACTTAATAAAACAGATATCAGAATAAAACTGCGGAAACCAATAACATTATACAATCCCAAGTAAAGGAATCTGTAATCATCCAATATTATACAACCAAATCGAATAGCTGTATAAACCCAAACATCAGTAATAAAACCTAGACGAAGCTCCAGCTGGCCAACCACTGACTAGCCCCTCCTGGATCCACCCTCCTCGTCCAATCGCAAACCTGCCCCATGGAATAGGGTGTCCAGAAAAATACAGAGTACGAGACGTGAGCATAAAATGCTCAGTGCGAGAGTATGAGTATACATGCATGCAAAGTGAACTCCCTATAGACTCGAGGTCAAGGATCAGATAACAGAGACAGACCGGGCCCTGGTATGTAGCACGCTGTGCCGTCGCTTCAGGAGGTGGCTCCCATACCGAGATAACTATGGATACGCCGGACCCAAATCGATGGAAGTCCATCCACTAACAGGATAGGGTACAACCCTACTACAGACATCTCGAAGAAGATACAGCAAGATGCAAATGAATGCAGCATAATATCATGGCATATAAATCATGCAGTCATATAATACATGCATACTCAGTCAGGATATCTCGAACAGTACTTTCGTACCTCAATACAGTGCAAGCTCTACCAACTCTAGGTCCACGCCTATAGTCTGCTCTACACTGCCAAATGATACTACTATCATTAAAGTGCTCTAAAAGCCTTAACTAAGCTATTGCATACTCCTAAATATTTATAGGAAGCAAAAGCTATACCTTCGTCCGTCGTTAGCCCTTTGATGTCGATGCCTCCAGAACTTGGGCACAACTCCGCTACGACTACCGAACGCCTCTCCGACCTCCGGACCAAGCCTAAGAAGACTAGAACAGCTCCAAAAGGACTAGAAAGGAAAGGAGAACTCGGAATTGGCAAAGAGAAATGAAGTCTCGGCCTTCTATTTATAGACAACGATCGGAGCCTCCGATCCTCGATCGGAACGTCCGAACCTGGATCGGAACGTCCGATCCTGCCATCGGAGCTTCCGAAGATCCTGATCTGCCACGTGTCAAAATATCATTTGTTGACTTCGGATAGGGGTGATCGGAGCCTCCGGTCCTGATCGGAGCTTCCGATCCAGCCACACGTCATGGATGACGTAATATCATCGGTGCCTCCGATTCTCATCGGAGCTTCCGATCCCGATCGGAGCTTCCGATCGTCCCTTCGGAGCTTCCGATCCGTCCAATCCCCAATTTATTTAATTAGCATTAATCCTTTAATTACTCAATTAGGGCACGGGCTACTACATTCTCCCCCACTTAAGATATTTCGTCCTCGAAATCAGATCTTAAGTACCGAATGCAAATACAGAAATCAGAAACATTCTTTATTCAAATCAAACGTTTACAGAGTTTGCAACTGAATACAACTTAAAGAATGAAATCAAAACAACTCAGGATGGTCTTTACGCATCCTGTCCTCAAGCTCCCAAGTAGCTTCCTCAGTACCTCGGCGCTGCCACTGAACTAAAACCAAAGGAACGACTTTGTTCCGTAAAACCTTATCCTTATAATCCAGGATACGAAGAGGTTTCTCAACATAAGTCAAATCCTT